>NC_066619.1:30777971-31522958 GCF_025201925.1 Gopherus flavomarginatus
AATGCAGAGCTGTTATTTACCAGGCTGCACGTGGCAATAGACTGTATAGGTAAGGGATGCAAGGAGGGTATGGATCACGATGCAAACTGCAGGCACGCACACAACTAAAATTAATTAATTACAAGTTTTAAGAACTACAGATAAAATATATTCAAATTACTGTATTCTGTATACATGTAAATTTATCAGCCTAAGGACCCAATCCTGAGAAGTGCACAGCCCTCTCAACTCCCTTGAAAATCCCATTGATGTCACTGGGAACTGAGAATGCTTCCATCTTTCAGAGGCATTTAGTCCCTATATCTGCACATACCAGATCCCTAAAGACTATATACTACTCAGGAAACAAGTACTCTGAGAAAATTCATTCCAAAACAATGCTTTAGCTGCTTTGCTGTCTCTGAACACATCAGAGAGTATTCATAAGCCCCAACATGTAGGCTACAACTACCCTGCAGGAGGTCAGAGTAGATGATCATGCTGATCTCTTCTGGCCTTAAAGTCTGAGTCATATGAATTTTAAAGAGTGTGGCTTTAACCCAAAATATTGGATCTATGACAGTCCTCTTTTTCCTTTAGAACGTGTCACTCTCTAGGTGGAAACGACATGGTGATTTAAATTTAAAGCCTGATTGATAAGATTGTATGTAATGGCCTTGCTTATTTTAAAAACATTAGTGTGACATGGAGTCAGTGGGAATAATTGGTCTTTTTTTCCCCTTAAAAAGCACTAATTATTTAAAATTACTCTGAATTTCCATCACCCTTTTCTGTTTCTCCTCCCCTAGCCTTCCCCCCATTTTTTCTAGGTCATCAGTGTAAAGCACTCTCTCTGTTTCCATTTCATTTCCCTGGAAGCATTGCCACCCATCCCTACACCAAGCCTGACACTTAGGCAATGTCTACACTGCACACCTGTGACAGTGGTGCGTAGGGGATGTGGATCTACACACCTCCGTGAAAAATAAGCTGCGTCCACACAGTGGTATGGACTAAACATGTCAGTGAAAGTTTCTGGTAGGTGGGAGTCAGTGGGGAAAGTCTTCAAGAGCTCCCCACTGATACAGTCTTTCCCTGAAGTGAGGCTTTGGTGGGGTGGGAGGCAGTGGGGGAAAGCTCCAGCAGTGGGGAAGCAACAGGACACTACACTGCTAAAAAAAGTAGCGTACATGAGGAGACACGGCTTGAGTGAATTGGGAACTGTGCAGGGTACATTCCCACAGGCTTCAGGGATGTTTTTACTCACCTAAGCAATGCTTCACAATCTACACCACTATTTATACCTGTGCTAAGGGGTATGTACTCTATGCACCACCAAAAGAAGTGTTTAGTGTTGCCATCCCTTTAGCTACGCTGGTAATAGATATCTTAGAATCGCTATGGACTAGATGGCATTGCATGTACTCATTGTCACCCAGCAAGATCCAGCCCCTCCAACACTGAATCAATCTTCCATTCTTACCTAAGCACATCTCCAATTTCCAAACAGGCTCCATCTGTCCTCTTGCCTCCCCAGCCTGTGAGCCAACAGCCCCACACAGCACTGACTACATCCAGCCTGAGCATTGCACCCACCCTTCCCTGCATCCATTTTATCCATCAGCCTCATAGCTCTGGATCCACCTCTTGTGTCTCCCCACCGTCACCCATAGCCATCCAGCCACCCCACTCTGCTGCATCCATTCTCCTCTAGCACCACGCTCACTCCCATGGTTCTCCCCCATCCCCATGCACTGTGCTGTCCTTTCCTCCCACTGATCCCTTCCCCTGGCAGAGCTTGCTTGGGGGGATATGCATCAGATGCCGCCATGCAGGGAGTGGAGAGCAGATTGCTCAGCAGCTCTGCAGTCGGGCGGCCGCCTCCATTAGCTGGTTGGTGCGGGGGAAGTGTAGAAAATCTCCGTCCTGTCCCCCTAAGGCCGCTAGTGGTACAGTCCATGTTGTGCTGAGGGATTCGCCCACCTGTCTGGGAAGGCGCCAGTGCTGCTGCTCGCCTGGCACAGGGGGCAGGAGGCTGAGGGGTGTGGAGGGAGTCAGGTGAGCTGGGTCCTATCCCCTTTCACCAGGGGCCTGGTGCAGACTCTGGGCACTCGCCATCTGTGCCCCACAGTCATATGCTGCAGCCCCAAGGGTGCCTCCAGAGCCTGCCCGCTGCCCGGCTCCTGGGTGTTGGAGCCATGGGGTGTACCTGACCCCACAGAGGTCATGGGGAGTTTGCACTGGGGGGCGGTGGGCCAGCCGCCTGCCAACACTCAGGGTGCCAGCCTTCTGGAGGTTTGGCTGTGAGGAGGTTTATTGATTGTGCCTTTGCCGGGGAGTGTAATTTTCAACCCTGAGTGGTGTTGCTCCTATGGCGGCTGGAGTGACAAGCCCCTGTGTGCATCCACCCGAATCCCAGAGGCCAGGCCATATTGTGTGCTTGGCCTAGGGGTGGGGCAGAGCACTAGCCTGGATCTCAGAAGAGCTGGATTCCATTCCTGGCACAGCCACCAACCTGCTGGGTGATTTGGGCAGGTCACATCACTTCCACGTGCCTCAGCATCCCCGTCAGTAAAATGGGGTGATGATACTGACCGCCTTCAGAAAGGGCTTTGAGATCTACTGATGAAAAGTACTGTGTAAGAGTGAGGGATTATTATTACTGATGTTTAGGGCAGGCACTACAGCCACTCCTAGTACTGAGAGCTCAGGTGGAAACATTATTCGACACAGACCATTGCATCCTGGGACCTCTATTTTCCACTGTGAGCATGTCATGGTACAATTCCCCACTCTGAACCTTAGCGTCCAAAAGATGGGGTACCAGCATGAATTCCTCTAAGCTCAATTACCCACTTAGAACCTGTAGCGCTGCCACCAACCAGGAATTCCAGTGCCTGCTACGCTCTGGTCCCCACAAAACCTTGCCCGGGGACCCCCAAGACCCAGACCCTCTGGATCTTAACACAAGGAAAGTAAACCCTTTCCCTCACCGTTGCCTCTCCCAGCCTTCCCCTCCCTGGGTTACCCTGAAAGATCACTGTGATTCAAACTCCTTGAATCCTGAAACAGAGAGGAAAATGCACCTTCCCCCCTCCTTCTCTCTTCCCCTCCCAGATTCTCCCAGAGAGAGAGAGTAATTCTAACACAGAGAATTTAGCCTCTCTCTCCCCCTTCCCTCCTTTCTCCCCACCAGTTCCCTGGTGAATTCAGACCCAGTCCCCTGGGGTCTCACCAGAATAAAAAAACAATTAGGTTCTTAAACAAGAAACTTTTAATTAAAGAGAGAAAAACAGTAAATATTCTTTGTAAATTTAAAATGTAATAGGTACAGTGTCTTTCAGCTATAAACACTGGGAATACTCTCCCAGCCTAAGTATACAGGTACAAATTAAAATCTTTTCAGCAAAATACCAATTTGAACTCCTTTCAGCCAAATGCACATTTGAACTCCTTCCAACCAAATACACATTTAAAACTCCTTCCAGCCAAATGCACACTTGCAAATAAAAGAAAACAACCATAAGCCTAACTCGCTTTATCTACGTAGTACTCACTAGTCTGAACTTATAAGAGCCTGTATTGGAGAGATTGGAGAGAAACCTGATTGCACGTCTGGTCCCTCTGAGCTCCCAGAGTGAACAACAACTAAATTCTAACAGCACACACAGAAACTTCCCTCCCTCAAGATTTGAAAGTATCCTGTCTCCAGATTGGTCCTCTGGTCAGGTGACAGCCAGGCTTACTGAACTTGTTAACCCTTTATAGTCAAAGAGATATAAAGTACTTCTGTGCTATTAACTTTTCTTATCTGTTTATGACAGAGCACTTCTGTACAAAGGGTCTTGGTGAGCACTATTGGTCATGCATGATGCAACACTGCACCCCAGAATACCTAATCGCCATGGCAGGGTCCATCCCTCTACTTAAAACTTCACATTTGGGTGGACACTCCTCTGTGAAGTCCTGCATAGTGGCTCCATGTCATTGTGTGGCTCATAATTCCAAACAGAAGACATGGGAGCTATGTGCCACATTGCAAAATCCATACTTCAGCTATCCCTGCCATGAGAATTTTTCCAGCTCTAAAAATACACACAGGAGGGGAGAAAATATTGGAGCCTACTGAGTGAATTTTAAAACATTCACAAAATTAATAGATATTTTAACTCAACACAAATCTATTTTATATTTTTAAAGCACAGTACAATTTATTATATAAATTGCCTTCATTTTTCTTTATGCCTTTTTTAACCATTATTTAAATTTTCCATTTCTTTTCACAGCAGGAAAAACAACAAACATACTGGAAGATGACTATGCATATTAAGGCCTCCATCCTGCAAAGACTTACACATGCTTAACTTTATGCAGTTAGCCATCCCACTGAAGTCAACAGGACTCCTGTCAGGGTGTAAAATTAAGCACAAGTATTTGTAGGCTCGAGGCCTTATTAACAGAAAGAAAAGTAAGGATTACTACTTCTGTTTGTAAAGATAAAGAGCAGACAAACTAAAGCTACATTTCCCTATTGATAGCCTCCAAGAGGCTTTGGGGGTTGTTAGGTTAAAATGCCATTAAGGTTCCCTGTCACATACAGTGTGATCATTACTACACCCTCTAAGTGTGGGGCAGCTCATGCCTTCCACTGTGGCCAACGTGTTCCACTGTCCCTTTTGAGTTGGCTAGGGACCATAAGGCCTTTGGCTGAGCTGGGTATTGATGAGTCCTTTCCCACACTTGCACGTCCAGAGGTGAGCTGGGCAGAATGCGAAACTCAATTAAAAACTGACCTTTAATATCCACAAACAATATCTCTCCTTTTTTGGTATTCTCAGGATATCCTTTGAAGACCAAGCAATTGAAGTGAGACAAATATAACTATACATATAAAATGATGGGGTCTAAATGAGCTGTTACCACTCAAGAATGAAATCTTGGAGTCATTGTAGATAGTTCTTTGAAAACATCCACTCAATGTGAAGTGGCAATCAAAAAAGCAAACAGAATGTTGGGAATCATTAAGAAAGGGATAGATAATAAGACAGAAAATATCATATTGCCTCTATATAAATCCATGGTATGCCCACATCTTGAATACTTCATGCAGATGTGGTCGCTCCATCTCAAAAAAGATATATTGGAGTTGGAAAGGATTCAGAAAAGGGCAACAACAATGATTAGGGATATATAGAATGGCTTCCATATGAGGAGAGATTAATAAGACTGAGACTTTTCATCTTGGAAAAGAGACAACTAAGGGGTGGATATGATAGAGGTCTATAAACTCATGACCGGCAGCCAAGCTCCCTGCTACTCGCCTCCTTCTCCCCCGCCCTCGAATGCACTGTGTCCCCACTCCTCCCTTTCCCTCCCAGTGCTTCCAGCCCCACTGCTGCCTAACAGCACTTAGGGTTTTCCGAGAGGGAGTGGGAGGAACGGGGACATGGTGTGCTCAGGGGAGGAGGTGGAGAAGAGGCAGGAGTGGGGACTTGGGGGAAGCAGGTGGAATGGGGGTGGGGCTGGGGTGGAAAAAGGTAGGGTGGGTACTTTAGGGAAGGGGTGGAATGGGGGTGGGGTGAGGACGATGCATGGGCAGGGGCCGAGGTGGCGAGCACTCACTGGGCAGAGGGGAAGTTGGTGCCTATGCTGAGTCCCATGATGAGCAGGGCTGGGCAGTTGGGGCTAGCAGCCCAAGCCCTGACCCCGTCAGCTTGGGGGCCGGAAGCCCAAGCCCCAGTGGTCAGCATGGAGTTGGCAGCCCAAGCCCCCTGGGGCATGTGACTGGGCAGTTGGGGCCGGCAGCCCAAGCCCCAGCGATCAGCGAGGACCAGCAGCCCGAGCTCAGTGGATCACTGAGCGGGCAGCCCAAGCCCTGGTCAATGGGGGCCAGCAGCCTGAGTCCCGTGGTGGGCTGCAGGGCAGCTGTGACCCCAGGCATGCAGGTGGCAGCTTGGACCCCTGTCCTTGGCAGACAGGGGAAGTTAGGCGGCATGAAGGGCAGAGTGAGCAGGGGCCATGTGTATGTTGGGGGTGATCCAGGCTAATTTGTCCTTCATGGGTCACCCCCCCTAGAGATGGCCCTAGTGGCGGAAGAAAAGGTGTTTGCTCACCAAACCAGCCAGAACCACATTGTAGCCAGTGTAGCAGCGTTAAGGTGGCTCAGTAATTCGATACTAAGCCATTCTCTCTGGAATGCTGTTTTGCTTCAATGAGATGGGAGTGAATCTTCTCATTTTCTAGTTTATTGGTTGTTAGCATTCTATCTGTGTTATTTTTATTAGAACTTTTGTACACAAGTTCATAGAGTCATAGACTTTAAGGTCAGAAGGGACCATTATGATCATCTAGTCTGACCTCCTGCACAACGCAGGTCACAGAATCTCACCCATCCACTCCTGTAATAAACCCCTAACCTATGTCTGAGCTAATGAAGTCCTCAGATTATGGTTTAAAGTCTTCAAGGTGCAGAGAATCCTCCAGCAGCAACCTTTCTACCTTGCCAGCTGTATGAAAAATGTCTGGCTCCAGAGCCTAGCTTAGTTAGCATATACAGTATTTTCTCAAGAATTAATGACCTAAATTTATCTCTTCAAGGCCTCAATATAACAGTTTTCAATGTGCAGGAGCAAGTTGAATCCATGATAAAGAAGTTACAGTTCTGGGAAAGTTGTTTGGAAAACAATCAAACCGAGTGTTTCAGTAATCTTAATGACTTCCTGGCAGAAAATAAACTTCAGGTGGATCAGTGCACTAAAACCAATATAACTGCACACCTAAAAAGACTGCACAACTTTCAGGGAATACTTTCCAGCTATGTCAGGCGATAATCACTGGATTTGCAACCCTTTTGATGATACCACTTTCTCAACACAGATATTGGACACTGAGGAAAAAGAGAAATTGACTGAAATCTCCTGTGATTACATTCTGAAAAGAGTTTCAGAAATCTGTCATTGATCAACTTTTGGCTGAGTTTAAGAAACAAGTACCTCCTTCTGGCAGAAAAAGCTACTACGCTTTTGTTACCATGTTCAACAACATACCTGTGCAAGAAAGTGTTTTCCTCGTATGCACATCTGAAAACCAAAATACAGAAACTGACTTGATACCGAGCCAAACCTGAGACTTTATCTTTCTCCAGTGGTTCCGGACTTCCAAGAGCTATGCAGAGCAAAGCAAGTGCATCCATCACACTGAGAAAATTTAAACTTAAATCCCTGGAAATATTCATTTTTAGGAAGGGGTTCACAAGATTTCACAATTTAGTGAAAGGGGTTCATGGGTTGTTAAAGTTTGGGAACCACTGGACTAGACAAATACATTTCAGGGATGGCAGAGATTTACTTGGCCCTCTTTCAGCACATGAGGCTGGGCTTTTTAACTTCTCGAGGTCCTTTACAGCTCTCCATTTCTATGATTCTATACAGGTAGTTACTTATTAGGAAGAAAAGTTTATTCTGTAATGCTAATCTCATTTTGTACATATCTTCCTGAAAAATATTTTTAAAGTTAATTAGCTGTTTAAGTAATCTGGGAAGACAAAGAGTGAATAAAAAAAATAGTGAAACCTTGCTATAACGTGATAATTGGGGTCCAAGAAATTCATTATAGCGGAGTTACAAAACTTACCATTTCAAGCTGCTCAGTTTCAAGCTGGTCAATTTCTCTTGGGCAGAAAACAATTTGCATTTGCGAACTGCCCATAACGGTAACTGAAAGGGTGTAGCAATAATTAGTGACAGCACAAGCTTATCAACCTATTAAACAAGCCAGAACCAGACTGAGGGTATGTCTACACCATGGGATAATTCCGATTTTACATAAACCGGTTTTATAAAACAGATTGTATAAAGTCGAGTGCACGCAGCCACACTAAGCACATTAATTCGGCGGTGTGCGTCCATGGTCCGAGGCTAGTGTCTATTTCCGGAGCGTTGCACTGTGGGTAGCTATTCTGTAGCTATCCCATTGTTCCCGCAGTCTCCCCCGCCCCTTAGAATTCTGGGTTGAGAGCCCAGTGGCTGATGGGGCAAAAATCAATGTCGCGGGTGGTTCTGGGTAAATGTCGTCAGTCATTCCTTCCTCCGGGAAAGCAACGGCAGACAATCATTTCGCGCCCTTTTTCCCTGGATTGCCCTGGCAGACGCCATAGCACGGCAACCATGGAGCCCGTTCAGCTTTTTTTTTTTTTTTTAACTGTCACCGTATGTGTACTGGATGCCGCGGACAGAGGCGATACTCCAGCACTACACAGCAGCATTCATTTGCTTTTGCATGATAGCAGGGACGGTTACCAGTCGTTCTGTACCGTCTGCTGGCAGTGTAATTTGGCAATGAGATGACGGTTATCTGTCCTTCTGTGCTGTCTGCTGCTATCATGGGTGCCCCTGGCTGAGGTCGGCCGGGGGCGCAAAAGCAAAACTGGGAATGACTCCGAGTCAATCCCTCCTTTACGGTTTCTAAAAATAGAGTCAGTCCTGCCTGCCTAGAATATGGGGCAAGTGTACTAGAGAACCAGTGTATCAGAGACCACAGCTGCTCCGTGTCAGATCCCGCAGAAATGATGAGCTACATGCCATTCAAGCGGGGTGCCCCTGCAACAACCCCACCCGTTGCTTCCCTCCTACCCCAACCTTCCTGGGCTACTGTGGCAGTGTCCCCCCCATTTGTGTCATGAAGTTATAAAGAATGCAGGAATAACAAACAGTGACTTGTTAGTGAGATAAAATGAGGGGGAGGCAGCCTCCCGGTACTATGACAGTCCAGGCAGGACATTAAGCGGTGCAGAAGAGAGGAGCCCAGCATGCCGCTGCTATGATAGTCCAGGCAGTACAGAATCTTTTCTTTACACAGGAAAGGGAGGGGGCTGATGGAGCTCAGCCCTCAGTTGCTATGATGAGGATGGTTACCAGCCGTTCTGTCCCATCTACTGGGAATGACCAGGAATCATTCCTATTTTTACCCAGGCGCTCCTGAGGCCAGCCAGGGGTATTCAGCAGTTATCAAGCATGTTGTACCATCTGCCACCGGGGACGGTTACCAGCCATTCTGTACCATCTACTGGGAATGACCGAGAATCATTCCTGTTTTCACCCAGGCGCCCCCGGCCAGCCTCACCTGAAGCCAGCCAGGAGCACTCACAAGTTGATAAGAAGGACGGTTACCAGTCCTACTGCACCGTCTGCCACCGGGCAGGGGAGAGGAGCAGATACTGCTCTTCACTGCTGCAGCATCGCGTCTACCAGCAGCATTCAGTAGATATAGGGTGACACTGAAAGAAGTCAGGAAACTATTTCTTTCCCTTTTCTTTCATGTGAGGGGGCAGTAAATTGACGAGCTATTCCCTGAGCCACGCCAGACAATGAGTTTGAACCTATAGGCATTGGGAGCTCAGCCAAGAATGCAAATCCTTTTCGGAGACTGCTGGGAACTGTGGGATAGCTGGAGTCCTCAGTACCCCCTCCCTCCCTCCATGAGTGTCCATTTGAGTCTCTGGCTTCCCGTTACACTTGTCACGCAGCACTGTGTAGCCTGTAGATTTTTTTTCAAACGCTTTGGCATTTCGTCTTCTGTAACGGAGCTTTGATAGAACAGATTTGTTTCCCCATACAGTGATCAGATTCAGTATCTCCCGTACGGTCCATGCTCAAGCTCTTTTTGGATTTGGGACTGCATTGCCACCCGTGCTGATCAGAGCTCCACGTTGGGCAAACAGGAAATGAAAATCAAAGTTTCACGGGGCTTTTCCTGTTTACCTGGCCACTGCATCCAAGTTGAGATTGCTGTCCAGAGCGGTCACAGTGGTGCACTGTGGGATACCGCCCGGAGGCCAATACAGTCAATATGCGGCCACACTAACCCTAATCCGATATGGTAATACCAATTTTAGCACTACTCCTCTCGTCGGGGAAGAGTACAGAAACCAATTTAAAGAGCCCTTTATATCGATATAAAGGGCCTCGTAGTGTGGACGGGTACAGCGTTAAATCGGTTTAAATGCGTAGTGTAGACCAGGCCTGAGAATGGCTGGGTTTGGACTTTGAAAACCGGAGTTTTGGGACCTGGCAGACTGGGGCTGGAGCTGCTCTCAAGAGATCTGTACAAAGGCGCTCAGCCAACTCCCCTCCACCCAGCTGCAGCATTTGACACTGAGGAGTTGCTGATATTCAGAGCAGAGTGTGTGCCGCTGTTTCTGTAGCATCCCTCCCAGCTGTCAGCCTGCTCCAGCAGTGGGGGCTCTTAGCCATGCAGCAAGAGAGGGAAACACTTGGGAAGAGCAGGGAAGACTTGCAAGGGGCAGAGGAAGAGCGAGGAACAGCTTGGGAGGAGAACGGCTCTTCTCCCCAAAAGAGGAAGAGGCAGTGGGGAAGGCACATTTCTCTTTTTTTTAATTTTTTACGCGCTTGGGACGGCTGGAGCCACCTTATGATTGCGTTCTATCCGAATTCACATTATCACGGGGCACGTTACAGTGGGGTTTCACTGTCTATGTACTTATCACTGAGTGCTAATGTTTTTACATTATTGTTTTTCTAATGAAGCTAAATGTATATACAGGCTTCTAACCATTACATTACCAAGAATATCTGCTGGCTTGATGACATAATTTTGTCTGCTAATCAAAACTGGTCACTTAAATGCACATTTCTGTGTAATTTGCTCTTAAATGGTTTTATCTAGGAATCCATTCAATTTTTTTATACTGCACATTCCGACCTCTGATCTTTCTCTATCATGTTGCCACTTGCTGTTTGTAAAAATTGAAAATGAAAAGTTGTGATACAAACCATCATGAAATTAAATGTTGAAGTTAAAGCTCTGTCCTAATTCATAATTTGTTCAGGTCTTTCTGGGCTTCAGGTTAATGCATATAGACTGTCTTTATAAATATTTATTACAAGTGAGACTTTGTAAATTTATGTTTAAAGTTATTAGAGTGAAATTTCAAAAGTGTTCAACACTGACTTTTGTTTCCACTTAAGTCAATGGAAGTTTTACTGTTCACTTCAGTGGGAAAAGAGTTAGGCCAGCACACAGTGGTTTTGAAAATCGCTCCTTACTGTGAGACATAAAACTGTTAATATATGCTATAATACAAGGCTCACTGGCCTGCACTCAAATCATGGTTTAAAAGAACACATAAAAGTGAATTTATGCAGGATTGTAAACCTGAGTAGTTAAGTCTGGCAGCATGTACATTATAAACATAAGATAAATGGACCAAATTCTGTATTAATTTACACTGTGTAAAATCACACTGATATCAGTAGAATTGTATAGTTATAAAGCAATACAACATTTGATCCACTGGTTCTAGTATTGGTGCAGCATGGTATAAAGGAGTAGCTCATAACTGTCTTAACCATTAGTGTACTGTGTAGTTTGGATAAGTCACTTAGCCTTTCTGATTCAATGTCCCTAGCTATAAAATGGGGACAATCTATTTCACAGAGTACTGTGGATTAGTTGTCTTTTAATGTTTGTAAAGTTCTTTGTACATGTAAAGCACTAATATTTATTTGGCATGATATGTTGACGATATGGTTGCAGCTTTAGATTTGAAGTTCAGCAGAAAATTCAAATTCTTGTGAGATTGCCCACCATTCTATTTCATAACATTACCTCTGCTTTCTGACATCTAAACATCATTCCTAGAAATGTCACTAAGGGTACTAGAGAGACAAGGTGGGTAAGGTAATATCTTTTATTGGACTAACTTCTGTTGATGAGAGAGTCAAGTTTTTGAGCTTACACAGAGCTCTTCTTTCGATACTAGTGAGAATGATTTTTTAAAATGGTTCTCATAGTTGCACAGGAAATAGCACATCTAGAAAAATGTCTGCAACACTTCCTGGCATATGAATAAAGATAGCTGATTTTATATATAATATTTCACCTATTTCTATGTTGGATAGAAATTCACTTTAATTTGCAAGACTAATTTGATTTGAAGATAAGACATATTTTGCTCAAATTCACATCCATGCAATCCCTTTGACACAATGAAATGAATGAGGGCATCAGTGCTGGAACTTGGGATCTGAGGGGTGCTGCAGCACCCCATGGCTTGAAGGTGTTTCCAACATATACAGGATTTACAGTTTGGTTCAATAGTTCTCAGCACCCCCACTATAAAAATTGTTCCAGCACCCCTGAATGAGGGAAGAATTTGTCTCAAGTAGTATAAATTCTTAAATCAATGTTAATTTTATATACAATAAATACTGCGTGATATTTTCTAGAAACAAATGAATCACACCAGTGAAGCAAATATGAAGAAGATCAGTGTGGCAAATCTTGATAAACTTTTAGATGACTTCTCACAGATAGAAAAGGTAAGTAAAAAATTAAGCTGAAATTACTTTTTGTTAACACTTTGTGACATCTTTTTAAACACTTTTTTAAGTGAAATTTTCTTCTATATGCCATCTGCAGTTGTCATACTTGTGGAATGTGCCCCCTAGTGCCACCGAACTTGAAAATCTGCTGCAAAGCAGTGCCTATTTGTGCCACACAATATCCTCTCCCATCACTGAATATTTGGAGCCAACACTGTAAAAAGGTTGTCCTATCCCAGTTACCTTAGTAGCCAGTATTCCTGGGGTAAGCACCTGCTTGGTACTCACAGCAATTTTGGGAGGGGTGCTTATCAAAAACTCCTCTAATTTTTATTGCTAATTTCTGTTATAGTTAGCTGGCAAATGTTAGGTTGTCTGTGCTATCGTGCACTTAATTTTTGTCTGGGCCAGTATCATTGGCTCTTTTTGTCATGGATTATGAGACTTCCAACGATTCAGATAAAGATCAATTTAAGCACTTTACAGTAAGCTCTTCTGTGTTTCAAGAAGCAGACAAATATTTTTGTTATTTGTTCTGTCAGGTGAATCCTCATTCTGCAGATTCCAACACAGCATGTTGTGCCTTCATACCTCCAGCCCACACAGGCCGTCAGAAGAGGCTTTGGTCCAGATCCACGGGGGAATTTAGGCTTAAATTCAATGGAAGTTAGGAGCCTAAATACCTTTGAGGATCTGGACCTCTGTTCCTTGCTTATAAAGGAAGGCCTTACAAACATAATCCTGGGTCTGACAGTGGATCAGACATCTGCTCTGCATAGCGATAGAATGGGCTGTTTTCAGCTTTAAAGCCCAGCAAGTCAGAGATAGCTCTGGCACCAAAGACTTCAGAGCCAGGTACATCAGGTCTACAGGTGTAGGACCAGATTTCTAAAGATATTTGAAAATCCCGCTAGTAGCCTATTTGCATCTTCAGGTGTCAAAATACCTTTAAAAGTCTGGTTCATGGTACTTTATTCACCAATGAGCATCAAGATCTCATTGACACAGGGAACATCTCAGAGAAGCGGCCCTTCTGGTACCAAAACTTTATCAGGGCAGAGGTCAATTTGGCTTCTAGATAATATGACAGAGCAGCCCTCACCAGCATCAGTTGCTGATATTAAGTAAGCACTTACTGATGTGTTGGTGCTAGACTTCTTCAGTACCAAAGAGCTTTTTCCATTTGAACAAGTCATGCAGATACTTCTTGCATGCAGGAATTGTTCAAGGAAATTGTTGCAACAGTGAGGACCTCTCTTAAGTTTGATCTCCTAAGCATCAAGCAGTTCATTTTAAGGATGTATCACTTTCTCAAAGATTGCACACTTTCAGAGATATTACTGCAATTTTTATTTAATTAGAACTACTCAGCCCAAATTCCTAAGGGATTGTACTGCTCACTAGATTATTCCCACTGTCGGAATATGCAGAGGCCACTTCAAGAGAAACAACATTTTCTCTGCATAGTCACACTACCTGCCCATCTTCCCCCTTCCTCAGAATTCTATTCATATAGGGCCTTCGTCAACTCCACTGAAATTAAGAGAGATTCCCATTGAGTTCAATGGAGCTGGATCTGACACATAATGTTTTGGAGTTTAATGGAAGAAATTGAGGCAATTGAGCTACACAGCCCTTTTATAATGATAGTCATTATCATCACCTTCATCTCCTCTTTTCCAACACCAAGGTTGGATAGGGCCAAGATTATGAGCAGATTCCATCCACATCAGTTTTGAGTTACTATTTTAGCCTATTGAGGGGGTTGCCTGGATGGTTTTATATATACCACTCTCTCCTCAGACATCCATGGCCTCTCTCACCATGCACTCTTCCACAGAGAGTAACTGTAGGGTGTCAGTATAAGGTTATTCTAGCAACATCTCCAATCATTGTAGTTGGCACCTTCTGATGATTGTAGTTAACTACTGCACTTTGAGTCTTCTACAGATGTCATCATTTAGGCATGATAAGGTTAAGTAGACACGTATGGCACAGGTTCAGCTTTTACTCCACACACTTCGTCTGTACCCATGTTTCCTAATTGTAAAGTAATGTGGGCAAAAAGGGTGTATATAGTCTGGTTTTAGCTGTCATGGACAAATGTTTTTATTCAGGCACACAAACATTCTGCTGGCATTAGCTATGCGCTTGTTGATGTCATCATCATTATGGCTATCATATATTATGATGGGAACTCAATAGCAAAAGCTGTCCACTTGGTCGATATCTACACCAGTCATGACTAGTTTAGCCTATTTCTTGATTTTTTGAAGTTACCATTAGTTTGGTCTTTTGTCGTTCTTTTTTAATCCCCATTCTCCTCCTGCTGTGTACAGGTCTGTTGCAACTTTTTAGTTGTATTCCTGCAGAGGCATTATCACTACAATATCGCCTGCAAAGTCAAGGTGATTGATAATTTGCCCCATTATCATCCAACCCCCATCAGTACTACCAAGGGTGTTGGACAAGATATTTTCTAAGTATAGAGCAAAAACTTTGGCTTGAATATTTAGTTCTGCAAGAAGGAGCTCAAGGATCCCAAATGGGTACTGCTTCCCAAAAGATTCCCACAGCTCTGCAGCTTGGAACGGGACATCCCTGAGCTTGAATATGGAGAAGCAACACTCTGAAAAACCATTACTATAGTAACCATTATCAGAGTGGAGCCTAAACCTTTAATTATCTACAATGCAAGCCTCTAACACCTAACTGCATTCATTTCTTTACAGCTAAATAAGGGGTAGGCAACCTATGGCATGCATGCCAAAGGCAGCATGCGAGCTGATTTTCAGTGGCACTCACACTGCCTGGGTCCTGGCCACTGGTTCAGGGGGCTCTGCATTTTAATTTAATTTTAAATGAAGCTTCTTAAATATTTTTAAAACATTATTTACTTTACATATATAACTAAACTATTGTTGTATTATAGACTTATAGAAAGAGACAGTCTAAAAACATTAAAATGTATTACTGGCACATGAAACCTTAAATTAGAGTGAATAAATGAAGACTCAGCACAGCACTTCTGAAAGGTTGCCGACCCTTGAGCTAAATCATAATTTCAGAATAATAGACCTGGGAGAGAGGCACTGAACTAGTCTGTAAACCTCAGCTCAATGTTGTGGGTTTTTTGTTTGTTTTGTTTTGAGGTTGTTTTGGTTTTTTGTTTTTGTAACATTCACTTGAAAAACCTGGGATTTAGATAGAAAATTTAGAACAAAAGGATTTAATTTAGCATTAACCTACATATATTTCAATATTTTTAAAGAAAATATTAGAAATTAATGGAAAGAATAGCCTTCTGGATCTTCAGCTGGAAAAATGTAATAGGTTATTAACATTAAGCCAATCGAAGGAAGAGTCAGTACAAGAGGGTAAGTGTCATTTTAATGCTTAAAAAACAGTTGATCCAATTCTTGTATTTGCCAATTCAAAAAAAAATTCCACTATCTTCCATCATAAAATGTAAAATAATAACTTAGTAAGGAACATACGCTATCCTATTAATAAAGCAATTTTCTATAAGACTTTGGAGCCAATCCAGTCAGATGTCCTATTGAAATATATAGTAGACGAGAATGTTGATTAACTCATAGCAGACTCAATGTGAAAGGTAGAAGGCCAAAGGGAGATGATTACAGTAATCATGAGAAATAGCCACGGCATGGACAAGAGTTTTAGCAGTACAGATAGTCAGGAAAGGTCAGATTTTGGTAATGTTAAAGAAGCGGTGACAGAATTTGGCAAAAGGGTGGATACAGAGGAAGAAGTAAAAAGAAGGCTTGAAGATTACTCCAAGCTTTCAAGCCTGGGAGACTGGAGGGGTGATGGAGTTGCCAATAGCAACAGAGAAAGAGGCAAAGGGGAAGGATCTGAAAGAAAGATAATTTCAGGGCCGGAAAAGTTTGAGAAGGTGGTAGGATATTCAAGAGGAGATTTTCAGAGACATTTGGTGATGTGAGCGTGGAGAAGGGGAAGATAACAGAGTATAGATAACAGATGTTAATTGCTCCCCTGACAACCAGTGAAGCAGCAAAGATTGAGCACAATCTTGCTTTTTATTTATATAGGCAAAACTCCCAGTGGGCCCACAGTTAATTGTCAATCACCCAGGTATAACCATATGGGAAATTTGGTGGGATATGTCTTACAGACATGGTCATATGAAGGCATAATTCTTGAGATTGGGGGTTCTTAATCACAAATGGCTTACACTCAAACAAGGACGGAGCAGCAAGCATTGATTCAGTCTGCAGCTAGTTTCTCTCCCCCATCTTGCCTATTTGGTATACTGAATGGGTAGCCTCATTTGTGAAAATTACCAAGGATCCAAAGTGAAAGCAAGACAAGAGCCATCCAGGGGTGTTGGAAAATTATTAAAATCTAATAAAAATGTTCACAAGATGTATGCAGCAAAGGTTTCCATATTGTGCTTGGACTCGAGCCCTGCACCGGACTTCTTAAAATCCTACTTCCCCACCTGCTCCTGCTATTATGGCAGTGGCTTCTGCTGGACCCATGGAATCCCAGTCCTTCTGCAGGGCTCTACACTAGTCCTGTGCAGGGCTCTATCTTGAACCTAAAGGATGTTATGTGGGCAACAAGTTTCCATCATTCTGAATGGAGAGCGAATGTATGGCAGAACCAGTCACTGAAAATAGAGGCAGGATTAAAGATGCGGATGCTCTCCCTCTATGGGTCGTATTTGAAGAAAGTAGGTTTTCTTTGGGTCCTAATCATAAAGCATTGAGATGCAGTATGTAATCTATTTTTTTTTTAGCATGAATAAACTTTATTTCTGAAAATAAGTCTGTAGGACACCCAAATAAGACACAATTTAAGGGGCTGGGATTGGAAGTAAGTAAAGAAGAATTACATGATTCCTGAATAAAGAAGGCAATTGTGTTCTATAAATTATAGGTGGAGCTGAGAGCGCCACACTAATTATGAGATCCTGTTTTTAGTTGCTCTGCCAAACTAACTGTGTTTGTTGAAATTTTCCATGCAGTGTGTCTGTCTCGGGTTGAATTCTTTTAGAAATTTTCAACAAAAATGGTTGTGGTCCTTCTCAAAATAAGGTGAGGGGAAAACAATTTTAAACACATTAAAAAATTTTCATAACCTTTTTTGGTGAGAGGTTTTGGAGCAGGCACTTCAAATTTGGTAGTAGTGGTGTCCTTTAGCATCAGAGATGTGCCTTTTGTTATCTGTTTGAAAATTCTCCAAAATTTGGCCAAATTATGAGTCTCTGAAAATTTCAGTTCCCAGTAGAGACAAATCTCAGCAGAGACTTTGAGATTTGACAGGTAATTTTTGTGAAGAGTCCTTCTGTACAGAATATATTCTAGCCTAGGACTGTAGGCACTGAAGAGGATTTTTTCTGCAATTGCTGCTTCTGAGGATGCTGTGGCAATGGGCACAAAAAATGAGAGCAAGGAGATTGGCTGTCTTTCCTGTGCTCTCTATGCTCCCCCTACTGGCAGCCAAGCAGTGTGAGGAGAAGGATAAAGTAGACTACTGAAAAATGCAGGGGCTGGAAATGCAGAGGAGTAACGGAGTGAATAGATTGGGTGAAGGAGCCTAAGGGAAGACTGGGAGAGGAAGTGGGAGCTTAATACAGTTCCTTGTGAACGTGCATTATGTTACAGTCTTTGATTTCATGATCACATACTATTTGTTTCCACACAACCCCTACTTCATTCAGTGCAGAGGATGGGGGATGCTCTGGGGTTGTATCAGGATTGTACTATGAATGAGGCTTTGGTCTATTGGACCGCTGCCTTATTCGTTGTAGATGTTAGAAGATATACTGTGAATGACACAGAGGATTGCAGGAAAAGAGAGGATGGCCTCAGACACAGGCAACCTTTATTCTAGCATTTCCTGACTTCTGAGAGCTTGACTTTGCAACCTTAATATGCTTTTAATGTAGTTTTCTGTGTGTAGTTTCTAAACAGTATGAATTTTTTAAAAGAGGCATGCACATAATATCTAATGAGGGTTTTATATTTTAACATATTACAGGAGAGCCATCTTGTGTTCACATTTATATTGAAAAAGTTTGAAAAAACAGAATAGTTTTGCTTATAAATATGTTCTAGTTTCTGAAATTATTTATCACTAAGAAATGGCCCATTTCCCAAACAAACACAAAATTGTATTTTCATAGTGGTTTTTATTTAAGATGCTGTGATGGGGTATATCCATCCTACACTAGCATGGAAGGGGAGAAGGAGCTGCTTTGGCCTGGAGTGGCCCCACCCAGTCACACCTGCAAATGGTGCCAGGACTGGAGGAGGAGTTAAAAAGAAGTAATTCTGCTCAGTTGGGGAACCCTGGGATGGGAACAGACTGTTGAGCTTTTCCAGTGCATGAGAGGGGACTCACAGACTGCAGAGCCCCTCCCCTCAGAGAAGGAGGGTGCAATAATGCTGAGTTGAAGGAGAAAAGAACTGGAGCCTAGTGAACTCTAAAGTGGACACTGATACTTCAAGGGCCCCTCTGAAGTAAGTGGGGTCCATATGCTGGAGGGAGCTGGTTTACTTTTCTCTTGTTTAACTCCTTTTGCTGGCTATGGGCTGTTTGGTGGCATTACTCAGGACATAGAGAAGGGATGAGGCAATCTCAAGGCTCCAGTCAGATGGTGAGTGCTGACCTGCTAAAAAGATGCCCTGCAGCACCTGTTGGGGCAGGGGTGGAGTAACTGACTTGTGTGTGTGCACTCCCCATGTAGCCAAAAGGGGGTGCCCGCCACAGAAAGATTTGTGACAGATAGAAGACTGGAACAAAGTACAGAGCTGCATACTCTTTGCATTTCTCCAACTTTTGTCCACATTATAAAAACACGTTAATATCTGATATCCAAAAGGGGAAAAGAGAGATTGGACAATAAAAAAAACAAAACACCCTTATGTCTGTTTAGGAGCTATGTCTAAATTAATCCTCCGTTACCTTCTATTTAATCTCCAAACTTCAATTCATAAGAAGAAAAGCAAGACTATCAGAAACAATGTCTCCTTTTAAAATTTAGGTAAAATAAATTTGATGAAATATGATGATGCACTTAGACTTCATCTGTTGGTATTTCCAATAAAATGTGAGACTCTGAACACACGAAAACTATCTAACTTATCAAGGTGCTGATTCCTTTCATCCTGTAGTCTTCAGAATCAAGAATCTCACCGGTGTCATTGTATATTACATTAAAAAACTATATTAAATTAGTGTTAAGGTTGCAGAGTCAAACACTCAAAAGTTGGGAAATGACAGAA
Organism: Gopherus flavomarginatus; assembly: GCF_025201925.1. Classification (NCBI taxonomy): domain Eukaryota; kingdom Metazoa; phylum Chordata; order Testudines; family Testudinidae; genus Gopherus; species Gopherus flavomarginatus. The sequence goes on from NC_066619.1 coordinate 30,797,566, forward strand.
TTAGAATAATAGCATCATAGAAGTCTAGGCCTGAAAGATCTCAACAGGTCATCTAGTCTAGTCCCCTGCACTCAAGGCAGGTCTAAATAATAACTAGATCATTCTAGACAGGCGTTTGTCTAACCTGTACTTAAAAATCTCTATGATGGAGATTCCTCAGCCTCCCTAAGCAATTTGTTCCAGTCCTTACCCATCCTGACAGTTAGGAAGTTTTTCCTAATGTCCAACCTGCCCTCTGCAATTTAAGCCCATTGTTTCTTGTCCTATACTCAGAGGTTAACGACAATTTTTCATCATCCTCCTTGTAATAACCTTTTATATACTTGAAAGCTGTTATGATGTCTGTCTGTCCCATCCCCCAGCTGCTATTCTCTTCTCCAGACTAAACAAACCGAATTTTTTCAATCTTTCCTCATAGGTCATATTTTCTAGACCTTTAGTCCAGACAAGAGCAACAAAAATGATTCTCCAATTTGTCCACATCTTTGCTGAAATGTAGTGTCCAGAACTGGACACAATATTCTAGTTGAGGCCTTATCAGCGCAGAGTAGAACCAGTGCAACCTTAACTTGACTTCCTTGTGTATATGCATTATGATACAATCTTTACATCATCACATATTATTTCTTCCATAGGACCTCTGCCTCATTCAGTGGTCTGGAAATTAATCAAGGATATGTAGTAAAGAAATCTGTTGTCTGCCTTGTTTGCTGCAGAATCGGATGGTATGTAGTGAATGAGGCTGGGGACTTCAGGAAGAGGAAGGACAATGTTGTTTACACAGCTGAATGCCATCCTGGAGAATTTGATTCTATCCCTGCCTCTGCCACAGAGTTTGTATGTCACTGGGAATGTCACTTAATACAAAGTTTTCACAATGGCCACAATTGTTTCTCATTTTATGTGTGCCCAACTTGAGACACTTGGGGTCTGATTCGCAGAATTGCCAAATACTCGCAACTACAAAAGTCTATAAATTGAAGCCTACAATTGAACGATGCCCTAGACATATAAAGTGCTATAAACGATTCAGGTCTCTGAAAAATTAGGACAAAGGATCTCAAAAATTGGGCACCCAACATTTTTGGACACTTTTGACATTAATATCTTCGTGCCCCAGTTCCCCATCTGCAAAATGGGAACAACAACATCTTACCTCACAGAGGAATTGTGAATATAAATTAAGTAATGTTTGTGAAACACTCAAATGCTACAGTAATGAGTGTCATAGAACAGCCCCTGAAAAAGTTAATTCTGTATTTATAACAAAGCTTGAATGATGTGCAATAATGCAGAAACTGAATGATGAGGAAATGAAATATTGAATAGCTGTTTCTTCACTGAGCACTATCCATCCTGGGCACTGAATGAAGGGGCCACTTTAAAAAATATATAATTAAAGACTGTATCATAATGCATATGCACAAGAAAGCCAAATTAAAATTTTAAGGGCTACCTTAATTTTGTCGTTGCCTTGCTGTTGGATACTTATCTTCACAACCTTAACACTCTTTTAATGCAGTTTTTGTATGTAACTTCCTAGGTTTAAAAAAAACCCAAACAGAAATTCTATCATGTTAACACCATATTTACACCCACTTGGTCCATCAGCAGGCTTGGAACCTTTAGATCTAAATAAATCTCTGCTGCTTCATTTAAAAGAGTAACTGGTAGTAGTAGGTTGTCATTGTTTATATGGGCCAGCACTAGTTAGATGAGACACACTTTTGCCAGTGGGTTTCAAGGGTATTTTTTGACAGCAGAGGAATCCTGAGACTTGAGAATCCTTGTTTTGTTCTAGAGTATACTTTAGGAGTTATAGGCTCTTCGCCCTTGGCCTTCCATTATGTTTTTGTCCCAGGCTTTGTCCTCCACCTCCACCCCACTTTGGCTTCTGATCTAAGTCTCATTCCTCCGCCACCAGCCCCTTTGATTCTGTGTCCCATTCCCCTGGTTTAGGCTCCCATTCTTCTACCAAATGCAGCCTCTTGGCTCACAGTTTCAGCCCCTCCTTGGTTCCTCACCCCACTTCCACCTCTAACTACCGCCACCTAAGTCTCCACCATGGCACTTTTGCCCCAGTTTACCTCCTCCTCTGCATTCCAGTCCTCCTCCTCCTCGCTGCCTAGGCTCCAGGAGTTAGAACACGGGACAGAGAGCCTTCCTGCTTTCAGTTCCTGTGAGTTTGATGCCCCAAGAAGCCACTGGCACTGTAGATAGTTCTCTGAAAACATTCACTCAATATGCAGCAGCAGTAAAAAAAACTAACAAAATGTTGGGAACTAGGAAAGGGATAGATAAGGCAAAGTATGATATTGCCTATTGATAAATCCATGGTACGCCCACATCTTGAATACTGCATGCAGATCTGGTTGCCCCATTTCAAAAAAGATATACTGGAATTGGTAAAGGTACAGAAAAGGGCACAAAAATGATTAGTGGCATGGAACAGCTTTTGTATGAGGAGAGATTAATAAGACTGGGACTTTTCAGCTTGGAAAAGAGACAACTAAAGGGATATGATAGAGGTCTATAAAATTATGATTGGTGTGGAGACAGTAAATAAGGAAGAGTTATTTATTACTTCTCATAACACAAGACCTAGGGATCACCAAATGAAATTAATAGGCAGCAGGTTTAAAGCAAACAAAAGGAAGTATTTCTTCATGCAGCACACAACCTGTGGAACTTCTTATCAGAGGATGTTGCGAAGGCCAAGACTATAACAGGTTTAAAAAAATAACTAGATGGCTATTAGCCTCAATGGCTATTAGCCAGGATGGGCAGGGAAGTGTCCCTAGTCTCTGTTTGCCAGAAACTGGGAATGGCTGACAGGGGATGGCTCACTTGATGGTTACCTGTTCTGTTCATTCCCTCTGAAGCACCTCTCATTGGCCACTGTCAAAAGACAGGATACTGAGCTAGATGGACCATTGGTCTGACCCAGTACGGCTGTCCTTATGTTCTTATATTGCAAGGAAATTCCTGTTCATCTCTGTTTGGATTATGCCCCATGCAAACAGAATCTTCAGAGAATTTAGCTACCAAACTCTAAAAGTCTCTACTTAACATGTGCAAATTAAGATTTTCAGAGGCTCAAAACTTGGCCAAATTCAGAGAGATTTTGACAGGAATGGCAAAAGGCACACCCCTGACATCAGCATAATCCCCACTCCCTGGCCAAATTACAAATCTCTGTTCTGAAGTAGGGAGGTGCTAAAGTTTCTCAACAAAAGAGTTGTAAGAATTTTTTAACATGGCAGAAAACAATGTATTATTCCCTAATTTTGTTCTGAAATGGCTGAACTATTTTTGCTGAAGGTTTCAGTAAAAAAAAAAAGTCACAATGAGGCCGACACTAGCTCTGTTCAAACACTTAACATTTGGCAAAGCTTTAAGTGACTGAAAACAGGTTTGTTCTTATAATGGACAGTGTCGGGAAACCCGAACTATAAATGTTATTGCCTCTACTACCTATAATAGGTATAACATGGATTTGTCCATTTGGAAAAGCCTATAACTGAACACTGAAATAGTTGTAAGATTTTTTTCCTTGAAGTACCTGCTACCTGTTACAAAAGACCACTCATTGTTAAATAAAATATTTAAGATTGTTTTCAGTTCTTAGAGTGGAATCCTAAAATGAAAATAATGAAGAAATCACTGAAAACTTATATTTATATTTCTTTGTTTGTTTAGAATATGCCACTCTCCAGAATGTGATAAAGGGTCTAAGACAAACAATTGAAAATCAGTGCAACCTGAGAGGTAAAAAACCAAAATCCTGTAAAGTACATTGCATTATATTTTAGAACAAATATGCATCTATTGCATAAACTAGGAGATTCCTAATTCACGTGTAATCCTTTTGTTAGGCCAATCTCTAACAGTCAATCAGAAAACACAACAAAATTAAATTTAAAAAGAAACAAACCTGATATAGCCTATCATTTCATATGTGCCTAAGCTTAAGTGTGTGATACACAATAAAGGACTTTTCCTGCAGTCCTACATGTACAAAAATGGTTTATCTTCAATGGGAGTTTTGCCTGAATGAGGATTTATATCCTGAATTGTTGGTTAGTTTTTTATTTCTTAGCAGCACAAGAAATCTTGCAAAAAATCAAGGCAGTGTGAGTCACCTTTTTTAAGTACTCTGCGATCCAGCAAAGCACTTAATCATATGCTTACACATGCATTAGTGCTTTACTGGGTCAAGGAAGCCTTAGATCTTAGTTTGATAATGTTCTTAAAATGCAGCTACCATCCAGAAATACTTAATCTAGGTAGTTATTATTAGATATTATTTTGACATAAAATGATAATTATATTTGTAATGTTTAGTCTTTTTTGATACACATAATTAGAAGCAGATTTTTATATTAATAAAGATGTTGATGTCTGTGAAATCTTTGCTTCTTCTGAATTGTCACTCATGAAATTCACCCTGTATGAAGGGACAGCACAAACTCTATGTGCTTGCTAAGTACTCCTTGAGCCCGTGAATTTAAGTGTACTTAGTTAGGCCTTGTGCTGGGAGATGAATTTTCCCTAGCATGAATGCCATCTCTCTTACACTTATTGGTTTCACATAAATAAAAGTATGATATCCAGTTCTAATCAGCTCAGCTTGTATTCTGTAAGTTTGCCCAATATTTTGCATTTACAGGTTTAAACTTTGCTTAGTTCTAATTATCTGCTACTGGTTTATAAACCATCTATTCTATGTTAGCACATTTGAATTGTTCAATATGGTTTTTAATTTTTCAATGATATTGACAGTCTTATGGACACTTCCTCCATGTTTTTTTCTCCTTTTGTCTACTTCACGCCCTCTCCCCATATTTACTCAAACTCTGGGGTCTTGATATAATCTGCCCTGCTCATTCCAAATACCCCCAGAGTTTCTCATAATGCTGATAAAATATTGCAGCCCTCAGGAAAATGCTAGTAGAATGTATATCATGTAAATAGATTCTCTGAGGGAGTACTTCTGCTGTTCCTTCAGAAATGTTGATTTCTTTCATCCATTTTAGAAATCCTTCTTGTGTCATTTTGACTAAGTCATCCTGCCTAATTCACTTACTGGAAAGTGTCAATCTTAAAGAATAGAATGTAATGAGAGAAAATTGTCCAAATTTGAATTTTTGCCCATCATACGTTAATGTCACAAACTTTGCTACATGTGCATAGTCTTAAAAATGATTGTGTGTATGTATTGAATTTCGTAGTTTCTTTCTGTGTACTATTTGTATGGACAGATTTTTTTAAAAAAGCCTCCACTGTTTTCAAATGACCTTGTAGTGTCAGTCTCCAATTTGATAACCCCAATTTGCTTCCACTATCAACTTTTAGCAACAAAAATTTCTACACGTATGAAACCAAAAGCTAGAGAATGTATTAGTAGATGATTCAGATCTAACAACCCCTACCTTCTAAAGAATCATGACAATCCAAATAATTAAACACATTTGTGGATTTTTGAATACATAACTCATAATGCAGCTTTTTATGTCAATGAAATCTATGCAAAATAGATTAAAATACACAACAAGCTAAGAGTCTGCTCAATGCACATCAGCTAATAACAAAGGATCAAATCCTGCAAGACACGGTGCCATCTAACTTCCATGAGAGTTAGACTTTAAATACCTTTGAGGATCTGGGCCTCTGAATGTCTCTTGTCAGGTATTGAGCAACCTCAACTCACATTAGCCACTATGGGAGCTATGAACATTCAGTATGTTGAAGAAGATGCTCTGCACCTCTTAGAATTGTGTCCTGTTCCGCCAGAATTCCTATTGAAATCAATGGGAATTGTGTGTGGGGAACAGCCTTAGGACTGGTGGCTTAAAGGGCTTTCATTGCCCAAGTGAAAGTGATTCAGCTCCTCTTACTGAAGATTCACTGTCCCATTTACCATCTGTCTGGGAGGTCGGTTGGCCTTCCTTTTAACAAATGAGCCAGGACTCTAAAGGACTGATTCTCATTTATTCAAAAACCACTTTACACCACTCCAGCAGTGTAAAGGACTTTCAAGGGGTGTGTATATAATTTACTCTCATTTTAAGGCCCCTTTACACTGGTGTAAAATGGCAATAGGGTCTATGAGAATCAGCCTTAAAGAAGAATCATTCTGTGATTCATTGACAAGGCTGTAATCGCAAGGCCTTGGTGACTATCACTAAATTCTTTGAGACATTATCCTTAGCTAGGAGATTTACTATCAAATTAAAGGCAGACTGAGGGCTAGTATCCTAGTTTGTAAAATGTTCTCTAAGGCTCTAGGATCTGATTGCCCCAAGCAAGATATGTTAATTAGCTATTGTGACAAAGTTCCTCCTCTACCTTGGTGGGTCCTGCATTTACTGGCAGATTTGCTCACCTCAGCAATCTCCTCCACAGTCTGGATCAACTCCTCCTGTGTCTGATCAGGAGTTGGGAGGTTTGGGGGGAACCCAGGCCCACCCTCTACTCCAGGTTCCAGCCCAGGGCCCTACAGATTTGCAGCTGTCTATAGTGCCTCTTGTAACAGCTGTGTGACAGCTACACCTCCCTGGGCTACTTCCCCAAGACCTCCTCCAAACACCTTCTTTATCCTCACCACAGGACCTTCCTCCTGGTGTCTGATAATGCTTGTACTCCTCAGTCCTGCAGCAGCACACCCTCTCAGTCTCAGCTCCTTGTGTCCCTTGCTCCCAACTCCTCTCACACACTTCCTCTCCTCTGACTCCTACTCCTACTCCTTCCCCCCCCCCCCCCCCCCCCCCCCCCCATCTGAGGGGAGAGAGCTCCTTTTAAAACCCAGGTGCCCTGATTAGCCTGCCTTGATTGGCTGCAGGTGTTCTAATCAGCCTGTCTGCCTTAATTGGTTCTAGCAAGTTCCTGACTACTCTAGTGCAGCCCCTGCTCTGGTCCCTCAGGGAGCAGAAGCCTCCTTCTCCTGGGGCCAGTACTGACTCTTCCTTCTACCACTCTGCTGTAGAGGAAGGAGGGAGAGGGCTGCTCCTCCTGCTGCTGCTGCTGCTGTTCCTGCTGGGTGCTGGGCCCTCGCTGCTGCTGTTTCTGCTGCTGTTCGTGCTCCTGCTGCTTCCCTGGCTGGGCTAGACACCACCACCTTCCCCTCTCTCTGCTGTCTATTTGCTGACTGGCTGGTGGTTCCCCCCCACCTCAGTTACTGCTGTTATTCCACCTACAGCCCCTTGGGGGGGGGGGCTGCTGGCCTGCTTCCCAGAGAAGAGGGGAGTGAGGGACCCCAGCTCTTGTTGCTGAGACCACCACCCTCTGAGCGGGGTCCCTCCTGCCTGGACACCAGACCACCACCACCTGGAGCTGCTGGGCCTACTGTGGCTGTTGCTGGGGAGCTGTTGGTGCCCGGAGGAGGAGAGGAAGGAGAAGAGGACCACCCGCTGCTGGAGACAGTATGAAGACCACTGTGGAGGGGGCTTTTCTGGACTGAGTCTTTTTCAAACTGTGCTCTTGTGGTGGGGGTTTGGACTGTGTCCGCTGGGGCACCGGGGGTGTGGCGTGGAGCCTGCCCCCAGTCCATCCGTGTCCCCCTTCGCCCCCACCACCATTGTTGCCCCCTCCACCACCCCCGCTGGCTGTTTTCCTTCTGCTTTGGACTCCTGCCTCTGGGACTGAGCTGCTCGCCTGGCTCACCACGCCCACTTCCACCATTTGGGCCTGCAGCAGCAGCAGCCAACCATTGACTTTTTGGCACAAGTGCCTGTGGGTGCACCACCTCCCCCCTCATACTGGACTGACCCCCTCCCCTTTGCCACATTTGTCCACCCGACCTATTTCCCTCTGCTGCCTGATAGTTCTGCCCCGGCCCTGTAGCTGTCCCCGTGGTCCCTCTACTCCAATCTCAGCTCGCCCTTTCCCCCCACCCTGTGCTACCTCAGCCCTGATCGGTTCCCCCATGCACCCACGCCCCCTCTCAGGCGCTTGTGCCCTTCCCCATTTGGTTTCCCCTTGTTCACTGCACTCCCCCCTCTGCCGTTGCCCCCCCGCTCCCCTAGTGCAACTGGAGGAGCCGGAACCCCCCTCTGCGTTGGTGCCCTGCACCAATCCCACCCGTAGTCCTTGGTTGCTCCCTACGCCCCTTTAGCCTTCCCCTTCTGGCGCCCTCCTCCCCTGCCTGCAGCCTAGCGGGGAAGGGTGGCCGCCTCCTCTCCTTCCCCTCCCCTCGCTGTTTGTCCCCCTCCCTGCTCTCGTTATGGCAGGGGATGCGGCGGGGGAGACCCCTCGCGATGCTCCCACTACCCCTCCTCCACCTGCCCCCGTGTCCACTGCCCAAGCCTCTACCTCGACCGCCGCTGCTGATCCACCTACCACCGCCCCTGCTGGGGCACTGGCGGCAGCGAGTACTGGGGAGACCTCCGTTGCTGCCACGTCTCTCGCCCCTTCTGATTCGGGGGGAGCCCCCCCAGCCGGTGGGAAGGGTCGGGGTGGGAAGAAGGGTAAGGGCCCCGCTAGAAAGGCCAGGCCCTCCATGGCGGAGACTGCTCCCGTTGCCGCAGCCCCGCTACTGGCTGCGGCGTCCCTCCCCGCTGTTCCCTCCACCAGCTCTGCAGGTGTCCCTCCCCCGGCCCCCAGGGCGTACGCCCAGGTGGCGGCGGCCCCCCCCGCCTGCCGCTGCTCCTCCGCCCGCTGCTTCCGCCAACATCTACAGCGGCCGGGGCCCCTTTCCCACTTTGACCAGGAAGCACGGCATCCGTTGCCTCCTGGTGCCCCCCTCGCCCCACGTGGAGACCTACGTGCGGGCGTTGGCCAGGGTAGTGGGGCCCACGGCCATCGTGGCGGCCTCCAAAATGTACGGGAAGGTGGTCTTCTTCCTGGCATCGGAGGCTGCCGTCCAGGAGGCGGTAGAGACGGGCCTGGCGGTGGGGGGCATGTTCGTCCCCCTGGAGCCATTAGAAGACCTGGGGGTCCGCTTGATCTTGACCTCCGTCCCTCCCTTCCTGCCCAATGCCGCACTGCTGCCCGCCCTTTCTGCCCTGGGACGCCCCATCTCTGTCATCAGCCCTCTCCCCTTGGGCTGCAAGGACCCCGCCCTCCGTCATGTTCTCTCGTTCCGCCGGCAAGTGCAGCTTCAACTGCCGCCGGCGGCGCGTGGCGGAGAGGCGCTCGAGGGGTCCTTTCTGGTCCCTTACCAGGGAGCCCACTACCGGGTGCATTCCTCAACGGGGGAGGCCCGGTGCTACCTCTGCCGGGCGATGGGGCACGTCCGGAGGGACTGTCCCTTGGCCCAGCACGGAGGAGCGTCCGGGACCCCCGAGCCCCGGCAAGGCGCCGGCCCTGTCATCGCCGGTCCCCCTAGCTGCCTGGCACCCGAAGCTGCCCCTCCTCCTCCTTCTCGGTCCACCTCTGTGGAGGAGGGTGTGGCGGGGCTACCGCCGGCCGTGGGAGAGGGCTCGTCCCAGGGGGAATCCTCCCCGGTTTCTGCTGTCCCACCACTGCCTCCTCGAGTCCCTGAGCCATTGCCCTTGCCCCCCGAGCCGACCCCTGTTAGCCAGCCCCCGGATGATGCCATGGAGGGCTGGTCCTTAGTGCAGGGGAAGCGGGGCAAGCGGAAGGCTCGAGTTTCTTTACATACTTCGGATTCGGAGGCCCCCCGTAAGAGCAGGAAGGGGGGCGCCGATGTCGAGTCTTCCGCCTTGTCCCCTGATGACTCCCAGTTTGTGGTGCCGGCTGGGGATGCCGTGGCAGCACCGGAAGGTGACACCGCCCCTCCTCCGGGGTCCCTTCCCGTGGATGCCCCCGAGGGAGCCTCTCTCGCCCCCTTCCCACTTGGCGCCTCTGAGAGCGCCGCGGTGGGTATCGCCTCGGGTGCTGGCGGGGAGGGCCCTGGGGTGGTGGACTGTGATCTCCCTCCCATCTACGCAGAAATCGAGGCCCTAGGTTTGACCCCGGTCACGCAGGGGGAGGACGACCCTCTGCCGGCGGGCCTCGATCTGGGCGACCTCACTACATCCCCCCTGTCCCTGGGTTCCCTTCCCCTACCCGCTGTTTCTGCTCCCACCTCTGAGGGTCCCCTGGAATCTTCCCTCGACTCGGCTGTGGGTGGCACTCTGTTGGCAGCTGCCGAGCCCCTTGGGGCGACGGCCAGTGCCCCGCTGCCGAGACCCGCTTCCCAGGGGGTGTCCCTCTTGGGTGTGGAGGACCCGCCCTCCTTCCTCAGCGGGGAGCCCATTGACCACCATCTCTCTCTGGGTGCCGAGGCTGCCGCACGTGCCACAGTGGCTGAGCCCGGCATCGTTAGGGGTCCCCTGCCCACTTCCCAGATCCTTGAGCCTGGCCAGGAGGAGCCACCTTCTGGCGTCTCACCTATGGAGGCTCCGGATCCTGCCTCTACCTCCTTCCCGGATTCTCTCCCTGATCCCCGCCCTACTCCTGTTGGCTCTGTCCTTGTCCCCCCCACTTCCTGTGATGCCAGTGCCGCCCCTGGCAATACCTCCCAGGGAGCGGGTTCACTAGTTCTTTCCTGTCCCGACCCCCCAAGGGCTGCTGTTCTCCTTCCACCGCCCCTTCTTGAATCTGAGAGCGGGGCGGGTCGTGTGGCGTCGGTCCATCTGCTGCCACGTTGGGGATCTGCCCCCTGCCTACCCGCCTTGGTGGGCCACGGGGCTGTGACGGGGGCCCCACTGGGGGCCAGTCATCGATCAGTGACCCCACCCCCCCATGCGCTGAGGGAGGAGCTGCGGGAGTTCCTTGAGGACGTCCGTGGCTCCCGGAACAAAGTCCATCTTGCGCTCCAGCGGTGGGGGGATTTCCATCAGGTCCTCCGGGCCGCGAGGGCCCTCATGGGGGAGGGTAGGAGGACCGGGAAGCAGGCCGCCGCGGCCTACCGGCGGGTCCGTGTCTTCCGTGACTCCTTACTCACCTTCGGGGTTGGTCACGGATTGCTGCGTGGCCTGCCGGAGGCCGTGGGCGTGTCTGCCAGCGAGGATCCCCCCCAGCCCTCCTCATGGCGCCGATCATCCTTGCCACCTTAAACACCCGAGGCTGTAGGATGGGTCTCCGCAGGAGCCAGGTGCTCTCCTTCCTCCGGGAGGGGGGGTACTCTGTGGTTTTCCTGCAGGAGACCCATATGGATCCGGCCGCTGAAGCTAGCTGGCGGCTGGAGTGGGGGGATGGGGCCTACTTTAGCCACTTCTCTGTCTGCGCGGCTGGAGTGGCGACCCTGTTCTCCCCCGACCTACGGCACGAGGTGCTAGGGGTCGCCGAGGCTGTGCCGGGTCGCCTGCTGCACCTCCGGGTCCGCATGGAGGGGCTTGTGGTTCATCTCGTCAACGTTTACGCCCCGACATCGGCCCCGGAGAGGCTCCGTTTTTATCAGCAGGCATCCGCCTTCCTTGGCTCCCTGGACCCTCGTGAGTGCCTGGTCCTGGGAGGGGATTTTAACACCACCCTCGAGGAACGGGACCGCTCGGGGACCGAGCAGTGCCCGGCAGCTGCGGACATCCTCCGGGAGATTGTCGACCGCCACTCTCTGGTGGACGTCTGGCGCGACCACCACCCAGACGACATCTCGACGTTCACCTTCGTCCGGGTGGAGGCCCATCGGTCGTGCCACTCCCGGCTGGACCTTATTTACCTGTCACGTTTCCACCTTTCACGGGCCCACTCCTCCAGCGTTCGGCCGGCCCCCTTTTCGGATCACCACCTTGCCACCGTGACGGCCTCTCTCTGCGCAGAGAGGCCGGGGCCGGCCTATTGGCACTTTAATAATAGTTTGCTGGAGGATGTGGGCTTCGTGGCGTCCTTCCGGGAGTTCTGGCTGGCCTGGCGAGGGCAGAGCCGTGCCTTTTCCTCGGCGCGGCGGTGGTGGGATCTGGGGAAGGTGCGCGCCCGGCTCTTCTGCCGTGACTACACTCGGGGTGCCAGCCGACGGAGGGATGCGGCGATAGGGCAGTTGGAGCGGGAGGTCTTGGAGCTGGAGAGGCGTCTGGCCGTCAACCCCGCGGATCCATCCCTCTGCGGAGCGTGCCGGGAGAAGCGGGAGGAGCTCCGGGCCCTCGAAGACCATCGGGCCCGGGGTGCTTTTGTTCGATCCCGCATCCACCTCCTTCGGGAGATGGATCGCGGCTCCCGCTTCTTCTACGCCCTGGAGAAAAGGAGGGGGGCCAAGAAGCACGTCACCTGCCTCCTGGCGGAGGACGGCACCCCCCTCACGGATCCGGCGGAGATGTGCCAGAGGGCCAGGGCCTTCTACGCCACTCTTTTCTCCCCGGATCCGACCGATCCTAACGCTTGCAGAGTGCTCTGGGACGGGCTCCCGACGGTCAGCACGGGCGACCGGGACCGGCTAGAGCTGCCTCTCACTCTGGCCGAGTTCTCGGAGGCCCTCCGTCACATGCCCACCAATAAATCTCCGGGCTTGGACGGGCTGATCGTGGAGTTCTACCGCGTGTTCTGGGACGTCCTCGGCCCAGACCTGGTCACTGTCTGGGCTGAGGCTTTGCATAGCGGGGTCCTCCCTCTCTCGTGCAGGCGAGCCGTGCTGGCCTTATTGCCGAAGAGGGGGGACCTCCGCGACTTACAGAATTGGCGTCCCGTCTCGCTCCTCAGCACGGACTACAAAATTGTTGCGAAGGCCATCTCGATGCGGCTAGGGTCCGTGCTGGCGGACGTGGTCCATCCAGACCAGACCTACACCGTCCCGGGCCGCACCATCTTTGATAACTTGTATCTGGTCCGGGACCTTCTGGAATTGGGGTGTAGGGATGGTCTGTCGTTCGCCCTCCTGTCCCTGGATCAGGAGAAGGCGTTCGACCGGATGGATCACGGGTATCTCCTGGGCACTCTGCGAGCGTTCGGCTTCGGACCCCTGTTTGTGGGTTTTCTGCAGGTGCTGTACGCTTCTGCGGAGTGTCTGGTCAGGCTCAACTGGACCCTGACTGAGCCGGTCAGCTTCGGGCGGGGAGTGCGGCAGGGGTGCCCCCTCTCGGGCCAGCTGTACGCTCTGGCGATCGAGCCCTTCCTCTGTCTCCTCCGCAAGAGGTTGACGGGGTTGGTGCTTCAGGAGCTGGGGCTGCGGCTGGTCCTGTCGGCATACGCTGACGATGTGCTCCTCGTGGTCCAGGACCCGGGCGACTTGGCGCGGGTGGAGGCTTGCCAGGCTGTGTACTCGGCGGCCTCCTCCGCCCGGGTCAACTGGGTCAAGAGCTCTGGCCTGGTGGTCGGGGACGGGTGGCAGGCGAGCTCCCTCCCACCTGCGCTTCAGGCCATCCGGTGGAGCGCGGGTCCGCTGCTCTATCTCGGCGTTTACCTTTCTGCCACGCATCCGTCTCCGCCGGAGAACTGGCAGGATTTGCAGGGCAGGGTGACGGAGCGGCTCCGGAAATGGACAGGACTACTCCGGTGCCTCTCCCTTCGGGGGAGGGCACTGGTGCTTAATCAACTGGTCCTGTCCATGCTCTGGTACCGACTCAACACCCTGGTCCCGGCCCCGGGTTTCCTGGCCAACCTCCGGACGGTGATTCTGGAGTTCTTTTGGCCGGGGACGCACTGGGTCTCTGCAGGGGTCCTCCACCTGCCCCTGGAGGAGGGGGGGCAGGGCCTGAAGTGCTTACGCGCTCAGGTCCATGTCTTCCGCCTCCAGGCCCTGCAGAGGCTCCTGTTTGGTGCGGGTAGTCCGGCGTGGAGCGTATTGGCGCACGCCTTCCTCCGCCGCTTCCGAGGGCTCCGATACGACCGGCAGCTCTTTTACCTCCATCCGAGAGGTCTTCCGCGAGACCTCTCCGGGCTGCCGGTCTTCTACCAAGACCTCCTCCGGACCTGGAAGCTCTTTTCAATGGCCAGGTCCGTGGCGGCCACCGTGGGGGTTGACCTCCTCGCGGAGCCCCTGCTACACAATCCCCAGCTTCGTGTGCAGGTGGCGGAGTCCCCCACGGTGTGCCAGAGGTTGGTCTCGGCAGGAGTCACCAGGGTCGGAGACCTCCTGGACTACGACCGGGGAGACTGGCTGGATCCCCTGATGCTCGCTCAGCGCATGGGGCTCTCCAGACCTCGTACTCCCCAGCGCGTACTTCAGGAGGTGAAGGCCGCTTTACTGCCCGCTGCTCGGGCTTACCTCGACCGGGTCCTGCGAGAGGGCACGCCCCGCCCACCCTCCACCCCAGGCCCCGTGGACATTTTTATCGGGCCCCTGCCCCGTGGACCCGATCGGCCCCCTCACCCTTTCACTGCCAGCCGGCTGCATGATCTGCAGCCGGTTTTGTTCCAGACCGCGCCACGGAAACATCTGTACTCGCTCGTGCTCCATACCCTTCACTACCTCACCCTCGCGTCCCGCCCCGATACCAAATGGCGGGACCTCCTGCCGCCTCTCGAGGGTGAGGAGCCCCAGTGGGCCAGCTTGTACTCTGCCCTGGTCCCGAGGCCCGCCGGGGATATCAGTTGGCGGCTCCTTCACGGAGCCGTGAGCACGGGCGTGTACTTGGCGCGGTTCACATCTGTCCCTAGCACCTGCCCTTTCTGTGGTGAGAAGGAGACCTTGGCGCACGTTTATTTGGAGTGCGCCAGGTTGCAGCCCCTGTTCCAGCTCCTCCTGAATATTTTCCTGCGTTTTTGGTTGCACTTTTCCCCTCACCTTTTTATCTACACGCTCCCCATCCGTGGCCCCACGAAGTCGCGGGATCTCCTTCTCAACCTCCTCTTGGCCCTGGCCAAACTGACCATCTACAACACCAGGGAGAGGAGGTTGGCCGACGGGATTTCCTGCGACTGTGGGGCCTATTTCCGTTCCTCCGTCTGCTCTCGCATCCGGGCAGAGTTCCTCTGGGCGGCGTCCACTGGCTCCCTTGACACCTTCGAGGAGCAGTGGGCGTTGTCCGGGGTTCTCTGCTCGGTGTCCCCATCGGGTTCCCTTCGTTTAGCCCTATGACCTCACTCCCGATCCTGTTTTTTTTCATTAGTTGTCCCCCGTAATTATTTGGTGTCCCAGACCTGTGGGTCCTCCCCTTAGGCTGGGGGAAGGCCCTTTAGAAGTGGGCGGGCTTCGCCCGCCCACCCCCGCTGGATGCCAATAGGACCAGTATATTTGCCCTCTACCAGACTTCTGCACCCCACTGGTCTGGGTCTCTCACACTATCAAACAGGTTTTTCTAATTTACTGTCATACAGTTCCCACTGTAACATCTTTATCCATAAAAGTAAGTGTTAACATGTATAGGCAATGATACATCTTAGAAGGACATGACATTTTGATAAGGTTTGTTTTGCCAAATAAAGTTTAGAAGTCCTTCCAGCTTGGCAAGTGTTCACTAATTCCATCAAAACGGATTAATTCAACAAGATTTACTCAATACTGCTGACATAAATACGGCTTAATAACATAATGAACTATTAAATCTAGTGGGGATATCAATTATAAGGCTTGATCTCATAAAGTGGACCTAGAATATCACTGAATTAATTAATAGGTGATTATAGGGTCTAGAATTTCTAGGAAAATAACAAGCATCATCTGTATGAAGAATCAATTTGTTATTTCTCTTGCCTGTTGAAACTCCATGAAAATCCTCTGCTTGAATTAGGTTTTTAATAATGATTTGTTCATAAATCCAATGATACAGGGCATAGACAATCTGAGCTGTGATTTTCCCCAGCCTAAAAAATACAACTGAAAATATTGGGGGGAAAACGAGAAGGGTTGCTGAAGTGAAATATAAATCGCATACACTATATGATTCAGGTCAGAAGCAATCCCTCAGACACAAAAAGGCACACATACTATTCAAAATGCAAAGATTGCATTTCTATAAGTAAAGTATACAATAATTGAGTCCCTAGCCAACTAAGTAGTTAGGCCAATCATTCTTTTCTGTCTGCCCTTAAATATTACTATACTTTTACCAAAATAATTTGCTCTTTCAGCACCTATGCTACTAAGTTTGGAACAAATTTATTCAAATGGAAAGATACCATATACAAGTTCTCTGAATTTTTTTCTGTGATTCCTGTTCTTTGTTGTTAATCAAATGAAGCCAGATTTCCACAGAGACTGTGATAGTAGTATCCTTAGCCCAGTGGTTCTCAAACTTTTGTACTGGTGACCCCTTTCACATAGCAAACCTCTGAGTATGACTCTCCCCTTTATAAATTAAAAACACTTTTTTATTTATTTAACACTATTATAAACATGGGAGACAACGCGGGGCTTGGGGTGGAGGCTGACAGCTCAAAACCCTCCATGTAATAACCTCATGACCCCCTGAGGGGTCCCAACCCCCAGTTTGAGAACCCCTGCCTTAGCCTCTAATCTGTCAACTCTCTCCAAAATCTCCAATTGTTTTTGCAAATGTATTCCTTCTTTGTAGGATCCTTTGTTCTGCAGAATGTGTGCTGTATTTTGATCAAAAACCTTTTCTGTTTGATAAAATGTCAACAGACTTACAGTAGTTGGATGCAAGTATAGAGACACGATATTACTGAGAGTTCCACCAACAGTTATTGGGAAACTCATAGTAGTCTTCCTTTTTCAACCAACCAACCACAAAGTTGATGATAGTTGCAGAATTTTTGAACTTACACAATGTGCTTTAGGATTGTGTTAGGTGTTACTTCTTTTTCAAGAAGGTTTAAACATTGTGCTGAACATTCATACCTCAGAAGTTTAGGACGATTGCATCTGAGAGGTTCCTTCATTATTTTAATTTTATTTTTGTTGTCTGAGCAAATGGCGAAGAGCTTCATGTCATACTTTTGTTTGCATTCTTGGATGGCATCCTCTGCAATTTGGACAATGTTCTGCAGTTTTTATTTTAGATGTAGTAGAAACAATAATGTTATATATGAATGCATTTTTCCCTTTATGGATGGTTGAAGCCATTGTTGGGTCATTTCCCATGTTTGACCAAACTTCCTGCATTAATGTCAGTGTTGATTCTTTTAGTTCTCCATTTACTATTTCTTCTAGTTTTTCACTTCCGCATACAGCAGCAGACTCGTGAGTTCACATCTGTCAGGAGGAATATATTCAGGGTGAAAAGCTTCAACTATTTCTTTATATTACTCATTTTGTGCTGTGTCAGAAGCAGTGTTGTCATAGAAGTGGGTTGCAACTTTCTTTTCTAGTTCAAATCTTTTCCTTTCTGTTTCCACAGGTGTCCACTAATTGTGTGTTCCTCATTTACTGCATACCCAAGGCGAGACATATACAGTCTGATTTTCAGAAATTCTGAGCACTCGTGATTAAGGCTACAATTTTGTCATGGAGGTCGTGGAAGTCACGGAATCCGTCGCTTCCAGAGACCTCCGTGACTTCATTCCTACAGTGGCTGGGAGCTGCAGATTCCCCCCACTGCCTACGGTGGCCGGGAGCTGTGGGGGCCCTCCTAGCCACCACATGTGGTAGGATACCCTGCAGCCCTCAGCCACCATGGGCAGCGAGGGCCCCCGAAAGGTCCGAGCTGCCGCAGGCACCAGGACACCCTCTCATATCCTGGTCTCCCCAGGAGGCAGGGGGGACCCCACAGTTCCTAGCTGCTGTGGTCAGCAGCGGGGACCTGAGAGCTCCAAGCTGTGGGCAGCAGGGCTCCTCAGGAGTTCTGGGCTGCTGGCAGCAGGGGGACCTCACAGCTCCAAGCCACTGGCAGGGGGACCCTCTAGCTCCGAGCCCTCATGAGTGGGGGGGGCCTGGAGCTCCCCAGCTGTCGCCATGGATATGGGGGCTCTGCAGCTCCTGATTTTCTCATGGATATTTTTAGTAAAAGTCACGGACAGGTCACAGGCTTCTGTGAATTTTTCTTTATTGCCTGTGACCTGTCCGTGACTTTTACTAAAAATATCTATGACAGAATCTTAGCCATACTCGTGATTGCAACTGAACTCAAGGGTACTGCAGATGCTCAGCACCTCTGAAAAATCAGGTTCTGGATGCCTCAAGGCACCCAAAATTAGTGGGCACTCTCTGTACATTAGTTTCTCATCTGTAAAACTGGGATAATAATACTTCTTTAACTCACAGGGGTGTTGTGGTGATAAATTCATTAATTTTTGTGAGGCTCTGAGATGGAAAACTGTGAGGAAGTTAAAAACTCTATATTCAGTGCAGGATTTGTTTGGAGTTTAGTAAATAAAGAAATGAGGCCACACATTGAATAATGAGAGTAAAAAGAAACATTGAACAGTTGCTTCAGTTCACTCAGTACAGTCCATTCTGTGCACTAAATGACACAAAAATAGCATGAGATCATGTAATCAGTGTTTGTAAATGAATATGTACAAGGGGGCAAAATTAAGGTTACATGGACAACTTTAATTCTGTCATTTTCTAAATGTCAAGTACTTAACTTTGCAACATTAAAAGTGTTCTTTTAACAGTTAATTTTTATATGATTTAATATATATTACAGCAGCACCCCATAGGCCACACTTAGTATTGGGGTCCCACTGTGCCAAGTGCTGTACAAACATCTGCAAAGACTTAGTTCCTGAGCCAAAGATTTTAGGATCTAAAATTCTGATCAACGAAATCAGTTATTATAAGGCTAAAGTGCTTCCAAATTAATAAGACTGATACAAATACTATAAATAAACAATAATTGTGATTTACATTTTTAAATGTATTAGAAACCACAAAGACATAATAAAAGGGTGTCGTAATGGAATCTACTTCTAAATAAGAAGTTTTATTTTAAGGTTCAATTGGATAATAAAAATACATACAAAAGTATTTCCTTATTCTGACTGTTTGTTATAAGAAAAAATGAAATCTCATCAATACCATCTGTTACAATATTTTATTTGTACAGATGAAAATGAAAGGCTGAAGAATAATAGTCATCTCTTGGAAAAGAAATTAAAGGCTCATGAACAGGTGAGATATGACTGGTCAGTCTGTATTCAAAGCAATATATTTCCTTTGATTGGAGCATCTCAAGCAATGATTTACAGTTCATATTCTCAGGGACATGGTATTAAACTTTGTGGAAATTCTATGGCCTCTGTATACAGCAGGTGATCACTAGGTGATCAGACTAGGTGTTCACAATGGTCCCTTTTGGCTTTGGAATCTATGAATCATTCCTGAAAGAGCTGTGGCTGAACTGGATTATACTTTCCATTTATCTTATCATTGCTCTTTTTCTGAAGCTGATCTTGCAGCTAAGCAGCTGATTAAAGGTCAGAGCAGTACAGATAAGAGGTGATGTTTTGGAGACCCAGGGGTAGGTCTTTTAAGGCACTGAGCACTCTGGCTCAATCCAGCCAGATTGTATTTAAACATGTGCTTTCCTTTAAAGGCACTTAACTTTAAATTCAAGTACTCACATGTTTAAATTCACAGGAATATAAGAATCAAATTGACAAACTTGTGACAGAAATTAAAAACAAAGAGGAAGAATGCAAGCTGGAATTAACAAAGGTTCACTGTGACATGAGAAGAGAATGTAAGTTTTCTGAATGCTGCACTATGCTTTAATGATGCTGAGATATGATATATCCAAATCAAAATCACCAGCTGGTTATATATGTTCTGTATCTCTTTTTCACTGTTTCATATTATTCAGGAAACTTATAGGTAGCACATTTTATACCTGTTTGAGACCTTTTTGTAGATAATGTAAAAGCAAAGATTCTATAGATATTGAAAAGATATTCCTGCCTACAATAAGGGGTAAGGGTGAGTTCCACTTCACATCAGATTATATTTATTTGTTTAATTTGAAATGTATTACTTGTAAAATATTGAACTCTCTCTTTATATAGCAACGGTAACTATTATCCTTTCTCAAGGCTAGGTTCACAGCTCCTTAGTGTGGGTCATCATCGCCTATCTGTAGCTATAGGGGGCAGAATCAAAGCACTGAACTGGGGACAAGGGACGAGCCCCAATCCCACTTTCCAGAGAGGACCTCCTCAGTTTTGCTTTGCTTTGTCTCCCTACGGGCAGGGTGGGGAATCCAGTACTTGCTGCAAGAGAGAGAATTTAAAAAAAAAAACTTAAGGTGGTCGGTTGTTGCCTGCCTGGAATTAGCACAGTGCCTCCCCCTGCCCTGACTGTTCAGGTTATAGGGTAGGAGGATGGTGGAGGGAGACCAAGGCTGTGTTTCTCCTATGCTGTGTCCCTGCCAGAGGATGCAGAAGAAGGTTGTGCCTTGTGCAACCCAGCTGCCTCATCTTCTCAGAAAGATTTCACTTTGGCTGCCTTACGCCAACTCCAGAGCCAGTTCCCCAGGAGTTGCCCACCAGTGAGGGAGGGGTCTGACAGTCAGACCACAAATGTCTCAATGAGTGGCAGAAAAATGAAGAGAGCACTTTAGCCACCAGAGGCAGTTACGTTAAAGGGCAGCAGCCCGGCATAGGAAACCATAAGCCAGTGAATCCACCAGAGAGTCAGGAGTGGCCAGTGAGACCATTCTGGGTGTGTGTCGTCCCATGGCTCAGGTCTTACCATCACTCCATGAAGCAGAGAAGAAGGGACTCAGTCTTCTCCTCAGGAAGAAATTTCCTTTTGGGCTAGGGAGTTCTTGGATTTGACGCAAAAAGCACCTTTACCTCAGAGGCCACCATCTTGTGAGCCCCAGACAGCAGCTGCAGTGTCCCCTTACAGGCTTTCTGTCCACTTTCAAAAAGACAAAGATAAAAAGATTCCTGATAGCAGAAGAGGTTTCCAGGATTCCTCATCTGACTCGGGTCCCCAGTCCCCACCTCCCTTAAGAAGTCAAATTATAAAGAGGGGGGAAAGGGGAAATCAAGAAATTACTTCAGAAACTTTGAAGAAAACTGCCCTGTTCTTCTTGGGATAGAAGTTCCACTGATGCATCCCCAGAAGGACCCAGAACTAAAGGCTCTGCTCAAAGTTTTCGTACATGGAAAGAAAAACCATAATAAAGGGAATATATTTTTTAAGCATCTGGTTCTTCTTCATCATCATTTAATTCATTTTCACCCTCGTTTTCTGATGAGCTCATTAGAAACAATTCTAAGGAGGAAGAAGAGGGCTGCTATAGAAATTACAAACCAGTTCAAAATCTGAACCACACATTCCCCTTGATATCATTTTGCAAAAAGTAATTAAGTCTGAATGGGAAACACCAGCAGAGTGTATGAGATTATCCAGGTGTGCCAAAATATTCTACAACACAAACTGTAGCAAACCAGATTGTGTCTCTTTTCCCAAAATGGACAGGGCAGTTTCAGCACTAGTCAAAGACATTGCTACCCCAACTGAAAGGAATTTTTTACCTGAAAGAACCTAATGACCACAGAATGGATATATCATTGCACCATACATTTGAGGCTGTTTCTTCCTCTCTGAGGGTTTCTGCAGCAATGTGTTTTGCAAGAGCAGAACTGGCATGGACTAACAATTTGGCAGCCAGACTGCCAAGAAAAAAGGCTAAGAAATCATTGAGGTTAGGTTTGGAGTTAAAAAAAAATCTCAGTGGCTTCAGCATTCATAGCTAGTGCAACCAGGGATTGCTTTGATGTTTTCAGCACATGCCGTGGCCTCCATTGTGGTGACCAGATTGCACCTGATTATGAGTCTGGAACAACAAAGTCAGGCCAAAATCATGATAGTGGCTTTGAAATAGTCAGTCAGTTATTTGGGGATCCATTAGACATTTAAAATAACCATTTTTTCATTCTAAACAAAGAACAATACATTTTTAGTATGTTAATGTTCCCCTTTTTTCAATTTGTGTTTTTAGTTGGTTCAGGAATTTTTTACATTACAGCTTCTGCTGGTTTTGAAGTTTAATCAGTTAATAAAATTAATGTTCTTGATAATTACAATTTTATATTATTATTTTATTATCAGTTGAACTAAAAGAAGAAGAGCATAAAGAAAAGCTAGAGAAAAAAGAGCTGACAATATTAGACTTAACCAGACAGCTGAGAACTCTAGATAAAGAGAAACAGAATGAGATAATCAAACTGCAGATAGAGGTATGCACTACTGGGAAGAGAGGGTTTCGTAAGTTTTAGGTTTAAAGACCAAATAGACATGCACTTTGGATAGACTTAGAAGATTCTATGTAAAGAAAAGGGTTGAGATAAGCACTTACTAATGTAATTTGGATCCTCACAGTTTTATAATTTAAAGAGGCAGGTCCACAGGTGGTGTAAATTGTCATAAATCAATGAGCTTCATCTGAGCTGAGGATAAGCCTTCAGAAGTTGACCAGTACAAAAAATGTTGAGATCTGTTCTCTCCTCCATGTACATGTGTAACTAACTGCCATTAACAAATGGGGGATATGTCTGTATTTTAAGAATAATATAACCTATTATGTTGTTTTTGAGAAAGGTAATATTGTTTTAAGTACATCTGTTATGCCCTCTCAGAAAATTTTGTCCTATATATATTTTTAGTACCTAGAGGGATGAAAAAAAATGCTTTTGTTTTTTGCTTATTTTTTCAAATGTTTATAGTTCCTGTAATATTTGGAAGATGTCTTTACTTTAAAATGTTGAGAGCTTGAGGCCCTGATCCAGCAATGCACTGGCAGCACCCACTGATTTCAGAGGAATGCTGCATACGTACTGTAAGCTTCAGAACTGAAGCTTTATTTAACGTCTGAGGTTTTAAAGCCACGGCATTGCTACTGAAAAACTAAGCAAAGATTTCAAATTCTCTAAATGTTAAAGAAAATAAATAGGGCATGAACCTCTGGTTGGGATGAGCTCTCCTCAGGACCCAAACTTGGGGCTGGTTTAATTAAGAGTATGCAATGCCTTCTTTTGCCCAGGCACACTCCCTACAGTTGGGGAAAATCCTCAGCTGGTTGGCAAACTAATATTATGGCCCCTTTGAATCACCAGAATCAAGGACTTGGGCCAATATTTTTAAAGGGACACTGTCAACTTGTAATCTTATTAATTTTTAATTTTAAAAAACTAAGTAGTTGCATTTCTAATTAAATAATTGGATCTCCCTGCCAGTTTTAATTTTAAGGTACAAAATACATGTGGAAATTATGCCTATTTTTATTAAAATAATCATAGAATCATATAATATTAGGGTTGGAAGAGACCTCAGGAGGTCACCTAGTTCAATCCTCTGCTCAAAGCAGGACCAACACCAACTAAATCATCCCAGCCAAAGCTTTGTCAAGCTGGGCCTTAAAAACCTCTAAGGACAGAGATTTTACCAGCTCCCTAGGTAACCCATTCCAGTGCTTCACAACCCTCCTAGTGAAATAGTGTTTCCTAATATCCAACCTAGACTTCCCCCACTGCAACTTGAGACCATTGCTTCTCGTTCTGTCATCTGCCACCACTGA
Source organism: Gopherus flavomarginatus (assembly GCF_025201925.1). Taxonomy (NCBI): domain Eukaryota; kingdom Metazoa; phylum Chordata; order Testudines; family Testudinidae; genus Gopherus; species Gopherus flavomarginatus. Next base: position 30,820,806 of record NC_066619.1, read on the forward strand.
GAACAGCCTAGCTCCATCCTCTTTGGAACCCCCCTTCAGGTGATTGAAATCTGCTATCAAATCCCCCCTCACTCTTCTCTTGTGCAGACTAAATAAGCCCAGTTCCCTCAGCCTCTCCTCATAAATCATGTGCCCCACCCCCCTAATCATTTTCATTGCCCTCTGCTGGACTCTCTCCAATTTGTCCACATCCCTTCTGTAGTGCGGGGGATGGGACCAAAACTGGATGCAATACTCCAGGTGTGGCCTCACCAGTGCCAAATAGAGGGGAATAATCACTTCCCTCAATCTGCTGGCAGTGCTCCTACTAATACAGCCCAATATGCCATTGGCCTTCTTGGCAACAAGGGCACACTGCTGATGATTCATATCCAACTTCTTGTCCACTGTAATTCCCATGTCCTTTTCTGCAGAGCTGCTGCTTAGCCAGTTGGTCTCCAACCTGTAGTGGTGCTTGGGATTCTTCCATCCTAAGTGCAGAACTCCACACTTGTCCTTGTTGAACCTCATCAGATTACTTTGGGCTCAATCCTCCAATTTATCTAGGTCACTCTGGACCCTATCCTTACCTTCCAGCATATCTACCTCTCCCCACAGTTTAGTGTTATCTGCGAACTTGCTGATGGTGCAGTTCATCCCATTATCCAGATTAATAAAGATGCTGAACAAAACCAGCCCCAGGACTGATCCTTTGGGCACACTGCTTGATATCAGCTGCCATCTAGACATCGAGCTGTTGATCACTACCCATTGACCCCGACAATATAGCCAGCTTTCTCTCCACCTTATAGTCCATGCATCCAATCCATACTTTTTTAACTTGCTGGCAAAAATACTGTGAGAGACCATATCAAAAGCTTTGCTAAAGTCAAGGTGTATCACATCCACCGCTTTCCCCATATCCACAGAGCCAGTTATCTCATCATAGAAGGCAATCAGGTTAGTCAAGCATGACTTGCCCTTGGTGAATAATGTTTTCTTCTATTGGGTCAGTGTAAATATTAGGGATTTTTGTCCTTTCCTTTTGTTTCAGTTCAATGCTAAATTAGCAAGACTTCAGAATAAAACAACAAAATCATACCCAGATACCACTGTCTTGCCTCAAAACATCTACAGAAGGGTATGTGTTTTAATAGCTTTTTCCTAAAAATGTCTATGGGTTGCAAATACTGTTGCAACCATGTGTTTATATAGAGTGTCTAGCAGGTGTTTCTGTATGATATGCTTTGAAAAGTGACTTTGTAAAATTGGCAATATGCCACTTCTTGTTTATTGTGCCACCATGGCTCCAAACCATATTGCTCATTTACCAAGTAAAACAATGATTTTTCTATGTATCTGAAAGTGAAGCTGTGATCCTTCCAGCTCATGTGTCATTCTCAGCACTAAAGATTCTGGGGGACAGAGTCTGTCATCAGTTACACCTGTACAATCCCAGTGTGTTCAGTGGAGGTTCCAAAAAGAGGCATAATTTGCCTCAAACAAACCACCAGTATCCTGGAAAACTGTCCAGAAGGAGGAAGCAACAACCAGTGGATTTGATTGCAGTGTGCATCCCCCAACTAAGGGCCTGATCCAAAACCTAATGAAGTCTGCTGACTATCTTTTTATTAACTATTAACTTCAATAGGGTTTGGATTGAGCCCTAAATATTCCTGTCTATAGCTATCACATGTTGGCAGCTATGCACGATGTGCAGCCCCACCATGGCCTTCCAGCTTTCATTGATTATGCTTTTTCCAGTATGATGATGTCACCACAGAATCCTTCTGGTACCAGCTTATGGAGGTCAAGGGATAGGGTTGAGGATTTACTATTTTATTATTATAGATCTTAAAGTGTACATAATAATAATAAACTTTGAAAATGTTAAACAAAGCACCCGGTGGTTTTTTTTAAGTATATGCATGATCCCTTGCTTCAGGGATTTAATGTTACTGCTGTTTGCACATAACCTTCAAATAAGCTTGAATTTTTTTGTAGATGTTTAAATATGTTTTGTTAAAATAATACCCATATACAATCAAATATCAACTATTGCTTTTATTCCAGCATAAGGTGAGGACTGTGGGATTTCATATTGGCCATGTACCAACAAAGCACTTAAGCACATGCTTAACTTTACCTTGAATAGTCCTATTGACTTCAGTGGCAGTACTCATGTGCTTAAAGTTAAACATGTGCACTGTGCATGTGCTTTTCTAGATTAGGGTCCTTAGACTGTCAAAGAGGATTTTGTGAGAATTATCCTTGTAAAATACAATATTATGATGTTCTCATTATTGTACTTAGGATAATTTCATTAGTAGCAGCAAGTTGTGTTGATACACCTATGCTGTATTTCAGTTCTACATTTTAATTACCAAAACATTTATTTATTTTTTTCTATAGAAACTTCAGCATCTCCAGGAGGAAAAAAACAAGGAAATTGAAATTCTCCGTAGCACTATTAGAGATTTAGAGCAACGACTCAGCAGTGGCCCAGATTCCCTCCTCAAACGGAGGCGGTTTTGAGAATAACTTTGAACATGCACTACTGAAATGGTTTCTTGACTTAATACAACTGAAAAATATATTATAAATGCAATAGCACAAGCTATTGAAAGTGAAAAGAAAATATAAGGCAACTCTGGAATGCCATCTATTTTTTATTGAAAACTCCCTTATCAAATATATCATACATCTATTTTCTCCTTATATTCAGTACTGCTTTCTTGCTTATTAGCATTCACCATTAAAGGATTCAGGTTTTGTAGGAGACACAGTTTCCCTATTAAACCCTCATTAACTATGGCATGTGCTTTCAAAGCATTCACCTCTATTCTCTTTTCTGTCTTCCATGATCCTTCAAATTAAACACTACGTTATTTTCAGAATAGTTTAGATAGTCAAAGTGTAAGTATAACTACACCAAGAGAGACATTATACAAGTTTCATTAGTAAGTTACATTAATAATCTATATATATGGCTAAATTTAACCCTGGCATAAATAGACGCAATTCAGTGAGAGCTGTGTTTGTTTATACCAGGATTGAATTTGATTCATAACCTTGTTTCATGCCCTGATTCCACATTAAGATCTACTAACACTGCCCCCTGTGCCCATGCAGAATCCTATTGCCTTCAGTAGAGCTTCACAAAGGTACAGGTGTCCTTGCTAATGGAGTCTGATACAGGATCTGGTCCTTAAACTATAAGATATCAAAAAGTACAAAAACAATTATTTTTGAACAATGCAATTTTTGGCATATGGCTTACAGATGAAATAAAACATTGTTATAGCAAGATGCTCTTGAATAAACTTTCATATGTATCAAAAACAACATGATTGGATCACTTTCATAGCTCCTTTTTTAGTTGAGAAAAAATTAACTTTTTAATATTTCATTCTTCAGAAATAAGTAAAAAAACATGATTAGAATGTCTTTTCTGGCTTTCTTCTATTCTTGGTTGCTAAATATCCAACAGAAGCCCCTAGGTTATAGTTTATGCTTCTGTCCTCACTAATGCAAGCAGAATATTAGGAGAGAAACAAGAAAGACAAATTAACCAAATACTGTAGACACCCTTCAACTAGCAGTGAAAAAACAAACTATGGCTTAGTTAATTTTACTTTTTAACCCCCACCTCCAAAATAACCCTCTACTGATGGTATTGTAACACACAACAAAATGTTTTCAGTGTTATATTTTAACTTTTCTATGCTTTTCCATTTCCTATCTAGGGTATTAATCTGAGAAGTTTGAAGTTTGTTATTACAAGTTGTGTTAGAATTAAATGCATTCAAATTGAGGGGATCTTTCCTGATGTTAAAATGTTTAGTTTGTTTTTCATGCTCAGTTTCCTGTCTTTCCTTCTCACTGTCAGGTGTCAGATGTTTCATGCTCCCTTGCTGCTGGTGAACGTCAAGCAGCTGTGGGCAGACGTCACTGTCAAGATTCAGTGATGTTCTCTGCTAACAGCTGGCCATGTCACCTGCAGGAAGATGGGAGTTCTCCCTGACAGTGTCAGGTGGCTGCATTTCCTGATTCTTCAAACAACAGGTGTCGGCAGTGTCAACATCAGCTACTAGAAGTTGACTGTGACACTTTCTGCCAGCTTCAGGTTAACTCTTTGTTTCAGCTGGCAGTTCCTTTTTTTCAAGGCCTCTTAACTTTTGTAGGAACTTTCCCCACTTCTCTTTGTGGGGCAGTTTCTACATTTGGTTGACTACCTTTCTGACCCTGTCTATTACGACCCACAACCCTGTTATGACGTTGACTGCCCTGGTGGGAATGATTTCTTGGAGCTTGAGCAGAATCCTGTTGATTTTGATCTTCTGAAAGCTGGTCCCCTTCCTGGTGGTGGTGTCTGTGTCCATGATGTCTATGTTGATTGTGGTGGTGTGAATGGCGATCGTGTGGCTTTGGTGCTTCTTCAGCCGGCTTTTTATTGGCTGTCTGAGATATGTTTTTGCATATATCTTCAACAACTGGTGTCTGGAAAATGTAAATTCATACGATAAAAATGCACCCATCTGAAGTAAACAGGGTTAGTTTTAAAATCTCAGTTAACTTATGGCATTATTACAGTAACTGAAAACAAAGACTTAATCAAATCAAGACATTAAATATTGTCATTGCTTAGGTATTTTTGTTCAAGTTATCCTTTTTAAATATGTTTTTAAAAGCCATGACTGTAACATGAACAAATTAAAGGCTAGATTTTGTTGTAGTAGGGCAACCTGCACTGCAGCTCCCAGCACTCCAAGGGAATGCTGGAACTATGCAAAAGATGCTCTCACCAGGTGTAAGTTGACATGGAGAAGGAGACGCAGGTCAGTTGGCTGGGGGAATTTTTCAGCATCTCAAAGTGTATCATCAATTGCTGCCCCCCACTGCAAAAGGGGAGCGGGGAGGGATTATGCCTCTGAAGGCTTTCTCTGAGGCACAGTGTCTCCCTATGTTCCCCAGGTGCTTATACTCTGCCACTTACTTCAGACTGTGTCTTAATGGCACAGTTTAGTCCTAAATAACTATGCCAGCAGAGAAACTATGTACACTAGGCCATATGGCTAAAGTTGTATTTAGATTTCCAGCTAAGCTAAAGAGAAGCTCCTTTATTTGTAACCTGCAAAATATTATTTCAGAAATTTGTGAAGGACATGAGGTTTAAGAAAGAAATTCACTTCTGTTATCAAGCTGCTTGGTGCTGCCAGGTTCATATTCACATGAAACAGAGTAATTCAGCAATTTAAAAAAATGAAGCTGAGAAAACTGAATGGCTCAGCTGACTAGTAACAGAATATGAAACCTCTCTCTTTTTCACAAGGTCATTGATTTGAAACCAGCCCATTTTAGTAATGACTTAATGTCATTAACATCTAATAATACTGTTTCAGTGGACTATTATCGGAGATGTGGGTCCCAACCTGGGGCTCCAGCATTTATACTGCATGATGTGGGTCCAAGTCAAACCACCCATATCCCAGACTTCCTAATGCCCTCCCAAAATGTGGCTGCTCTGACCCTTTGTTCATGGTGCAGTCTGGCAAAACTTGATGATCCACCAAACTTGTTTTGGCTGTTGAAAAAGAAAGTTGGCCTGGGAATTGTGGAATACTTTTGGCAGACTCCCAGAGCACTAGTCCAGTGCGGCTGAAAAGCAGTAGGGCTTGAACCGTGGGTCCTGGCTTGATTCAAGCTTGGACCATTCAACCCCTGGCTCCGAGTCCTGGATTAGCAAGAGTTGTGTGTAGACAGAACTGGGTTAAGCTTGAGCCTGAGTTTGAATCCTGGGCTTACTGTGCAGTGTAGACATACCCAGAGTGTCACAGCTAAACACAAAGTGGAATAGATTGTTTGGCATAAGTAGTTAACACATACTGTATCAGACCATTCAATGTGAAGTGGCCTGTTAACACCTTTGCAGTAATAGGACAAAAAACATGAGGGTTAGTGGGTTACAGATTGTTTGTAATAAGCCATACATCCAGTGTCTCTAAGACCATGATTTTTGGTGTCTAGCAAAGTTATAAATTTAAGATTGCTTGAGTACAAACCTGCCTGAACTCCCTGAGTATGTATTCAGGCGGCTAGCCCAAGTCGCTGCCCATGCTACCCCTGGTTACGCTGCTATTTTTAGCATGCTAGCTTGAGCAAAACTAGTATATTTCTGTCTGCCTGAGCTGGGAAGCATTCTCCCAGCTGCAGTGTAGGCATACCTTCACGGCTCATCAAGTGGACTAGGGAAAAGCAGTAAGACAAGAAAACAAAAGCAGAAAGGGATTTTTGTGGTCAGTACTAGTAAATGCAGTAAGCAGTCTAACATATTATAACATGCTAAATGCTTCCTCTTAGTTAATTTTCACTGTTCTTGTGAATTTTTCAAATTCACTATAATTAACTGGTGGCAGTTATTTCACTCTGATACGGCCCAATTGCACGGCCCATTGGTTGGCATCATATTCCCTAGATGAGAAGAATAGGCACTGGCCCTTCCACTGCCTATCAGCTGGTTGCATTACGCATACCAGCAAATCACTAAGGTTAATGGGCAATTTCCTGGCCTCATTAAAGTCAATGACTTCACTTAGACCAGGATTTCACCCAATATGTACAAATCACACATCCAACCTAATTGCCACTGACTTCAATAAAGCTAGGTTTTCATCCATACAATTCAACAGTAAAACTATCATTGGTTTCAGCAGGACCAAGATCAGGCCCAAAGGCAAATTCAAAAGTGCTCAAAATAAGTAAAATGTGACATTTTATAGTTTACAGAGGTATTAATGATCATTTCAAAAGTTAGGAAGTGTCTAGAGAATGAGTCACACTAACTAGAAAGACAAGAGAATCTCAGAACTCTGTTGGCTTTGTTCGCTGATTATACACACAGCTAAGTAACTGGAATTGGCAGCCAAGCCAGGATTTAGATTTCTCAAAATGATTCACATTTTTAAACAAGGGCAGCAATTTAGCCCTCATATTTCAATCTTTTCTGAGCTCAAGTTGATCCATTTTGAAAAATATGTAACAAATTACTTAATAATCGAGGAGCCATAAAATGGCCAGGTTGGTGAACAATGGCTTTTGGGATTAATCAGGTACAAATAGTTCCTTTAAACGTCAGTTGGTCTCACTTTCCCCTTCCAATATGTTATATATATAAAAGAATAAAATTAGGAAAATACCATATAAGAGCAATTTCCACACTTGTATTCACAGTATGCAATCTTAATAGAGTCTTCCACATATGGGAAAGTCAGGAAGCTATAAGGCAGACCAAGATGATACACCAGACGCCCACACCTAACAAGAGAACGAGATTTACAGTTATACAAAAAACCAGAAAATATCTATTACGGTTATTATTTGTGTTACTGTACTGCCCAGGAGCCCTAGTCATGGACCAGGACCCCACAAACACAGAACAGACAGACGCTCCCTGTCCTCAAATGTTTACAATTTAAATATAATGTGCAGTTTCAACATATTGCAAATGTAAACTTAATTCTGTAATAAAGGAACTCTTCCTTACACCCAGCTCTGCTTGAATAAAGACTATGGATCACATCCTAGGAATGCTCTTAACAACAAGACAAACGCAGTTGTCAATCTGATACATGGCGGTGGCGATGACAACAGCAGCCAAAACACCATGCACACGTTCCTCTCCAGGAAAAAGATCATTGCAGCTAGTCCTCACAACTTCCCAGAGGGAGGGACTGTGGACAAGCTAGGGGTGTAGTCGGTGCATCCATACACTGCGCTGGGTGAAAACTCCATATGTAGATAGGAGCCGTGAGTTACACCTGCTTCTTTTTTCCACGCTGCATGAAAAGGCACAGACAGTGTACTCAGATGGGGCTGAGGTTTAGTTCATCAAACCTACGGTGTTTTCACATGAGGAAAATATGTTTATTTGGACTTTGCTCTATGCTCCAAGATTTGGCCGTAGATAAGGACATTGAGCTACGATACTGTTAACTCATCTATATAGTTATTTCTTTAAAAAAAAAATACCCTATGTAAGCAACACAAATATTTTCTTTCTACTCAATAAACCCACAAATGTCTAAATGGATTTACCTCTCCTTTTCTCACACAAACAGCCTTTTAGGCTCAGATTAAATATGCTAAATAACTTTTCTGTGTAAATCAGACTCAGAATCAGATGTCCTAGTATTGCATGAATATAAAAAATGAGCAAGTGTGATTGGAATCCTAGAACCACATTCTGCTCTCAGTTACTCATCAGAGTAACTGCACTGAAAAAAAATGAAGCTATTCAAGATTTGCACTGATTTAAATAACAGCAAAATTTGGTCCATATTAGTTATTCTCTGACTGTAAAAGGTGAAAAAGACTTTATTTTACTTAATGGCATTTAGAAAAGCAGAATATGATGCACTTATTATAAGATAAAGGGCTTTTGGCAAGCAAATGAGAAAATACTCATTGTGTTGGGTTACAAAATACAACACTGTAAATTAATATAAATCATTTCCTAATTTCTCCTTTATATACAGACCTGTCATAGATAAGAAAATCATCTTTGTTTCCATTTAAGGTAGTCCAAACATCAGTTTGAGTCTCACTTTGCTGGTATACAGTAATATTCTCCGATACCTTCTCCTTCAGTGTGTGAATTTTCAGTTGGGAATGTATTCCTTGATGATTAACCACCATGTATGAGATATTGACCAATCCTTCATTCTCTAACTTTACTCTCAGGTCTTCCAATCTAGTGGAGATTTTAAAAGAAAAAGACCATTAATCAGGCAAGAATCATCTTTTTTCTTGAGAAATAAAAAGAATGTTTTTTAAATGGACATTTGCTTTAAGGATCAATGATTTGCCTTGATTTATCTGAGAGCTAATAATTCCAGTTCTTCCATTGCAATCATTGATTTCAAGCAGGATCATTAAAATCAATCGGTGCGTTGACATTGTCATTATTGTCCTTTGTATTATGCCTAGGATTGGATCCTATAAGAGTACACAGTGTAGCTAAATGATACAGCATCCTATTCTTTAATATATTTTACATACATAGGTAAAGCAGATGCATTCTTTTAATTGATCTTTTCATTTCAATTCCTTTATTTCTTTTACTGATATAGATTTAGATATTTAATCTGAGTGATAATTGATTATAGGCCAAATACTGATGTGACATCTGAGTGCATGTACAGTCCAAACACAGCCGAAACAGTGCCTCACTATAGATGATCTAGAAAGGGTACCTACAACGAAGGGCTGCTAACTCTCCCACTCTTTTGGATGATACAAAAGCTACTCAATAAGTCAGAAAAAGGATATGGTAGCCGTTGGAACAAAAGGGGGAAATAGAACTTAAGCAGGATGAGGTTGTGTTACTAATGATCTTCTTCAAGAATTACAGGATAAGCAAATTCGTTTCAACAGCCTATAGAAGGGGTTTAAAAGTGTCAGGCTGTGAAACCAGCTCTGTCAGTTTTCAACTCAAAGTGATTTCATAACTGCAATAGGAATCCAAGTTATAAGCAGGGGCTTGATTCCATCCAAAAGAATTGTCTGACTGTTGCTGCTGTTGATTTTTTTGTATTCTGGCAGGCAGGGCTGGCTTTAGGCCGATTCGCCCAATTCCCCCAAATAGAGCCCTGCGCTTAAGAGGGCCCCGCGCCGGCGGCCTTTTTAATTTTTACTCTATTAAAATTTTACTCTATTAAAATTTCAGCGGCAGGTCCTTGAGTGCCACCCAAGACCCAGAGTGAGTGAAGGACCCGCTGCCAAAGTGCCGCCGTAGACTCGGAGTGCTGCTGGGTGAGTATGAATCAGGCCCTGCACTTGCTAAAGCCAGCCCTGCTGGCAGGGTCCACAGGCCCCAGCTCCATGGTGGTAGGTACTGTATGAACATGTAAAGAGACAGTCTCTGGAATCCTTGGCCTATCTCCTTCAAGTGGACCCTTACTCACACAGGGAAAAATACATTAAAAATACCAGCTTTTATGTGTCTTTTTCCATTAGAATTTGAATAAAGATTATTCATCTTGAATAAAGAGTATCCATCCTATATATGCTTCTACGTACAGTAACTCCTCACTTAAAGTCATCCTGGTTAATGTTGTTTCATTGCTGATCAGTTAGGGAACATGCTCATTTAAAGTTGTGGAATGATCCTTATAACGTCGTTTGGCAGCTGCTGCTTTGTCCACTGCTTGCAGGAAGAGCAGCCCATTGGAGCTAGCTGGTGGGAGCTTGGAACCAGGGTGGACTGGCAGCCCCCCATCAGCTCCCCGCTTCCCTAAGTTCCCTGTGCAGCAGCCGCCCAGCAGGTTATCAATTCCCGCAGTTCAGTTGTCCCTCCCCACACTGCCATGTGCTGGTCCTGCCCTCTGCCTTGGAGCTGCTTCCGGGAGCCTCCTGCTTGCTCTGCAGGGAGGGGGGGAAGTGGGGGGCTAATATCAGGGTATCCCCCTCCCCCTGCTCCTGCACCCCACTTACCCCATCTCCATGGGGGTGGAGATGACATGACAGGGCTCAGGATGGAGGGGAGAAGCTGATGTCTCAATTTGTTAATCTACTTAAAAAAACACTGTACTTAGATTGAAGTCAGCCTACTTAAAGGAACAATGCCCATCTCTCTCTCACACAGGGTCTGTGTCTCTGTCTCTGTCTGCCATGCTGTCTCCTCTCCCTCCATTCATGCTGCCTTGTAGTGTGTAAGGCTACATTAACAACAATGAGTTAATGCTTGAGGGCTCAGCCAAAAGTTAGTTCATCATTTAGCAACAAGGCATTCCCTGGGAAATATCCCACCCGCTGACTCCTCCACCTCAAACAACCTACACAATCATCATCGCTATGTACAGTATTAAACTGTTTGTTTAAAACTTATACTGTGTGTATATGTGTGTGTATGGGTGTATATATATGTCTTTTGTCTGGTGAAAAAAATTTCCCTGGAACCTAACCCCCACATTTACATTAATTCTTATGGGGAAATTGGATTCGCTTAACATCATTTTGCTTAAAGTCACATTTTACAGGAACATAACTGCAATATTAAGCGAGGAGTTACTGTACAGCTTACCTCTGCTTATGGAAAAAAGAGAGTGAAACATAAAGATCTCTCTATTTCAGGTAGTCTTTTACATATGTGAGAAATACGATTTTACTCAGCTTCAATATCTCTGCCAAATTACTAACTAAGGAGGCAGAGATAGTGACAGTTTGAAAGAACTAGTGAATCTCATGTCATCCCTGTATTTTCTCTTTTATCAACTCAAGAAAACATTCTGTATTTCAACCAGCTGTTTACAATGAAATTCAGCACCGTCTGATTTCTAGCAATGAAGGGCATGACCACAGGTGTAAATTATGACTACGCCAGGAGTAAGGCTCTGGAGAATGAAGCCCTCTGATGATAGCCTTAACGCTGATGGAAAGGTATTCTCATAAATGGATGAATCTGACCATGCATTGCAAATGAAATGGAGATACAGTACTTGAATGTTTGGGCCAGGATTTGCAAAGGCACCTGAGGGCATAAGCACATTTGAAAACCGCACCCCACAAGACTCAACTTAAGCTTCTTTCAGATTTCAGATAGATCTTTCTCTTAGGGACTGGTTTTGCAATAAGAATAGGATCAAGCCCTTAAAGAGTAGCCAGTCTGGCTGATAGCTTCCAAAGGTATTGCCATTTTCTTTTGTATTAGTTTGTTTACCATTACTGATCTAGGGACTACTCTTGGTAATGAGTGATGCTTGGAAGACCCTGCTGGATCAGATCCTAAATCACATCTTAGTGCAGTGGTTCTCAAACTTTTGTATTGGTGACCCCTTTAACACAGCAAGCCTATGAGTGTGACTCCACAATATATTAAAAACACTTTTTTTATATTTAACACCTTTATAAATGCTGGAGACAACGCAGGTCTGGGGTAGAGGCTGACAGCTCATGGCCTCCCTTCTCCTGTAATAACCTTGTGACCCCCCTGAGGGGTCATGACCTCCAATTTGAGAACCCCTGTCTTAGTGGGAGTATAGCGCTGGAGGAATTGTTTCTGCTGGGTTTGCTAGGGTTCATTTGCATTTGTGTGGCCTAAGATCTTAAAGATCTGTTTTGTTTTTGGTTTTATTAAGGAAGATTTGGTTGTTATTTATATTTATATGGTGGTAATTGGAAGATGGCAAGGCTTTAAATGGTTGCTTCATCTACCAATGAATACTGAGGCAGTGATTTAAGAATCTGAGTCACAGGCACAGATTTGTCCATCTAGGAACTCAGTCAATGGAGCTGCACCTGTCACAGGTCCTGTTTGGTACACAAGCAGATGAAGAAGCCATAAATACTTGACCATATCTATCTATCATATAAAAGCTTTGCACACGTGTTGTAATTAAATTGCTGAGTTTTTAAAACTGCTCCATCCTGTTTTCAGATATACTTGGAAGAGAGAAATGTCCTTACCTGGAAGCCTGCAGCAGGCACAAGTATCAGCTAGCTTGGAGGAGTGCTACCACTGTCACTGAGCCCCTAGAATTCTGCATTGGGTTGGTCTCCTCGATTTGCCATCCTGGGGGTTCTTTACAATGGGTACTTGAACCCTGGTTTTCTGTCCCTCCTCCTGGGAGGAGACAGAGAACGAGGGCCAGACCCACCCCTCCCCACATGGCTGGGCTTCAGCTGCAAATGAGAGAAAATAAAAGAAATGAGAGACATGCACAGAGCAGTTCCAGCTGCTGACATTCTCATAACAAAACCAGCAGGCCATTAACTCTCTGGGGCTAGCACTGGAAGTAAGCTCAGAATGTGGCGCACTATGTTTATTGCTACTGGCAATATTCCTATGATTCCGTGGAAAGCACTAATAGATAATCTTGATATTTTCTTAATTGAAAACAGGACAATCTAAGTATTCCAACCAGCTGGCTGACCCTTTACATTAACTAGACAAATTGAGATGTTCCCTACTCTTATTTCGTCTTCTTATCAAACTGCAATTTTAATGACTGCAGAACTGACTCCAATTCTGCTGTTTTTGACTTATTTGTGCATTGACGTCAATGGTGCTATGCCAATTTACACTATGTGGAGATCTGGATCATTGGTCCAAATCAATCTGGGGTGCAATTCTATTGACTTCAAAGTAGTTGCCCCAGGGGTATATGTTGGCCCATAGCAAATACTATACAAACTGGGAGCAGAATAAATTTAGAAGAATTTTTAAAAGAATCTTTTTCACATTTGGACCTTAGCCAGGAAAAGCTCTAAAGAAGGAAGACACTAGAGACAACTGAGCAACAAAGAAAAGGAAATGAAAAATCCCAAGTTTCAGGATTCCCTAAATCTCTCAAAACCTCCTGCCTGCACCCAGAGCATCTTATATTTCTGATCATTATAAAATGTAAAAATATTGTAAAACCTCTTTTTCTCCCAGTGATACATTAACATAACACCTTTTGGCTCATTGTGTTTAGACAGCACACATTATCTAGGAAAGAAACTGAAAACCTACTCTTTTCCCCCTCACAGACTGCGGGATTGTATTGGACATCCCACAGCCCCTTTCACAACAGAATCTGATCAGACACACAGTTATGCTCTATGATGTAACATACATAACACATGAAACACATATAAATAATATACGTTTTCATCAACCTCAGAGCATTCCAATACAAGGAAAGTTTTGTATTACCGATCTCGTGCAGACAGACGAAACTGCTGCAAACCAGCCGTATTGTCAGCCCCCATATTTCCTGACTTTTCTTTCCTCCAATTCTGTAGAAGGAATCTGGTAAAATACTTTAGGGATGAAATTATGGAACCACTGACTTCACTGGAGGCAGAATTTCATTCTAGGTCTCTGCACACACTTGGACAACTGCATCCCTTTCAAGAGACTCTCTTGCAGACATGTACAAAACTGCAAGACATGCCTGGATTGTTCCATGAATTTAGCATTCTGCAGTGTTGGCACACAATACCCAGCAATAGCTTGCCAAGCCCCACAGACTGGAAATAAGTTTTGTTTTGAATTACACTTTCTTCTATATTTCAATTTTTTTAAAGCCATTTAAATTGGTTTTAAATGGAACTTTCTAGCTCCCCAATCAACCTCTAGAACCAAAGAAACAAAGGAACACTTTGCAAAACTAGAAATCACAAAGGTATTTTATAGCAAAACAATACACTTACCCCTTTTCCCCTTTCCTTGGCTGCTCTGCTTAACTCTGCTTTGCAGAAGTAAACAGCCTCAGCAGCTGCTGCTCTCTGGTATTTATACTTGCCTTGTTTATCTCACTTCTCAGATGTGGTTCAAAGTTCGGGGAACTTATTGGGCATGACCTTGCAAGCAAAGCAAAGCGTTTTAGCTAAAGCAGCCAAAACTTTTCTTTATTAACTCACTGAGAGTAGCAAGCATTTATCATTCAACAGGGAGGTATTTTTATACAAACATGAATATCAGGTTATGCAGTTTGCCAGCCACCCCAGTAACTTGGAGGCAGTGGTACAGTCAGAGGAGGGGGATGGGCTCGAAAGTCACATTCTTTACATAAGACTACAGAGGAAAAATATATATACACATTTGCTGAGCCAGCAAGTTTTGCTCTCATATCCTTTAGCTCAGGGGTTCTCAAACTGGGGGTTGGGACCCCTCAGGGAGTCACGAGGTTATTACATGGGGGGGTTGCGAGCTGTCAGCCTCCACCCCAAACCCTGCTTTTGCATCCAGCATTTATAATGGTGTTAATATATAAAAAGGCGTTTTTAATTTATAAGGGAGGGTCACACTCAGAGGCTTGCTATGTGAAAGGGGTCACCAGTAAAAAAATTTGAGAACCACTACTTTGGGTCTTGTTTGTCTTAGACTGTGATTTACTCTGCCCTAGTATATGTACAAAGGTAACCTTCCTTTCAAACAACTGTTGTCAATTACATCAGTTTGCTTTAAAAATTGTTTGTGCATATAAACAATGCTCTGTGTTGCTTTTATATTTACTCCTTTTGAAGGGGGCGGGCCAGATCCTCAGCTCATAGAAATCAGTGTCACTCCATTGAAGCCATTTATACTGATTTACAACAGTTTTCTATTCTATTCTACTCTACATAGGTTCTTGTACTGCCCTTATCACTGTAGTATCTGAGCACCTTCTGGTAGTGCATTAAGTGGTGTGACTAACACCTGTCACGTGGTTCTTTCTCTCTATCATCTTCTCCCCAGAGCAAGAGTTTTGTGTGCCATTTTGTTTGGGTAGAGTATTGGGTTTGGCTTTTAAATATTTGCATTGTTCTGTGTCTCAGTTAGGGATGGCAAAGTCAAAGAAATGTGCCCTGAACTTAGCATGCAAGGTGGTGAGGTTTGTGTTGGTTCTTAGTTCCTAGGGGAGTTCATTCCACAACCTTGGACCAGTCCCCAAGAAAGCTCTGTCTCCTGCATAAATTAGCTTTACTCTTATGGTGGAGAGTTCCATTGTGCCAGAGGAGCAGCTTTATTGACCATGGCCCTTGTCCACAAGCTTTAGACTCTTTTAGATAGCTTGGGCCCAGCCCACTGAGCACATTGAAGGTAAGGACTGAGACCTTGAACGTGACTTGATATTCTCTGGGAAGCCAGGGAAACGAGGGGAGGACAACTCTAATGTGCTCCCAGTAGCTTGTGTTGCTGAGGAGATGTTCTGCAGCATTCTGCAGGGAGCTGGCCCCACATACCTTTGATGATATTACTTGGTTGTTATTTCTAGAGACAGCGTATTCGCTAAGCTGAATACTTCATCAAACCTTCCTACCTGGCAGGGATGTTGTGTGGTTTAATTAGTGGTTGTAAAGCCCTTTGAGGTTCTTGGATGAAAGGCACTATAGAAGTTCAATAGTAGTGTTAATATTATGTGCACAGCTGGTCAGTCTGTTGGGTAAATGAGCACAGCAGTTGCAGAAAGCAGTCCAAGCTCCACTCGAATGGAAGGGGTTCAAATTAACCCCTCCGCATGAGCTGTGCAGAGGAGACGACACCACCACCACCACCACCCGCCGCCCCAAGAGCCCTCCTCCCTGCAGCCATGTGGCCTTCGGGAAAGAATTGCAGGGAGAAGCAAGTCACAGCCTGACATGCCATTTGCCATCATCACTCTGCTTCAGTGGTTCCCAGACTGGGGTTTGTGAACCCCTGGGGATTCGCAAAATGTTACAGGGGGTTCTCAGGAAAAAAATCCCTAATGGCAGACAGAGCTGTCCCTAGGGATCCTGGGCAGCATGGGACCAACATCCCCTGGACTTCCAGGAACTAAGCAGATCAAAGCAAGCATCTCTATCACACTGAGGAGAGTTAAACTTCAAGACTCCTTATAAGAAATGGAAAGGGAGGTGGATATTTTTTTTCTGCTTTAAAAATTAAATGGGCAGCTAGTATTGTTTTAAAAATTATTATGAAGAACAAGTTTAAGATTTGTTGTAATGTGAGTTGTTTGCCTGGACTGCTCAAGACCTGAATGCTTGTGTGGAAGGAACTCTTCGAGCTGGCTTCTTAAATACCATCATGCTGTTTCACATCTGATACTCTTTGATGAAACCTAGGAGCCTTGTCTTATAACAGGCTTATTCAAAGTGATACAAGCTATGAAAGTGAGATAATGGAAGAGTGTTGCCATTTTCATAATGTAATAAAATAATGATAATAATTAATAATAAATAGTGTGTAATAAGCATGTCATAAAAACAAAATTTATATTTCCAAGATCACTGCTTTTATAATTTATACTCAGGTAAAGGAGAAATTCCCTGGAAATATTCCTGTATATATTGCCACTGGGAATCTAAAGACCAGCAACTCTGATACAGGGATGAACACAGAGTCTAGATGAGTCAATCTTAGAACTGCAAACTTATCATTCAGCTGTGAACATGAAGACAGACTTAGAACAGAAAGGTATAGTGGCTGTCATTAAAAAGTCATAATTTGCCAACAGTTACAATGCAGTGGTTTTTGAGATACTAACGATTCTTCCTGTCCTAGGATAGGAAACAACTGTGGTCACTGCATAGTATCTGATGGCAAACTTTTATGTGTTTGTGACAAAATGTTAAAATGTGGACTTTGGCAATGTTTACAGCTACAATCACAGACATCTTGCTTTAAAGTGTTCACTCTGTCCATCTAAACTACTGGGATCATTACTTTATACTCCCAAGGGGGCAGATTTACTACAGCTATGGAAAGCCCCCTTCCATTGCTGTAGCAAGTGTCTGCCCTACAGCAGTGTAGTTGCAGTACTACAGCTATGTTGATGTAGCACTTGTAGTGTAGACATGTCCTTAGCAGGGGCGGCTCTAGGCATTTTGCCGCCCCAAGCAGGGCAGGAGGTCCCCGGTCCCGCAGATTCAGCGGCACGCCTGCGGGAGGTCTGCCAAAGCCATGGAACCAGCCGCCCCTGGTCCTTAGTCAAGAAAAAAACACTCTCAAAGCACTGACAGAGAAGTACTAGAAAAACAGCTGTGGGAAAGGCTAGACAAACCTAGTTGTATAAGATAAATATCAGCTCCAAGCTTTGCCCAAGGTTAAATCTGAATCTGACCCCTTTTTGGGTATGAAAAGATTTGGATAAATATTCTACTATTAAACAAATTTACACAACCTTTCATAAAATAAAGATTCATCTAGAATATCCATAAAGTCTCAATGTTTGTTCTCTTAACACTCCTATTGTATGAACAGCACCATAACTGAACTAATTACAGAAGAATGTCCAGACCACTATGTTCCCCTCATTCATCCCCCTCAAGCATGCAAAATTGTCCCAGTCTCCCAGATCCTCTACCTTAGCTTCCTAAGTACTAGCCTTAAATCCTAATTTTGGCCTCTAGAGTAAATACTTATTAACTCCAGGCCATGTTCCTGTTTCACAGCAGGAAACAACTGTCAATCCTAATCTGGAAAAGCTTTTATTTTCAGGCAATAATTTTTCTAATTATTGCCATATTTCCGCTCTCTATTTTTGGAGGGGGAGGGTGAAGACTTTGGTGGAGATCATGGCACCTCGTTTATTTGGACTTAAAGGTAATCAGTATTATGAGCTGCTTCAGTCAAACCTTCAGCCATGTCACAGCTCTAAAACTGCCCTTCCCCTAGGAGGGTAATGACTTAGTAGTTAGAAAGAGAGCTCTTGAGCATTAATCAGCTTAATGCTGATGTAAGCCATGGAGGCAAGAGTGTAGGCATCTGACTTTTTCCTTTTCATTGTTTTCTAAATTTATGAATCTTCTAATGACACATTGGAGGGGGAAATGTAAACTACTTGTACACTTTACAGGGTTCTAAATGAACTGTATCAACTCAAGAGAGCGACCTAGGCATCATTGTGCACAGCTCAATGAAGATCTCTGCTCAATGTGCGGCTTCAGTCAAAAAAACCAAACAAGATGTTAGACTGCGTAAAGAACAGCATAGTAAGCTGGAGACTGTTATCATGCCTTTATATACATGCCTAATCTGTAATCTTTTCTGCAATACTGGTCCCCCCATCTCAAAAAGGATATTGCTGAACTAGAGAGGGTTTGGAGAGTTGTGATGAGAATAATCAAAGGACTGGAAACACTCTCCTCTGAAGAGCAATTGAAAAGACTGGGACTGTTTAATTTAGAAAGGAGACAGATAAGAGGGAACATGATAAAAGTATATAAAATAATTAATGGAATAGTAAAAGTAGATTGAGAACTTATCTTCTCCCTGTCTGATAACACAAGATCAAAAGGACAAACTTTCAGTAAAAATTAAAAGGTATGACATTTAAAACTTATAAAAAGAAATACTCTTTCTTTTAATATCTGATTAAACTGTTGAATTTGTAGCCACTATAAATCCTGGAGGCCAAGAATTTAACATCCAAAAAGGGAGTGGATATTTCTGTGGATATCAATAGTATCCAGAGTTACCATAATTATTTAAAACAAATATTGCAGAAGATATATTAAATCTTATGCTTCCATGTTTAAACCAATCTCTAAATATGAGAGATTGGGATGATAGCTAATGTAGAGGACAGATTACTACACAACTGCCTCCTATTGTGGTTTCTTACATCTTCCTCTCATTTGGGGCAGGCCATTAATGGAGATGGGATACTGGACTAGATGGACCTTGGGTCTGATTCAGTCTGGCAATTCCTGTGACCCTACAAAGCCAATTACTTACTATTTATATAGCACTTTGCATTCAAACTGACATAAAGACATCATCTAATTCCTTACCAAGTAAATAGCAGAATGTCTGTGGAACTAAATTCATTTGGGATGGGAATGATCATTAGGAAGAATCACACTGCAAGGCAAGTTTTCTTACATCTTCAATACCTCTTGGAAATCAGTGCCTTTTTTCAATCTCTCATTCAGTTTTGCTTATCTCACCAGCCCCAAATCCAAACAGGTGGAATAATTCAGACCCAGATGTTTTTAAGCCATTCCATCTGAAGATCAGCACTTTGATAACATCAGGTGGGAGCAAACTTGTGAAACTTACCTCTTGGGTGAATATTTCAGAGGGTGGTGTTTAAGGATCTGAGCTCTGGCTGGGGAACGGACTTTTGAAATCAGCTGTTTGTTTGCTGATATTTCTGTAGCCTGGAGTTCCACATGAACGTTTCTGAAAATCTGATATGACAAGGAATGAGAGGCTGTCAGCACTTCTGCTTTGGTAAGGGAGTTAGACTACAGTGATGACTTGTAATACATTGGATCGTGAGATCAATGACTGAAAGGAATCAAAAAGATGCTGAAATCTAACAATGGTTTTGAGAACTGGGATCTAAAATCCATCTTAAGTCCTTCCTCCGAGCCTGATTCTCCTCTTTATTTAAGATGGTTTTATACCAGTGTAACCTTTTGACCACAAAAGAGTTACTCCTCATTTACTCTAATATAAATTAGAACAGAATCAGACCCTCAGATTTTATTCAGTCCTTAACCAGGTGAACTCCCATTGACTCACAGGGCCTGATTCTCTTTGCTTAGTGGTGTAAATTGAGAGTAACTCCTGTAAAATCAATAGATTTACACTTGTGCAAAACTGGAGTCAGTGAGATTAGAATCAGGACAATGAGCTCAATAGCTGAAGTAACTCCTGAATGAAGGAAGGCAGGATTTGCCCTTATGTGCTGTATCATGGGAAGTTTAAGATAACATATGATAACCAGTCTCATACTTCTCAGAATCCAGGGGAAGCAGAGAAAGCTGGTATCCTTAGATATGGACCTAGAGGCAGCTCCTGCAAACTCAGCATTAGACACAGGCTGATATGTAGTGACACAGTTATGTAAGAACCCAGCTATCAAAATTACATGAGCCCAAGTATAAAATGAACTTCCTTCTCCAATCATCTGACTTGTTTTTCTGTATGAAAATTCTGATTATCATGGGCGTTCTTATTGTACTTTGGTTTATCTGTATCACAGTGTACTTGCCAACATTAGTCTTTTCATTAGGTGTGTCTCCTGAGACATAATCTTTGCACTTGTTATAAAAAAAAACAACTACCAGAACACAAAAGTTCTGGACAAAATTTTGTTCAGTTTTCTTTTTGGGTTTGTTAAATTTCTGCAGCTTGATCTGCAATGGTGTCATTAGCCTACAAATTGCACAAAGCACCTCTCTGGTTGACGGTTGAGACCCCTGATGAACCTCTCATTTGAAGGGAGACAGATGAGCCTGGCTGTTGCCCAGGGGAGTACAAGACCAGGGCTAGCAGAACAGCAGATACTGTAGGTCTTTCACACATTGACTGTGTTGTTTCCAATGGTTAGTGATACTCAGAAGTCATGTGGTCAGGAGAGAGGGCTTCTGAGCTCATTCTGTTCAGTCTGATTCTGCTCAGGTGTCTCACGTTGTAATAACCTTTACATATACTTCTAAGTATATAACTAACAGACTTTTACATTTTAAGAACACTTTTTAACTACTGAATTTTGGGAAACTCTCACGGGAGAGTGCATTAGCAACTTTATTAGAAGCTCCTGTGATGTGTTGAATTTTAAAATCAAAATCTTGGAGAGCTAAACTCCAACGAAGAAGTTTCTTGTTGTTTCCCTTGGCAGTATGAAGCCACTTTAGTGCAGCATGGTTAGTTTGTAGTTGGAACCGCCGTCCCCAAACATATGGGCGTAGCTTTTCCAGGGCGTACACAATGGCATAGCATTCCTTTTCACTGACTGACCAGTGACTTTCCCTCTCAGACAGTTTCTTACTGAGAAACACGACAGGATGGAAGTTGTGATCTGTTGCTTCCTGCATGAGCACTGCTTCTATACCACGCTTAGATGCATCCGTGGTTACTAGGAATGGCTTGGCAAAGTCCGGGGCCCTGAGCACAGGGTCAGACATGAGCATCGCCTTAAGCTGGGTAAAGGCCTTTTGACACTCATCAGTCCACTTAACGGCATTTGGCTGGGTCTTTTTGGTCAGGTTGGTTAATGGGGCAGCGATTTGGCTGTAGTGTGGTACAAATCGCCTGTAGTATCCGGCCAAGCCTAAGAAGGATTGGACCTGTTTTTTTGACCTTGGGACAGGCCACTTTTGGATAACATCCACTTTGGCCTGTAGGGGGTTTATGGTTTTTCGACCCACCTGGTGCCCCAGGTAAGTCACTCTGTTTTGGCCTATTTGACACTTTTTGGCCTTAACAGTTAGTCCGGCCTGCCTGATGCGCTCAAAGACCTTTTCCAGGTGTAGTAGGTGTTTGGGCCAGGAGTGTGAAAAAATGGCCACATTATCGAGGTAGGCAACTGCAAATTCTTTCAGTCCAGCTAGTAGACCATCTACCAGCCTCTGGAAGGTGGCGGGTGCATTTCGAAGGCCGAAAGGAAGGACATTGAATTTATACACCCCCGCATGGGTGACGAATGCTGACCTCTCCTTGGCAGGTTCATCTAGCGGTACTTGCCAGTACCCCTTGGTTAAGTCTATTGTAGAGATGAACTGGGCACGTCCCAACTTTTCCAATAGCTCATCGGTGCGTGGCATTGGATAGTTGTCCGGACGAGTTACAGCATTTAGCTTACGGTAGTTCACGCAAAAGCGTATTTCCCCATCTGGTTTGGGTACCAGAACCACTGGAGATGCCCATGCACTGGTAGATGGGCGGATTATACCCATCTGTAGCATGTTCTGGATCTCCCGTTCTATAGCAGCTTGGGCATGAGGAGACACCCGGTAGGGTGGGGTTCTGATTGGGTGAGCATTACCTGTATCAATGGAGTGGTATGCCCGTTCAGTCCGTCCTGGGGTGGCTGAGAACAATGGGGCGAAGCTAGTGCACAGCTCCTTGATTTGTTGCCGCTGCAGACGTTCCAGGGTGGTTGAGAGGTTCACCTCTTCCACGCCATCGTCTTTTTTCCCGTCGTAGTAGACACCGTCAGGCCACTCAGCATCATCTCCCTGGACTGTAAACTGACAAACCTGTAAGTCTCTGGAATAGAAAGGCTTGAGAGAATTAACATGGTACACTTTAGGCTTTAGTGAGGAATTGGGAAATGCTATGAGGTAGTTTACAGCTCCCAGGCGCTCTTGGACCGTGAATGGCCCTTCCCATGATGCTTCCATCTTATGGGCCTGTTGCGCCTTCAAGACCATAACCTGGTCTCCTACCTTGAAGGACCGATCTCTGGCATGTCTGTCATACCAGGCCTTTTGCTCTTCTTGAGCATCCTTTAGGTTCTCTCTAGCAAGGGCTAAAGAGTGTCGGAGGGTGCTTTGTAGGTTGTTTACAAAGTCCAGAATGTTAGTTCCTGGAGAAGGCGTAAACCCCTCCCATTGCTGCTTCACCAACTGTAATGGCCCCTTAACCTCGTGACCATACACAAGTTCAAATGGTGAAAACCCTAAACTGGGATGTGGTACAGCCCTGTAGGCAAACAGCAACTGCTGCAACACTAGGTCCCAAGTATTGGAGAATTCGTTGATGAATTTTCGTATCATGGCCCCCAAAGTTCCATTGAACCTTTCAACCAGGCCATTGGTTTGATGGTGGTACGGGGTGGCAACCAAGTGATTCACCCCATGAGTTTCCCACAGTTTTTCCATGGTCCCTGCCAGGAAATTAGACCCTGAATCTGTAAGGATGTCAGAGGGCCAACCTACCCTGGCAAAGATGTCTGTTAGGGCCAGGCACACAGTGTTAGCCCTGGTGTTGCCTAGAGCTACTGCTTCTGGCCATCGGGTAGCAAAGTCCACTAAAGTCAGTACGTACTGCTTTCCTCTGGGCGTCTTTTTTGGGAAAGGGCCCAGAATATCCACAGCTACTCGCTGAAATGGGACCTCAATTATGGGGAGTGGCTGGTGAGGGGCCTTGACCTGGTCTTGAGGCTTTCCCACTCTTTGGCATACCTCACAAGACCGGACATACTTGGCAACGTCCTTGCCCATCCCCTCCCAGACTTCCCCAACCGGTCCTTGGTTCTGTTCACCCCAGCATGGCCACTGGGATGATCATGGGCTAAGCTTAAGAGCTTCCCCCGGTACTTAGTTGGAACCACCAACTGTTTTTGCGGCTGCCATTCTTCCCGGTGTCCACCAGAAAGAATTTTCTTGTATAAAAGTCCTTGGTCTATAACAAACCGGGATCGATTAGAAGAGCTGAGAGGCGGTGGGGTGCTCCGTGCCGCCGCCCAAGCTTTCTGAAGGCTGTCATCCGCTTCCTGCTCAGCCTGGAACTGTTCCCTTGAGGCTGGGGTCACCAGTTCTTCCTCAGACTGTGGACTTGGGCTTGGTCCCTCTGGAAGCGATGTAGGTGATGGGGTTGTTTCCGTTGCTGGTGAACCGCTCTCCGCTGGTGCACCTGAGGGTATTTCAGGCTCTGGCTGAGCCTTTTGGGTATGGCTGTCTGTTGCTTCTGCCAGTTTTGGCTCGCTGGCGCCCTCTGGCGTTGAGTTTGAAGATGGGGTTGCACTTGCTGGTGCTGGTTGCTGTTCCAGTTCCGGGCCTGGGACTGGAGATGCTGGGTCTGTTTCAGTGGTAGGCATGGAATCCGGGTCCACTACCTCTGCCTGGGTCTCTGGTAACACAGACGGGGCCTCTGTGGACAGCTCAGGAACAGGAATGGGTCTGGAAGCTTGCCTGGTTTGGCTACGTGTAACCATTCCCACTCTCTTGGCCCGCCTCACCTGGTTGGCCAAGTCTTCCCCCAGTAGCATGGGGATAGGATAATTGTCATAGACTGCAAAAGTCCACATTCCTGACCAGCCTTTGTACTGGACAGGCAGTTGAGCTGTAGGCAAGTTTACGGCTTGTGACATGAAGGGGTAAATTGTAACTTTGGCCTTTGGGTTGATGAATTTGGGGTCAACGAAGGATTGGTGGATAGCTGACACTTGTGCCCCCGTGTCTCTCCACGCAGTAACCTTCTTTCCGCCCACTCTCAAATTTTCCCTTCGCTCCAAAGGTATTTGAGAGGCATCCGGGCCTGGGGATCTTTGGTGTGATGGTGGTGTAATGAATTGCACTCGCATGGTGTTCTTGGGACAGTTGGCCTTGATATGTCCCAGTTCATTACACTTAAAGCATCTTCCATCTGATGGGTCACTGGGCCGAGGTGAGTTACTGGAGACTGGTGAGGTTGAAGGGTAGGGTATCTGTGGCTTTACTTGGGTGGTATGTGGGGTCTTTGGCTGTCCTCGGTTGTAGGGTTTATGGTCTGTGTGCCCCCTGGGGTAATCGTTCCCCTTGACAGTAGCTTTCTTGCTTTCTGCCAGTTCCATCCATTTGGCTCCAATCTCCCCCGCCTCAACGATATCTTTGGGATTTCCATCTTGTATGTACCGTGTGATGTCTTCAGGAACACCATCCAAGAACTGCTCCATTTGTATGAGGAGGTTCAGTTCTTCCAAGGTTTGAATGTTGTTTCCTGTTATCCAGGCCTCATAGTTTTTTGCAATGCAGTAGGCGTGTTTGGGAAATGACACCTCGGGTTTCCACTTTTGGGTTCTGAAGCGCCGACGGGCATGATCTGGAGTTATCCCCATTCGGTATCTGGCCTTGGTTTGAAAAAGTTTATAGTCATTCATTTGCAGCTTAGGCATTTCAGCTGCCACCTCTGCTAAAGGTCCACTGAGCTGTGACCTCAATTCTACCATGTACTGGTCTTCGGGAATGCTGTACCCAAGACAGGCTCTTTCAAAATTTTCCAAGAAGGCCTCGGTGTCATCACCTGCCTTGTAGGGGGGAAATTTCCTGTGCTGTGGAGCAATATTTGGCGCCGGGTTGTTAGGGTTGGCTGGCACATGCAGCCCAGCTTTTGCCAACTCCAGTTCATGTTTTCTCTGTTTTTCCTTCTCTTCATTCTCTTTTTGTTGTTTTTCCATTTCTTTTTGGTGCTTTTCCATTTCTCGGCGGTGGGCCAACTCTTCTTCTTCTTGTTTCCTTCGGTGGGCGAACTCTTCTTCCTCTAGTTTTCTTTTGTGTGCTGCCTCTTGGGCTGCTTGTTCTCTTTGGTAGGCTGCCTGTTCTCTTTGGTAGGCTGCCTCTTTGATCTGTTCTTCTCTTTCTTTCATCTCCATCTCTTTTTGTTTTATTTCCAGTTGTCGCCTGTGTTCAGCTTCTTTGATTTGTTTTTCGGCCTCAATTTTTGCCTTAGAAGTCATGATTCCTGTTTTCTTGTGTTGGGGTGCCCTCCGGTGTTTATCTTCTGAACTGCAGGTTCTCTGTTGCCTCCTGAAGTCTGCCTAGCAACAGTGCCTTTAGCTAATTTTCCTTTTCTCTCTCTAGCTAATGTTCAATGAAGGGAAACCAGAAAAACCACTTTATTTGCATGCATATAAGTGCTGGTACTTGCCTCCTAATGGGAGGGCTATTGCATGACAAAAGACCCTCAACAGTCCCTTAATGGCTTCTCGCTTAACATGCAAGCCACAAACTGCCAGAGAGAGCAGAAAAAAAAAATTCTCTCTAGTTCCCTTTTAAAACCAACTGTTTCTCTCTGCTAAAAAGCCCTTAGCAGAGAAAAGAAAAATATAATATTTCTACTGGCTTCTGGATTCTGTCTATATCCCACCGCTGCCACCATGTAATAACCTTAGTCCCAGATTTGGACCTTAGCGTCCAAAATATGGGGGTTAGCATGAAAACCTCCAAGCTTAGTTACCAGCTTGGACCTGGTACCTGCTGCCACCACCCAAAAAATTAGAGTGTTTTGGGGCACTCTGGTCCCTCTGAAAAACCTTCCCTGGGGACCCCAAGACCCAAATCCCTTGAGTCTCACAACAAAGGGAAATAATCCTTTTTCCCTTCCCCCCTCCAGGTGCTCCTGGAGAGATACACAGACATAAGCTCTGTGAAACTACACAGAGTGACTCCCCCTCTCTGTTTCCAGTCCTGGAAGCAAAAGTACTTTCCTATTCCCCCAGAGGGAATGCAAAGTCAGGCTAGCAATCCAACACACAGATCTCCCCTTGACTTCTTCCTCCCACCAATTCCCTGGTGAGTACAGACTTAATTTCCCTGAAGTAAAGAAAAACTCCAACAGGTCTTAAAAGAAAGCTTTATATAAAAAGAAAGAAAAAATACATACAAATGTTCTCTCTGTATTAGATGATACAACACAGGGTCAATTGCTTAAAAGAATTTTGAATAAACAGCCTTATTCAAAAAGAAGACAAATTAAAGCACTTCAGCACTTATATTTATGCAAATACCAAAGAAAAGAAACCATAGAACTTACTATTTGATCTCTTTGTCCTTACACTTAGAAACAGAAGATTAGAAAGTAGAACTACTTCTCCAAAGCTCAGAGAAAGCAGGCAGACAGAAAACAAAGACCCAGAGACTCAATTCCCTCCACCCAAAGTTGAAAAAATCCGGTTTCCTGATTGGTCCTCTGGTCAGGTGCTTCAGGTGAAAGAGACATTAACCCTTAGCTATCTGTTTATGACACACGTTGCAGCTGTAGCTGATTGGAGCTCAAGATGGGGCTGCTCCCTGGCCCAAGAACAATATCCTGTGGTAGCAGAGCAGCCTGACAGCTCCTTGGCCTAAGATGAATATGATGCTTGGGAGATCTCTGGAAAGCAGTGATGCTAAAAAAGACTTGGTCAGACCTGTGAAACTTCATGCTGTCACATAGACAAGCCTGTGCCCCACGCAGAGAAGCAACTGTTTCCTGAAATAGCTCTGAGCTGAAAGATCATCATCCTATTGTTATCATTACAATATTGCATTGCTGTATCATGAAATGTGATGTAGCAGTGATGCTGCAATCTAGGAGATCTCAGCCACAGTCTTGCACCTAGCGAGGTGATAATTAATCCGTGGTGTTGATGCAACTGCACTTGGAATGCTACGTGCAGTACAAGAAAGATGCTAACAGTCTGGGAGGGATCCAGAGAAGTGTAAAAAAGGTAATCCAAGGCCTGTAGAAACTGACAACAAAGAAGAGTTTAAAAAACTATAATCCTCAAAAGAATTTAGGTGCCTAACTAATGGGGTCTACACATCCGGGAAGATCTTGGCCTAAGGAACTGATCTTGCAAGGTTCAGAGAGCTGTACACTGCTGCAGGAAGTGCTATACACCTCACAAGATCAGGCCCTGAATGTACCATATCTGTCCACAGTTACATGCACTCAACTCCCATTGGAGTTAATGTACCAGATAGTTCTCATCTCTCACTAGGTTCTCCTTGGGCTGTGATGAAAAATCAGCCTACCTAGTTTCTGTCTCTAAACAACCACAAAAAAAGTTATTTTTCTTCATGAATTTGTCTGTTACCTCAGCCCTCATGCTGCTTAACTTTCCTAGATGCACAGCCTCAAACCCAAAGTTCACCCTCTGCAGTGGAGACTGCAGACTTTAGGACCAGATCTTCAAAGGATGCAAATTGGAAATTACACGTGAAGTTAATGGCGCTCCATTGATTGACCGCAGCTGAGAATCTGCCCTATATGCACTCTATATTGGATATTGGTTTTGATGGTGTTTCCCAATTAACTGAATATGTCATCATCTAGAAGGCTGCATGCATGCCAGAAAAAAGTTCTGTGTGCCTTTTCGTAGGGTTAAAGTGTGTGCATTGCAAGTGACATAAGCAATGAGGCCATAGCCAGAAACACCAGGCCTTTCGGAGTCATCTGTTAGTCATCGGCCGTTCAAGAGTACCCGTCACTTTGGCATTTAAAAAAACCTATTTGTGCTGCATTGTGAGCTGCTGAACCACTTTGTGAATGGAGCACAAAAATAAATAAGCCAAAATGGTTATCAAAAGCAGCACTCCCTGCTAGTGCAATGCTCATCGCACGAGCATGGACCCACAGCCACCTATTCCAGCCGTAATTAAGATAGACCTCCTAATATCATGATGGCCTCTGAACCTAAATCTGATGTGAATGGTAGAGTTCTGCTGTGCAGAATCAAGGACACCTCAAAGATTTACTCTACAGTTAAGACTTACAGTGGGAACATTGAACTGTTTGTTAAAGAGAACATTTTTAACCCTGAGCTCCGTGTTTTTAGCGTGCACGAGTTCCCAGGTTCACTTCACCAGAGGTTAGAATCTGAGCAGACTGGCAGCAGAAGCCTCTTTCAATAGGCCAGACCTTGAGAGTTGTTGAACACCTTCTGTGAAAATTTGGTTGTGACAGACCCACAGCTGATGTACATGAGCATACGTCTACTGCCATCTTGGGAGCTATGCTGATTTTCACCTGCTGACTTACAAAATCTCAATCAGAGCTGTGGGAGTTTAACATCTCTCTGGATTTGGCCTGTGTTAATAAAATAATCTTGCCTTACATACTTTGCCTCTGATGGCAATACTTTGGCAAAAAGAAAAACAACACAACAATTAAAATATGAATCTTTGACAAGTGGCTGCATGGTATCTGCATTTTTCAAAGCTATCAGCACTCATAATACAGAATGGGCACTCCTCAAATCAGTTAGATAAATGGCACACCTTGTAGAAATGTTAAATATTTATCTATCTAATAGAATGCAGTAGCTCTGCCTTTTGGTTACATAATACATATTTGATAAGTTTGTATTTACCACATAAGTGACTGGTCTGAAGCCCAGTAACAAGGCTCTCATTGGCTTCAGTGGACTTTGGTGTAGAGCCTAAATCAACAACTCCAAAAGGTGGGTCTCTATTGAAGAGCTTGTCCCTGGTCCTACTGGAACTGTTAACTGATGTGTATTTGTTTTGTTTAAGTTTTTAGGATATATAAACTGTAGAGAATATAGAAATATTAGCCATATTTTGATGCTGTCCCTCTCTCCTATCTTTCACATGTCTCCAATCTCCTGGCTCCTGGGTCTGTCCATGGACCAGTCAGAGTAGTCCTGTGTGAGTTACAACAGTTTTACACTTGGCGTCAATGGCTCTCTGTGGGGCTGCAAGAAATTCCAGAATCAAGGCCATGGTGTGCATATGCCTACGCTCAGAGGAGGCAGCGGTAGTACTCCCTCTAATCAGACAGGGAGGGAGAGATTTAACCCCTTCCTGGCAATCTTGGTTGAGGTGTACACATGGCATCACACTTCCCCATGGGACTCACTAATCACTCCTACACCCCGACATACACATCACTGTGGCATTTAGTGATCACCAGTGCCCATCACCCCAGGTACATAGCCTTTCTTTAACATCTTGAAACACTTCAGTGAGCATTTTAACTTTCCTAATGATTCTGAGTGTGAGGCTGTCTCATATCCTCTCCTCTGCCTGAAGATCCGAAAGGTGAATGCTTCTGTTTGATCTGCTCACCAACCCATTCCCAAGGCATCAGCTCAACTTGCAAAGCTTGAACACTGGCTGATACCCTGCCCTGAAGAGGAACAGCAGCAGCAGCATGGAGCACCCTTGCAGAGTGAATGGCTACTTCCATAGCTGCCCACAAATCTTTCCTGACCCAGTCGGACATAGGAGCGTTTATGGAGCTGTAGAAGATGCCTGTGTAGCTTGCTGGCCTGAAGAAAACAGCAGTGACATAATGAGCCCTACTCAGTTCATCCCATTCTAGTTTTCCTTCCCAGCACACACAACTGGATAAAGAGCAGTTAGAGATAGCAAGTGAACGCTTCTATAAGTATCAGGCATATAATGTTCTTTAATGTCTCCCAGTCAACTGGTAAACTGCTTGTGTCTGCAAAAAATCCCCAAGCTCACAGCTGTGGTTTTGAACTAGTTTAAAGCTGCATTTCTCTGAACTTTTGCCAGTCAGCACAAGAAACAAACAGAACACGATTTCTGCTGATCCTGCATCATGGGGTCTTTGCCAAACTTCCTGTCAGGACTTGTGGGAGGGAAATAAAATGTGTTTGTGAAATGAACTGCTTGTCATCATTAAAAACTAACAGTGGGAGTAAAATCACAGGCTGTTTGCGGTACAACTACCACCCATCCAATGGGCGAGATATACCACAAAACTAAGTACATTAGAAATCACATTACTTTATTAATAGTAATAATTAACAATAAATAGCATTTATATTTTTCCTTTAATTCCGAAAGATCCCAAAGATCTTGATCCTGCACCCACTGAAGTTAATCATAAAACACCCATTGATTTTAAGTACAAACCTGGTCCCAAAGTGCATTACAAATGCAAATAATATATTACAAATAGATCATGAGGGAGTTCAGGTTTCCTGATACCAAATGTATGGCTGGGTCCTGCATCCTTTATTCAGGGAAAACGCCCTGTGCAGTCAGTGGGAGATTTGCTTAGTGAAGGCTGCAGGTCTGGGTCCATACTTTGTGTAGTCAGGAACTAAATTCAGCCCAAGTTTAACAATCATAGCTCCCATTGACTTCAATGGGTGGTGCATCTCCTTACACCAGGACTGGATTTGGTCCCTGGAATTTACTGTTCGATGGAAAATTCTGACATTTTGGAAAAAAAAATTCACTCTGAATTGTGATGAAAGCCAAAATGTCCTGTGAAACAAAAATTCTGAAAAACTTAAACCAAAATTTTTCAGAATCATTTCATTTTGATAAAAAAGTGTTGCTTTGCTAAGGTAAAATGTCTTCTTTCAAATTTGTATCCAGTGTTATTGTAACTGTGTTGGTCCCAGGATTTTAGAGAAACAAGATGGGGGAGGTGCTATCTTTCATTGGACCAACTTCTGTTGGTGAGAGAGACAAGCTTTTGAGCTACACAGAATTCTTCCTTGGGGCTGGGAAATGTACTCAGAGTATCACACAGCTCAATACAAGGTTGAACGGATGGTTTGGCATAAGTAGTTAGCACATACAGTAGAACCTCAGAGTTACGAACGCCTCTCGAATGGAAGTTGGTTGTAATTCAGAACTGTTTGTAACTGAACAAAAAGTTATGGTTATCTTTCAAAAGTTTACAACTGAAGATTGATTTAACACAGTTTTGAAACTTTACTATGCAAAAGAAAAATGCTGCTTTTAGCCATCTTAATTTAAATGAAACAAGCACAGAAACAGTTTCCTTAGTTTGTCAAATCTTTTTTTAAACTTCCCCTTAACTCTTTAATAATTTACATTTAACATTTAACTGTATTTGCTTTGGGGGCTGGCAGTAGGGGTTGTCTCTGCTGCTGCCTGATTGCATATTTCCAGTTCCAAATGAGGTATGAGGTTGACTGGTCAGTTTGTAACTCTGCTGGTCATAACATTGAGGTTCTACTATATTCTAAGGGATCATTCAAGGTGAAGTGGCCTGTTAACTATCCTGTAGTCCTAGGACAAAAAGGGAACAGATAGTGAGTTATATATTATTGTAATAAGCCATAAATCCAGTGTCTTTATTAAGACCATGATTTTTAGTGTCTAGCAAAGTCATTAATTAAAGCTCCCAGGCATGACTTTTGAAAGTGTTGTGCAGGTTTCCTTTGAATCAGATATTCAATTGCTTTGTGAAAATTATTCACTGACACGTGATATGATGTTTTTGTCTTTTATCATTGTCCTGTGTTAGTTCATTCGAGACAGTAGTGATTTTGTGTTTTCACTGACATAGTTGTTATGTTGTGATAGGCATGTCTCTCTTATTTCATCTTTATCATTTTGAATCATTTTGGTTTGATGTTTATATTATATGAAAATAATAAACATATATGTGAAATATAATATTAATATTTCATATAATGTAAAAGTCCAAAGGAATTGAATCAAAATGCTAAAAATAAACAAAAATATTTTGACTTTATTGACACAAAACAAGAAAGATGAAACAATTTGTTTATACCTTTCCCCATCAAAAATGTTGTCAGAATTGACACAGCGCCACAAAACATTTAGGTGAAAGAGCATTTTTCAATAGAAAACTGGTCAGTTGAATTTTTTTTAGTCAGTCACAGCAGAACCAGCGCCAGCAAGCAAATATCAGGAGAAGTTTTTGTAATCAGGGCATTCAAGATAGCATTTGCATCACTTTGCAGAGATGATACATGGCGTTAGATGAGAAGGGACGCTATGTTCAGACTTTGGTTTTGTTAGTGCATTTAACTGATATGTAGCACTGTGTTACTGTTGTGCATTGCATTACTGACAGATAACTGTAAGAAAGTAGGAGTAAGATACATAGCATGCTAAAATACATAGACACTGCAGTAAAGGTTTCCAATGTAACTAAATGTGGAGTGTTGCCAAGAAAATCTATGGAGTAGTTTTACAAGTCTGATAGTTACTTTACTGACTTCAGTGAAATTAGTCAGAGGGAATTTTACCTGTGGATTTAAGTGCTTTCTTAACATTAAAATCGTAACCCCTTTGACTCCAGTTGGATCTGCAAGAGCTCACTATCTCTGAAAATTACACCGGGCATCTCAAGTTGTGCACGCATAATCAGTGGTCACTTTTGGACCTTAATCTTGCATTGTCTCAGTTTCCCCATTGTAAAATGGAAATAGTCATATTTTCCACTGCACTCAGGTGTTGTGAAGCTAAATTCACTAACGTTTGTGAGGTAGTCAGGTATTATGGTATTGAGGACTATAGAAAAACACCTACAAATGATTACAAAAACAATAATGTAAATAGATGTTTGCATTTAAACACAAGGTTAGTGCAGTACAGGTCTGAATCTGTGGAAGAAGCAAACATTAGGCAACAAAGGAAGGGAAGAGAACCAAAACAAAGGGGATCAAGGTGAGCAGGACAGGGATTAATGCGAAGTGAAGAGAAAGGGACAACAACAAAAAAACATTGTCTTGCACAGGTGAGCAAGCCACCCGATAGCTAGACCTTCCCTGGATTATAATTTATAATACCTATGACTTAATTTCCTAAAAGTGCACCAAAACACTGTCAATAACAGCCATGTTGTATGGAAGAAGGACGCTCTAGTGGTTGAAGCACAGCATTGGCACTCTTAAGGAGTTCCATTTGTAGCTCTGCCACTGACTTATGAATTGACCCTAGGCCTGGCAATTAACTTCTCACCCTAGAACAAAGGGGTAACACCACCTCCCTACTTCAGAAGATGGCGATTATGAAGCTTAATATTTAATGTTTGTAAAGCACTAAGCATTTTTCTAGAGTTTTCCATAAGAACTTAAATATTAATGATTAAAATAAAAGTTTATAAATATTTAGAATAATCACTCTGAGGCAAATCTTAGAAACTGCACACAAGCCAGGTACTTGGGCTGTGTGTAGAAGTGCCCTTCAGGGGAAGGAATCCTGTCCTCCAGGCTTGTGAGCAGCAGCGTGTAGTGGGCAGGTATGTCCAGGCTGCAATTAAAAACCCACAGCTAGCCCATGCCAGCTGACTTGAGTTTGCATAGCTCAGGTTAAGGGGCTGATTAACTGAGGTGTAGATGTTTGGTATCAGGCTTTAGGACCCTGCGAGGTGGGAGGGTCCCAGAGCTTGGGCCTGAGCCCTGTAAGCAGAAGTTAGCTGGCATGGGCCAGCCACAGTGTTTAATTGCAGTATTGACATATCCAGGAAGTCTGACATGTCTGAGGTAGTTAGTTGGCAAGTCATTGAACCAAAACACTTTCCATTCCCCTGGCTTCTTTCAAATCCCTTCTTATTACTGGAGTGCAGGCAGGTGCTGCAGAGCTGTGCTCTGGCAATGTGCATTGGGTGCAGTCCCACTTAGGAACTCCCCACATCCTGCTTCTCACCCCAGTTCTATTTCGTTCACGGCTCTCCACACCAGCAAGTAGTGGGCAAAATTTGCTCATATGGACCTAATCAGTCCTTATTTGAGCAAATCCACATTGCTTGCAATGAGAATACTCCATTAATATTAGGTCTGGGCCCTGCAAAGTTCAATATAATGATTCCATGCCATCGTGGTTGTTCACAAGGAGCGCACCATACCCACAACCCTTATGATATGAAGAATATTTCAGCTCTGTCTCCCAGCTCCTCCACCTCTATGACCCATGGGCCCAGGAAATGAAAAGTTGTTTTTCTCTGCTGACAGCTGCTTTTCACTTCCAGCAGCACTGCCCTGGTTGAAAGGTGAATGTTCCACCTCATAGTGAAAATGGCAACAGTGAAGCCACATTTACTAAATTTCAGGTCAGGTGCAAAATATGTCACTTGTTTGAGAAGCAATTATTTCATGAACACATTCCTCACCTTTTGGCATAATGCTCATTTTCCTCACTTTGCTTTATTCTAAAAGTGGCAAATACAAAAGTATTTTAAATGTCACAGGCGAAAAGGTATTTCTCAACTATGTCCAGTATTGTTCTCCAAAAGGATTTTCTAACCGTCACCTCCCATGTGGCATTTTGTTTTATAAATGTAAAATTCAATAAAATTGAGAGAAACGTTATACAATAATACATATGGATTATAGAGGGGTTTCATGCTGAACTGTGGTTCTGTTGAATTCCCTGTCAAAGCTGCCATTGGTTGGAAATATTTATTGTTTTGTATGCACTGCCAGTGAAAATTGTCTAGATTTCTAGTGTAAATAAGGTTCTCTGTGAGCTGAGTCCCTGAGGCCACATCCTGCTCCCCCAATCCCCTCACGGACAACGCTCCAAACACTGCAGAGAGCATGGAGAACTCCACAGTCCCCATTCACCGCAAAGCAGTGCTCTGGGGCCACTCTCTGTGTGGCCCAGTGGAGGGGGAATTTGTGGGCTGCCCAGGGAAAGGGCATGAGCCTGGGCAGTGTATCACACAGCACAGATCCACTGGCCTAAAGCCTTACACGTGTGGGAGGAGGCTGTACATCGCAGCCCACATGTACTGTGGTACAGAGGAAAACCCGACTGTACTTGAAGCCTTTGAACTGAGGCTGCAGATAGGGAGTTCTGAACATAAGAACATAAGAACGGCCATACTGGGTCAGACCAAAGGTCCATCTAGCCCAGTATCCTGTCTACCGACAGTGGCCAATGCCAGGTGCCCCAGAGGGAGTGAACCTAACAGGCAATGATCAAGTGATCTCTCTCCTGCCATCCATCTCCATCCTCTAACAAACAGAGGCTAGGGACATTTCTTACCCATCCTGGCTAATAGCCATTTTTTGACTTAACCACCATGAATTTATCCAGTTCTCTTTTAAACACTGTTATAGTCCTAGCCTTCACAACCTCCTCAGGTAAGGAGTTCCACAAGTTGACTCTGCGCTGCGTGAAGAAGAACTTCCTTGTATCTGTTTTAAACCTGCTGCCTATTAATTTAATTTGGTGACCCCTAGTTCTTGTATTATGAGAATAAGTAAATAACTTTTCCTTATCCACTTTCTCCACATCACTCATGATATTATATACTTCTATCATATCCCCCCTTAGTCTCTTCTTTTCCAAGCTGAAGAGTCCTAGCCTCTTTAATCTCTCCTCATATGGGACCCTCTCCAAACCCCTAATCATTTTAGTTGTCCTTTTCTGAACCTTTTCTAGTGCCAGTATATATCTTTTGAGGTGAGGAGACGACATCTGTACGCAGTATTCGAGATGTGGGCATACCATGGACTTATATAAGGGCAATAAGATATTCTCCGTCTTATTCTCTATCCCCTTTTTAATGATTCCTAACATCCTGTTTGCTTTTTTGACCGCCTCTGCACACTGCGTGGACATCTTCAGAGAACTATCCACGATGACTCCAAGATCTTTTTCCTGACTCGGTGTAGCTAAATTAGCCCCCATCATATTGTATGTGTAGTTGGGGTTATTTTTTCCAATGTGCACTACTTTACATTTATCCACATTAAATTTAATTTGCCATTTTGTTGCCCAATCACTTAGTTTTGTGAGATCTTTTTTAAGTTCTTCACAGTCTGCCTTGGTCTTAACTATCTTGAGCAGTTTAGTATCATCTGCAAACTTTGCCACCTCACTGTTTACCCCTTTCTCCAGATCATTTATGAATAAATTGAATAGGATTGGTCCGAGAACTGATCCTTGGGGAACACCACTAGTTACCCCTCTATTCTGAGAATTTATCATTAATTCCTACCCTTTGTTCCCTGTCTTTTAACCAGTTCTCAATCCATGAAAGGATTTTATCCCATGACAGCTTAATTTACATAGGAATCTTTGGTGAGGGACCTTGTCAAGGCTTTCTGGAAATCTAAGTACACTATGTCCACTGGATCTCCCTTGTCCACATGTTTGTTGACCCCTTCAATGAACTCTAATAGATTAGTAAAACATGATTTCCCTTTACAGAAACCATGTTGACTATTGCTCAACAGTTCATGTTTTTCTATGTGTCTGACAATTTTATTCTTAACTATTGTTTCAACTAATTTGCCCGGTACCGACGTTAGACTTACTGGTCTGTAATTGCCAGGACCACGTCTAGAGCCCTTTTTAAATATTGGTGATACATTAGCTAACTTCCAGTCATTAGCTAACTTCTGGATTTGTCCTTGAGCTGTATATGTCTACTTATTAATTGCAAGCCAAATCTACTTGTGAAATCTTACTCTGTTGCCTGTCTCCCATGTTTGGAATTCTCAGGTTCCAAAGTCACAGTTCATCTATGATAGTCATTTTAAAAATGTAGCAGTCAGACTTTCGCTCTACCTGTTGATATTAAAGTCCATAGGCCAATGAGTTTCTAGTTAGATAGTAATGGAGTCACATGGCCTGAGAGAAAAGGCTGGGATTTAAGATTAACTATTATGTGTCTGCATGTATGTAGACCCGCTCCAGCCCTGAAGGAGTTGGAAAAGCCAGGGCCAGCTGTAGGCACCAGCGCTCCAAGCATGTGCTTGGGGCAGCACTTTCCAAGGGGCGGCACCACAGCTCCTTTTTTTTTTTCTTTTTTTGTGCTTGGGGCACAAAAAGCCAGGAACTGGCCCTGAGCAGAGGTGAGCTGCGGTGGGGGGGGACCCAGGGAGGGCCGCAGGAAATAACCCAGGGGGAGGAACTGCTCCCCCCCAGCTCACCTGTGCTCCACTGCCGCCTGCTCCCCTAAGTGCACTGCCGCTCTGCTTCCCCACGTCCCCGGCTTGCTGTGTGAATCAGCTGTTTTGTGGCAAGTCTGGGAGGGAGGGTGGGAAGCAGAGTGGTGGTGGCGGCGCGCTCATGGGAGCAGGCAGAGTGGAGGGGAGCTGCGGCGGTGGGGGGTGCAGGGAGGGCCACATGAAGTAACCCTGGGGGGGGCAGAGGAACCACTCCCCCCTCCAGCTCACCTCCGCCTCCTCCCATGAGCATGCCACCACTCCGCTTCTCCCCGCTCCCTCCCAGGCTTTCCTGGGAGGGAGGGAGTGGTAAGAGGGGAAATGCGGCATGCCCGGGGCAGGAGGCGGGGCTGGGGATTTGGGGAAGAGGTTGGAATGGGGCGGGGAAGGGGTGGAGTTGGGGCGGGGCCGGGGGGCCACAGGAAAAATTTTTTGCTTGGGGAAGCAAAAAACTTGAAGCCAGCCATGGGAAAAGCCCAGGAGAGAGAGAGCTGGGGCTGGGGAAGGGAGCAAAGCCCCAGCTGATTGGGGGAAGTGGCTGCAGCTGGAGCCATGCCCCAAACAGACTAACCAGGCCTTATAAGAAAGCCAGGGCAGCCAGAAGCTCAGGACAGTCTCTCTCTGCTTGTAGAGAGAGAAGAGCCTGGCTGCTAGGGAGCTGAGCAGGGTATTGGGAGTAGAGCAGGGTTGGGGGAAGGCTAGAGGAGCTGGGGAGCTCTGGCCTAGGAAAGCCCCAAGCTGTAGGCCTAGCTGAGGGCCTAAGACCAGTACCGGGGTTGCAGTGGGGCAGCCCAGCTATAGAGAGAGGCAGCAGGTCCAACCCAACCTTGCCTGTGATGAGTGGCGTATACTGCAGTCTGCCCCAGAGAGTGGAGCTAGATGGTGACTGGCAGTAGCCTTCCACTGAGGCAAGATGGGGTTAGTGGGTGGGGGTTCCCCTGGGTAGGGAGACCCAGAGTGTGGGGGTACTGCCAGGGGGGCAGCAACCCAGAGAAAAGGGCACTGGCGTCCTGGGAGGGACACGGTGGCCAGTGGTAAGCCAGATCACCAACCTGCAGGGGGTCTCCAGGACGCTAGAAGAGCTAATTCCCATGGACGACCAGCAGGAGGCGCCGCAGAGGTGAGTCCACTCGCTTACGATGTATAACATATGAAATGGCAGAGCTGACAGAGAAATAGTCCAAAACCTTTCCTGTACCCTAACCTTTACATCATAAAATAAAGTAAATATCATAAGGATTCAAATTCCTTGCCCCATTATTATCTGAAATGACAAAACTGGAAGATACACGTTTCCTAGTTCAACCACCTTTTTTGCAGGTAGTGTTTCTGGCTCTGGAAATCTTTGTTCAGAAAGTATCAGAGGGGTAGCCGTGTTAGTCTGGATCTGTAAAAGCAGCAAAGAGTCCTGTGGCACCTTATAGACTAACAGACGTTTTGGAGCATGAGCTTTCCTGGGTGAATACTCACTTCGTCAGATGCATGTAGTGGAAATTTCCTGGGGCAGGTATATATATGCAGGCAAGCTAGAGATAATGAGGTAGTTCAATCAGGGAGGATGAGGCCCTGTTCTAGCGGTTGAGGTGTGAAAACCAAGGGTATGTGTGTACCATCACATACAGTCCCCAGCTAAAACCTCTCCAACGCATCATCAGGGACCTACAACCCATCCTGGACAATGATTCCACACTTTCACAGGCCTTGGGTGGCAGGCCAGTCCTCGCCCACAGGCAACCTGCCAACCTGAAACATATTCTCACCAGTAACTGCACACCGCACCATAATAACTCTAGCTCAGGAACCAATCCATGCAACAAACCTCGATGCCAACTCTGCCCACATATCTACACCAGCGACACCATCACAGGACCTAACCAGATCAGCCACACCATCACCAGTTCATTCACCTGCACATCCACCAATGTAATATACGCCATCATATGCCAGCAATGCCCCTCTGCTATGTACATCGGCCAAACTGGACAGTCGCTACGGAAGAGGATAAACAGACACAAATCAGATATTAGGAATGGCAATATACAAAAACCTGTAGGAGAACACTTCAACCTCCCTGGCCACACTATAGCAGACCTTAAGGTGGCCATCCTGCAGCAAAAAAACTTCAGGACCAGACTTCAGAGAGAAACTGCTGAGCTTCAGTTCATCTGCAAATTTGACACCATCAGCTCAGGATTAAACAAAGACTGTGAATGGCTTGCCAATTACAGAACCAGTTTCTCCTCCCTTGGTTTTCACACCTCAACCGCTAGAACAGGGCCTCATCCTCCCTGATTGAACTACCTCATTATCTCTAGCTTGCCTGCATATATATACCTGCCCCTGGAAATTTCCACTACATGCATCTGACGAAGTGGGTATTCACCCACGAAAGCTCATGCTCCAAAACGTCTGTTAGTCTATAAGGTGCAGCTTTTGTTCAGAAAGAGGGAAAAATATTACGAAAGTTGTAGTGTAGTCTTACTAATGATAATATGGTACCATTTTCTCAACACATTTATCACTATCTGGTCACATTTTAGTATTTAAAACATTCTTAATAGAATCACTTGTATAAGAACTGATGAGGATTCCTCACAAACTTGCAGATTTCTTCAATTCGTTACAGAGATCTGTAACAATCTTCATTTCCTAAAACACTTTGTGCAAGCAAGCAACCAAGGACAAAACAATTCTGCCATCTCCAAAACTGCAAATCCTGGTATTGTCAAAGAATTTCCTTGTGAAAAATCGCATTTACCTCTGAAGATGCAATATTGTATATTACAGTTCATGATCAGGGATTACAAACACACACACATATATATTACAGTGAACATGCCTATAAAAATGACATGTTATCTATGTATCTTCTCTGAATTACCTATGTCCTTTCTACACTGGGCAGGTTTGCTGTAAAGGTCTACCATCCACACACTGAGCCAGGCATTGCCTGCTGAATTTATAAGATGTGTTAATAAAAGTAAATAACATCGAAATGTTTAGCACTTACAATGGCTTCAACTCATCAGGCTGCAGACAGCACTTTTCAAACACTAAAACATTGTATTGTTCCTTTTTTAAAGGTCTCATGGTTGTACAGTATTTACATTATTCTAAGCCTTTTTACCTTTTTCTGGATTGACAAGACAGAAAAAAGGATTGTTTAAAAGAAAATACCACCCTTTGGAGAAAAATGCTAGAATTGCTTCCTCCTCCCCCTCCCTTGTTTTGTGAGCACAACTGCTCAACAAAGGGAATAAAAATAAGAAGACCCAATGTTGACCTCACACCAGTAGAAATTGGGAGTAACTGCACTGATGTCAGTGGAGTTAACCAGTGTAAAACTTGTATATGGGAGATCAGGATCTTGCCCAGAGTTTGAAAAACAGCAGAAACAACTGAGTAAATATAAATGCATATCTTGTGCTAACCACACATTTCCTTTGAAAAATCTAAAGATAACAAAAGAACATGCTGACTCCTTTGCCTTACAGATGTAGCAGTTGATGATAGTCAACTTTCTTAAACAATTCAGTAAATAAATTACAATTTTCTAAACATTTCCTTTTACAGTATAACCATAATTTTGACTATCACTAATTCTACACTCCTCCTCTACTGAAATAGAAAGCACAGACTGTGGAGGAGAAAGTGAACTGAGATTGACCTCCTCTCTCCCCCATCACTTAACACTGTATGAGGCATAGCTCACACACGTCTCTTATTTCCTTCTGTAAACAATTTAAACTGCAATCTGAAACCTGGAATCTCTTCACTATAAACTGTTACTAAGGGGTTTTACAAAAAAGTATTTCCTCTGGCTTAACAGCATATGTCTGGTTTGCACTGGGGATGAAAATAAATCCAAGTCAGCCACAAAACAGCTATTCCAAGGTATGCATGAGACACATCTTGAGCTTTCAGATAACAAAAAGATTCATCACAAGTACCTGAGCTCACTACAAGGGTAACTGAGTGAAATTTTATGGCCTGTGCTGTACAGAAAGTCAGACTAGACAATCTAATGCTCCAATCTGACTTTAAAATCTACTAATCACTGCTTCTGGGAAGTGGTAGCCATGAAATTCTAGACCACAGATTGTATGGGGCTTCTAATTCAGCTCATTAATTCTTCACATTTCCTTAGATCAGAGAATTTTTGGCAACAGCTATGTCAAAATAAGTAAGGGAACTTTGACTACACTTTTTCTCCCTGTTACATAGATCATAGAAGTAGAATGTTTAGGTTGCTTTAAATGTTCATAGTTATCTCTCGCCATTGATTTTTTTTTTCATGTTCTATCCGCCACTCAATGGGAGAGGCTCATCACACTCAAGCCATATACTTTCTTCAGTGTTCTCAGAATCATCTTGCACCTGAAGGCAAAATCTTTCCTTACTGAGGATTGATATGTTTCCAAGATCCAGTTGAGTCCAGCTGCCCAGGAGTGTTAATGCATCGTACAAATGAATACAGCTTTCTCTGGATTTTTGCTGATGGCAGTTGGGGGAAGGTCATATGATCCTGTAGTAAAGGAGTGATAGAAAAATATAGAAGTGGTTAATGGTGACAAAAGTATCAATGGTAGGCTTGCAAAAGGAGGCAATGGAGGTTGGAAGGAGGTTTAATGAAGTAGGTGATTTTGTTCATATAGGTATAGAATAAACTTACTGAGCATAAAGATTAATGAGGTATTTCTCAAATTAACAGTTAAATTATAAAAGCAGCGAAGAATCCTGTGGCACCTTATAGACTAACAGACGTTTTGGAGCATGAGCTTTCGTGGGTGAATACCCACTTCCTCAGATGCATGACATCTGAGGAAGTGGGTATTCACCCACGAAAGCTCATGCTCCAAAATGTCTGTTAGTCTATAAGGTGCCACAGGATTCTTTGCTGCTTTTACAGATCCAGACTAACACGGCTACCCTCTGATAGTTAAATTATATTGGCTTCTAACAAACACCGTACAACATAAAATATATTTAAGCTCTGGCTCTGATTCTCAGGAGCAGTCAACCTATAAATAGCCCACGACACAAGGAGGGGCAAAGGTGGCACAGTGTACCTCAGTTATTCTTGGACCAGCCAGAGGCTTGGCTTGTTTGGCCCCCAGGGCCAGTTAGAGCAGCTTCAGGGCCTATGGCCTCAATGGGTCATTGCTACCCTGAGGTAGCCAGAGCTCAGTGGCACTTCAGCTCATCTTCTTTTAACCATGTCCACATCGCTGGCTGTGAGCAGGATAGCATAGAGATGTACACTGTCCCTACACCATGCTGGGACTCCTCAATGGCTGGATCCACCAGCTTTATACGCCCATGGTGCTGATTGAGCCTATAAAAGGTTGTAGCTCAATGATGAATTGTGCGCAATATCTTTTGTAAAAATAAATTAGTATTTGCTTGTGTGTATGATTTTATGGGCTTCCTAGTAAACTAGGCAGTGGGACTTGACACCTATCCTTTAGCTCTCTGGCCCTGGTTCTCCATCTGGTTCAGTCTCAGTTCAGCCCCTTTCCAGGTGTGTATTGCAGGGGAGGTAACACTTCCATGTACAGTCCCTTCCCTGGGCCTGTCTAAATTCCTTTTTCTCAGGGCATAATGGCTTCCCCAGTGGCTGTTGGGGGGACTCCCCAAGCCTGCCCATTACTTTGAGCCCCAACCCAGGAACTCTCTAAGTACCAGCCACATGCCATGACCCTTTAACTAACTGTGTTTCCTTGGGCCACTTCCCCTCAGCCCTTATCTTTGTCAAGTCCCAGGGGCACCTTCCATGTTCCCCCAGTTCCTTCCAGCAGACTGAATTCACTGTGGCCCCTTTATATGAGCCTGC
This sequence comes from Gopherus flavomarginatus, assembly GCF_025201925.1. Taxonomy (NCBI): domain Eukaryota; kingdom Metazoa; phylum Chordata; order Testudines; family Testudinidae; genus Gopherus; species Gopherus flavomarginatus. The sequence goes on from NC_066619.1 coordinate 30,863,940, forward strand.
TGGGCCCTGATTGGCTGCTTCCATAGCCTCTTTCCGGATTGGATTGGATTGTGTCCCATGCAGCTGCTCTAGGGAGCTTGGAAGACCCTCTCCACTGCCCATTTTCTGGGCCCAGTTAGCCAGCCTGTATTCTACTTTGGTTCCACAGACTGCCAGGTATATCAGCTGACAGCTCCTTCATGGAGCTGCCATGGGCATGTACCTGGCATGGTTCATCCTCATCCCCAATACCTGTCCTTTTTGCGGAGTGAGGAAGACCCTGGCATATGTCTGTTTGGAGTGTGCCAGGTGCACACTCCTCCAGAACCTTCTCCTAAGGTTCTGGTTGCACTTTTCCCTGAACCTCCTGATCTATGCACATCCAGTCCGTAGCCCCATGAAGTTGTGAGACCTCCTTGTCAACCTCCTCCTAGTGTTGGCAAAAGTGGCCATATAATATCAGCAGGGGTATGCTGGGCAAGGCGGGTGCTCTGCAACTGTGGGGCCTACTTTTTTTCCTCCTTTGGCTCTTGTATCCAGGCAGACTTCCTCTGGGCAGCATCGGTTGGCTCCCTCAGGCCATGTCTACATCTAAAATTTTGCAGCGCTGGTTGTTACAGCTGTATTAGTACAGCTGTATAGGGCCAGCGCTGCAGAGTGGCCACACTTACAGCAACCAGCGCTGCAAGTGGTGTTAGATGTGGCCACACTGCAGCGCTGTTGGGCGGCTTCAAGGGGGGTTCGGGGAACGCGAGAGCAAACCGCGGCGAAGCTGGTCTCCTTTCCCGGGTTTGCTCTCGCGTTCCCCGAACCACCCAGCAAACCGCAGGGAAGGAGACCTGCTTGTTCGGGGAACGCGAGAGCAAACCGCGGCGAAGCTGGTCTCCTTTCCCGGGTTTGCTCTCGCGTTCCCGGAACCACCCAGCAAACCTCAGGGAAGGAGACCTGCTTGCTCGGGGTTCGGGGAACGCGAGAGCAAACCGCGGCGAAGCTGGTCTCCTTTCCCAGTTTGCTCTCTCGTTCCCCGAACCCCCGAACAAGCAGGTCTCCTTCCCTGCGGTTTGCTGGGTGGTTCGGGGAACGCGAGAGCAAACCCGGGAAAGGAGACCAGCTTCGCCGCGGTTTGCTCTCGCGTTCCCCGAACAAGCAGGTCTCCTTCCCTGCGGTTTGCAGGGTGGTTCCGGGAAACGCGAGAGCAAACCGCGGCGAAGCTGGTCTCCTTTCCCGGTTTGCTCTCGCGTTCCCGGAACCACCCAGCAAACCTCAGGGAAGGAGACCTGCTTGCTCGGGGTTCGGGGAACGCGAGAGCAAACCGGGGAAGGAGACCAGCTTGATTACCAGAGGCTTCCTCAGGTATGCTGGGATACCTGCTTATTCCACGGAGGTCAAGAAAAGCGCTGGTAAGTGTCTATATTTGATTACCAGCGCTGGATCACCAGCGCTGGATCCTCTACACCCGAGACAAAACGGGAGTACGGCCAGCGCTGCAAACAGGGAGTTGCAGCGCTGGTGGTGCCCTGCAGATGTGTACACCTCCTAAGTTGCAGCGCTGTAACTCCCTCACCAGCGCTGCAACTTTCTGATGTAGACAAGCCCTAAGACACCTTTGAGGAGCGGCGGGTGCAGTCTGAGGTTCTCTATATAAGAACAGCCATACTAGGTCAGACCAAAATTAATAGGCAACAGGTTTAAAACAAACAAAAGGTATTTTTTCAAACAATGCACAGTGGAACTCCATGCCAGAGAATGTTATAAAGGCCAAGACTAAAGTGGTTCAAAAAAGAACTAGATAAGTTCGTGGAGGATAGGTGTATGATGGGCTGTCACCCCTGGGATGCAGTCTGAGAGCTGTGGAAACCGCTGGGCCCATCTAACCACTCAATTGGGTTGGCCCTGCTCATACTACTTGGGGACACAGCCAGCCTAACCCAGGCCCTGTTATCATCCAACATGACAGCAGGTGGCACAACACATCCAAGCTACCTGAGAGCTGCTTCACCCAAGCCACTCAAATACATGCAACAGACAGCAGCCAATTTCCCAGCTTTCCAGACTGACACCCCCCACTGGAGTATAAACCCAAAATTATACCCTCTTGCATTGCACAGGGAACTGTACAGCGCAAGGTCATAAAATTTCCTCCCTCCCTCAATGTGGAGAGGAATATGCAACAACCTTTGCCCCACGTTATGATTCCCACAAATTTCACTCCAACTCTCTGGTTTAAATAAAGCACAAACTAGTTTATTAACTAAAAAAGATGGATTTTAAGTGATTGTAAGTGATATTAAATAGACCAAAGGAGATTACCTAGCAAATAAACAAAAAAAGCAAACTAAGCTTAATATATTAGATTGGATATGAATAGCACATTCTCACCCTGAGAGATGTTACAAGCAGGCTGCAGATTCTTAAGGGGCCAGCTGCACTTGCTTTACAGCTTAGAATCCCCAGGTGTTTGATTCACAGGCTAGGAATCCCTCTAGCTTTGGTCCAGCACTTCCCCCAGTTCAGTCTTTGCTCCTCAGGTGTTTGCAGGAGTCTTTTTGAGTGGAGACTGAAGAACACCAGATGATGTCATTCCCTGCCTTATATAGCTTTAGCATATGGTGGGAACCCTTTGTTCCAAAGCTTTGTTCCCAGACCAGTCTGTGGAAAAATACTAAAGTGACCAGATGTCCTGATGTTATAGGTATAGTCCCGATATTTGGAGCTTTGTCTTATATAGGTGCCAATTACTCCTCTACCCCGACCTGATTTTTCACACTTGTTGTCTGGGCACCCTAAAAAATACTGATATCCCAAGATAGAGTCCAGGGACATGTGGTCTCATCACATGACTTTGTACAGTCAGAGCAGCCATTACTTACAGACTGTCTGGAGTGTTCTCAGGAAGGCTTCCCAGGTGGGAGATAAGCTTCTCCTGAGGCCTATTGTTTTTTCCTATTGGCCCATTGCCTTGAATAGGCCCTTCTCCATCCACTATCTAGACTGAATTCATTTTGTCTAGTGGGCATTACCCAGGTGTAACTACATTTGAACTATAGATACATAGTCACTATTCATAACTTCAGATACAAAAAAATATACCTGCATACTGTCAGGGTTCCTTCTCCACTCTGAACTCTAGGGTACAGATATAGGGACCTGCATGAAAGCCCCCTAAGCTTATTTCTACCAGCTTAGGTAAAAACCTGGTATGCTGCCACCACCAAGTGATTTAACAAGAAATAGGGAAAGGACCACTTGGAGTTCCTCTCCCCACAAAATATCCCCCAAGCCCTTACACCCCCTTTCCTAGGGAGGCTTGGGAATAATATCCTAAGCAATTGGTTACAAAATTAACAAAGACCCAAATCCCTGGGTCTTTGGACAATCGAAAAATCAGTCAGGTTCTTAAAAGAAGGATTTTATTAAAAAGAAAAGGTAAAAATCATCTCTGTAAAATCAGGATGGAAAATACTTTACAGGGTAATCAGATTCAAAGAGCCCAGAGGAACCCCCTCTAGCCTTAGGTTCAAAGTTACAACAAAACAGGGATAAACCTCCCTCTAGCAAAGGGAACATTCACAAGTTGAGAGAACAAAGATAAACTAATACACCTCGCCTGGCTTTTATATGAAATAAGAAGTTTGAAATATGAGAGACTTGTTCAGAAAGATTTGGAGAACATGGATTGATGTCCAGTCCCTCTTAGTGCCAAGAAACAAAGAGCACAAACAAAAGCCTTCCCACCCCCCACAAAAAACATTTGAAAGTATCTTGTCCCCTTATTGGTCCTTTGGGTCAAGTGTCAGCCAGGTTACCTGAGCTTCTTAACCCTTAACAGGTAAAAGGATTTTGGTGCCTCTGGCCAGGAAGGATTTTATAGTTATGACACATACAAATAGGATAATCATATTCAGCAAATCATAAATCATCTGACTTATCTTGCATAAAATACATTATAATTATATCATAAGCATATAATCATAATATCACTGCGAAGAATATGGGGTGCAGTGTCACAAGGTCTGTCAATTGCTATTAGGTAGGATGGGAAGGGATGGTGTCCCTAGCCTCTGTTTGCCAGAAGCTGGGAATGGGTGACAGGGGATAGATCACTTGATTTCCTGTTCTGTTCATTCCCTCTGGGGCCCCTGGCATTGGTCACTGTTGGAAGACAGGATACTGGGCTAGATGGACCTTTGGTCTGACCCAGTATGGCTGTTCTTATGTTCCACCCCATCACAGGGTTCTAAAGGAATTCAGTAAAAATACTGGGCAGGTCTAAAGATAACCTACCATAGATAGTTAAAAATTGATTAGCCACCAATAAATAAAATAATTGTTATGTAACTCAAAGATAGTCAAGTGGATATAGCTTCAACCTCATCCACTATGCTAACTGCAAAAGACAAGTACCATCTGTGATGTTCCAGATAATAGCAAGGAAAAAATTTTGGAGGACAATGGGAAGTATTGCGGGGGATGGCAGCTGGGTGGCCTCTGATTGCTGGACAGCACATCTTGAGAGAGGTCTGTCAAGTCCTAGCCTCGCTCTCATTCTCTTAAATTAAATTCTATCTTGTGGGTGGACTGGTATAAACATCCAACATCCAGCTGTCCCAAAATGGGGCAACTAGGAGGGTAAACCAGGAGGTGAGAAGGAAAGAAATAACATCTATGAAAGATGGGGAGGAGAATAAGATAGAAGGACAAAAATATAGACTAATAAACATCAGACAAACTTACCAAGATAGGGAGACGGGGATGAGCTTAAACTTGTTGTGGGAATGGTCAGTACTTCCTAATTATTATACAGCATTTTGAGCCCACAGTACTAGGTGTCTTAGTTGTATTTCAGTCAGCTTGATTACATGCCATTCACAATTCTAGTCTTTCAATAAAACTTAGACTCATTGTGATATTGAACAAACCTTTAGTTGCATTATTGTAAAAACAACTGAGTGCTATCATGAAAGGACTCATCATTCCTAATGCAATTCAGTAAATTAGAAAACAAGAAGGGGATGGTAGACAACTTCTAGCCTAACCAGATCCATTAACAAGATATTACTGAATTTCATTGCACCAGGAAATCCGCTATGCAGTAAGTGAGGAAACAGAAGGAACATAAATTTGATTTTGAATCACAATGGATCCAGGATATCTCTGGATCAAGAACTGAAACTGGCAGTAATAATGAAAATAACTTTACGAAACAGGCTCAGCTGGAGTTTTGGTTTGGTTTCAAGTTTGTAGCAGGGAAAAGGAGAAATGATGAAGAAAAGGAGGGGGGTAAAAAAATTAAAATTTCTTGGCTGAAGAGATGTAACTGCTCAACAGAGATACTTGGCCAAATCTATAGAGTATGTAAATTGACATAGCTCCAGTAACTTAAATAAAATTATGCCAGTTTACACCAGCTGGAGATCAGGCCTTTCTGTTTCTCTATGACCACATTTGAAAAATTAATTAGTCAGAGTTTGATTCTTCACTGCTTTCCACCTTGTCTGGTCATTTATACCTATGACAAGTGAGTGCCCAAAGGGTGTAAAATACTCCACAGTGAGAACTGCATGGACACTGGTGGTGATACTGCACCAGCATAAACAGGAGTAATTCCACTGAAGCCAATGACAATGGTGTTAAATGTATATGGTGAAATGATGTTAGATCAGAATCTGGCTGTGGTGGAAGTGGCGATGCTCTATAATAATTTACGATTACTGTACTGTGACCAGGTTATTGTGGTGTTTACTGTATGGATTATGATGATTTAACTGACTGTTGGGAAAACAAGCAAGAAATGGGAAAATGGCTTGAGAGACGCCCATTTGCCAAAACTTAAGGGACAATGCAAGAGCTATTCGCTTTTATGTTCTGCCTCTGCAGAGCTCACCTATCTGGTTTTGGGCAGCAGAGTCCAATCCTGGGAAAGTAAGAAGACAAAGGACTTCTGAGTACTGTATCAGCAGACTCAGGAAGGTAAATGGGGGAAAAGCAAATACATTTATTTAGCTGCTGTATTTTATGTCATTTATAATTACTCAAGAAAGCAACTATATATGTTGTCATTTCCAAAAGACTGAATTGTTTTTGCTTGTTTGTCCGTGTACATGTAAAATGTGGAAACTACATATACAAAATAAATGGGGTCCTTTTCAAGACTGAATCCTACTTTATGAGACATTATTTGTAAAGTACCAGTGTCAATGCAGTTGCAGTCACAAATTATATACAATAATTTGGTCATCAGGAAATTATCAGAGCCATAAAATCATTTCCTTATGGTTGAACTATTGCTGGTTTGACATTTTTCCCAGTACAGTACCAAGAATTGCATCTCTCCCGCTGAAGGTTAGTAATTTGACAATTACAATTTAGTTGACACAAATAAAGCTATGGCAACCATTCTGCGTTTTTGTTATGAACAAACAGGCTATTGAACAGCTGCTGGAAGCTGTGAATACCTAGGAATGCAGGTTTTGCCAAGGACTATTTAAAAATGTTCAGTTGAATTTCACTGAATTTTCATTTTGTTTGATGTTAGTAGGATTTGTTCACTAACTTAACACAGTTAAAGTACAAGAAATTATTCCATCTGTTAATGGGAAGCAGGGCCCCAAAGTAAGGGAGCCCAGGCAGCTATGGCCCTTGGGAAAGGAGCAACAGCCAAATGGCCATTAAAGATGAGTTCATTAACATCAATTTTGCAAGTGAGCACATACGAACTTGTCATAACAGCCCAGTCTGTTGGAATACTTATGAATGTGCTCCTTTTTTGTTAATAGCCTAGATGTGCAGCCTTAATACCTAGCTTCACGTTGCTGGGATTGTGACAGGGTGTGGGATGGTCAGTTGATTGTCATTTATAGTGCCTGTGATATTGCAATATTGTGCAGTAGCTTCAGGGACCGTTGTGGTATATTTATGAATTATTTATATATGACTGTGTTCTACTCCATGGGGGAGGATTACCACAACTCCACAGGGATTATTAAACAACTCCAGAGAAGCACCACCTTTTGGTGTAGTTTATATAGAATATCAGAGTTGGAAGTGACCTCAGGAGGCCATTTAGTCCAACTCCCTGCTCAAAGCAGGACCAATCCCCGCCCCCCCCCCCACACACACTCTGGTACTGGTTCAGACTGGGTTTTCCAAAACTAGGAAACAAAAAAAAAAAAAGGTTTTTGGTATAAAAGGGTGACCTGGAACTGACTTGCAGTCTTCCTTTGATTCAGTAGACAGGACCTTTGGTCCTAAACCGACCTCAACTCTGAAGAGCTCGAAGGGGTGTTGGCCTCTCAGGTTCCCCACGTGATTTCTGGTATGTTCAGTAAGAGTGCAAGAACTTTTTATTGTATTTTTGTTTTCTCTGTAATGCTTTTGTCCTATGAATAAATATACTTTGCTTTGGAAGAGCTGTGTGGTAATTTGTAATGGCTGCCCCACACTGGTCATTGTCCTCAAAGAAAGCACAGCCCAGAGTTGGTCTTTAGCAAATTGGCTTGCTGAGGCTATCACAGTGCATGGGACAGGGCTGTGCAGCCCTTAAACCCCAGTTAGAAAGGACTGGAACACAGGGCCCTGCCCAGAGACAGGTGACTGCTGGAGGCTTGAGACCTGGCTGGGCACTCCTGGAGGGGGAAATGGGAATACTCCTGGGCATTGAAATGTTATGTCCTTCTGAGTCGTCTAAGGCCTGCTCTATAGTAGGAAATTAGGTTGATATAAATACATCACTCAGGCGTGTAAAAATCCACACATCTGAGCCACACAGTTAAACCAGCCTAACACCAGGCACAGACAGCACTAGGTTGACAGGAGAGTTCTCCAGTGGACCAAGCTCCCATTTCTCATGGAGATGAAGTACCTATATTGACAGGAGAAACCCCCATCGCTGTAGGTAGCATCTGCACAGAAGCTGTGCAGCTGCACTGCTGCAGCAATTTAAGTGTAGACAAGCTGTCAACACGGCTTATAGCTACTAGTAGATGCAGCTCGTCTTTAATCCCCCTCTCCTGGAGGAATAATGTGCTGTTTAATGGGTGTGGTGCTACAGGGGAGAGGGTTAGGCACAGATGCCAATGCTGGCAGCAGGCTCATGGGCGGCCAGTGAACGTGGGGAGGCTGGCTCCCTACCCTTGCCTGAATGGGGGGCAAAACAAAATTAAAGTTAAAAAAAAGCAGAGCAGAAAACTTCAAACAAGCTGGAAATACTTTATCGCGGGGAAGGTTTTCGGCGGTGTAACGCCTGCGACTCGCGCACCGCTCAGCCAAACGGGCAGCGATGGGCTGCTGGAGTTGGACGAGAACGGGGACTGTGCCCTGTCACGACACACGTGGACCTTCGCCAGGGAACAGCAGCCTCCGGGGCACATTTACCCGCCGTCCCGCTTCCATAAAGCAGAATCCCCCGCCACAAACAAGGGCGCGGGCCTGGCAACTCGGGCGGGCGACACCGCTGGGAACCCCACTTCTCCCCACGTCATCCCGCAGCTCCCAGAATGCAACGCGACACACCATTCCTGGCGGGAGACTACAACTCCCAGCGTTCCTCGAGTCAGCTGGTCCCAAGCGTCCTGTTGCGCTGAAGGTCATCGCTCCGTCACTTCCGGTTCGCGGTGTAGGCCGGGAATGCGAGTCGTGATTGGCCGGCGCCAGCCCCGCTTTTCGGCGAGCTAGGGGAGCAGGAAGCGGCAGAGCCGGCGAGACGGGGCGAGGGGCTCCTCGCGGTGAGTACCAGGCGGAGCGCTCATCTCCCTTCGGGGCGCGCGCGTCTCCGGGGTGCGACCCCGGCCGGGAGAGGGATTGTAAAGGGATCGATTTAATGCGCGCTTTGATGACGTAATAACGACTACAGGGCCCGAGGTGCCGCCAAGTGCCTGGTTCGGGCTGTTCCTTCCGCCCGCATCGCGGTGGGGGCCCGGCTGCGCCCAGTCCCCCCTCGTAGTAGCGTGGTAGCCAGTCGTTTCTCGCTGACTTAACCGCCACCCGCGGGCGCTCCACACGCCTAGGCCTTCCGCCTTCCCCAGTTTCTCCGTATCCTGCCGTGGTGTCACCCACATCTCTGTGATTGGCTGGAGTGTATTTGATTGGCAGCAAGATTTCCCCATTGGGGGCGGGAGTTGAGGCCATGTGACCAGCAGTGGGCTGGGGCGCTGAGGTTCGAACCCTGTGAAGCTGTGTTCTTTGGGCACGTGGCAGCGCCGCCTGGCTCCGCGGGGCGTGAGGCAGGGGTGACACGTGACCTCCCTCACTGTGCTCCATGTTACTGGGGGTGCAGAGGGGGCGACACGCTCCCCTCCCAACTGTGCTTCTGGGCGCGGGGGAGGGGGTCACGACTTGGAGGGTGTGAGACGTGGCCTGTGCCACTGTGCTCAGTTCCTGCTGGGCAGTCACAAAGTAGAGAGGGGATATGACCTGTTCCTGCTCCCCTTGCCTACTGCATCCCTGCTGCAGGGTCACAGCACGATGGGGACCTAACACATCCCACCTTGCCTTATGCGCCATCCTTGCTGTGGCCTTGCCATGCAGAATAGGACATAATGTGCTTCACCATGCTCTGTCCCTGCTGCAAGGGGTCATAGTCAATTACCTCCTATCTCAGCTGCTTTGTGAGGGGAGATGATGCAGAAGGAGTATGACACCCATCTCCCCTCTGTTACCCCCCATCCTTAGGGAATAAAGTGAAATATACAGAGCTCTGTTCTTCCGTGATTTAGAGAATTTACCTTCAGAACAATGAGCTGGGAACAAGCCCAGTTTGGAAAGTTTTGGGGGGCTTTCAGACAGTTTTGAAGATAGGAAGCATTCTACCTCTTACCTCCCATTATGGAGATCACTTAATGTTCTTTGTTTCTGGGGATACTTTACATATGTTCTGCATTTTTGCACTTTGGTATCGCTTGGGGATATTTTGCATATAGTTTGAACTTCCACAAGAGAGAGACCTGGTGCACCATGTAATGGACAAGAACCTTCCAAAGCATGCAGTGAAGCATGGTTTCTTTGAGGTAAATTCACTGGTGATGTAGGTTGGTGAAACTCCATTAGTTTCAGTGAAGTTGAGACTGCTTATGACAGGAATTAATTTGTTCCCATTGCTGCATTTTTTTCAGTTTGTAAATATCTGCTGACCTGCAGCTATAAAGATAAGAAAAATACTAAATAAAATACAAAAAAAATCCAAATGAGTTATAATAGTGATCTGATGCCATGTGAGGAAAAGAACATTGTCATTACTGTCCACTCAGGCCAAACATGATAAGGCAGCGGTAGGCAACCTATGGCACGGGTGCCGAAGGCGGCACGTGAGCTGATTTTCAGTGGCACTCACACTGCCCAGGTCCTGGCCACCAGTCCGGGGGGCTCTGCATTTTAATTTAATTTTAAATGAAGCTTCTCAAACACTTTAAAAACCTTATTTACTTTACATACAACAATAGTTTAGTTATATATTATAGACTTATAGAAAGAGACCTTCTAAAAACGTTCAAATGCATTACTGGCACGCGAAACCTTAAATTAGAGTGAATAAATGAAGATTCAGCACACCACTTCTGAAAGGTTGCTGACCCCCGTGATAAGGCATTACTATTGTGTTCTATGGAAGTGGTAAAATATGCACAGAAATAAGGGGACAATGGTGTTAAAAAGGGGTTATATTACTTGTTATCTGAGTACAGCAAAGGAACTGTTTCTTCTTCACTTATCAAGCTGTCAGCTCCCTCCTCCGATCGACCCATGATGCCAGCCTATATTGCCCACTTGCTAAATTTTCAAACAAGAATTTCTGTGCTTTCTCCCATGCTGCCCCTTACATTTGAAGGAGTTTCCCATATACATGTGCAAAGTTACTCCGTTGTCCTTCTTCAAAACCCTCCTTGTATCTCTCCTTTTCCATGATGCCTATGGGCGTGAGACGCATCTATCATGCTGACCAATATTATTTCGTTCTATTTCCCCATCTCTCTGCATCCATCTTTTGGCTCTTTTAAACTTAGATTGAACTCTTTGGAGCAGGAATTGTCTGTTTTGTTTGTACTGCACCTAGCACAATGAGGTCCTGGTCCATGACTAGAGTTTCTAGTAATAATAATAAAAGTGTTATAAATTTACACCAGCACATACATATTTGACAATAAGTATTTACTTAAGTTATTCTGAGGTGGATTTGAGCTACCAATTACTACAAAAGATCTTCAGTCAGACTACTTTGTGGTGAGGTTTGATCAGATCATACAAATTAAGCACTAGTAAATAAGTACTTGTTTGGGAGACTTCCTAGGAAAACTTGGGTGGGGAGACAGAGTAGTTGACATTGATTTTGGAGTCAGTACTCAACACCATGCAGCTTTGTTGAGGAGATACTGCACTGCTGGAGATGCTTCTGCAGATGATAGAGAAAAGTCATTAAAGATTCCATCATGTGTTTTGTAGCATGAAGCACTGATACGCACCATATATCAAATAGACTAATTTAAATCCTTATTGGCTGCATATGCAGTGCAATGTATAAGGCCCAAGGAGACTCCTGGTAGATTGTGTGAGGACTTGCAAGCTTCAAAGTCTTGTAGCAGCAGCCTCGCTAACTTGAACTAATTTCCATTTCTGAGATAAGAGTAAGGTGTAATCCCTGTGTAATACACTGCTGCATTTTAATAAACAGTGAGAGAGAATCTTAAGCACTTGAGTCATAGAACTAGAGATACAACTGCAGCTGGCAGGAAGACCGCAGCACCCTAGAATAATCTCCACTTACTGCATAGACCCCTCAAATTGTATAGAAATAGGATATTTTTAGCGCCATTACTTAGTTTTTATAGATTCTTCATTGTCTCCTTTGAGTCTGGGAAATATTTGTGTCAGAAAAACCACTGTCACAATTGGCACTAGTTGGCACTCTTACTGGCAGTGTCATCAGTTTGTAAGGATTGAATGAGCATGGAGAATGGACTAATCTCTTACTCTGAGAGGTAGTCCGCCTGATGTGAGGGGTAGCTTTCACTCCCACTATGTTTACTGGACATGCTGTTTGGATAAATCAGTGGCTTTTGGCTTCCAGGGCTATTGGCCTGACACCTCTCACATAAACCAAAATCACACTTTTTTCTTTTTTATTATGAATGAGCTGAGTTTTGCAGATTATCTGTACTTCCTTTCACAGGAGTGGTGATAAGGAGCATAGTTTTAGCTTTAGTTAGCATTTTATCTGTATATTCCCACCCTTCCACCTTGGAAAATGAAAAATAATTTCACCCGTCAGTTAATTCCATTTCTGTTATACTGTGGTCTAACAAGAAAAGCTGCTGTTTAGAGAATAAATGTGGTATCTTTGGTGTCCTGTCAAAATTTCTGCTTTGATCATTCATGTTGTCTACCTAAATTCAATTTCCCCCTATTGGTACACTGAATACTTTACTTGGTATTCCAAAGTTTTGTTGTTTTGTTGTGTGCTTGTTATACTGTTGCTGTGCTTCAACTCAGAGGTTGCATTTCACTGGTATCATTTGGGATTTGGGATCTTTCAGGATGACGGTCACTATTAGTTTATCTATCTGCTGTGTTTTTTAGTTTACCTGTGAGAGACGCAATGATTTATGAAAGCCACAACAGACACATTGTTAATGAGGATCAGGAATAATGCAAGTCTTTTCCAAAATAATTTCAAAGCATTGTATTACTTTATGATAAATTATCACTTGCTATCAAATGCATTTCAACCTATGAAAATAAATCCTTCATAAGGTGTGAGTATGATCACCTGGCTTATGTAATTCACAGGAATTGGGGTACTCCTGACAACTCTGAGAACTAGTAATGGAAACATGGAGCTTACTTGTCAGACTGATTCTTAACCGGTGAGGCTTGTACTATTACTCCATGGATGAGGAAAATGCAGCAATGAGGAAAAGATACAAAAAGTTTGGAAAAAGCAATTTCTGGAGGTTAAACTGCTTTTGAATATATGGAAGTTATAAGAGCTGGGATTTGGGTTTGTTTCCTGTGGTTTTACATTAGCAGAATCCTTGTGGCATTTTACCATTCCAAGTTGCCTGTCTATTGTGTATCTTAGTTTCTACTTCTTATAATAGACATAGTGATAACAAACAGAAATAGATTTATTTAAGCAAACATTTTTATTTTTTTCTGTTTTGAGTTGGACATATTCTAAATAGGGCATTTTCCTTAAACAAACAAACAAAAAAATCAAGGAGGGATCTGTTCTATGGAGAAATAGGATAGCAACAGCTTTCCACCAACTTGGCATCTGCAAAGCCTAATCCTATGCCTTGAGACAAAATGTCTCCTTATCATAACAATCGAGTTTTGTCCCCAGGCTTCCACTACACCTTTTTATTTCCATCCCACTCCACTCCAAGACACAAGCGTGTTAAATACTTCCTCACCTCCAGCAGCCATGTATGTGGTCTTGTCTACACTTGAAATGCTACAGCACTTCAGTGTAGATGCTACCTATGCCAATGGGAGGGGTTCTCCTGTTGCAATAGGTCTCAGACTGGGGGTCATGACCCGTCAGGGGGTCACGAGGTTATTACGTAGGGGATCGCAAGCTGTCAGCCCTCAGCCCCTCATTTATAATAGTGCTAAATATTTTTTTTTAAGTATTTTTGATTTATAAGGAGGGGTCACACACAGAGGCTTGCTGTGTGAAAGGGCTCACCAGTACAAAAGTTTGAGAACCACTGCAACAGGTAATTTACCTCACTGAGAAGCATAAGTTAGGTCAATGGAAAAAAAATTCCGTTGATCTAGTGCTATATACAAGGGCGGTTAGGTTGGCTTAACTGTGTAACTTGGGTATAAATTTTTCACACCCCTAAGTGATGTAGCTGAGCTGACCTACCTTCTTAGTGTAGATCAGGCCTGAGAGTTAGCAAGCTTGGTAATGTCAGATGGATAGTAGTGGGTAGGCTCAAGGAATCTGCTCATGTTCAAAGGAGGAGGCCCTCTGATTCTGGTTGAGGAAAATCACGCATTTAGATTAATTATGAAGACTTTCTTCTAATCTTTCATGGAACTCTGTGGATCTCCACTTTGTGCACTCACACCATATGCTTCTGTCACAGCAGCCACCATGATACTGGAGCTGGCAATGCATCTCTAGTTTAATGTAAGATACTCTTTCCTCTGTTGTTCTCCCACTTGCTATTCCCCCAGGTACTTAGCACCGAAGTACAGATTAATCACAAACTATAGATATGAAGTTTCATGAAGGAAACATCTTTGATGTGACTATTGCCTGGCATCCTATCCCCAAGCAGGAGAAAAGGTACAAAGACTCCATAAAGACACATTCAAATTTGGTATCTTTGTCTTCTGTCTGGAACCAATTGTTCTTTGAGCTGAATTAAGTTCACTCAAAAGACATTAAGTTCCTGCATTGGTTCAGATTTGCTTCTGAAGAAAGTTTGGGGCTGCAGCAGAGGGCTTTCCTTTTGACGCCCTTCAGTAGTGGGAGTCTTCTTGAGAACTCATTTTATACAGTTCCAGAACTCAGAAAAGCCTTAGGTTAGGTGCAGAGGCTTATTCCAAATTTCTTTGCTGCTGTACCCCACAGAATATTTCTGCTTAAATAGAGTCTTAAAGGACTTAAGAAGGAGATCCTCCTCTCAGATTCACGTGGTTGAACTGAGCAGAATGATTTTATACTTCTAACATATGAAGAGTCCCATGGACCTCTGTGTGAGAGCCACACCTCTAGGGGGAATAGAACATCACAGATGGGTACTGTCATGCAGATCTGAAAGAAGAATTTTGCCTAAAGTTATTTGGTTGAAATGCTTGCAGTTGTAATTATCTGGACTGTCTCTCCAAAGATAGTAACACATACCCAGCATATTAACATCCATTGTCCATGTTTTAGGGTAGATTTTCATGATCTTTTCTGGTTGGTGACCCCTTACAGTCAAAAACTTTCACAGCCCTCTTCCATTTACTGTAAAAGTATCAGATAAGCCTGTATGACTTATTTGTGTGTATATTTTGAGAGGTTGACAGAGAATAGTAGATCCTGAACGGTAGGATTGTGCGGGAAGTGGGGGAGTGAGATTTTCTTTGCATTAGATAGTAACCAAATTTTCAATTCTTTGTAACTCCCCTGAACTCATAGATGAAGAAACGTTTCCTTAATGGATCCCTACTTCCTTCATTCCTTTACCTTCTTTAAACATCTTCTCTTCACTGAATAGAAAATTAACTTAATCTGTGAGAGTATTGAAGAGCCAGTCTGCCATCAAATGGGTTAGCAGACTTCCTCAAAGTAATCGTATCAAGATGCTGGTATTATCTTGCCAAACTTTTGCTGAAATTGTGATAATCAGTTATGTCCCTCCCCCACCCTTCTGATTGCTTTCAGGGAGGCAGATTTCTTTCCAATTCATAGAATGAAGAAGTAGACTTGCAAAAGTTTTAGTCTCTAATGTCTATAATAAAGCCCTGTTTCTTTTTTGTTTACCGTAGTACCTCCTATCTGCCAGCTAAATTGCGTTACACCTATTGTTGATCTAATCTGGTAGTTATTAACAATCATATTACTCTATTTCATGGCCCTTTTTTAAGCACTGAATTTAATTAAAGCATTATGCTAATTAGTTCATGTTTGTATGACACATTGAAGATGTAAAACATTGAGTACTGCAGTATTCTTACTTCATTATTAATCTTTTGTAGACCAGTCCATTCACTATGGAAGCCGAAGAAACGATGGAATGCATTCAAGAATTCCCAGAACATTATAAAGTTATTTTGGACAGACTGAATGAACAGCGTGAGCAGGATCAGTTTACAGACATTACTCTGATTGTAGATGGTACGTACTGTCATACTGAATCTGCTGATACGCACATGCTTTGGAATTCTTCATTTTGATTGCCGTAGATCAGACAATTGAAAATAAAGCATCAATGTATTTTATTCTCAGCCTGCACAGAACACAGACTAATGTCTTCCAGTTTTATATAGCAGTACTACAAATTGCAAGTAGACTTTCATCCTGAATGATGTAGAAGATGGATCCTTTCCCTAATTTTCAGATGTTATGCTGAAATAATCAGCAGCATTGAATAATAGTGGTGTTTGTTTACTAGTGTTCATAGCAAAACAGAAATTCAAAATTGAATTTCTTAATGCTTTGTCTAAACCAGCCTAGGCAGGAACACTTATGCCCACCATCAGCAGGTGTAGATAGAAGTGGGGGGAATAGCGAAACTCTTGTAACCTCATTTCCCTTCTTTAAAAGGACAGTCTGGTTGAACTCAGTTCTTTTCCTGTCCCTACCAGGTGGAGATAATTCTCTGTTACCAAAGAACTAAGATTTTTGTTTTGTTTTTCTACCATCTTTCTTTTGGTGAATTCCCTGCCTATAACCCAGTCCTTTTCTATCAGGATTAGTGTTTTACAGTGGAGTATTTAGTTTAGGGTTTTTTCCTTCCCTTTTCACTCACCTGAGCACTCTGAAGAGAGGAGACCGCCTAGATTTGGTGTGTTTGGCCTCTCAAGCAAAAATGTTCCCACATGTAAACAGTCCTTTGATTTTTATGTATCCTAATAGTCATCATTCAGTCATCAATACCTACATATTCTAGTAATTGGAACCTTCTCTTTGTTACATGGAAGAAGTTGAAGCTCTGACTTTGGGTGAACAGACCCTTCTATCCTTAGGACTAATGGAAATAAAGTGTGACTGATGTCTTATGAACCACTCTTATTAATCTGAGTTAATAGAGCTTCTTTTCCAAACAAGGAGTTGGATATATATTGATAGAAACTGTTTTGGAATAATTGTCCTGTTTGTCAATTGTGTTTTATTAATTATTTCTAAATAGGTGTTAAAGATTCTGTTGTGGAGGGGGTTGTGTTTATGTTTGTTGGGACTTTCATACCCGGGAACTGGAGGACTCTTGCATAACTCAGCCTGAGGAGAAGCAATTAAACATGCTGAAAACTATATGGGTCAGTGAAGGCCCAGGAAAATGTCTGCAGTAGCATGCCATGCAACAAACAGCATGCTCAGATTGCACTCTGCTACAGTGTCTTCACATACTGAATTCTGCAGCTTCCTTTATTCTGAACCCATTAACGTCTAGCATGAATGCATGTATGTTGACTCAAAACATTTCATTTTTATCCATTTCCTTTTAGGTCACCATTTCAAAGCTCATAAGGCTGTCCTTGCGGCCTGCAGCCAGTTCTTCTACAAATTCTTCCAAGATTTCACTCAGGAGCCTTTGGTAGAGATAGAAGGTAACCGGTTGATATGACTTGTATGACCAAAATACTTATAGTTCTGTAATGTTAGTGATACAGACTAATGTGCAGGCTTTAGTGGTACTAATCACCATGTGAAGACGTAGCTCCATGGTGGTTGTGAGGTAGCTAATGCCACTAGAAGGCAGCTTCTTTCAAAGATAACATCTGAAGGAACAATTTTGAGGAGAGGCTTTTTTCAGTGGCAGTAGACACATGATGGAGACTGCTGTCTCTCTAAACTTCAGTACTAGCCACTTTAGTAGAAGGGGACTAGCAACCTTTCCAGAGAGGAAGATAATGATATGTTTTACATTATGGCACCCATAGTTCTACTATTAAACATGGCACAAACCTGAAGAAGCTGCATCAGACTCCATTGCGTGCAGCTGTAGACTTTCTGAAGCCTATGAGAACATCTCATGAAGATGATCTGCAAAAGCCAATAAGCAGGACATTGTGAACAAAAATCTAGATGGTGAAAAATTTGTTAGCAAAATTTACTGCTTATCCACGTGAAATGTAACAACTAAAATCTGAAGAACTGCAAAAAAATATATATTTACTTCTAAACAGGTGTAAGTAACATGGCATTTCGACATTTAATTGAGTTCACCTACACAGCAAAATTAATGGTCCAAGGTGAAGAAGAAGCAAATGATGTTTGGAAAGCAGCTGAGTATCTACAGATGTTAGAAGCTATTAAAGCACTTGAAATCAGGTAAGCGTGTAGTTTTTCCATTCATATTCTAGAAACATGGAATACAATATCTGAGGAAGATTCTTGGCAGGGTTGGTTGCCAATATTGTACGGCACTGTTTCTTCTCCTCCTGGAACCTGAGTAGTAGCGCTAGAGTCCTCATCCACCTCTTCTTCCCAAAGTCTGTAGCCTCTTCCTATGAGGGTGAGATGGAGACTGAGCCTCAAACTCTGTGAACTGGAACTTAGTGTCAGGGGACATGGCTCGCAAAGCCTGAGAAGGTGTGAGGAAAACAAAGTACAGCCCTTGGGTGCCCTTCCCTTCTCACTGCTCTCCAGAGGACCTTCTCTGCCTTCCCATTCTTGGAGTTCTGCTGTAATCTTCCCTTTGGCTATATGCACTGTTTCTCTCTCTATGAGAAGGAAGCCCATGACAGCCACCCCTACTTCCCATTCTGGAATTCACACAGGAGTTTCTGCAAGCTTGAGAAACATAAAGGGAAGCTGCTGTTTCCTTCTTATCCCACCACAAGGGTCTTTTCCACACCAGATAACAGTTCATTAACATAGCATAGTGGAGAGCAGACATAGGCCTATAGTTCCTGCAGTAGTAGTATTTACACTTACTGTCTTACTTTGCTTTATAAAAAATAAATAAATAAATAAAGCTTGGTCACACTGCAGACTAGAAGCAGGGTTTTCAACATCAATATTTATTTTAAAATATTTGCCCTACGCTTAAACTTTGCTGCCAGTAAATATAGGGAAGAAGTATGGTCTTGTGGTAATAGCTGGGATTGGAATCAAGACTGCACAACTTCACTCTTGGATTGAAAAGACACTATCAGGATAAAAATGCATATAAAAAAGGGCAAAAAAGTTACTTATATTGCAAATAGCTAATATTACTACAGTAGAACCTCAGAGTTACAAACACCAGGGTTACGAACTGACCAGTTAACCACACACCTCATTTGCAACCGGAAATATGCAATCAGACAGCTGCAGAGACCAAAAAAAAAAAAAAAATCAAATACAGAAATAAAGGGAAAATAGCATTTTTGTTTTTTATAGTAAAGTTTCAAAGCGGCATTAAGTCAATGTTCAGTTGTAAACTTTTGAAAGAACCTCCAGAACGTTTTGTTCAGTTACAAATGTTTCAGAGTTATGAACAACCTCCATTCCCAAGATGTTTGTCACTCTGAGGTTCTACTGTATTTACAGTTCCTTTACTTAGTACAGTTCTCTCAGCTTGGAAAATAGAGAGAGTGTAGTAGAGTTTTATTTAGGGCCAGTTTCAGGATCTAAGGCAATAATGTATATGTTACAATAAAGTTGCAATAAAGAATAAAGTTGCAAGGAAATAACTATTTGCTTTAAAAAACAAAAAAACTTGTTTAGTAGTTTTAGGAATATTTTAATCTTGGATTTAGTTTCTTCAAAAATAAGCTTTTTACAACATTTTGGCGCTAAATTTAACTGGACAGTGTCCAGTTAATTTCACTGTTTTTATCCATCTCTAAACAAAGTGTTGAGGCAAAAATATTTTTATAATGTTACTAAAGCGGGGCAGAATTTTTCAGATGAAACTTTTTTCACTGAAAAATATAGCTAATGGGCGAATAAAGCATTTTGAAAATTCATATAAATTTTGGCAAATTGTTCCAGCAAAAATAAAAAAAATTGAATGTTGAAACAAACCATTTCAACATCAAAAAGGAACATTTTGATTTTTCAGGCTACATTCACAAAGGAATTTGGGCCCATTGATGGAGGTGACATTGTCCTCCTTATGCCATATATTCATTGGAGCAGGGATGGCACATGGATATTCCCCCTCCTCCCAGGTGAGTGCCCTAACCACAGGCCATCACCTCCTCTGTTTTTTGAATTCCTTTGCTTTTTATTAAAAGGCCCAAACAAAATGTTTCTGACTTCCAATTCACTGAAAATTCTGGAAACCTGAACTGATATTTTTTGTTCTGAATTTTCAGAATTGCCAAAAATCCATTATTTGCACAGCTGTAATGTTACTATGAGCTAAAGTCCTTTGGCTTAAATGGGCGGGGAGTGTGGAGAGGGGATGCGTAGTGAGTTCCTTACCTCACAGATCTGCTAGAACGTGCATTTATTGAGCTTCAAGTGATACTAAAAAGCTCCTCTTTCCTCAGGCATTTCTAAGATACTGTTTTCAATTTTATATGGATTTTATTAGTTAAATGTTATATCAAATAAAGCAAAGTACATTTAGATTCTCAAATGAAATGTGTGATATAAATGCATCACATTTATGGTTTAAGGCCTCATTAACATTTTATATAAAGGGGAAAGGGATAGGTTGGCCTTCGCTCTTTGCCTCTCTGTAAGAGAGCTGGATGCTCTTCCTTATCCTGGCTTCTTACTTACAGGCTGGGCTATCAGGAATTAGGGTTGTGGTAAGGAAGTACCACTTTACCGCTCCACCATGCCAGCACTTACCCCTATGTTATCATTCTGTGGACTTGGAACCAGGACTTAACCCCTCTCCTCCCGCCGCAACCAAAATAGTTGAATTGGTATACAACTGAGTGCGGACCAGTCTTAGACACCACACAAATACCACCCGGTTGCTATTTTGAGAGCTAAAGTCCTTGAGCTGGCCCTTCGCATAGGGGTGAATTTCACATTTAGTGCTGGGAGGTTTCGGTGCGCCGGTACAGTATGATGGATTTTGCGCTGCAGGCCTTGCAAACCAAATCCCACCACCACCATCTCCTGCGGGGGCCTTTTGGCTTCTCCACTTGTGTTCATCTACAGCAGCCTGATGTTCCTGGGATCCAACACCTTTGCTCATGGCCCTGGACTGAGGGGGGATGTAGTTTTCACAAACATCTTACCAGTTGCAGTGTTTTCTTCTCCTTTGGGACAGATGCATAAAATATGTGCACAACAGTAGTTCTCTTTAAAAGATGACTTATTAAAATAGAGAAAAAAGTGGAATTACACTGTTTACTCAATATCTCTAGATTAACACTTCACATAACCTAAACTAGATGAGGCATTCTGAGCTCAGTTACAGAGGTGATGGACAATCTTTTATGTTTAAAGACAGCTCTCTTCTTTTACCACCCTGTCAGAGATTCAACCCCATGCTCTCTCCTAAGAGAGGCAGAGTGAGTTCCCTCTCCTCACTTCTTTTTGACGTATGTCGTCCTGGGATTGATTCATTACCATATCATGTGAGGTAGTCACCTTTTTCCCATTGCCCCCATTGGAGTTTCTCTCCCCTGAAGCCTCATGTGTAGCATTTTCCAGGGCCTGAGAGTTTCTGTCTAACCGGTGAGACTGATTGGTTTCTGATGGGCCTGTCCATTCATTGTTCTTGTGGATGGGTATTAGATCAGTCCAGAGTGGATGGAGTATTTAAAATCTAAAACAAAACCTTGGTCATCTCGCTTAGTTATCAAATAGGGACAATGGTCCAGATCCTCCATCACAGGCCACACACCATTAGCCCTGATGGTTCAGCAGTAGAGATTATGGATTAAGAATTAGTGCATTCCTGAATCTACAATGTAACCATCTGCATGGTGTTTCACAACATGCATTCTCTTCGAACACTTTATTACTGATTTATTACATATTTTGAATAATCTCGTGTAATTTCAGTATATTGCAGGAATTATTATGTAGGTGGTTTTGGATCCTTACTATGTTATATTACACACACTTTACAGGAACAAAGAAAATTCAGCACCACTAGAATCAAATTCAACACAAGGTAAAAATAAAACCAAAAAGAGGAAGATAGCCGAAACCTCCAATGTCATCACAGAAACATTGCCATCTGCAGAATCAGAGCCTGTTGAAATTGAAGTGGAGATTGCTGAAGGGACAATTGAAGTGGAAGATGATAGCATTGAAACCCTGGAAGAAGTAGCTTCTGCAGAACAGTCTATAAAGTATATACAGACTACTGGTACATCAGATGAGTCTGCTTTGGCTCTTTTGGCAGATATCACCAGCAAGTACCGTCAGGGGGAAAGAAAATGCCAGATCCAAGAAGAAGGTGACAATGCAACTGATCCTACATGCAAACAGGTAGAAGGTATTGAAATTGTGGAACTTCAGCTGTCACACATGAACAATTTATTCCACTGTGAGAAATGTAACCGTTCATTTAAATTGTTTTACCATTTTAAGGAACACATGAAAACACACTCCACTGAGAGTTACAAATGTGACATATGCAATAAAAGGTACCTACGAGAGAGTGCATTGAAACAGCACCTCACCTGTTACCACCTTGATGAAGGTGGAGCCAGCAAGAAGCAAAGACCTGGCAAAAAAATACACGTATGCCAGTACTGTGATAAACAGTTTGACCACTTTGGACATTTTAAAGAGCACCTTCGGAAACACACAGGTAACATTTCTGTATTTCTAGTATACATCTATTCCTTTGGGTTTGTGTTTGCCTGTTTTGTGGGACTGGGGGAAATAAGAGGGGAGCGTGTGCAAGATTTTTTTACAAATATTTTTCTAATGCTGTATACAATCATGAGATTGAAGAATGCTAGAAATGCTGAGCTTCTATGTGTGAACAATCTATTTACATAGCAGTGAATGTAGATCTTAATAAATGCAACTTACTTAAAATATTGACTCACAAATTTCACTTAGCCACCTACTGAAAAATAAGCCTCCTAAAGAAATAAATGTGTTCTTAAATTTAGTATATTGTATTTGTTTCAAAGAAACAACATGCAAAGAGTGACACTCCTCTGAAAAAACAAGTATCCAATTCAGGAATAAACTTGTGGAAACAAATTAACTTCCAGTTCATCAAAAAAAATTATATTCAGTAGGAAAATTAGTTTGAAAAAAAATAAGTCCACTAAGCAAACCTACTGCACTGTATCATAAACCAGCAGAAAATTCTTAACAAATGCCTATTAATATAGTAGTTTGGGTAAGCAAGTTATGCAAATATAGAAAACATACAGTAGAAAATTAACTCTTTTGACACTTGGTATGTGATTACTTAACCCAGTGGAGTTACACTGATTTAAAAAAGCCCTATGTGACTGAGATCAGAATGTTACCTTTAGACTACAGTGGGTCATTTACAGGAGGTAACTTTTGCTCTTTAAATTACTGCTTCATTCCCCCTCCCTCCCCGTACAGAGATTAAGTGCCTCTACCATGCTCCCTGTGGTCCTGCTGTTAAAAGAGTTACATTTTTATTACTTTACCATATTTGCAGTATTGAGTACCATACAAATACTTTATTAGCCCTGAGAACGTGTGACAATTTGCATGGGCCTTGGTCCTTCAAACACTTAAGCATATTTGTAACTTTACCCAAATGAGTAGTCCAGTAACACGTTCATGGGTAGATGTGGGGTAGCAGAACAGGTCTTCCAAGGCTACTATTCTAGGTTCTGACCTAGAACTTCTTTGCACCCTTATGTGAGATTCCTGGCCACTGGAGTAGTGGCTGCACTCCTGTCTACTTACAACTAATGTAGAAAGGTTTTGAAAAAACCTCTTCCAAGTCCAAGCAGTATGGAGAGGGCTTCCATTGCACACAACTCCATCTACACCCTTTTTGCCACCACGCACTGCTGAGCAGAGACATCAGTGGGCTTGTATACACCCTTCTATAGTGTGGTAGATTTCATCCATTATGACCAAGCTATGTATAAACTGATTATAGGTTTCTCTCTTGGAAAATGTTCATTACAGCTTTAAGGACAATATTTGGTCAGACTGCCAAAGTACCAGGTATGTTGTTACACCTAGGCCTGGTCTACACTGAGGTGGTGATCAATCTAAAATGCAACTTCAGCTTCGAGAATAGTGTAGCTGAAGTTGATGTATCTTAGATCGAATTAAAATTACTTACTTTGTGTCCTCATGGCACTGGATCGACGGCTGCGGATCCCCCATCGACTTTGCTTCCGTCTCTCACGCTGCTGGAGTTCAGCAGTCGATGGAAGAGCGATTGGGGATCGATTTATCACGTTTACACTACATGCGATAAATCGATTCCCAATAAATCAATCGCTACCCGCTGATCCAGCGGGTAGTATAGACGTACCCTTAGTTTGGTGTTCTAACAAAAGGGCTTAGTTTAATGCCATTATACAGCAAGTATGTAGAAGTCATTTCCCATTTATTAATTACTGCCATATCTTTCTGAATTTTCACATTAACAAAATAATTATTAGAAAGAAAGCAAAGTTGGAATGTAAAAAAGAGGCAAAGTAAAAGTAGTTAAACCCTTATGTACGTTGTGCTCAACTGGATAGTAGCACTCCACTATTGTCCATTGAGATCCGTGGAAAGACTCTAGTTGATTTCAGTCATCTTTGGATCAGGCCTAGTATTTGGAGAGTACAGTGTGGCACATAGTATAAAAACTGAATTTGAAGCAGAAGATGTAATTTTCTCCCCAAGGTATTTAACACTAATAATGTCATGCATTAACAATGGCAAGATAAAAGCATATATAATGAAGTGACAAATTGACTTCAGTTGCTACAAATTAACAAATTTCCAATTAGTACTAAAAACTGCATACAACTTAATCGTGGAAAAAGCATTTCTTTTCTAGGTGAAGTTATAAGGCCAGCCATCAGCTGTCCTTGTCATAAGCTTCTAGAATATGCTCTATGTATCTCTAAACCTAAACTGTTTTTGTTTAGATTAATCCTGTAATGTACTAACTTCCAGGATTGTCATGGTAACTTACCAGACCAGGAAAAAGAATCCACTCACTCATCTCCTCTTTTATCATGATTTCTGATAAAGAGAAAATAATGAAATTTCAGTTGCCCATCATAAATTGCAATGGAGTAGACTTTTACTGAGCTAAATTAAAGCTATGTATGTATAGTAGGGCTAATTTGGTACGACTCAGAATAAGAACAGTAGTTTTTTATTTGAATGAAAAAATGTAGCTTTTGTACCTAAGAGCAATTAACTCATTATTTTTGCCCAAGCATGATCTTGCTGCAAAACATTTGGGTCAGCTGACAAAAAGAGGGCCTTGAACACCTACAACTCCCACTGCCTTTACTGGGAATTATGGATGCTCAGTGTCTCTCACCATTGGGGTCTTCCTGAATTATTAACTAAATAAAATTGATGGGGGTCTCTAAATCAGTTTTGGCACTTGATTAACAAATGAGAGTTAAATAGTCAGATGCACTGTAACTAGGATTGAAAACTTTTTGGAGGGTTTTTGTTTGTTTTTTTAGGACTTAGACTATTTGAAAAAACTAAAAGATTTTTTTTTAAAATGACCCTATTCATATCCTGTATTTATGTACAATAGCCTTCTAAAAGATTTTTGTATATAAAAAACTCCATCATTTCTAATGCTAATAATTGGGTAGGGCAAAAAAGATAATGTACAAAATTGGGGAGGAAAGACAGGTAATGAACAAAAGTAGGAAATGAGATTTAGAGAAGCTTTATAAACTTCCAATCAAGGTGAAAATATTAAAGACAAAAAATAGTTCCTGCAACCTGCAGCCCACAGGCCGAACGCAGTCCGTCAGGGTAATCCGCTGGTGGGCCACGAGAGAGTGTTTACATTGACCATCCGCACACACGGCTGCCTGCAGCTCCCAGTGGCCACGGTTCACCATTACTGGCCAATAGCAGTTGTGGGAAGCGGTGGCCAGCACATCCCTGCAGCTCACACCGCTTCCCACAGCTCCCGTTGGCCGGGAACAGCGAACCGTGACCACTGGGAGCTGCAGGCGGCCATGCGTGCAGACAGTCAATGTAAACAGTGTCCTGCGGCCCGCCAGCAGATTACCCTGATGGGCCGCAGGTTGCCCACCACTGCTTTTTGCGGAAATAGATCATATTCAGGGAAAGCTGGTGGAGAGGGCTTCTTGAAGTACAATAATCAATTTCTGTTTCTACTTCAGTAGTGAATCTATATAGTAGTCATAGCACAACGAGTACTCTGTCAAACTTGGATAAGATTGTCCATAAAAGCATGTGGGGAAAACCTGACAATTTGTGAAAACTTCAATTAATATTCCTAGAAACTCTACTTTATAAATAGTGTCACATATGTTTCTGAGAAATCCAAAATAACTGGGTTCACTGTAACTTTCCACTATCTAGATCTAATTTAAATATTAATACAGTAACAATGAGCAAGAGCGTAGTTCTAGTTTCACTTGACAAGCAGGTTGCAAACTTTTTGGGGGGGACTGAAGGGGCATCAGACTTCGCCACAGTTGTTCATGATGTTGTCATCTTGAGATTATTACTACAATGTGCTGTACATAAGAATATACTTGAAGACTGTTAAAGAACTTCAGATATAATAGAATGAGACTGCCCACTTATTGAGCGGTGGTTTGCTCCGGGTGCACGTGTAAATGAGTCCTGGATTTGATTGGATTATAGATGAAGTTCAAAGTGCGGGTTTGGCCTGATTTAATTTTGGTCTTGGTCTCCACTCTGGAACTTACTTTCCTTTCCTACATATGCTCCTGACATTGCTTCTGCAAAGTCCAGAATTGTTAACCTGCAAGACTGATGGCAATTTGCTGCCAGGGAACTGCAGTGGAACAAAGGTCCCCTGGTGTAGTCTTGGCACAGGGCCTAGGCGTAGGTTATCCCTGACCCCCAGCACATCCCCTGCAATCCATATAACTCTTTGGGCTGAGGATGAATAGTTGGGGTCAATTCCTTGTTTCTCTGGGGTTTCCAATCCTCCTGCATAAGAGACTATTTGGGCTAAAGTTCATGTGCCCAACTCTGTGTCCACTGCCATTCTTGTCTGATTAGAGATCCTGGGATTTTGATTGTATGTTGATGGTGAATAGATTCCAACAGTTCCTATGAACATTAGGATTTTACTCTTTAATAATTCACTATTTTTATGTAATGGTTTCCTTCTGATTATTCTTATTTTTACTGTGGTTCTCAGTCTCATTTTAAAAGTGATTTAGGCACTCCCTGGGACTTGCACTCCTAAGTCACATAGGCACTTTTGAAAATTTTGGCCAAGTGACTGACGGCCATTTAAATTTCAGTCCTAGCTAGAGTAACTGCAAATGCTGTTGTACGTGTAAATGTCTTATCCTCTTTGGAATTTTACTGAACAATTTGTTTCAGATATTCTAGAATCATCGAAATGTAGGGCTGGAAGGGACCTTGAGAGGATATCTAATCCAGGGGTCCTCACACAAATATTTTGGGGGCCCTAGAGTGTGGCCACCAGCTCCTGCTGGTGGCTGCTCCAACAATTAATTAAGTATTTTAGGAAAAACTTTAGGGAAAACAAATAAATATCCACATATACCTGTCCAAATCGTTGTGATTTATTTATGTATGGTTGTTGGGGTTTTTTTTGTTTGTTTGTTTTTTGAAGACTCAGTAATAACAATGTGCAGTTGCCTCTATTCTTTACTGGATCTAAACAGAATAGAAACACAGATAAGGTGGTTTGTCTTTTTGTTGTTTTCTGTTGCTTTTTTTGGTTGCTTATTATTTTTAGACTTGCTAGCTAGTAAGTCTGCTGCTGTGAAAAGTGATACTTTTATGTTAATATTACTTTTCACAGCTTCCTAGCAAGCTATTAAGTCTGTTGTGAAAAGTGATATTAACAAACATACAAATCTAACATTTCACAGCAGATTTACTCAGCCCCGGCAAGCCCGGAGACAAATTAAACCCCAGATGGGAAGGTGGGTAGGGAGGTATTGGGGGTCAGGGGCAATGGTGGAATGGATGGGAGGATGGGGGAGGCAGCAGGTGCCAGGGCCAATGGAAGGTGAGCCGTTGGCAAGCACCCACTGCCATGGGGCCGGGGTCAGGGGCCGCGTTGAGCCTGGGGCCCGAGCCCAAAATCCCGTGGCCAGATCCCGAAGCACCGCAGCTAGATCCAGGGCTGAGCCCAAATCCCTGTGGCTAGATCCCAGGGCTGGGGCTGAGCCCGAAGCCCTGCAGTCAGGAGACAGAGCCTGCCACCACACGGCTGAAGCCTGGGGACAGAGCAGGCAGTAGGAGCCAGATGAGATGGGGGAGGGGTGGTGAGCCCAGGGTTGGAGCCCACCACCACGTGGGCGAGGGATGGAATCTGAAACCGCACAGATGGAATCTGGGGCCCGCAGCAAAGTCCGAGGTCCCTGGCCCAGACAGTGAGTTCCACATCCGGGAAGACGGGGAACTCACCATCTGCCTGCTCCACCAGAGTTTGTCTCTCCGGAAGGAGGGCAGGGTCCAAAGCCCTGCTGGCAGCCCTGGGGGAGGGGCCACTGCTTCTCCCCCACCCTCCAGTCACCATCCAGGAGGCTTTGGCCACGAGAAAAACCCCTGGTGGCCAAATGCAGTGGCCATATTTGAGAAATACTCTAGTTCATCCTCCAGCACTGAGGCAGGACCAAGTTAAACCTAAAGCATCCTTGACAGATGTTTGCCTAACCTGTTCTTAAATACTTCCAGTGACAAAGATTCCACAACCTCCCTTGGAAGCCAGAATTTAACTATCCTTGTAGTTAGAAATTTTTTTCCTAATATCTATCCTAAATCTCCCTTGCTGCAGATAAAGCCCATTACTTCTCCAGGCCCACTAAAGATAGGACAAGAACAATTGATCACTGTCCTCTATATCAGTGTTTGTCAATGACCAGTCTGTGGACGGGCACTGGTCCCTGAGATTTCCCTGACACAGTTTAGGAAGGCAGTAAGCCAATGCTTGTTATAAAAATGTTGAAAAACACTGCTCTGTATAACAGCTATCAACTTATTTGAAGACTGTTATCAGGTTCTCAGTCTTCTTTTCTCAAGTCTAAACATGCTCAGTTATTTTAGCCTTTCCTCATAGGTCAGGTTTTCTAAACCTTTTATCATTTTTGTTGCCCTCCTCGGGGTTCTCTCCAGTTTGTTCACATCTTTCCTGAAGGGTGGTGCCCAGAACAGGACACATTACTCCAGCTGAGGCCTCAGCAGTGCTGAGTAGAGTGGAACAATTACTTCCCATGTCTTAGGTACGACTCTCCTATTCATACACCCCAGAATATTAGTCTTCTTCCAGCTGCATCACATTATTGGCTCGTATTCAATTTGTATGCCACCATAAACCCCAGGTCCTTTTTAGCAGTACTGCTGCTAGTTAATTATTCTCCAATTTGTATTTGTGCATTTGATTTTTCCTTCTAAGTGCAGTAATTTGCACACCTCTTTATTGAATTTCATTTTGTTGATTTCATACCAATTCTCTATTTGTCAGAGTCTTTTGAATTCTAATCCCATTCTCCAAAGAGCTAGCAACCCCTCTCATCTTGGTGTCATCTGCAGATTTTATAAACATATTCTCCACACCATTATCCAACTCACAAATGAAAATAGTGAATAGTCCTACCCCCAGGATAGACTCCTGCAGGATCCCACTAGCTACATTCTTCCAGTTTGACAGGGAACCATTGAAAACTAGACTTTTGTCAGCAAGTTTCATGGGTGGATTATCTATTGAGTTTCAGAAAATGTCTTATTTTAAATTTAAAATTTTCCACTTTTTAACTTCATTGCATGCATATAATTTCACTTCTGTGTGATGAGAGAGACAAATGTTCTTTATGTACCTCAATCCTAGCGTCTCTAATTTTTTTTATCCTTTTCATGCTAAATAACAGCCATCTTTTGAATCTCTCCTGCTGTGCAAGTCTCTAATCATGTTTTTAGTCACTGCTTCTCACTGGATTTTTTCTGCTGTATCTGGTTGAAAATGAGCTGACCAAACTGTACGTAGCATTGAAGGTTAGGATGACTCGTGGAATTTGTTGCTCTTGTTGTTTTCTCCCCCTCCTCCGAAATGGTCTCTGCTGCCTGCTCATGTATCTTATGGTCTTATTTTCTGATTATCGCTGCATATTGGGAGATGTCACTCAATGAACTGCCCATGACAGCACCTAGATTTCTTTCCTGGAAGGTTTCAACCAATTTGTTAAGAGGAGCCATACTGACTTCGTGTAACTCTAAAACAAAAAATAGTCTTCACGGTTCTTGGTACATGATGAATATTTCTGTATGTTAAACTGGACATGAATGAGTAATGCAGAGTTCTGTAGGGTTATTAGTTCCAGTCAGTGCTTGTATTTCATCTCAGCAAATCAAAATAATACTTGAATGTAACCAAGCTCTTATCAAAAATTAGCTTTTCATGAAAC
Organism: Gopherus flavomarginatus; assembly: GCF_025201925.1. NCBI lineage: Eukaryota > Metazoa > Chordata > Testudines > Testudinidae > Gopherus > Gopherus flavomarginatus. The sequence goes on from NC_066619.1 coordinate 30,894,060, forward strand.
TAAAGATTCCATTTAAAATGTAATCAGCAGTTATGTCAAATTCATCACAGCTCCCAGCTGTGGAAAAATTGTTCTACTCAACTATTGTTTTCTTTGCCCTTGTGGTTTTGTATAAAATGCATTAAATGAAGTGGCTGTTTCTATTAGAACAATCCCAGTGACTGCCTCTGATACCTTTAAAAGATTATATTCAAATCTTTAAATTATATTTACCAAGTTACTAAAATCTGTATACACACACACACCAAAAAAAACCCAACTCCAATAGAATTGATTTGTTTTGCTATACCTCTATAAATTCTTATCTGTCTTAACAGGTGAAAAACCATTTGAATGTCCAAATTGCCATGAACGTTTTGCTAGAAATAGCACACTCAAATGTCATTTGACAGCCTGTCAATCCGGTGCTGGAGCTAAAAAAGGAAGAAAGAAGCTGTATGAATGTCAGGTATGTAATGGGAGCAACAGGAGGAGAGAGTCTTGGTGGAGGAGAGGGGAAATTTAAACCGTTGGATGCCAAATAATTTTGTTTTTAAAACTACTGCAGTTGTTTAGATTAGAGAAGTAAGAAATGTAGGCATTGTTTCTCTTACTGCCAACACAAGGGTGTGGCTCCCACTGTTTAGTCATAGGAGTTTTTACCTACCATAGTGGATACCATTATTAAGACCAAGACAAGCCATCACAATTATTAACCACGGCTCTATTATTATTATGGGTATGGGTGGGAAAAGTATGGAACGGGTTTTTTGAGCTTCCCCTAAGCAGACCCTGGCTGACCTCTAACCTCTTCCATTCAGTCAGGCATATCTGCCCCATCCCCATGTGTCCCTGTGCCCTCACCCAGCCACTCCCGTCTCTGTGTAGCTCTGCCCCCCAGCCCCATGTGTCTCTGTGCCCTCACCCAGCCACTCCCCTGTCTCTACGTAGCTCTGCACCCCTCCCCCATCACCATATGTCTGTGCCATCTCCCAGCCCCCCATCCCTATGTGTCCCTGTACCCCTCCCCCATCCCCATGTGTCTCTGTGCCCTCACCCTGCCACTCCCCCGTCCCTATGTTGCTCTGCCCCATCTCCACCTGTCCCCACATCTCCCTCCTCGCGTGGCCCATTCAGCCCCTGCCTGCGTCTGTCCTCCCCCACTAGCCCTTTTCCTGACCTGGCCTGACAAGCTCGCTCTCTTCCCTCGCTGGCGGGGAGCTGCAACTTTGTTCTATCCCCGCAGCACCCTCTGGCGGGAGAAAGGTGGAACTGCAGCAACATTCTGGCAGAAGCTTTTTTCTGTGCAAAAAATTAGAAATCTGCAGGGTTCATTAAATGTGCACACGCACAGTGGCGCAGATTTCCTCCAGGAGTACTATTCATATATCAATGATATCAGGCAGTTATGTATGAAAACTTTCATTTTAATAAAAAAGATGCTTTCATCTTTTAAGTGAAATGATGAGTTGGAAGTATTCAGTATTTTCTATAAAACACTTCCTACTATACATGTTCTCCAGGTTTAAAGAGTGGAGAATTGAGTGCCTTTACAAAAGAAATCAGTTTCAATAAGTTTGAGGTGAGTTTAAACTCAGGTTTTCCTTAGAAAAAAGAGGTGGGGATTGCTGGTATAGGCTCATTTTACAACCTAGATTTATGGCTCTTATAACACACCTTACATTCCTTTTTACAATTAGGTTTCTTCCTAAAAGTGTTTTTGAGGTTTATCTGCTTGATGTTTGCTTGTCCTTGAGAGAGAGAAGCAGAAACCTTCTGGAATTTCTTTGATTAGGTTTAGGTTTAACATGTGGTAATATGCCTACCTAAATGTATGCATTTGTTGTATTTCCAATCATCCTGGCTGTAACATTCTAGTAGGTATAGTTTAATGTTCAGTAAATGTGCAAACCAACTTTGCCACAACCTAATACAAATAAGTTTTATAATTTTTATTAATATTTTTGCATCAATATTGAGTTCTCTCCCCCTGCAGTCCTAAAATGGTCACCTGGTTCATGAGTTGACTGAGCTCAGAAGGTGGGGAAGGAAATGAGAGAGGGGTGGTATATCTCAAAGAAGTACCACAAGTAAAATGGATACAGGTGTCATGTTCAGAGTTCTGTCATGATATTCAGACAAGAAATGTCTAGATCCATAATAGTGTCATTTTAAAACAAGAGTACTAATAAGGAGCTTCATAAACATTTATTAATCATCACAACTCTCCTGAGAGGTAGGCTAAGCATTATCCTTTTACTGAAGAAGAAGCAAAGGGAACCAGGCCCTCTCCACTTAAGCACATGCCTCACTAAGTACTCGTAGAATCCTGTAATACTCATGAAATATTACTGAACTTTTGTTGCTGTCCTCTTTAAATGCGCAGTTTACTGATTCATTGTTTACTAAGTCTTACCTATGTCACATAAACTTACAATAACCGCATATGCTATGTATGTAGCATAGGTAAAAATGCTGTCAGATATGCTCAAGGGTCTTAGCTACCCATCTGTATTACATATGAAAAAAAACATGATAAAGCACTCAAAAATTAGGAAATGCCAGCATTAAGGTTGCCTATGCTATCTTAATTGACCCCATCTGCATTATGATGGTCTTGAATTACATGGTCACATCATTTTTCCACAGGACCCCTGCCTTGTTCAGGGCATAAAATGATTGTTGCTCGTTTCATGAGAAGCTATTCAATATTTAGTCGTCTTGTTATCAGTGTGTGATACTAGGCCTTATTTACTGCACACTATTCAAACAAACCCTGCTCTGAATATGGAATTAATACATTTCTTCATGGGGTTTTCTGCGGTGTTCACTACAGTATCTGAGTGCTTCCCAAACATGAATCTATTGCAACACCCCTGTGAGGTGAGGGGCTTGTGTTATCCCTGTTTTACAGATGGGGAGCTGAGGCAAAGAAATTAAGGCCTAAAATATCATATCCATTAATTTTGGATGCTCAATATGAGACTAGGAGGATCTCGCTTTTCAGAGTATTTAGTGTTATACAGCACTTTACATGTTCAAAGCACAGCTCCCACTGACTTCAGTTGCAGCTCTGTGTGCTCAGCACTTCTGCAATCAATCTCCAGGATATCAAGCTGGGCATCCAGAAAATGAGGAACACAGTGACCACTCCTGAATAGTCTGGTTTAAGTGACATGACCAGCATTTCATAAAACTCTGGTGTAGTCAGGGATAGGATCCAGTTCACAAAGGCAACATTAAACGGCCTTACCCATAAGACCATCTTTTCTTTTACTGCAACCCCTGCCTCATTCCGTATACACGTTCCAGCTTCTGTAACAAATAAACTAGAGAGGTCCTACACACAACATTCTCCTACACTATACAACCCTGATTCATCCCTAGACCAAGTCCATCCTTTGCACTGAATGAGGTTGGGGTCCTGTTGTAAAAATAGTATGTGATGTAATTAAAGACATGTCATAATACATTTGAACAAAGGAGCCGAATTAAGATTGCTTGTGTGACCTTAATTGTGGCATTTCTTAACTTCTGAGTATTTAACTTTTTGAATAGTCAATTGCTTGACCACTCTTTAGTTGGTTATTAAATATGTTCAAGAGACCAAATAATCAACATCAGTCAGGTTTATTGCTAATAGCCAATCAGAGTCTAGTCAGGAAAAAGTTTCTGTACAATGCCAGTCTCCAGGTAGCTATCTTGTGCAGCATTGTAATATTCATCTTGCACAGAAGGTGTGCTCTCAGTGTTACACCTCTGAAGCTATCTTTTTATACCCTACATGGTTACAAGTAAAAGGTACTGTGTACATCAGTGTTGAGCAACCTGCAGGCTGCATGCAGCCCATCAGGGTAAGTTGCTTGCGGGCCATCAGGCATTTTGCTGACGTTGACCGTCCACAGGCACAGGCCCCTGCAGCTTCCAGTGACCACGGTTCGCCGTTCCCGGCCAATGGGAGCTGCGGGAAGTGGTGGGCCACAGGGACATGTTGGCTGCCGCTTCCCACAGCTCCCATTGGCCGGGAATGGCGAGCCGTGGCCACGGGGAGCTGTGGGGGGCCACGCCTGCGGACGGTCAACATCAGCAAAACGTCTCGCAGTCCGCAATCAGCTTAACCTGATGGGCTGCAGGTTGCCCACCACTGATGTACATCATCTGAAATGAGATTTAACCAATCAACTCTCAACCATGTTTTTTCTGATACTGTGGTCTACCCCTTAGTTCTTTGTTCTGAACATAGGCATTCCAAGTATCAATGGGCATGATGGCACCTCCTAGGTTTCTACTAGGGTAGAACAATCACATGTCTTGTCCTCTTCCATTGGGGCATTCCAGTAGTGGCTTGTGAGAATATGTCCTCCTCCTGACAACTTTCCTATCTACTTAAGCCAAAGCTTAGTTCAGCTAATGCAAGGTGTTATGGGATAATTTAGGCTATATAATTGTTATAAAATCTGTGCTTAATGTTATTTGTGCTTAATGAATGTTAATTATATAAGTGCAGATATAATACACATTCATAATATGACATACATGTATATGCTAACCAGCATATGTTGGTCAACACTTTACAATGTTCTTTTAGCATAGTTTTTGTGTATATTTTCCTGTTTTGTAAACTAACTGAAAAAAACAAAAAATCCACTATATAGCATCAGTTGACACTCAAATGATTCATCAGTAGAGTTGAAACCTTTAGATCTCCTGCACAGACTTCTGCCTCTTGAACAAATGGAATAACTGATAGCAGAAGTAGTAGGTTGTCATCCTCTTATATAGACCAGCATGAGATAGGAATGGGACACTTTGCCAATGTGCTTCACAGATATTTGCTGATAGCAGGGGAATGATGAGACTCAAGAATCTTGAATGTCTTTCCAGGCTCTGGAGGGGAGTATGTTCTGACATGCACAGATTCTTGTGCCTGTTCCCCTCCCCAAACGCGACATCTTTTCCATCTCTTCCTCACTTCTGGCTCTTGTCTCATTCTCTTTCCCTACCTAGTACCAGTCTCTGCCTCTTGGACTTATCCTCCTAGTTTCCTTGCCCAGCCAGTCCCAGTTGAGAGGATAGAGCATGCTCAGACGCCCTGGTGATAGTGCATGTGCAGTCTGGTCAGTTGTAGCAGCTGTGAGAGGCTTGCATGTGCTCAGTGAGGATAGAATCTTCTTTGATTTTAGCCATTAAAATGAAGCCTCTACTGACCATTGGTGACCTGTGACTTTTTCCCCCAGTCTTACAACTTGGCCAAATTTGGGCAGATTTTCATGAGGATGACAAAAGGCACATCCTTGACACACAGGCCACCCCCTGCCAAATTTCAGGTCCCTGCTCCAAAGCGTGGAGGTGATAGAATTTTTAAACCTGGGCAAAACAACGTACTATTCCCTAGCTGCATTCTTGGAAACAGCTGAACCACTTTGGCTGAAATTTTCCAAAAAAGTCAACCAGCAATAGCTGCCTGGCATGGAAAATTTCAGCCCAAATGGTTAAAGTTTGGCAAAGTTATGAGCAACTGAAAACAGGATCTTCTGATGCAAAGCATTGGACAACCTTAATAATGCTGCCAGCCCTCCCTGTAATATCATTTTAGAAAAAGTGCAACATGCTCGGTCTATCTGTTTCATAACTTTCACACATAATATTTGTACATATCATTTCTTCATGCAGTATTATAAACCAGATAGCCAGAGCTCTAACATAAGATCTTTGAAGGGGGAGGTGGGATTCAATATAAGAATTGTATATTTTTGTTAAACTGGGGAACATTAAAAACACAGTACCAATCCATAAATGCCAAGGTTGTCTGCATCTTTATGTATATGCACAAGGCCAGAATTAGAGAGGCACTGTCAACTTGAAATATAATCACTTAAAAAAAATTCAGGTACTAGATCTAACCCCAAGTTCTGCCAGTTTTTTGTTTTAACAACCTGGATTTTTTTGGCTGATGTCCATGTAACTTGTTCAATCATAATAGCAAGAAACTACATAGTAACAGTCCGTAAGCTTGATCCAGAATGTACAATGTGCCTTACTTTATCAGGTTTTTATTAGCATTATTTAACATATTACATCTTGTTGTTTCAGGTATGTAATAGTGTATTTAACAGCTGGGATCAATTTAAAGATCACTTGGTAATACACACAGGTGACAAACCCAACCATTGTACCTTATGTGATTTGTGGTTCATGCAAGGCAGCGAACTGAGAAGGCATCTCAGAGACATTCATAACATTTCAGAACGAATAGTGACAGAGGAGGTTCTTCCAGTGGAAGCTGTGGAAACTGAACCAGTGACATCAATGACTATTATAGAACAAGTGGAGCAAGTCCATGTACTACCAGTAATTCAGGTACAAGTGGATCCAGCACAAGTAACTGTGGAACAGATGCATCCGGATCTGATTCAAGATAATCACATGAAAAGCGAACAGATGGATGATCTACAAGAACAGGTACAGATCAGTTATGTAGAAGTGGAACACATTCAGACTGAACAAGGTGCTGATGAACAGATGGAGGAGCTACATGTTGAACATGTAAATCAGATACAAATGGAAGAGGTACAGGCAGAACTTATAGATGAAACAGATCTAGAACAAGTGGAGTCTGAAAACATTAATCAGGGAGAGTTAGAGAGCGAAACTTGTGAAATAGGTGATGTGGAGACAGTTAAAGAAGATCATGAACAAGCTGAAGATTTAAAAACTCAACGAATAGTGGACACACAAGATGAGCAAGTGGATGATTAGGACAAATGACTGTACTGTGCAGGTTTAGGGATGAAATACCAAATTATTTTTGTTAATTTCTACATTGATTTTTGTACCAACAGTGGTCTGCTCTCCAGCTCTCCATCACTGTCCTTAGGAAACCAGTAGGTGGACCAAATTTAGGATATTTCATATACAATTAAAATCATCCTATTGTACTTTAAAAAGAACTTTTCCCCTTTCATGTAATGCCACGGAGCAAAAACTATCCCAGAGATTGGCAGCTTTATGAGAAGTGTAATAGTCGGTTGAATAGACAGTCGTTTGCCCCATATGTGTGCAGTTGTTGACAATGAGAGACTTCACCCCTCTCATTTACAAGCCCTTGATATATACTTGCAGGGGGGGGGGTGGGTGTGTGTGTGTGGGTGTGTGTGTGTGTGTGTGTGTGTGAGAGAGATGGCAAAATGCTAGAATATGGGGATTCTGATGTATACGTGGATATTTAAGGACAGATGATTGACCCGCTTAGAAAACACACAGATGTTTGTCATCCAGCAGCAATAGCAGGAATTCTCCATATACTTTTTCCTAATATCAACAGCCTTCTTTCAGTCCAGTTTGAAAATGCCAGACTGATGGTAACAAGTGTTGTCACTAAAGTTCTTGGAGTGCAAAAAGTCTTGTGCCTTTTCAGAATTGACTAAACTTCCAAAAAGCTCCTAGAATGTTTAAGAAGCTAGTGCAGTAAAAGGCAATGTAGATAATGCTATAGTGCTTTATATTTTTCTTATAATTGTCAGCTACCGGCTCTTGCTTTGAATTTAGATGGGGGTAGAATGGAGCAAATTACACATTGTGACGATTGTTGAAAGGGCCACTTACAATAGGAAAAAATCAGCTGAATCCACGATAAGTGGAGCGGCTGAAAGATTGTACCATCTTACCACTTCAAATTAAAAATGAATGCATTTAAAAACAGAGAAAATGTGTGTATGATATATCAGGTTCCTGTTTTGAAATGAAATTTTCTCTGACACTTGACATAAAGATCTTGTGCTAAAAAAGAATTAAAGCCATAGGTATGAGTGCTAAACTGTGGATTTAAAAGTAGGAGTGTAAATATTTTAATCAGTATTATTGAACAATAAAACAATACCAACCATGAAAAAACTGTGACATTACTTGCTTCAGTCACTATATTAGGAAACAAATGTTTTAGTCTGAGTACTTGTACAGTACAATATACACAGCAGGTAACAATGCAATTCACGTATCAGAGGGGTAGCCGTGTTAGTCTGGATCTGTAAAAGCAGCAAAGAATCCTGTGGCACCTTATAGACTAACAGACGTTTTGGAGCATGAGCTTTCGTGGGTGAATACCCACTTCTTCAGATGCATGTGGTGGAAATTTCCAGGGGCAGGTATATATATGTTAGCAAGCAAGCTAGAGATAACGAGGTCAGTTCAATCAGGGAGGATGAGGGAGGTTGAAGTGCTCTCCTACAGGTTTTTGTATATTGCCATCCCTAATATCTGATTTGTGTCCATTTATCCTTTTCCATAGAGACTGTCCAGTTTGGCCAATGTACATAGCAGAGGGGCATTGCTGGCACATGATGGCGTATATTACATTGGTGGATGTGCAGGTGAATGAACCAGTGATGGTGTGGCTGATCTGGTTAGGTCCTGTGATGGTGTCGCTGGTGTAGATATGTGGGCATGCAACAAACCTCGATGCCAACTCTGCCCACATATCTACACCAGCGACACCATCACAGGACCTAACCAGATCAGCCACACCATCACTGGTTCATTCACCTGCACATCCACCAATGTAATATACGCCATCATGTGCCAGCAATGCCCCTCTGCTATGTACATTGGCCAAACTGGACAGTCTCTACGGAAAAGGATAAATGGACACAAATCAGATATTAGGAATGGCAATATACAAAAACCTGTAGGAGAGCACTTCAACCTCCCTGGCCACACTATTGCAGACCTTAAGGTGGCCATCCTGCAGCAAAAAAACTTCAGGACCAGACTTCAAAGAGAAACTGCTGAGCTTCAGTTCATCTGCAAATTTGACACCATCAGCTCAGGATTGAACAAAGACTGTGAATGGCTTGCCAACTACAGAACCAGTTTCTCCTCTCTTGGTTTTCACACCTCAACTGCTAGAACAGGGCCTCATCCTCCCTGATTGAACTGACCTCGTTATCTCTAGCTTGCTTGCTAGCATATATATACCTGCCCCTGGAAATTTCCACCACATGCATCTGAAGAAGTGGGTATTCACCCACGAAAGCTCATGCTCCAAAACGTCTGTTAGTCTATAAGGTGCCACAGGATTCTTTAATGCAATTCAGTTTAGCTCTAATGTAAAACATTCCTGCTCTTTGCAGTGTAATAAATAACTGTGGGCTAGATTGTGATCTTGGTAATGGCAATGGAGTTAGTGCAGATCCACTTTGACAGAATAACCCATTACTACATACAGAACTTCATTAAAGGATGTTGGCTTGACTTTTCAAAGGTGGTGGTACTTTCAGCTACCAGTGACTTTAGTGGGATTTGGCACTTTTGAAAATCAGACCACTTTTTCCTCATATCTGAAAATGAAAACTTATACAGACGATTTCTCGCAGAATTCTAGCAAGCCTGCAGACCGCAGACCTATCTGGTTCATTTTCCTGAAAGTGCAGAACTATTCCCTCTAGTATGCTCTCAAGTGCTTTATCTAGTCTCAGTCTAATGCTTGCTATCTGCCACTATTTCCCTTGAGCGAATATTCCACTGTAAACAGGGATATATGTAAGGTTCTGAAAGACAATTTGACACAACATATAGTGGGTGCGCTCTTTCTATTTATGCTGCTTTACACCCATAACATTATAATTGTCTCTCTTTTTTAAAAAAGAGGAGATAATCAGTGGGGTTGTGTGGATACAACTGAGGGCAGAACTTGGCTTATTGCTCTTCACAAAAGAGTAGAAAAAGGAGTCAAATCTCCAATTTAGGGTTTCTGTCAAATCACTGCAACCAGTTTCTATTAATTTTTAACTGAAAGTAAGTCACTGATTTTTCTAATGTAAATGTTAGGAATATTAAATCTTAGAAACATTAAATAGGTAAGCAGTTAAAACAATCTTCAGAAGTAATCTTTTTGTCAGGATTTGTTAAAATACATTGGTGCAGGCGCTTTTAAAATTTGTTTTCTAGTAACCACTAGAAAAAAAACAAACAGTAAAGAGACAAAAATGAATATTTATAATGGCAGCCTAAATGTTTTGTTTTGTAGATATTTATGTGCTAATGCAAATGACTGTGTAAAAATGGCAAAGTGTTATGTATGATCAGCATGTGCAATGTAAGGAGTCTCCTACTACTGCTTATTTTGGGGAAAGAGCTTACACAGGTAAGAGTTGTGGGGAGGGGTTTGTCATACACAGAAAGCAACACTTAAGTCCAGAGGTAAATTCTCCATGAGAGAGTGTAGGGTGTATCTAGCCTGTAGCAGGCATCCGCTGAACACCCACCAGCAGCAGATAGTTTACTAATTTACAGAAACCAAAGGCTGGTCTTGCATGATTTTGTAGGATGTGTAAAAATGACCAGGGCTGCTATCACTTCCCCAGGTCATATGATGCCACCTACCTATATCCTTCAGTCACTCCTGCTCTCTAGACACACATTGCTCACATTCCTGTTTATCCCCCCGCATATGCTCTTTGCTAATCAACATGCTCCTCCACAGGGTAAGGAGCAGATCTCCAGGGGGACACCATGAAATACCTGATTCAGTGGTGGTGAAGCAGTGCTCTAGCAATAGAGGCAAGAATCAGAGGGGGAAAAAGAAAGGGATTGGTTTAGATGGGGGAAATTTGAGTGGATAAATGTACAGAACAAAGGGTATTCCTACTTACATTTTTTCATAATGTAAGAACCAAGAAGACACATGAAATAAAGGCAGCTAATTTTCAAATTAAGGAAACGAAATACACTTATGTAATGCATAACCAGTATGGGGAATGGATTAGCACTAGAGCTGAGTTAAAGAACCTAGTCGAATTCAAGAAAAAAATTGACATTAATTTGGAATAACAGCCCACAGTCATATTAGGCTAAAACAAAAACTGATAATTGAGGGGAGCAGGCAAAAGTTCACTTGAGGGAAGGTAATCCGTCACATCCCTCTATCAGATTTCTTGTATCCTCCTGCAAAGTTACAAAATATCTGTACTGACCACTGTCAGAAATAGGGTACTCAACTAGATGGACTACAGTGTGACCTAGTATGGCAATTTGTGTTACTACGTAGGGACAAAGGGTAGATGGGAGAAGAGAGAGATGTCAAGAAAAAATCTGCAGAGGCATCTACCTCAGCTTAAAACTCCAGTGATTTTCCCCACTCCCCTCAAACAAACTTAACATAAATACAACAGAAAGAAGGGGTGGAGAATATATATAATTAAAGATTATTGTAATGCAGAAGCACAGGGGCTCTGAATGAAGATTGTGCAGGCAATCTTAATTCTGGTATTTTTTAACTTTTAGGATCTTGACTTTGCATCCTTGTTCTTTTAATGTAGGGTTTCAGGTGGGTGGGGGTTTTTTTGGTTTTTTTTTTTATGTAACTTCCTGGGTTTTTAATGAAGCAAATAGAAATTCCATCATAGTAACACCCATATGATTCTGTGGCAGGGTTGGAACCTTGAGTTCCACAGTACAGACCACTGCTTGATGAGATAAGAGTAATGCTAGCAGCAGTAGGCTATTATCCTCTGTGTGGGCCAGTCACTAGAGGGCGATGAGAGCAACATTTTTCCACCGAGTTTCACAGTTGTTTACTGACAGCAGAGGAATGTTGAGACTCAGGAAAGCTGAGTTCCAGTCCAGTTCTGAAGGCAGTGTGTTCTAGTGGTTACTGACTCTTCTGCCCCTGTCCCTCCAGCCTGTCCTTCCTACACCCAGAGCTGTCCCTTGGGTAGGGCAAATTGGGGCAATTGCTCTAGGCCCCTTGCTTTGGGTGGCCTGATGGGCCAGTGCAGTGGGTCCTGGAAGAGATGAATCCACACCTTCTGCCATGGGCTCTGCACTCCCCTAGGGATGGCCCTCCCTAGCTTTTTGGCCCAGCCTTCCCCATGACCCTACTCCCAGGAAAGGCTCCTCACAGCTCTGAATTCCGGTCAGGCTGTTTCCTTGCTGCCTGGGCTCAGCAGATTGGCAGTGGGAGCACAGGAAAAATTATTTCTCTGCTTTCAGTTCTTGTGCCCTGTGCTATAGCAGTGCTTAGCTGTTAGGAGGAGCAATTCCAGGCTAACTCCGGCTTGGCTCCTGCAGGATGGAGTAAACTGAGCATAGATGGAATCCTCTGAGTATTTACAGGGCTGGTGCAAGGATGTTTCACACCCTAGGCGAAACTTCCACCTTGCGCCCTCCCTCTCCCCATGCCCCCAGCCGTGAAGCACCCCCTCCCCGTGGCAGCTCTCTACCCTCTGCCCTGAGGCACCCCTGTGCCCCAGCTCACCCCTGCTCCGTGCACGAGCATGAGCACCCCGAGCACACTATCCCTGCTTCACTTCTCCCGTTTCCCAGACTTGCAGCGCCTAAGCTGATTGGCGTTGCAAGCCTGGGAGGCAGGAGAAGTGAAGCTGCCATGGCGTGCTCGGGGAGGACGCGGGGTGGGGTGAGCTGAGGCTGGGAGTTCCCCTGCGGGCCGCCCTCCCCCGCCACTTGCTGCAGGCAGCCCTCCCTGCTCCATCTTCCTTCGCCTAAATGCTGGCTGCAACTGGGGCAGCCGAAGATCCGGCTGCCGCGGTTGTGGCCAAAGAAAATGGTGTCTCCTCCATGGTTGCACCGGCCCTAAGTATTTAGCTGCCAAACTTTTAAGTCTGAGCATGTGTGAACTGAAATTTTCACAGGGTCATAACTTGGCCTGGTGTACTGTTCTTTTCTTTTAACCCCAAAGCTTAATACATTTATGAGCAACTGAAAACAAGGTCTGAGAAGGTGTTGGACAACTTTAACTGAAAGCATCACTAACTGCTTCACCTATAATATATAGACTACCACCATTTATAGAGCCTCAGCGAGCAATCTGGACTTAAAACTTGAGCAGATACTTGTTACCAGAACTCCTGAAGCTATGCTAGGGCGCATGCCTTTGGGGTAGGAATCAGAAAAGAATGGTAGATTTACAAGACTTCTGCAACATAAAACAATCATGCTTTTGTGGGTGCTGTCTAAACCCTCTATTGTGTTGAAAACACAAAGTAAACTACATGCACCTGTAACTATGTGATTTGTAGCCCTACTCAGTAGAGCAAGAAGCCTGATTTTGCATACAAAGCAAGTGTGAATGCCAATTTTGTAAACTCAAGTTGAACCCATGAAAACGAGGCCACAATTTGGAAAAAAAAATTCTCTTTGCCCGAGTTTCCTTATCTATAAAAATGGGGCTAATACCTATTTATCCGGGTTAAGGGATTGTTGCCAGGATGATTTTTTTTTAATGAAAAGTGTTGTTTATTATTAGACTGTTGGGGTGTTTTGAGTTCCCCGAATCAATGCTGATCTTCAGTCCTAGTCTCTGAAACTCCTGATGAAGCCCACTGCGTTAAGTGATCGCAGTACCATGACGACCATGTTTCCCCTTGCCTAGAAAGCGTTGCCTGTGTAACGCAAAGCGAGCGAGCGGAGCTGTCCAAGGTCGTCGAGGAAAACAGCGGCTCGCTGGCTAATTGCATTGTAGTTTCTTAAAGCACCTGTTTCCCCCACCCCGAGCAGCTCAGCCCTATAAAAAGATGCCCCTGAGCTTGGTCCTCCTTGAGTCCAACGCGTTTCACCAGTTGCCAGCCTGGGCTCCCCGCGCGGCGAGCGCTCCGCAGCCCTGCGGTAGCCAGGCGGGCTGTGCGGGATATGCGGTACGCGCCTGCCCCATCCCGCCGCTCCCGGGCTTGGCGAGGGCCGCCTCCCCCAGCCCGGGGGCCGCCTCCCGCTGCGGCCAATCAAAGCCGAAGGGCGCTTCCCACGGTGCAAAGGCGGCTGGCTCCCCGCGGTGCTGCTGCACGGGGCCTCCCCGGGCTCCGCTTCGCCATGCCCCGCGCGCGGCCCTCGGCCATCCCCGGGGGCTGCTGCTCTAGTAGCTAGCTCGGCCTTCCGCTGCCCGGCGGCCCGCCCTCCCCAGGGCCTGCCCCCTGCCGCCCGCCCTCAGTCCCTCGCAGCCCCCTGACAGCTCTGGTTCCCTCCCTCCCCGCGGCCTGCGAGCCAGCCTGGTGCCCCCGGCCGGCAGGGGGCGGCAATGAGTGCCCCGCGCGGAACCCGCCTGGGGCAGCCCTGCAGCCTCTCTGCGCAGGTAAGGGGGGAGCGCGCTCCATTAGCCTGGGATGCGAAGTGAGGCTGGGTGGAGCAGCCCCTCAAGTGGAGGGAAGGTGAGGAGGAGGGCGGCTGGAGCGGAATGGGTGTGTAGGAGAGGTGCTGGGGGGTGTCTGTGTAAATGGAAGGGCTGGATACGTTTGAGATAGAGGCAGCAGTGGCTGTGGGGGAGCTAAGGGGATGCATGGGGAGATGTTGGGATCTAGGAGGTGTCGGATTTGGAAGGGTGTGGGGTGAGACTGAATGGAGAGTTTATGCTGCACCCTGCAAAACTTTCAGATGTATTTCAAACAGTCCCTTGTTATATGTTAGCATATTGAGATGTAATTAATTAAAATAAAAAGTTTGATGCCCAAACACCCCAATATTAGGGGCTTTGTCTTATATAGGCAGCTATACCCTGGAAAAACAAAGTGTCCTGCTTTTTCACACTTGCTCTCTGGTCACCCTAGCTGCCCTTACAGGGCTTACTGAGGTCATTGCCTCTAGCATCCCTGGCTGCAGCATGTTCCACAGCCTGTATACCAAGCCAAGCATTCTTAGTGTTTGTGGAGTCAAAGGGAGACAAGGTAACCTCTTTCATTGGACTAGTTTCTGTTGGTGAGAGAGACAAACTTTCGAGTATACAGAGAGCTCTTCTTCAGGTCATTTCTGAAGTCATGTTTTTCCTATGGAAAACTTAAAGGAGACTGTTGGCCTTTTTAGTTCTGCAAAGCATTTTTGAGATGTTCAGTCATCTGCAGTCGAGGGCCCACTTGCTCTGGTGGAGTGTGACGGCTGCTTTGCACTGTCCCACCAGTACAAAGCAGCCTAAAGCCGGCAGAGCCGACCCAGATGGGAGGGTGGAATATCTCCCTAGCATAAGGGGAATTCTCTGATGGCATAGAGCTGGCGTAGTTGCTTCTGTCCTGTCCTCCTTCCTGATGCTGACTTCAAGAGTATGATCAAGGTTTTCTGGGATCTGTAGAGTAGTTATGGACTCCCCCAACTGATAACAAAAGGTCTGAACCGGCACACAGCGAGCCTAGTATCGGAGGACCGCAAAGGCCACCTTTTGCATGTCCTCTTCCTGAGCTGAGCTGTGTGTTCCTCAGACATAGTTGAGGATCTGGGCTTATAAATGTATCAAAGAAGAAAAGTTTGTTTACGTTGTAGCAGCGGGTGACTGCAGTCATTATAGTAGAGTTATTTAATAGTTTCCATTCTAAACCTCTTTCTTCATCTTACACCTTTCTGTAAATTCCACCTTTTGGGCTGAAATATCAGGGCATTGCCTCTGTCCCCCATTGATTTTCTGTGCAAAATATTTAAGCAAAAACAGTTCAGCTGTATTTGAAAATGAGAATGAAAATGCTACTTTCCTCACTATTAAAATGGAACAGTACTACATTTGGAACCTGAACTTGAAATGTGACATGCAAATAAACCCGCTTGAGGAGAAATGCCTTTGAGTGTTCCTGGGAAATTTGGTTTTGATCAAAAATTGTTTTTTCATGTGACTGAGATAAAACTCTTAAGGTCACATCCTGCTCAGGCACACGTTGGCTGTTTCTTGGGTATTGACATAGAGCAGGATTATGAGAATGAAGCTAATGAAAGAAGAATGAAAAACAGTTGCAAGATAATATCTGTGAGAATCTACAGTTGGAGGGGAAATGGCACTGTAAATTGTGATGCAGTATATGATTTAATTAAGGATTGTACTGTAATACATACAAGGGGACAGTAACTTTAGAGTGCTTAATCATGAATCTTTAATGGTCTAATGTGGTATTTTTTTGTATGTAATGCAATCCTTCCCCCTATGTTTCTATTTTAATTTTCTCAGTCGTGTAAAATAACTTAGGGGGTGAACCAAAGCTCCTTGAAATGACTGGAATGATTCCCACTCACTTCAGTAGGCATTGGATCAACTTCCGTTTGTCTGTTCATCTGGAGACTCTTGACCATGGAAATACTTTGTTGTTTTAGTAGTTGTTTGGTGTTGTCACGAAAAATAAGAAAGATCTGGAGTAAAACCTTCTTTCTAAAGGGTGCCTAACAATTTTATGTCAAATTTCTAATGACTCACGTAAGACTAATACCTTACTCCACAAGTAGTCCTGCTGATTAAATGGAACTATTTTATCCAATAAGGTGGCACTCTAGTTCTCAGATTTTCTTTCACAACTCTGAGGTTGTGTTATGAATCCTCCTTGTTAGGCAGAGCAGGATTAAAAGTAAATATTGTCTAAAACAAACTGACAAAAATATCTTTCCCTTTGCCCTATGCCAACCTGAGTTTAAAAAAAAAAAACTGCTGCAAAGAATCTAATCATGGGTACTTAAAAAAATCTGTACAATATATTCCCACATGCTGTGCTTAACTTTAGAATCCAGTACTATAATCTATAATAAACACATTTCTAGGTTGCTCAGTTTTCATCTACAATCTAAGTACTTTGGGGTAGCATTCCTTTATCTCTTATAGAATTACTGATCTTTTTGGCCCCTGTAAACCAGATAAAATTATTGTTCCCCTGACAAGATTTGCCTCTTCTGTTTCTGCAAAGTGACTGGTATATACATTTCCTTTGTATTACAGTACATGATATCATAATGAAATATTTCTACATTATCCATTTGTATCCACATTTATCCATTTATAATAGTTATACTGTCTGTGCTTGAGTCTTTATTCAGCACTTCCATTCCCTTCCTCCTTCCTTGCCCCTAACATTTTCTGAGTTACAGAACAATTTACGAGACTGGCCAATTGCATTCAGAGCAATCGTCATTCTGAAGAGACATCTAAGCAGCTTTCTTTGTCTGTTACTTATACTTTGTTTTTACTGCTGTTCATATGGAGAAAAAGAAAGTGCACCCCAATCTCTTCAAGCTATCTGTGATGTAATGTTCCAGAGAGTTGACAGAATTTCAGGATTTGTCACACAAGTACAGTGTTCTGACGTTTGAAAAGAAACCCTGCTATTAAAAATGAAGATAAAGGGCCAATGTCAAGATGGTGTATATTAAAAATTATTTCTTAAACCACTGCAGATTATTAAAACTGAAATTTTTTTTGAAATTGAAATTGTAAATCAGAAGTAACTGCACTGAAGTTAATCAAGTTATATTTGCATAAAAATGATGTAAACGAATAGGGCCCCTAATTTATGCGTTTAGGCCATCAAAGTATCTATGCACATGCTCAGCTTTAATGATGCAAGTAGTTCCATATATGTTAATGGGACTAACAACATGCTTAAAGTTAAGCACATGGTTAAATGCTATGCTGGATTGGGACATTATTAATATTTTATATATGTAATTGGTGTATATGGCAGCATCTGATTGATGCAGTTATTTACAAGAAGATAGCATATCCCTGCCCCAAGAAATCTAAAATCTAAGGCTCTGATCCTGCAAAGACATACACAGAAATTTAACTTCACACACTATGTGTAGACTCATTGAAGTTGTGTGTGTGTTTAGTAATTTAATTTTCCCAAGGGTAAGAGGGAGGATAGAAGAGGGTACAATATTATATTAATACTATACAAAATTATATTGTTTGTATGTTTATAATGTAACAAACATAATTCAATCAAATAAAATTTACTTTTAGTCATACATACCTACATCCTCTGGCACTTCCTATCAGTACCAATTCATTGGCACACTTCCAAAAAGCAAGACCTGGTTTCTTGATTTTTTTTAAAAATATATTTTTATCACTTTTCTTAAATGATTTTTTTAATCTTAAATAGTTTATCTTCTAACATTTTCTGAGATTCAGAACAGTTTCAGAGACTGATCAATCCAACTGCTGAAGTTGAGAGAGTGTAATTTTCCACTATTTATTTACCCTGACTGACATTTGTATATAGTATGGGCCAAACTCTGTTAGCTTTTCTCCCATTGAGAGCTCTTCAGTAAGGACGACTTTACTTAAAAATAGTCCCACTGACTTCAAGCAACACACATGATGATGCCAGTCAATTAGACTATTTGGGGAAGAAGGTAATACTCATTGTAAGGGTATCAGAAAATGGGTTTATATAAAAAGGGTCTCATGAAGGCAGCTATTTCTAGATTTTGATGTACTAGTTTAGGAATTGTGAGTTTGGAATCTTATTGTAACATGTTTAAAAACTGCAGAAGTAATCTTAAACTTTTCTTTAAATTATAAGATCTTTGGGGCAAGGACTATCTTTTTGTTATGTGTTTGTACAGCACCTAGAACAATGGGGCCCTGATCCATGATTTGGGCCTCAGTGTGCTACTGCAGTGCAAATAAATAATTTTGATAAACTATGTTGAAGGCAGTTAAATTACACCAGGCATGAATCCACCGCACTTAATGTGGTGGCATCACAATAAACTGAGTGTATATCCTTTTGCTTCCAAGGTCAGGTTTTCCTGTGGGCGCTACCCCCACGTTGTAGAGTTTTCTGGACTCTTAGATAACATGTCCTCTTGAACAAGTATGTCAGCAGTTCCCACTACACAACATGATGCAAGGCACAGGCATAACCAGATGTGACATGTCATCCCGGGTGAAGTGCTGAGCCAGCAGAAAATAAAAACAAAACAGTGGATTATTCTGAGCTATGTTTTAAAAATGTTTGTTTTTCATTGGAGCAAATATGAACACGAGCGTATAAATTGTAGCCATACTAATAGGGGAGAGTCCCATACAGCTGGGAACAGCACACACAGCATCTGCGTGTACAGCCTTGGTCTCTGGCAAACTACTAAAATTAAAAAATTTGGGGAATTGAAACCCTCACATCTTTTGCATTTTTAGAAGGGACCTAAACCATATCCTTGATACTCGCCTCCAATAATGGAATGATCTTTTAGAAATTCTATGGGGAGAAACTTACAATTTCTCGTTCCCTATGTGGGTTTTCAGTATGTAGGACCAGAATATTCCTTAGTGCTTGTATTATGCTTTAGTATTTCAAAGCATTGTACAAACATTAATGAATTCAGTTTCTCAACACCAATGTGAACTAGGTAAATATTTATTATCTTATACCAATGTGATATCTGAGTCACAGACATATTCAATGATAAAGATTATATTAAAGCTCTACAGGGAGTCAGTAGTGGAACTGGGAATAGAACCAGGCATCCTGACTCCCTTTCTATGGCTTATGAACAAACCCTCTTTACCTTCAATGAAGCCAGGATATTGGAAGAATTAGAACTCTGCTCTCTAGTTCTGTGAGTGGGAAATAGATACTCCTGTCCCTTGTTTGAACAAGCAAGGTGCACCTCTTTCCTCATAATTTATGTCAAGAGTACTGTATTATTTCTAGGGTTGTCAATAAATCACAGTTAACTCAAGTGATTAATGCAAAACAAATTAACTAGTTAAAAAAAGTCATGATTAATTGCAGTTTTAACCACACTGCTAAATGGTAATTAGAATACCCATTTAAATTTATTATAAATATTTTTGGATGTTTTTCTACATTTTCAAATATTGATTTAAATTACAACACAGAATACAAAGTGTACAGTGCTCACTTCATATTATTATTTCTGATTACAAATATTTGCACTGTAAAAAAGATAATAGAAATAGTATTTTTCAATTCACTTCATACAAGTAATGTAGTGTGCTCTCTTGTATCGTGGAAGTGCAGCTTACAAATGTAGAATTATTATTATTATTTTTACAAAACTGCACTTAAACAAAACAATGTAAATCTTTAGAGCCTACAAGTCCACTCAGTCCTACTTCTTGTTCAACCAATCTCTAAGACAGATGAGTTTGTTTACATTTATGGGAGATAATGCTGCCCGCTTCTTATTGACAATGTCACCTGAAAGTGAAAACAGGCATTCACATGACATGTTGTAGCCGGTGTTGCAAAGTATTTATTTGCCAGATATGCTAAACATTTGTATGCCCCTTGGTGCTTCAACTTGTAGGCTCTAAAGTTTTACATTGTTTTGTTTTTGAGTGCAGTTATATAACCAAAAAAATCCTACATTTGTAAATTGCATTTTCATGATAAAGAGATTGTACTACAGTACTTGTATGATGTGAATTGAAAAATATTATTTGTTTTGTTGATCTTTTTTTAGTGCACATATTTGTAATCTGAAATAATAATATAAAATGAGCACTGAACACTTTGTATTCTGTGTTGTAATTGAAATCAATACATTTGAAAATGTAGAAAAACATTCTGATTAGATTTATAAAATAAGAGCCTGTCTGAATGCTCTATTTCAAAATACGAATAATCTCATGGAAGTGAATTATAAATATACAAATAATAACTAAAGGTCTCACTTTCCTTCCTTCCAATGTTGCTCTTCTCTCCAATTGTTAATTGCAATGCATTTGCAAGTACTCTGCTATTTATTAAGGTCTAAAGGGAGCTAAAGATTATACTTATCTAGGTATCTGAAATAAAATCATCCTAAGTATGTCAGTGCCGATGATAAATCCTGTTAAAGATACATGGAGACAGACTTGTTGAGAGATGACTGGCAGGATAGATTGTCTGTTGGTTGTCGTGACAACCATGACTCCATGCAGCTGTAAAGCAGCATTTTAATCCATGCAGGTCAATCTAGTTTCAAGATTGGCTCATCAATATCAAGCCACTAAATAACAGGTGGGTTAAATGCCTTTTATTCTTTTTCTTAAAAAAAACCCCAAAACCTATACAAATAACAAATAAATTATATGACCCAAGAAGGTATTTACACTTTGAATTAATTTGTTAATCCAAATTATTATTATTATTAATTACAGCAGTAACCAAAATGTGCTAGGTATTGTACATATATATGTGAAGACAGAGTTCTCCCTCACCCCCAAAGAGTTTGCAATATAAAATATCTAGGGTTGGGGATATGCATAAAATCAACTAGAAACGTGGTGAGAGAAAGGATGACTGGTTTATGTCTTCTTACTACCATGGTTGCCTGTTGTTTGTTTTTGTTCAGTTGTTAGGTTTTTCATACATGAATGTCTGGCTCATTTTTTATAGGTGTCATGGCAGAAGTGGATGTTGAAAAACAATTTGATATCCTGATACAGCACAGCACATAAGCATATGTTTAACTTTAAATTTGTGAACAGTTTACTTCAATGGGATTACCCACATGCATAAAAGTAAGCATATACTTAAGTGCTTTTTCAAGGATAGAATGAGGAATGGCCTGGTGTATAAGCTCAGGAAGAGTGCTCTGTTCATAGTGCTAGTGGAGAAAAGTGGGTGGCAGGCAACATAACAGATACCATCTAATCAATAGGGTGGAGCAGAGTTATGTAGCACCTGGAAGGCCAGGACAAAAAACTTCAAGTCAAGGGGCTCAATTTATGTGATGAAAATGAAGCACTTTGTTTCCATGTGAAGCAAAAGAAAATAGGAGAGTGAGAAAAGCTTCTTAGACTAATTAGTCTGGTGGTTTGGCAAAGCTGCAGACTTTGGCAAAGTTAGAACAGCCATCTAGGAATCTAGATTCTTGGGTTTATTCCTGTCTCGGTCACTGGCTTGCTTTTTATCCTTGAACACATCACTTAGGCCATGTCTACATTACAGGTGCTACAGCAGCACAGCTCTGGCACCGTACCTGTGCCACTATAGCACTGTATTGTAAATACACACTACAGCGATGGAAGAGATTTTCCCATTTCTGTAGTAACTCCACCTCGCCTGTGAGTCAACTGAAGTATTATTCCATTAACTTAGCCGTATTTACACTATGGATTCACGGGCTTTATCTATGGTGCTCTGGGGGTGTGGATTTTTCACACCACTGAGCGTGGTACCTATGTCAACCTGAGCTTTTAAGCATAGACTGGGCCTTAGTAGCTCAATTTCCCCATATGCAAAGTGGGTATATTAATACTTATTGAACCTCACAGGAGTGTTTTAAGGCTTTATTAATGTTTACAACGCCCTTTGCAATCCTTTGGTATAAAAGACCCTGCAGATATGTACATTGTTGTTCTTTGTTATTAATATTTTATTAGTTAATAGTCTGATATAACACTGGCACTACTTAAAAATGTTCTGAGCTATCGGCATGGTCTTGACTCTAATCAAAACAATTGAATACAACAAGCATTAATAATTTAGGCTAAATACAACCTAATTTTCTGAAATGTAGAATACGTATGAGTTTTTCAATGAGATAAAATGTATAAAAAGTTTGAAGAGTCTGCTATTCTGTTATTCAAATCATTCAAGTCAATGAGTGCTGATTTTTTTTTAAATATTTTTAAATGTTTATCATGGAAAAGTAAGAAAGTTTGTCATCCAGAAAATGAATTAGAAAATTCAGTTGTCCTCAGAGGCACAATTATAACAAATTTCCTATGAAATTCATTAATTAAACTATAAAGTATGGGTGTTTTAGTCTTGTTTTAAGTAGAAATCTCAACTCAGCCTTAACTGTTTCCTTTTTCTTTTTAAATCCAGCTTCATGAAGAAGAGGAAAACAAGGGCCTATATTTTGTGTGGCAAAATGGCCACTTTATGCCACCCCGTTGGTGTAAAGAAGCCATGAGGGATCCCCACAGAATACATTAATTAAAGCCATAGAGCAGTTCTTCATAACAATGCTATGCCAGCCCTTCTCCAGTGCTGCTCTATATTGTCCATCTGGTAACTGCCCTCTGTGGCTTGTTCTGCCAGCATAGAAAAGGTGGATCATATTGCATTCCAGTCACACTTCAGCCTCCTTCTACACTGGCGGTGGGGGACAGTGTAGAGCCACTGTGCCAGCTGTATGCTATATTGAGAACCACCCTTCAATGGAGGGATTCTGCAAGGACCATTTAAGACCTCCAGTTATGGCCCCTTTATACAGTGGAGTGTCTGTTTTTCCATATTGAAACTGAGCCCTTGTTTTCCTGTCTTCAGACAAAAACATTCATTTAACTGAAGACAAGGTTAAAAGTATTGTCAGTCCAGGAGGTGCAAAAGTAGGAAGAGAGCACTGAAGAATTTAGAACAAGGTCCCTGCTTGAAGGGGACAGCTCACTGTGGATAAGGGTGGCACAACTGCGTCCATGGCATGTAGATCATTTTGCAACATCAGTTACATTAATTGTTAGCTTTTTTAACCCAAGTAGGTCTTCCGGGTTAGTACTGTTAGGTGGAGAAATTGATGATGGAGTCTGGTATTTCTTTGGTACAATCCTGTTTATTTACAATGTATGTACAAAGTCCTGTTTCCCTGAACAAATCAAATGGCAGGAGACTGTTTCTTTGCTCACACATCTAAGCCTCTTTCAACCAGCACTCTACCCGAAAGCTCTCTCTCTCTTAGCTTCTTCTCAGGTTCATGGTGCAAGTGCTTCTCCAGGGCTTCCTTGCTTCCTTCTCTGTGTGCTTCTGTGTTGTTTCTGCTGCTTTTCTCCACACACATCCAGCCACTCTGCATTTGCATTCAGCCCCCAGTGAAACCCGTTTGCCTGCATAGCTGAGATTCTTCACCACCCTTGCATGTGGCCTGTATTTTGTGAGAGGGCTCCCATTATCTCAACTGTCTATTCCATAAAGGAGCTTAATTGTATTTTTACATTTATCCTGAATAACAAATGGTTGTCACACACCTCAGCTTCAGCAAGGTTTCACCCAACCTGCAGCGTAGGAACATAAGAATGGCCTTACTGGATCAGACCAAAGGTCCATCTAAGCCAGTATCCTGTCTTCCAACAGTGGCCAATGTCAGGTGCCCCAGAGGGAATGAACAGAACAGGTAATCATCAAGTGATCCATCTCCTGTTACTCATTCCCAGCTTCTGGCAAACAGAGGCTAGGGAATCCATCGCTGCCCATCCTGGCTAATAGCCATTGGTGGGCACAGCAATATATTTCCCAAGGCACATAATTTAGAGCCATAGAGTGAAATGGGAGTTTTTTCATTGACCTCAATAGGGCCAGGATTTCATCCATAATTTCTTTTTTGCCATAGGAAAAATTTTGTTTTTGAATGGTTTATGTTGTCATAATCCAACGGTATTGTGGAGTCATTTTACAAACAGTACAGTTCAAACTATATTACTCTTTATGTTTCAGACATATTAGTGTAGAATGTCTTAATTTTCCATCCGTTTTACTTGAACAGAATTGATGCTCAGTGCAGGTTTTAATGATAGGTTTGATCTCTTATAAGGTACCTCCTCTGCTAAGTGAATGTACCCCACTAGATTTGTGATGTGCTGGTCAGTGTAGTGACCAGCCCCTGTGCTTGTGTGCAACCTGGAAATCCTGCCCTGATGCTGTACTCTTCTCCCTCCAACCCCTCTCCTGAACGGGATAGGTTTTAACCCTAGGACTCTTGTGTTCTTGTTACAATTAAAGCAAATGTGACTTAAAGGGGTGATCATATTACTACTTATATCTCTTTCCAGATGCTGTAGGTTATTACAATTTCATGGCCTTGGTGCCCAATTTTGTGATTGCCTGTTTATTGTTTCAGTGTAGCACTCTTTGCTGAGAGCTCTGCATGCCTAATTGCTTAAAGAGCAGGTAATTTGGGCAATAGTTTTCTTTTCTTTAAGGCACTGTATTTATTAATGATTTAATTCATTCCTGCATATCTATTTTGCCATGAGTGCAGGGGACTCTCAAGGTCCCTTCCAGTTCTACGATTCTATTGCTAATAAATTAATCATGTTCACATTATATAGATGCGTGCACACAGACACCATATTCCTTTCTTTTATGTTTTGTATTTATGACATTTAAAAATATACTAAACTCAATCCAGGGTCTAGTAATCGAGAAGATGTTTTCTTCCACACACCCTCTATGCCTCAAAAAAAGTAATAATGAAAAGATACAACTATCCATTGCTTAATGACTTCAGTGTGCAGAGATAGGAATTCAAGAAAGAAAAGGTTTACCTTTTAGAACAGGGAGCAAGGGGTGGAAGGGAGAGGTCTATATCAAGTTTATTCTGGGCCCATTTTATACTCTTCAGTAATGCATATAGCCCGGTTGGATAGAAAAGCTGTTCTTCTGTGTCAATGGGCAAGTACCTCTTCCTCTCTTTTTACATTACTCTCTTGAGTCCCTTGCAATATGTTCTCTTAGGAAGCATGGACTTAAGATGAGTCAGGCAGTAAATCTCTTGAGTGTTAGTAATTATTCTCTCAGCTGTGTATCAGAATTGGCCTTTTTGCTCCTTAAACTTGCTAAAGGCGTAGGGTTATGACAATTTCATCATGGTTATGGGAATTTTTCAGCGTCTCTTTCACTGCGATACCCTTCATTCAAATGTCCAGACTTCACAATGCTAAAGGCCCTACTGGCAAGTTGCCACGAATCCAAGTCTGCGGCTGATTTACATATAAATGCATTGCACACTTATGGTACCATAAATAAACACTAAATAATAATCATACTACATGTGCATGTCTCTTTAAAAACAGCTAGTGCTCATGGGCATATCCTTGTACCTTCCTGACAGAGCAATACGAACTTCTTCCTGTCTGAATTCACCAACAATAAACCCTTACCCAACACTGTGCTGTTACAGCACAAGGAAAGCTGCATTTCTCATTTTAGGATGCTGCAAGCCATATTTGTCACTAGGCTGCATTTGAGCAACCCTAATCTAGGGACTGATCCTGCAGGGTGCTGAGACCTGGAGCTCCCGTCAATTTAAAGGGAGTGGAGAGCTCACAACATCTCTCAGGAGGTGTTCAGTACCTTGAAGAATTGGCCAGCTAATAAACATCAAAGCAAGCATCTATCTAAAAGGCATCCTAATGGAAACTGTGTGCAGCCACCCATTAGATAAGCAACTGTGATTTATATCATCTTAATTTTGAAGCATAATCAGAGCTTTATGTGAGGAGGAGTTTTATCTTAGTAGCAATTCAGTGGTAATTACTCTGACATGTTCTTGCTTCAGTACTAAGGATTTCCTTTTCTATTTTTCTCTCAGGCCTGCCCACCAATTCCCTCCCTGCTCACCATTTTATCTCCCCGCTTCATTTGGCTGTTAGATGCCATTGAAACAACTGATGTCCTGCGAGGTTAAGAGAATGATGCAGGGACTCCCTCCAGAGCCAAAGAGCCAGACCTCTTGTAAGAGGCAGGGCTGGCAACTTTCCCAGACACAGATTACATCCCCTCTTTGGTGTTCTTGGCCTCTAGTGACCCAGCATTTGATGAGCTTCTGAATGCTTGTTTGGAAGAACAATGAAAGTGCTGATTTGCTTGGCCACCACAAACTGGTCCCACATTTTACATGAAAATACAGACTTCAAGAAAAAATATATAAATTGCAGGTTGTGAGGCAGGACTAAGCTGGGCATTGCTAATATTCATTATCCATATTGGACATATCAAAAGAAGCAAATTAGTGATTAGTTTTATATCTAAATAGGTACTGGGATCATCCCAGCCCATATCCTCACAGAGAGCTCTTCTTGCAGTCCTTTGGCTGCAGGCAAAACTCCTGATGACTTCAAAGGGAATTTTCTTATGTGAGGACTGTAGAATCTGGCCCATAAATGCTGATGAAGAATTGTTATAATTAGTTTGAAATGAAATCAGGTGATTAGATCATCCTTTTGGAAACGGTGTGTCTGATGGCTGGAAAGAAACAGGCTTGTGTGTGTGTGAATTACAGTAAATCATAACACATAACATAAATCACAACATGAATCGAAGGCACAAAAGGATAGTTTCAAGCAATAAGCTCTCTTAGAGCTCTGCTTCTTTTTCACTATCCACAGGGAAAAGGCAGTCACACTACCAGCTTGGGCAGCATCCGTTCTTTTGTCATCAAGTAGCAAATCTAGTCCTGGTTCTCTCTCTGTCAGGTTCCCAGTCTATAACTAGGAAATAGCTCCCTTTACAAGTATGTTGCAGAACATCGTTTCCTTCAGAGAAAACCCTGTTTTAGCAGTTCTTCATTCTTCTTTGGCATCTTCTGCTATCCTGTGTTATCTGCGAGCTTCTGATTTCACTAGTTAAATTATACTTTGCTCCTTCTTAGAGACTCTTGTGTGAATTGTAAATCTCTAATTGGTTATATGGTTCCCTGAATTCTTGAAAGAGCTGCAAACATGCTGAGCTTTATTAACCCACTGTGACAGAATGACCTTTAATGAAAAGGTGCTGTAACTGTAAGTGCCACAAAATCCTGGGATTAGTAGTATAGCGTTTTTCACTAGTAGAGCTCAAAGTGCTCTGAAAAGGAGGTGAGTAGCATATCCCCATCCCTCACTCTCTGTATTCAAGTGAAGAGCAATGATTCAGAAGCTCTGGCAGGATCCATAGTTTGACATTACTAGCCAAAGGGGAGGAAACTGGGAAGCTTCAGTCTTGATTACGGACAGGAGCAGAAGGAAGAATCCCAGCGGATGCCATCTTTCTATAATTGGTGGCTTTCCTTGGCCGTCATGCACTCCTATGTATAAATCTGGGTATCTAGACAGTAAATTATATATTTTAATTAAAAAACCACTTAAGATACATAATTCATGAATTCATGAATATGTATATATATTCATGAATTATGTACCTTAAGTGGTTTTTTAATTACAATTTAGGGTTAGAATAGTGCATATCTTAAATACCTAAAAACCAGAATTGTATACAGATATATTAAAAAAACCTGGCCAAGAACTCCCTCAGTCACAGCTTGTCTGCTCACTCCATATGACATCTTTGGTCCTTTGGTATCAGTTAATGCTGAAATAAAGGGAGCATGCACTTTTCTTGTGTACTGTATTCATACCTGGGAAAAGCTTTCTTTCAGCTGGCTGTTGTCATTTAGGACATCTTATAGATGATCAATTGTTTATTGTCAAACAAGTGTAACTGACTGGAAAACTGCATGAGAAAGAGAATGATCAGATTCTGTAGTAGTTTGGGAACCCATATAAAGTCAAAACTAGGGCTGGACAAATGGTTCAGCACAGAGATGAAGTTGTTGCAGGCTGGAGTTCAGCAGATTGTAACCCGTGATATGTCTGTGTTGTAATATGATGCCAGTTGTGTCATTACACCATCTCATTGGAACAACATCGCACAAGAGCCTACACTCTTGAGAATTGAGCCCTAAAGCATGAAGAGAGGAATGTCAGTCCCCTCCCCCAGGCTGCAGGCTTTCTCCACTCTAGAGCTGAGATTTAGCAGGTAGGCATTATGACATCATGATAGTTAGTCTGCACTACATTATTGCAAGGAGTGTTGTACTCTTAAACCAGTTTGTCAGTCAGGATTTCCTGAATGCTAAACCTGGCTTGGATACTGATTCTCTCTGCAGTCTTAGGCAACTCTGTCAATCTCATTACCTCTTTTTCCTAAGTGGTGTGAGGAGACACAAAAGCATGCTTACATTTTATCTGATTCTCATAACAAATACATCCTTCCAAATAACTGGATTATCTGTTGGACCCATTTAAGAGAAGCTGGGGAAGGGGGAGCCTTCTCTCTATTTTTTTATTAGGAGTTATTTCCATCATTCTATCTTGCTTGAAACGGTATTTCAAAAATGTCCAAATTTAATATTCTTTTTGTTTTTAATTTCAAAGAGACTTTTGCTGAAACTCTTAAGGTTGGGATTCCTAAAATGGGGCTGAGGGAGTTAAGGGCCCATCTCCCACTGAAAGTCAATGGGTGTTAAGCACCCAGCTCTCTTAGGCCCCATTCAAAGTCCAAATCTAAGGGTATGTCTATGCTACGAAATTAGATCGATTTTATAGAAGTCGATTTTTAGAAATCCATTTTATTCAGTCGATTTTGTATATCCACACTAAGCACATTAAGTTGGCGGAGTGCGTCCTCACTACAGTGGCTAGCATCAACTTACGGAGCAGTGCACTGTGGGTAACTATCCCACAGTTCCTGCAGTCTTTGCCACTCATTGGAATTCTGGGTTAAACTCCCAATGCCTGATGGGGCAAAAACATTGTTGCGGGTGGTTTTGGGTACATATTGTCAGTTGCCCTTCCCTCTGTGAAAGCAACAGCAGACAATTGTTTCTTGCCTTTTTTCCTGGGTTACCTGGGAAAATGCTATATCACGGCAAACATGGAGCCCACTCAGCTCACTGTCACTGCTGGTGTTGCATCAGAGAGGCTTTGAAAACCAGTTTCATGACTGGCCAGGCTTCAGTGTGACGGTTGTGTTTCTCCTTGATACAAACCCGCTCCCTTTGTTGATTTTAATTCCCTGTTAGCCAACCACCCTGTCATAAACAGATAGCTAAGGGTTAATGTCTCTTCCACCTGAAGCACCTGACCAGAGGACCAATCAGGAAACCGGATTTTTTCAACTCTGGGTGGAGGGAGTTTGTGTCTGAGTCTTTTGTCTGCCTGCCTGCTTTCTCTAAGCTTTGGAGAAGCAGTTTCTACTTTCTAGTCTTCTGTTTCTAAGTGTAAGGACAAAGAGATCAGATAGTAAGTTATATGGTTTCTTTTCTTTGGTATTTGCATGAATATAAGTGCTGGAGTGCTTTGATTTGTATTCTTTTTGAATAAGGCTGTTTATTCAATATTCTTTTAAGCAATTGACCCTGTGTTGTATCATCTTAATACAGAAAGCCCATTTGTATGTATTTTTCTTTCTTTTTATATAAAGCTTTCTTTTAAAACCGGTTGGAGTTTTTCTTTACTTCAGGGAAATTGAGTCTGTACTCACCAGGGAATTGGTGGGAGGAAGAAATCAAGGGGAGATCTGTGTGTTGGATTGCTAGCCTAATTTTGCATTCCCTCTGGGGGAATAGGAAAGTACTATTTGTTTCCAGGATTGGAAACAGAGAGGGGGAGTCCCTCTGTTTGGATTCACAGAGCTTGTGTCTGTGTATCTCTCCAGGAGCACCTGGAGGGGGGAAGGGAAAAAGGATTATTTCCCTCTGTTTTAAGACTCAAGGGATTTGGGTCTTGGGGTCCCCAGGGAAGGTTTTTCAGGGGGACCAGAGTGCCCCAAAACACTCTGATTTTTTGGGTGGTGGCAGCAGGTACCAGGTCCAAGCTGGTAACTAAGCTTGGAGGTTTTCATGCTAACCCCCATATTTTGGACGCTAAGGTCCAAATCTGGGACTAAGGTTATGATACACCCTCCCTCCTTCGAAATAAAGTAACTATTATTTTGAAACCATGCATTCTTTATTAATTAAAACAAAAATTAGATAACAGACAAGGTAGCCCGTGTGGGGTGGGGGAGGAAGGAAAGACAAGGCCACATTGCTTATTGTAGCCACACCAATAATCAAAGTGTTTGAATGACAGCCTTCTGTTGCTTGGGCCATCCTCTGGAGTGGAGTGGCTGGGTTCCTGGAGCCACCTCCCCCCCCCCGTGTTCTTGAGCGTCTGGGTAAGAAGGCTGTGGAACATGGGGAGGAGGGTAGGCAGTTATACAGTGGATGCAGCGGGGTCTGTGCTCTTGTTGGCTTTCCTGCAGCTCCAAGAGACACTACACCATGTCCATTTGCTCCCCCATTAGCCTCAGCATCATGTCCTGGATTATACCCATTGTAGCATGTTCTGGATCTCCCATTCTATAGCAGCTTGGGCATGAGGGGACACGCGGTAGGGTGGGGTTCTAATTGGGTGACCATTACCTGTGTCAATGGAGTGTTATGCCCGTTCAGTTCGTCCTGGGGTTGCTGAGAACAATGGGGCGAAGCTAGTGCACAGCTCCTTGATTTGTTGCCACTGCAGACGTTCCAGGGTGGTTGAGAGGTTCACCTCTTCCATGCCACCGTCTTTTTTTCCCTTTGTAGTAGACACCGTCAGGCCACTCAGCGTCATCTCCTCCCTGGACTGTAAACTGACAAACCTGTAAGTCTCTGGAATAAAAGGGCTTGAGAGAATTAACATGGTACACTTTGGGCTTTAGGAAGGAATTTGGAAATGCTATGAGGTAGTTAACAGCTCCCAGGTGCTCTTGGATCGTGAATGGCCCTTCCCAAGATGCTTCCATTTTATGGGCCTGTTGCGCCTTCAAGACCACAACTTGGTCTCCTACCTTGGAGGAACGCTCTCTGGTATGTTTGTCATACCAGGCCTTTTGCTCTTTTTGAGCATCCTTTAGGTTTTCTTTAGCAAGGGCAAAAGAGTGTCGGAGGGTGTTTTGTAGGTTGCTTACAAAGTCCAGAATGTTAGTCCCTGGAGAAGGCGTAAACCCCTCCCATTGCTGCTTCACCAACTGTAATGGCCCCTTAACCTCGTGGCCATACACAAGTTCAAACGGTGAAAACCCTAAACTGGGATGTGGTACAGCCCTGTAGGCAAAAAGCAACTGCTGCAACACTAGGTCCCAATTATTGGAGTGTTCATTGACGTATTTACGTATCATGGCCCCCAAAGTTCGATTAAACCTTTCGACCAGGCCATTGGTTTGATGGTGGTAAGGGGTGGCAACCAAGTGATTCACCCCATGAGTTTCCCACAGTTCTTTCATGTTCCCTGCCAGGAAATTTGTCCCTGAATCTGTAAGGATCTTGGAGGGCCAACCTACCCTGGCAAAAATGTCTATTAGGGCCTGGCACACAGCGTTAGCCCTGGTGTTGTCTAGAGCTACTGCTTCCGGCCATCGGGTAGCAAAGTCCACGAAAGTCAGTACGTACTGCTTCCCTCTGGGTGTCTTTTTTGGGATCCAGAATATCCACAGCTACTCGCTGAAATGGGACCTCAATTATGGGGAGTGGCTGGAGAGGAGCCTTGACCTGGTCTTGGGGTTTTCCCACTCTATAGCCCACCTCACAAGACCGGACATACTTGGCAATGTCCTTGCCCATCCCCTCCCTGTGGAAGGACTTCCCCAACCGGTCCTTGGTTCTGTTCACCCCAGCATGGTCACTGGGATGATCATGGGCTAAGCTTAAGAGCTTTCCCCGGTACTTAGTTGGAACCACCAACTGTTTTTGCGGATGCCAGTCTTCCTGGTGTCCACCAGAAAGAGTCTCATTGTATAAAATTCCTTATTCTACAACAAACCAGGATCGATTAGAAGAGCTGAGAGGCGGTGGGGTGCTCCTTGCCGCTGCCCAAGCTTTCTGAAGGCTGTCATCTGCTTCCTACTCAGTCTGGAACTGTTCCCTTGAAGCTACAGACACCAGTTCTTCCTTAGACTGTGGACTTGGGCTTGGTCCTTCTGGAAGTGATGTAGGTGATGGGGTTGTTTCCGTTGCTGGTGAACCGCTCTCCGCTGGTGTACCAGGGGGTATTTCAGGCTCTGGCTGAGCCTCTTGGGTGTGGTTGTCTGCTGCTTCTGCCAGTTCAGGCTCGCTGGCGCCCTCTGGCGCTGGGGTTGAAGATGGATTTGCAAGCACTGTCATCAGTGCTGGCAACGGTTCTGGTGCTGGCTGCTTTTCCAGTGTCTGGCTGGGACTGGAAGCACTGTGGCTGTTTCCATTGTTGGTATGGGATCCGGGTCCACTACCTCTGTCTGAGTCTCTTGTAACACAGACGGGGCCCCTGTGGACGGCTCAGGAACAGGAATGGGTCTGGAAGCTTGCCTGGTTTGGCTACGTGTAACCATTCCCACTCTCTTGGCCCGTTTTACCTGGTTGGCCAAATCTTCCCGCAGTAGCACGGGGATGGAATAATTGTCATAGACTGCAAAAGTCCACATTCCTGACCAGCCTTTGTACTGGACAGGTAGTTTCGCTGTAGGCAAGTCTACACCTTGTGACATGAAGGGGTAAATTGTCACTTGGGCCTTTGGGTTGATGAATTTGGGGTCCACGAAGGATTGGTGGATAGCTGACACTTGTGACCCCGTGTCTCTCCATGCGGTAACCTTCTTTCCGCCCACTCTCAAATTTTCCCTTCACTCCAAGGGTATTTGAGAGGCATCTGGGCCTGGGGATCTTTGGTGTGATGGTGGTGTAATGACTTGCACTCGGTTGGAGTTCTTTGGGCAGTTGGCCTTTATATGTCCCAGTTCATTACACTTAAAGCATCTTCCAGCTGACTGGTCACTGGGTCGAGGTGGGTTACTGGAGACTGGTGAGGTGGAAGAATAGGGCGTCTGTGGCTTTCCTTGGGTTGTCGGTGGGGTCCCTGGGGTGGGGTCCCCTTAGCTGCCCTCAGTTATAGGGTTTATTGTCGGTGTGCCCCCTGGGGTATTCGCTCCCCTTGACAGTAGTTTTTTTCTTTTCTGCCACTTCCATCCATTTGGCTCCAATCTCCCCCGCCTCGATTACCGTTTTGGGTTTCCTATCTAGGATGTACCTTTCTATTTCCTCAGGAATACCATCTAAGAACTGCTCCATTTGTATCAGGATGTGCAGCTCGTCCAGATTGTTAACCTTTGTTTCTGATATCCAGGCTTCATAATTCTTTGCAATGTGGTAGGCGTGTCGGGGGAATGACGCATCTGGTTTCCATTTTGGGGCTCTGAACCGCCGATGGGCATGTTCAGGTGTGATCCCCATTTGGTATCTGGCCTTGGTTTGAAAAAGTTTATAGTCGTTCATTTTCTCCTTAGGCATTTCAGCCGCCACCTCTGCTAAGGGTCCACTGAGCTGTGGCCTCAGTTCTACCATGTACTGGTCTTCAGAGATGCTGTACCCAAGGCAGGCCCTTTCAAAATTTTCTAAGAAGGCCTCAGTGTCATCACCTGCCTTGTAGGTGGGAAATTTCTTGTGATGTGGAACAATCATTGGCGCAGGGTTGTTAGGACTGGCTGGAGCATCCTGCCTGGCCCGCGCCAAGTCCGTTTCATGCTTTCTCTCTTTTTCCCTCTCTTCACTCTGTTTTTGTTGTTTTTCCATTTCTTGTTAGTGTTTCTCCCTCTCTCGTTGGTGGGCTGCATCTTTGGCTGCTTGTTCTCTTTTGTATTCTGCCAGTTTGAGGTTTTCTTCCCTTTCTTTCAGCTCCACCTCTTTTTCTCTTTTTTTCCATTTGTCGCCTGTGGTCTGCTTCTTTGATTTGTCCCTCTGCATCCGATTTTGCCCTAGAAGTCATGGTTCCTGTTTTCTTGTGTTGAGGTTCCCTCTAGTGTTTATTGTCTGAACTGCTGGCTCTCTGTTGTCTCCTGGGGTTGGCTTAGCAACAGAGTCTTTTTTTTTTTTTAAGTCCTTTCTTGATAACTTAGAAACAAAAAAAACTTTTAATTTGCATCTGTGTTCTGCTGGAGTCTATTGACTCACAGTTGGAGTTCTGTTGTTTAACAAACGACCCTTGTTAAACCTTAATGGCCCTGCCTGAGGCAATCTCTATGCACAGCCAGAACGGAGCAAGGAAAGAAAAAAAAATCTCTGGCTGTAGTTTTGAAAACCCTCTCTCTGCTACAAGCAACTAGCAGAGAAAAAGAAAATTATAATCTTACTGGCTTTTGGATTCTTATCTTTCCCACACGCTGCCAACATGTCATAGTATAATTCCCAAATCTGGACCTTAGCGTCCAAATTATGGGTACTAGCATGAATTCCCCTAAGCTTAATTACCAGCTTAGATCTGATAGGCTGCCACCAATCAGGACTTAGAGTAGAGCGCCTGATAAACTCTGGTCTCCCCAAACCTTCCCTGGGGACCCCAAGACCCAAATTCCTTGAGTCTCACAACAAAGGGAAATAAACCATTCCCTCCCCCCTCTTTACCTCCTCCCAGATCTTTCCTGCCTGGGTACATTAGGAGATACCCTGCTTCAACTCCTTGAAACACAACAGAGAGAGATCAGGTTTCTCTCCCCCTTCTCCCAGAGGCAATACAGATTCAAGTTCCGTGAATCTAACACAAAGAGGAAATTTACCTTTCCCTCTCTGCTCTCTTTCTCTTCTCCCTACCAATTCCCTGGTATATACAGACTCAGTTCCTTTGAGCCTTAACTAGGAGAAAAAAATCAGACAGGTCTTAAAAGCAAAACTTTTAATAAAAAAAGAAAGAAAAAAGTAAAAGGTTTATCTCTGCAATTTAGATGGTAAAAAGTTAGTCTTTTAGCTTATAGAAAATGGATAAAAAGCCTTATCCAGAAAAAATACAATTTAAACTACTTCCAGCAAACTACACATTTGCAAATACAGAAAAACAATGTAAAAGCCTATATTGTCTTTCTACCGTTGTACTTACAAATTGGAAACAGAAGATTAGAGAGCCTGGAGATTCTTGTGGTCCCTCTCAGAGCCCAGAGAGAGAACAGCCCAAGAACAAAGGACCCACACCCAAACTTCCCTCCACCCAGATTTGAAAGTATCTTGTCTCCTAATTGGTCCTCTGGTCAGGTGTTGCAGGTCACTGTTTGTTAACCCTTTACAGGTGAAAGAGACATTAACCCTTAGCTATCTGTTTATGACACCTGCCTCTGCTCTTCGCGCTCACTTAATTCTGTCCTGGCCTCTGCCACTGAATTAAGCTGTATCCTATCAGTGCAGAAGGACTGCATGAGCTCTCAAAACATGTCATCGTGAGTGCGTTTTTTTTCACCTTCTAATGTGCAATAACCTCAGGGACTGAGATGATAGGGGGAGTGTAGAAACATTCAACGCTCTACGATTCTGGGGGGACTGCACGATCACCTGTGCTGCTGAATTTGCCACACTGACCAAACAGGATATGAAATTCAGAAGTTCCCGGGGCTTTTCCTGTGTACCTGACTAGTGCATCGGAGTTCAAAGTGCTGTCCAGAGCGGTCACAATGGAGCACTCTGGGATAGCTCCTGGAGGCCAATACCATCGATTTGCATCCGTACTACCCCAAATTCGACCCAGCAAAGTCAATTTTAGCACTACTCCCCTCACGGGGGAGGAGTACAGAAGTCAATTTTAAGAGCCCTTTAGGTCGACAGAATGGGGTTGGTTGTGTGAACGCATTCACTTTTAAATTAACCTGATGCAGCTAAATTCGACCTAACCCCATAGTTTTAGACCAGGCCTAAATGCTTTGGGACAACCTTAAAGGGATTGCAGTTGGTTTCTAAGAAAGCCCAGGATTTACTTTTAAATCTAGAGTGAAGCAGCCAACGTTAGCAAATTTGCTGGGGCCTCACTGACGCTGAGATTCATGCAAATGAGATTTATATGCTAGTGTTAAAACTAGTTACTCAGGGAAAAGGTAAAGGGATTTCCTTCTCCTAAATAATGAGACTGTGCCTATGAGCCAGGTATCAAACTAGTAACCTTATGCTCACACTCTGAAGATTAAGGAACCAAGTTCTACATGATAGTTATGGGAAGGGTATAAAGTTTTTTTATATATATTTGCAAATGTTCACTGAACCCAATTATTTTTCTGAAGGTAAATGTGTTCAAACATGCATCCGACGAAATGAGTATTCACCCACGAAAGCTCATGCCCCAAAACGTCTTTTAATCTATAAGGTGCCACAGGATTCTTTGCTGCTCCTATGTTCAAACAATTTTTGTTTGGATGATATGTATTTTGTTTTGCTGGAAAGATATCAGAAAACACAAAAGCTGACTATGTTGGAAGGAAGAGAGAGCATCATGTGAGGAGAAAGTTAATATGCAAACTAACATACAACCGCTAAAAAACAGTAACCATCTCTACGGCAATCACTGCCGTGCATCTTGTTAGCATGAAACCCTTTTTCAGTAAATTCCCTTCAATCCCAGTGAATCTGATCAATGTGCACGTATAGAAATTGCATCTTATCTCCTTTTCTAAGAAACAAGACAATATAAGCTTTGGAATCAGATTTTTTTCTGTTTTCACCTGATACATATACCCTAGATTTCTAACTCTTGGGTTGATTCACTAGTGTGTTATTCCAGTTTTACATTGGTGTAACTAAATTAAGTTCAGTGAAGATACACTGAAGTCTAACTTGAGTAATGCAAGGGTGAAGCAGATACTGTGCTTCTACCATACTTGCTTAACAATAAGTCGAAAGAGAACTGTTTAATTCCTGGCTTATCTCCATCAACTAGAATACAAGGTAAAGGATGGAGAATGGATCCAATGTCCATTGAATTCAAGGAGACTCTTCCCATTGACTTCAATGAATATTGGATTTGACCCTAAGTGTGTATGTAGTGACTCCATAAAGCAAGAAACTAGCACAATGTGGAAGCAGGCATTTTTTTGTTTGTTTTTTGTGAGGTCTACAATCTATGGAAACTTCCAGTTTTGTTATATATTTAGCAAAATTCTTCTGAGTTATCCATAAAAAGTTGGATCCACTGCTCCAGTTTTGACACTGAAACAAACTTCCACAATAATGGTTTCACATTTTTCTAGTTTTCTTTTTTAATTCTCCCTCTCACTTTTTAATCTGTAATCACTCCTGGATGTTCTCACTGTGAAACAGAATTCTCATGTTCTGTGCTATTAAAATCAAAATCTTGCCTAAATAGTTACCAGAAATGTAAACTTATGCTAAACCTGACTTTCTTTCCTTTAATCCTATTGCATGAAAAACAATAGGATTCTGCAAAAGACCACAACAAAAAAGTTTCTTAACTTTTGATTACAGATTAAAACACAGTTGCCAGAGTAACTGTTGTTCTTTGATTGGATCGTTTGTATGGATCTATGCTCTTGGGACAGGTGCAGCTAGGCATGAAAACTCAGAATCTTTTAAAAAGCAGTGCCTCTTCGTCCTTGTGTAGGTTTCCAAGCATATAAAAAGGGGGAATAGGGAGTTGTCCTAACTGCCCTCCAGTTCCTTCCATTAATTCAGGCCTTCATAACCCAGAGCTCCAAAGAAATGGAAAAGGTGGATCGATACAGGTCATAATCTTGAGAACATGACAGTTGCTATTTGTTTCACTGAGTTTTAGGGCCGGAAAGCGACCTATTAAATCATCTAGTCTGACCTCCTGTATATCACAGACCATTAATTTAACCCAGTTACCCCGATATTGAGCCCAATAACTTGTGTTAGGTTATAAAGCGTTTCAGTGCTCAGAAGACTTAACTGACAGATTCAGGAGAGACAAAGGTGCCACCTTGTCCTGCAGGTGAGGTAATCCTAGATGATTCTAGCAGGTGATCCATGCTTCCTGCTGCAGAGGAAGATGAAACCCTCCCTCCCAAGTTCCCTGCCAAACTGACCTGGGTAAAAATTCCTTCCCAACAACAAATCTAGTGAACAATTTGATCCTGAGCATGTGAACAAGACCCACCAGCCAAGTATCTAAAGCCTGGTCAAAACTACTAATTTACCTTGGTATAGCTACATCTCTTAGGGATGTGAAAAATCCACCCCCCTGAGAAAGACAGCTATACTAACCTAACCCCCAGCGTAGACCAGTGCTGGGTCAACAGGAGAATTCTCATATCAACCTAGCTACCATCTCTCAAGGAGGTGGATTACCTACACCAACGGGAAAACCCTGCTGTTGGCATAGGTAGAGTCTTTACTGAATAGCTGCGGCTGTGCCTTTGCAACATTTTAAGTGTAGAGCATTTTTCTTAAGTCCTAAGAAAAAGGATTCTCTGTGCCAACTCAGAGCACTGGTCCACCCCATCGGGTGTCCTGTCTCCAGCTCTGGCCAATCCCTAATGTGTTAGAGGAAGGAAAAAAACTAGCAAACAAAATACATCTGGCCAATTGTGCATTAGGTGGGGAAAAAGTCCTTCCTGACCCCGCACATGCCTGGCTGATGCCCTGAAGCATTAAATTTAATTATAGCATTGTATTATTGAAGAGCTGCAAGTATTATGAGCTTGTTAGGGGCAGTGCAGATCTTTCTGTTCTTCCCATGGCCTGTGAACAGAGGGGATGAACCAAGGAATTCAGATTCCAAGGCCAAAAGAGCACACCACAACCATCCAGCAGACCCACTCCACCCCCAACAAGACATAGAATTTCTCCAAGAAGCTGGATTAAAGCATGCCTTTTAGAAAGATATCTACTCTTGGTTTTTAAACTCCAAGCAATAGTGAGTTCACCACCATGTCCCCTGGCAAGCTGTTCTGGTGTTAATTACTCTTGCTGCTATTTCAAGGTTGAATTTAGCTGACTTCAACTTCCAGCCACCGGATCTTGTTATGGTTTTGTCTGCAAGATTGGAAGGGCCCCCACTATCAGATATCTCTTCTGTGTGTAAGCCCCTATACACAGTGATCAAGGCTCCTCCCAACCTTCTCTTCTGAATAAGCTGAATAGGTTGAGCTCCATAAACCTCACATTACAAGGCTTGTTTTTAAGCTCCTGGATCATTTTTGCGGCTCTTTTTTGAGCTCTCTCCAGTATTTCCACATCCTTTGGGAAGTGCGGACACCAGACCTGGACACAGTATTCTAGTAGAGGTCTTACCAATGCTGTGTATAGAGGCAAGAGCACTGCCCTATCTCTGCTCGCTATTCCCATTTTTCTGCATCCAAGCATCCCATTAGCCCTTTTTGCCACAGCAGTGTACTGAGCTCCTATTTAGGCAATTATCTATGATGACCCCCAAGTCCTCCTTTGAGTCACTGCTTTCCAAGAGAGTCTCCCATCCTGTAAGAATAGCCTTCATGTTTTGTTCCCAGATGTATTCCCTTGCATTTGACTTTATTAAATTGCATTTTGTTGGATTGTGAACGTTTAGCCAGGTGGTTCAGATGAGTCTGTAACAGCACCTTGTCAACCCCACCAATCTTTGTGTCATCTTCAAACTTTACCAGCAAAGATTTTCTATAATCATTTAGATTGTTGATAAAAATATTAAACAGCATTGAACCAAATTTTTTTCTCATAGCCGTTAGGTGAACTAATCAGATGACATGGACTCAAGTGCCAGTCATATGCAGATGATCGCCACTCTATTTATCATTCACCACATGTCCATACCACCATCACCATGATGGCCCAGGGCTTGGACAAGATCAGCGCATGGATGAAGAACAGCTGGCACAAGCTGAACTCGAGCAAGATAGAGGTGATGATGGTGAGCAGAGGACAGCATTTTGAATAGTCTACATACACAGAACAATCTCCTTTGGCTGAAGGTGCACATCTAAACAACAGACTGAACAGACCTATTGTGGAAGTGCTCTTTGATTCCTCACTGACCCAAGCTCTCACATAGAAGCACCCACACATAATACTTTCTGCCACCCCTAGGTGGCTAGGAGACTCCATCCCATTCTGGTAGATGATGTCCTGGCCTCAGTTATTCATGCCTTCATCATCTCTTGTCTGGACTACAGCAATGTGACATACCTGGGCATGCAGCCTTCAGCCCTTAGGAAACTCCACCTAGTACAGAATGCTGCAGCATGTCTCTTCATTAGCATTGGATTGTGCAAACTCATCAAACCTCTCCTCCACTCCTTACACTGGCTTCCCCTAGACCAGGGGTTTCCAAACTTTTTGCCGGCATCACCCCATTTTCATTAATTATTTCCTCTTGGGACCCCAGACAGCATGGGGGATACCATTTTGAAGAGCAAAATGGCAATCTCTGCACAGCGTGATCTCACTCACTGGATGTGTGAGGTCACATTGTGTGGAGGAAGCCATTTTTCACTACAAAATAGTATTCTCCACAAAGCGTGATCTTGTACATATGGTGCATGCGAGGTCATGCTGTGTGGGAGTTGCTATTGTGTAGAGCTTGCTGGCGTCCTCCATGCATCATGACCTCACCCACACCATGTCAGGGTTTCCTCCCCACTCTGAACTCTGGGGTACAGATGTAGGGACCCGCATGAAAGACCCCCTAAGCTTAATTCTACCAGCTTAGGTTAAAAACTTCCCCAAGCACAAATTCCTTCCTTGTCCTTGGTATCATTGCCACCACCTAGTGATTTAAACAAACATTTAGGGAGGGCCATTTGGAGCCCTACTTCATCCAAAATATCCCCCCAAGCCTCTACACACCCTTTCCTGGGGAGGCTTGAGAATAATATCCTAACCAATTGGTTACAGAGTGAGCACAGATCGAACCCCTGGGTCTTTAGGACACTGAAAAACAATCGGTTCTTAAAATACGTTTATTTAAAAAAAGATAGAAGAATCACCTCTTGAAAATCAGGATGGAAGATAACTTTACAGGGTAAGAAAAAGATTCAAAACACAGAGGATTCCCCTCTAGGCAAAACTTTTAAGTTACCCAAAAAAAACCAACCCAGGAATAAACCTCTCTCTTAACCTAGAGAAAATTCACAAGCTAAAACAAAAGATAATCTAACACATTTCCTTGCTATTACTTACTATTTCTATAATATTAGATGTATCATTTCAGTAGGAGCTGGATTACTTGTTTGGGGTCTCTCTTTGTCTCAGAGAGAACAGCAACACAGAGCACAAAGCAAAAACCTTCCCCCATAGATCTGAAAGTATCTTCTCCCCTTATTGGTCCTTTTGGTCAGATGCCAACCAGGTTATTTGAGCTTCTTAACCCTTTACAGGTAAAGGAAGAATTTTATGTTACCCTTAACTGTATGTTCATGACACACCATAAGTGCAAGGTCACTCTGTGAGGAGCAAAGTGACATCTTCTGCACACTCGGGATTGCAGCGACCCTATTCGCTGATGGCACAACGCCAGTTGGGGCATGACAAAGGATGAATATAAAGAAATAACACAAGAATGTAGGGACAAAATTAGAAATGCCAAGGCACAAAACAAGATCAAACTAGCTAGAGACATAAAGGGTAACAAGAAAACATTCTACAAATGCATTAGAAGCAAGAGGAAGACCAAGGTCAGGGTAAG
The DNA here is from genome assembly GCF_025201925.1 of Gopherus flavomarginatus. Taxonomy (NCBI): domain Eukaryota; kingdom Metazoa; phylum Chordata; order Testudines; family Testudinidae; genus Gopherus; species Gopherus flavomarginatus. The sequence goes on from NC_066619.1 coordinate 30,935,680, forward strand.
CCCATTACTCAATGATGGGTGGGAATAATAACAGAAAATGTGGAAATGGCAGAGGTGCTGAATGACTTCTTTGTTTCAGTTTTCACCAAGAAATGTGGTGGTGATTGGACATCTAACATAGTGAATGCCAGTGAAACTGATGTAGGATCAGAAGAGGCTAAAATAGAGAAAGAACAAGTTAAAAATTACTTGGACAAATTAGATGTCTTCAAGTCACCAGGGCCTGATGAAATGCGTCCTAGAATACGCAAGGAGCTGACTGAGGAGATAGCTGAGCCATTAGCGATTATCTTTGAGAAGTCATGGAAGACTGGAGAGATTCCAGAAGACTGGAAAAGGGCAAATATAGTGCCAATCTATAAAAAGCGAAATAAGGACAACCCAGGGAATTACAGATCAGTCATCTTAGCTTAGTTTAGCTTAATTTAGGCTAGGTGTACACTGGGGGGGTGGGGTCGACCTAAGATACGCAACTTCAGTTACGCAAATAGCATAGCTGAAGTCAGAGTATCTTAGGTCGATTTACCTGGCCATGAGGACGGCGGCGAGTTGACTGCTGCTGCTCCCCCGTAGACTCTGCTTCCACCTCTCGTCATGGTGGAGTTCTGGAGTCGATGACAGAGCAATCGGGGATCGATTTTATCACATCTAAACTCGACACAATAAATCGATCCACGATAGATCGATCACTATCCACCGATCTGGCGGGTACTGTAGACGTACCCTTAGACTCTCATTGACTTCAGTGGGCTTTGGGGTCAGCCCACAGTGCCTTCTAGCACCTAACTGGGATATTGGTTTAATCTGGCCCAGAGCCTGTCTACACTACACAATTAAGTTGATCCATGTTAGGTGAATTTACAGCCACCGCATGTCCACACTGCCCTCCATAGGCAACATGTGGGGGGGGCATGTGGGATCAAATGCCCTCTAGATTTCTGCTTGGCCTGCTAGGGGGCAGGGAGACAGGCTCTGTCCTTCTCTCGCTGCTCCTACTCCCCAACCCCGGGCATGTTTGGCTCCTGTCCTTGGCAGCTGAGCACTCGCAGCGCATGGAGGGTGCAGGACCGAACTGCTTCTCACGCCAGCTGAGGGTGGATGCTCTGGGTCACTGCTCTGTGCAGCATAGTGGATACCTGTGAGAAACTTGCTGGGATGCAGGTACAGTTTGCCCCCTCCTTTCCCCATTTGGGCGGCAGCTGGGCTCCCAGCTGGAGCCCTCCACCCACTTCAGGGTGACAGCCCAAGCTGTGAGCCTGGTGCAGGCTTCACAGCATGGAGCCTACCAGCCTTTCTTGTCAATGTCACAGCTGCCTCAAGCTCAGAGCAGCAGTCTAGCTCACAGCTGTGAAACTGACAAGAAAGGCTGGCTAGGAACCATGCTGTGAAACTGAGTCAGGCACCAGGCTCACAGCTGGGGCTGTTACCCAGTGGTGAGGAGCAGTGACTCCAGCTGTGAGCCTGGTGCCCACTTGACAGCTGGGGGGGGGGGGGAATGGAAGCTGTGAGGCACATGCCAGGCTCAATTTCATAGCAGGGAGCCAATCAGCTTTTCTTGTTAATTTCAGGGCTCCAGCTGTGAGCCAGGTGGCAGAGCTGAGCTATGAAATTGACAAGAATGACAGCCAACAGCTGATATAAGTAATGCAGCATCTACAAGGACACTGCTTTTCCCTAACTACACCAGCATAAGCCCTATGCCTCTTGTGGAGGTGGAGTTATTATGTTGCTATAGTAGGGCACTTACATGTGTGACAGGTTGGATCACAGAAACCCTCTTGGGAGCTGCCAGCCGATGTGCCCAGACTACCTCTGCTCCCGCTTTCCCTGCCAGCTCGGGACCCCAGCACCCGGTCTTGCTGAGCCAGACACTCCCGTCTGCTCCAACACAGACCCAGAGTCTGAATTATTTGCCCCAAAGCTGCAGGTTTACCTGAAAGCAGCTCACATAAGTGTGCTTGTCTCTAACACTCAGATGCCCAACTCCCAATGGGGTCTAAACCCAAATAAATCCATTTTACATTGTATAAAGCTTATATAGGATAAACTCATAAATTGTTCACCCTCTATAACACTGATAGAGAGACATGCACAGTTCTTTGCTCCCCCAAGTATTAATACATACTCTGAATTAACTAATAAGTAAAAAGTGATCGTATTAAATACAGAAAGTAGGATTTAAGTGGTTCCAAGTAGTAACAGACAGAACAAAGTAAGTCACCAAGCAAAATAAAATAAAATGCGCAAATCTGTGTCTAATCAAACTGAATACAGGTAAGCTCCTCACCAGTTCCAGAATGCTCCCTTTTACAGACTAATCTCCTTTTAGCCTGGGTCCAGCAATCACTCACACCCCTTGCAGTTACTGCCCTTTGTTTCAGATTCTTCCAAGTATCCTGGGGGGTGGAGATGTTCTCTCTTTAGCCAGCTGAAGACAAAATGGAGGGGTCTCCCAGAGGTTTAAATAGACTTTCTCTTGTGGGTGGAGACCCCCTCCTCCTTCCTATGCAAAGTCCAGCTCCAAGATGGAGTTTAGGAGTCACCTGGGCAAGTCCATGCATGACTCACAGTTTTTACAGGTAGCATCCCTTGTTTACCTTGAACGTTCTCAAGCACACTTCTTATGTGGATTGGAGCATTCCAAGATCCATTGTCCTTCAAGTGTTTCTTGATTAGGTACTTAATTTCAACATTCCTTTCTCCAGGAACTGACCAAATGTTCTACTAAGGTTATTTAGAAATCAAGCCAGTACACAGCCAACATTCATAACTTCGAATAATGATACATGCATACAAGTAGGATTAACACATTCAGTAGATCATAACCTTTGAGATATGTTACATGGCATATGTAGCATAAAACACATTCTAAGCATGTTTCCATAAAGCCTTATGGGAGGTACCGTCACGACATGGGCAGGAGCAAGGCTATAGTGTAGACACTGACTAATTAGGTCCATGTAAGACAACTAACTCTGTAGTATAGACCAAGCCTCAAAAGGAAGAACACCACCCAGTGAATTACATGCACCACTACTTGCAGCTCCCAGATTATGCTTAGAAATCCCTCATCTCATTTGATCTCATTGGCCTTGTGTGACCCTACTTAGCTGTGAAATGTGAAGAGGTTATCCACCCCTATTTTCCAAATTTTCACCTGTTCACAGATTCAACCTAAAATCCCAGTCAGATTGAAAATGCTGATATATGTTTAGATATATGCAGCCATTGCTAGTAGTACTGAAATGAGCATTGCTTTTAAACCCACCACAATAAGTGGTTTAGTTCTTTGCTTTAATATTTAAAGAAACAGAATTTCCACTCATCCTTTATGTTGCTGTGGGCATGTAGCTTTGTGCAAATACATTTTAAACAGCTATTCTACTCATCTGTGACCTCAGCTACACCCACACCTATGGCTTTCACATGTTGTTCTCCAGTTTCTAATTTAGTAAATTATAAACATTTTTTTAGTGTTGTATGTTTCTAAACAGTTGCCACCATGGTAACTTTATATATCTTTTTAATGTTATGACTTTAAAACCCACATGCTAAAAAGTATATAAAAAACTAGTATGTATAATTGCACTGCATATTTTGTCAGATTATTTTCTCAGAAACTAAAGTGAAACTATAGAGGGTTTTTTTTTTTAAATTTTTGTTTTGTCTTGTTTTCCCTTGCAACTTCTCTCCATCTAATTCTGCTCCACTCATGCAGCTGCCTTTCCGTGTGTTGGTGGCAGGTTGCTTTGAAGAGGCACAGCATTAAGGAAATCCAGGATGGATTAGTCAGTGAATGAAGTGCCAGAAGCACTGTTAATATCTATGTAAAAATAGCTTTTGCTATTTCAGAACTTCCATCAAGCAGTATTAGCTTGTAGATTCTACTGCGCTTAAAAGACTATGCCTTAGTTCTCACAATTTCTTTTGAAGTCTGGATTGTTAGCCAGAACTTTTATTCAAGATCCTGGGGAGGAAGGGATTCTGAGTGACTTTTTTAAAAAAGATTTTTACACAAACTTTTGATATTGGGTCTGTGGTACGATCAGTGTTTCTGCAATTACAAAAAATGGCTTATAACTTCATCAGGTAAGTGCAAATATCAGCAAGAATAAAATGTAAGGATCTTGAGTGTTTGTAGACGAATTGGAGGTGAAGTACGGTAAATTTAAACATACTACTGTGAATCTCTCCTACCCAGAAGTAAGTGTATACCATTCATAGGCTGATCAATAAGAAACTTTAGTCTCTTAAAAATAAAGGAACTGATTTTGATCTCACTTGTAACTCCAGAGATTCAGTCAATGGATTTACTCCCAATCTGCACTGTTACAAATTAGATCAGAATCTGGCCCCAAACCTTTAGGAAGAGATTGTATTTTATTTTCAATGTAAAAGTTTAAACAAGTAGCATCTGTCCTACCCTCTAGAAAAATATACCTTCAGGTGTTTTTTATTGTTGTGTTTTTTGTGGCAGTTCAAATACTCTATTGTACAAATTTAGCAACTCCAACATCCTTTGGAATAATATACATAATCCATGTGTTTAATTAGAAATGGCTGGTCTCCTACAGATTACCCCATTATTGCAAGATATTCAGGCTAATGTTGCTCTTTAAGGATGTAAATGTGTAAGAGTCTTCAGTTTATCCAAAAATATTATTGGACCTCAGTTCTAGGACAGATACTCAGCTGTTGTAAATGGGTGTAGCTCATTGAAATCAATAGAGCTGCAGCTATTAATAGTAGCTGAGTATCTGGCACTCTGTTTTGTTTGATTTTGTGTTTTGGCTGCTCCTTTTTATTGTTAATCAAAAAATCTCATTCAGATAAAGCAAACTGTTTTATTGGGATTTTTAAAGTGTGACATGGGGAAACTGGATGTCTGTAAGGATTGGTACTGGATTATGGAGCTTTTAACCTTTAGTTACTGCTCTAGTTTATAGGTATATCTAACTGAATGCCATTCTAGCTTATAGCTGTACCTCTGATTGGTACTTTCCAATAGTCCATCTTTGGCAATGTGCAACAGTGACTCTTTGGTGGCCAACAGAGAAAACGTTTTTGGCACTCCTGCCCCTATCCCAGAGCTGCGAGGAGAAAACACATGTGCACATACCTACAGAGCCCCCTGAAAGATAGCGCCCAGAGTGACTGCTCTGCTTGCCCACCCCAGAACTGTGTAAAGTAAGTTTTAAGGTCTCAGTCCAGCCAGCAGGTTCTACATCACAAAACTCTTGACATTTAATTGGAACCTTTTGGAAACTGAACTGTGCTCAAACCTTCAGAAGTGCTCCAGCCAGGACAGAGTGGAGGCACAGTGGCAGGGCAGTGTGGGCAAGCTTTCATCACTGCTGCATGTGCAGAAATTGTTCTGTGGATAAATACAGGTCTTCAGTCTCTAGTGCCATCAATTCAGCATCTCTTTGAAAAGAAGTAAAAAATGTCAGATGTGAGACTTCTGTTGAACTTGTGACTGAGGAATGTTATATATTTCAGTATTTTCCTAACACTGGAAAGTATAAAATTAATGTCTATGTCCAATATGATGAAATGAGACTAGTGTCCTCTTGGAGGTCAAATGTGAAATTATATGTTTATCAATGAGAAGGTGCAGTATTTGATCTGCCTGCTTGGACATTATTAGAAATTAAATGGGGAGGTTAATCTAATTCTTTGATGGATGGAATTTATATTATTATATAATAAATGGTGTTCAGATTCTGATAATCTTTTCTCATGTTGAATTGTTCCGTGAATAGCCCCATTGAAGTTAATGAGTCTAATTGCGAGGCCCTTACCCACACTGATGCTCAGTTATTCAGATGTAAGCAAGGGGATTATTGTCTGGACCATTGGGACTACTTGTGAAATCAGAAACTACTCAACATGAGCAAGGCTATCAGAATCTGGTCCCTAAGGATGGAAAGGCAGCAATTCAAAAAATGTTGTGGAAGTCATCTTCACAGGTTGATACTCACCAGATAAAATAATAGTTTCTTCCTTCATCCTCCATTCACTGCAATTCTTTCTTCTTTTGAGTATTAGTCATTATCTCCTCACTCTCTTTAAAAATTTTTTGCAGACAGGTCAATCAGCTAGCATAGCAGTTGTCATAAACATACAGCTAAGGGTAGCATAAAATCCCTCCTTTACCTGTAAGGGGTTAAGAAGCTCAAATAACCTGGTTGGTACCTGATTAAAAAGGACCAATAAGGGAAGAAAATACTTTCAAATCTCTGGGGGGAGGTTTTGTTTGTGCTCTCTTTGTTCTCTCTGGGACAGAGAGGGACCAGGTCAGGAAAAGACATCTCCTAAAACCCTACCTGAAATAAGCATCCAAGATTACAAATATTGTAAGTAATAGCAAGGAAATGCGTTAGCTTATCTTTTGTTTTAGTTTCTGAATTTTCCCTATGCTAAGAGGAATGTTTATTCCTGTTTTTTGTAACTTGGAAGTTTTGCCTAGAGGGGAATCCTCTGTGTTTTAAATCATATTACCCTGTAAAATTACCTTCCATCCTGATTTTACAGAGGTGCTTCTTTGACTTTTTTTTTTTTATAATAAAGTTCTGCTTTTAAGAACCGGATTGGTTTTTAGTGTCCTAAAAACCCAAGGGTCTTGTCTGTGCTCACCTTGTTTAGCTATTTGGTTGGTATATTATTCTCAAGCCTCCCTAGGAAAGGGGGTGAAGGGGATTGGAGGGATATTTTGGGATAACAGGAACTCCAAGTGGTCCTTTTCCTGAATCTTTGTTTAACTCACTTGGTGGTGACAGCGATACTGTCCAAGGACAAGGAAGAATTTGTGCTTTGGGGAAGTTTTTAACCTAAGCTGGTAGAAATAAGCGTACGGGGTCTTTCATGCGGGTTCTCACATCTGTACCCCAGAGTTCAGAGTTGGGAGGGAACCCTGACAGCAGTGCATTGCATAATGCCAAGAAGAGCCATTCTAAAGAACTTGGAGGCAACATGGCATTACTTCCCTTGCAGGGAACACATAAATATTTAACATGCACCCACATTAAGTTCCGCAGTTATTATTCATTGCTAAACCAGATGCTGCTTCTGGGGAGCAAAGCAAACTGTATCTTGGTTTGCTCATTTGGGGGAGTGTTTTTCATTGTCACATTAAAAAGATTCTAATCAAATTTGTTTTTACCAAGCCAAAAATTTCCAAGCATAATCAAATCTCAAGTCATGGACACAGAATTCCTTTGAAATTAAACTGCTTCTTTGATATTTGTTTTGTAGGCTTTTAAAAATGTACAGAATACCTAACCGTGATAAGGTCTGAACTTTTGTTTTTAATCATTTATTGTGATGTTTTATTAAATATGTCTAAATTTAGCTCAGGGAGGGCCTGGGGTGTGAAGTCCTCAATCACAGAAGAGGTACAGCTTGGGTATCAGCAGCACAAGCTTCCCCTCACTACCTGTTAATGTGTCCCAGCCCTGCTATAGAGGCATTATCTGTAGGGATGAGATAACAGTTCTAGGTAGCGAAGGTACTTAGGTGGATCCTATTACCATAGTACTGGAACTTCTAACAATCTTTTTAATATATGTATCCTCGCTATGCCCCTGTGAGATAGGGAAGTACTGATTTTCCCGTTTCACCGGTGGGGAACTGAGGCACAGAGGGACAGACTTTGAAAGGTATTTAGGCACCTTAGGATGCAGTTAAGGGACTAGTCAGGTTTTCAAATGGGTGTTTAGGCACCTAACTACCATTGATTTGAAACCAATGGGAGTTAGGCACCTAGGCTCATTTGAAAATCCCACCAGGTACCAATCAGCATCTTTAAGCACCTAAAAACTTTTACAAATCTGGCCCAGAGAGACTCCAATTGAAGTCAGTGGGGCTTACTAACCTCACTTGCTTAGAAGTTTTTGAAAATCCCACTAGATGCCTATCTTCATCTTTAGGCACCTAAATACCTTTGAAAATCTGGCTCTGAATGTCTTGCCTGAGGTCACACAGGAAAGTCTGTGGCAGAGCAGGGAATTGAGTCCAGGTCTCCCAGGTTCCAAGCTAGCACCTCAACTACTTCCTCTCTGTTCAGTCTCTATAGCCCCTTCAGCCTTTGGACTCCATATTGCTACAGCGTCCCTGTTAGTGCTAAGCACCAACCATGGTGATGGTTATTGTGATTTGTCCACTAATAAGTATTGGTCTGAAACCACCAACTCATTTTGTGAAGGCAGTTGAATGATAATCAGTTAATAACAACTTAATAGTGACCTGGGACGGAATAAGACCCCCAAGATGGGAAGGACTCTGTATTTAAGGTGACCATATATTCGGTTTTACTGGGACAGACCTGGTTTTTAATATGATATCCTGATGTTTATATTTATATCTTGTGTTTGTATTTACATCTGTCAAGCCATGTAATGGCAAATTAGGAATATTGGGACCACACTATCTTGAAATAACACCAATATGAAAGAAAATAGTGCATTAATGTTTTCTCTTATTATCCAGTCATTGCAAATCACTGCAGTAAATTAGCATTGTATGTCGTCTTCTTCTCCTCACTTGCATTGTCTGTTAAATGCACTATCATTTCCTTAAATAAAAACTGTTCTTATTAAAAGTTAAGTTTCTTTTTTAATAGAAACTGAAGTGTCCAATATGTTCTCTACCTGAATGATTTGGAATGGACTCATAGAATTCTATAACCTCCATTTGTTCTGAAATGTCATTCTTCTTCCTGAGTCCCTGTTTTCTCATTTGAAGCCATGGGCTAAACTAATGCCTGGTATAATTCTAGAGATGTAATGGAGCCAGGTGTAAGTTTGGTCCATTACTTAAAAGGCTAACAAAGACTTTTATTATATATCTGTTCCCTTTTGGATATATGTTTAATAGAAGCTACTTTTATGTTACAGGAGCAATTCCATTGCAGACTGACCAAGGTACAATTTAAAGCAAAAAGCAAAATGACTGTCAAGGTTAAAGTTTGAGGAGAGTAAAGGACATTTTAAAAGGCAGTGGACACAGCTTCCTTTTATTAAAATTAGTCCCGGGCCCCCACTGTGCCACTGAGCGGACTTTTAACAGCTCAGTCAGCAATGCCAGCCGAAGCTGCCAGGATCCCTTTTCGACCAGGAATTCAGGTCAAAAAATGGACCCCTGGCAACCCTGCTGTGTGAGCTATTGTTGGTTGCATGATATCTCTACGACCTTTGGTCTACAGTCTCAACACTGCCAATATGTTATTGCTTTGTAAAGCACCTTGGGAATTTATAGTGTAATAAGTGTATGGTCAAACCTGAGTACAGATATCACACTTGTCAGCTAAACTGCACACATGAAATATTGAAAATAGAGCAGGTCTGAGCCAGTCCAGTAGAACACAATGTCATACAGTCCCTGTGTTCTATATCTTTAGTATGAATGGTGCTACATGAAATGATATTCAGGATTTTTTCAGTTCCAGTGTTACCTGGAATTATCTGAACCCAAAGCTATGGTAACTAATCTGTTTTCCAGGCAGTGTCAGGAAAGAAATTAGTGGGGGATGCAGTACCTCCGTCTGATAAATGATTGGTACACACCAGAGTGCTTCCACTCAAAAATCCTTGTTTTTATTGAGTACAAATCACATATCAAAACTAGCAATACTCTAGAAGCACATATAGTTACCCAAAGTCTAAGGTGGTATTGAGTGACAGAAGCAGGATTCCAGTGGCCAGCCTTTCTCCTCGCCTTGGGAGTTTGATTCCAGTCTCCTTGCTTGTAAAAAAATCTAAACTTCTACAAAGTACACTGTCTAACCAAACTCTGTGTAGATTTTCTCTAAACTAGGCACACAACTATCATAATGGCCCCAATAGGCTAACAGTCACCCTAGTATCAGCAAATAAAAATGTATTATTCTACTCATCAGCAAAGCAACTTTAACAAAAAAAATTTTATAGACATAGGCACCCAGACCAAGGTCAGTTTTCCACCTCCTCCCCATGAATCTGTCCTTTCACTGTATCTATCCTGTTAGTAATAGTACAGCTTTGTGCAGCTGTTTTTGTTCTGTTTGCCTAAGCCAAGGCCAGATTTTCTGACTCTGTGGCATCCTCGCTTCCAGTTTTAAGTGCATAAGATGGCTGCAGGATGTGTCAAATCCAGGTCTCTCATAACACTGATAGCTGGCTCTATGGATCAGAAAATAGTCCAGAACCTATGTACAGCTGCCATGGTTGTTCCATCCACTATAGATCCAGGGACAGTGCTGAGCCACAATGTTCCCATTGCTATGCTTCAAAGGGAATTGCAAACATTAGTTTCTTCTTCTGCTGATCCAGAGCATATGTAACGGAGCTGCCTTATTGGTAGCTAGGAATTGCATTCTGTGTAACTGGAAGAAAAAATCAGTGCCATCAGTAGAGAAGCAGATGCATGTTCTTGATGTCTGAACTCCTGGAGTAGGCTATTTATAAAGTAAAAAGTTCTCCTGAGACTTTTGAGAAAATACAGAATCCTTCTTGTGGCTTCATTGCTCACGTTCATGATGATGACTATTGATTCAGAGGGGAGAACATTTGTTTTGTAAGAATATTTAGTCTAAAGGTTTTTAATATTTTATGACAGGTTTCAGAGTTAATATTTTATGTCTCTTATGTTTTCCTGTTTGGATTATTGTTGATAATATGTGAGTCCATAAGCATGCTTTGTATAAAGGGCCATTTCTATGAAAACAATTGGATCTGCATAAAACTATGCTGTCTGGTTTTCTAAATCCAAATAATTTCAGTTTTATCGCCCTGCCTCTTACCACCACCCTCCTTATCTTGACTGTTTTTAAATGGTTTTTGAAATATTATCTTTCATGCTTCAATAGCTCAGAAATAGCTAAATAGATTTTCTTCAAACCTTTCAAAACAATTCTGAGCCAAAAAAAATCTCAATCCGAAAGGTTATTTGTGAAGAAACTGATGAAACTGAAAATCGGGCTTGAATTTAATGTCCCATCTTGGTTGTAGGCATAGTGTGACTTTCTTGTAATTCCATTGGAATAATCCATTGTATTGTTTTCAGACAAAACATTTTTATCCAAGCGAAAAGGATAAAATGTTTTGAAAATCAAGACAAGAAAAGTACCACTGAAAATTTATGCTAGACAGGGAAGTTAAACTGCAATGCAGTGATACAACCAGAGTATGAATGGCTGCAGGATAGCCATGAGATTCAAGTGTCTATGTGCACCTTGGCTGATCCATTGTCTTCAGGCACTCATCAGAATATACCCATCGTTTTTCAGGGTGGGTATACTGTTGTGTACAATGTATGAAATGCATCTTTGGGTAGAAGACCCACACAAGGGTCTATGTACCATTTAAGCCCTCAAAATAGGGGTTAAGTGGGATTTAATTTGTTCACAACTAGATCTCAATGATGTTTTTTGACTGAAACTTTTTTGGCAAAAAATGCAGATTCAGCAACCTGTCTGGACCAGGGGGAGCATGCAGCTGTCCTCTGTGGTCTAGGGGATGTGAGTGTCTGGGCCGGGGAGGGCCCCACAGCGGGGCTCAGTGGAGGAGGAAGGGTGAGTGTCTGGCCTCCCTGAGTGGGCTGTGGGGATGAGAGGGCAGAGAAACAGGAAATGGGTTGTAATAGGGGTTTCTTTAACTCTCTACTCCGGGTGGGAAATTTGTGTGTGTTTGTATTGTTACAGACATACTTGCAGACAGGTATTTTGAAATAAATTTCCAAAATAATTGAAACTGGTATGATTCTATAGTGTTATTTAGACAAATTTAAATTTGAAAAATTTTAAAATATTATATGGAGAATTTTTAATTTTTTGGCACAGAATTCCCCCAGGAGTAACATTAGCAGTTTGTTAATTCACTTTGATCTAGTCCTGTTTCAAAGAGGACTAGATCAAAGCACATTAACAAACTGTTAATGCACATCAGCAGGGTTCACACGGACAGTTAGTCCACGGCAGGCTAACGCAGGCAGGGTAGATTCACACCCTAGTTTGCCATGAACTAATTGTTCATGTAGGCAAGCCCATACATTCCAAGCCCAGAAGAGATCATTGTGATCATCTGGTTTGACCTCCTGTATAACAAAGGTCATAGAATTTTTAATAATTTCTCGAACAAATATTTTTAGAAAAACATCCAATCTTGATTTAAAATTTGTCAGTGATGGAGAATCCACCATGACCCTGGGTACAGTGTTTCAACTTTTAATGACCTTCACTGTTCAAAAATGTACACCTTATTTCCAGTCAGAATTGTCTAGCTTCACCTTCCAGCTATTGGATTGTTTTATATCTTTCTCTGCTAGAGTGAAGAGCCCATAATGAAATATTTGTTCCTCATGTAGGTACTTATAAACGGTGATCAAGTCACCCCTTGCCCTTCTCTTTGTTAAGCTAAATAGTTTGGGGTTCTTGAGTCCCTCAATATAAGACACTTTTTTCTAATTCTTTGATGATTCTCATGGCTTTTCACTGAACTCTCTCCAGTTTATCAACGTCTTTCTTGAATTGTGGACATCAGACTGGATACAGTGTTCCAACAGCAGTCACACCAGTGCCAAATACAGAGGTAAAATAACCTCTCTACTCTGAATCGAGATTCCCCTGTTTGTGACCTGTCCTCTTTATTATTTACCATTCCCCCATTTTTGTGTTGTCCACAAACTCTCTGCATCCCTTATTCATGATGAATTTGTTTTTTTCCAGGTCATTAATAAAAATGTTAAATAGTGTAGGTCCAAGTACTGATCCACGTGGGACCCCATGAATGCACACCCACTCAGTGATGATTCCCCATTTACAATTACCTTTTGAGACCTATCAGTTAGCCCTTTTTAAATCCATTTAATATATGCCATGTTAATTTTATATCATTCTATTTTTAAATCAAATGTGTGTTACCAAGTCAAGTGCTCTATAGACGTCTAAGTATATTATATCAATACTATCTCCTTTGTTAATTTGTAATCTCATCAAAAGAAGATAGGCTCCAAGGATGTTTTAGTTTGACAGGATTCATTTTCCATAAAAGCATGTTGATTGGTTATAATTATATTACCTTCCTTTAATTCTTTATTAATCGAGTCCTGGATCAGCCACCTCATTATCTTTTGTGGGACTGATCTCAAACCCCAGTGTCCGAAGAGTTACTGAAAATCGACATTAATAGTCCAACAAGCTCCTCAACCAGCTCTTTTACAACTTTCAGGTGCAAGTTATCGGGACCTGCTCGTTAATAAATGTCTAACTTTAGCAGCTGCTGTTTTAACAATATCCTTAGTTACTGTGAGAGTGGAAAGATTTCATTATCATCATATGATATGATTACATTGTCTGTTTTTCCCCCAAATACAGAACAGAAATACTGATTGAACACTTCTACCTTTTCTGCATTATTATTGATAATTCTATCATTTCCATCTAGTAATTGACCAATACCATTAGTAGGATTCCTTTTGTTCCCAGTATACTTAAATAACTCCTTATTGTGCTTAACTCTACTGGCTATAAGATTTCGCCTTGTATTTCTTTGCTTCCCTTATCAAATTTCTACAATTCCTAGCTTCTGGTTTATATTCCTTACTATCAACTTCCCCTTTATTTCATTTTTATATATTATTTTTTAATATTTGAGCTGGCTTCACTTCCCCTCTAAACCACGCTAATTTTTAATGGGCACGGCCTTCTTAATCAATTGTGGCTTTTTGGGTATAAAGTAAAGTGTTCTTAAACAATTCCCAATTATCATTCACCTTTTTCTGATTAAAAGCTTCCTACCAGCTGATTTGGCTTGTAATTGTTTTCAGCTTTGTGAAATTGGCCCTTTTAAATCTCCAAATGTATATATTATGTCTTTAGGCTTTATTCTGTTTGCATATTATAAATATGATTAAGTCATTATTGCTTATACCCAAGATGCCATTAATTTTTAGTTAATTTCCTCTTTATCTGTCAGAGTGAGGTCTAATGTACATTTCCCACATGTTGGATGCAACACTTTTTGAGTTAGCAAACTGTCATCTATAATATTTTGAAAATTCCAAGGATGTTTTAGTTCTGGTACCATGAGACCTCCAGCATATGTCACTCAAACTGAAGTCCCCATGATCACACAGCTTTTTTTTCCATTATAAATAGGTACTTAAGGAACCAGTCATCCTGTTCCTAGCATGATTTGATGGTCTGTAGCAGACACCAATTAATACAGCGTCACATGCTTTATCTATTAGGACATTGGTCCATAAGTACTCAAGTCATTTTCTTCTGAGTTGTCAGTGACTCAGAAATAGGTAATACTATTTTAACATAGAGTTACCCCGCCTTTTGCCCACTTGATGCTTCCTAAATATGATATTCACAAACTTTGTTACTACAAATGGAGTTCCCCAAACACTTCAGTCCAAACACATTCTGGCTTATGTAAAACAATAAAACATGTTTATTAACTACAGAAAGATAGATTTTAAGTAATTACAAGTAATGAGGCATAAAAGTCAGTATTTGGTTACAATTAAATAAAAAAACACAACTAATAGCTAACTTTACAAGCTAAAGTGAATTCAATGCAAAGAATCTCTCTCAGCACATGTTCTAGCAGTCTTACTGGCTGAATCTTTCAGCCAGGATCAACCTCCAGTCCAATGATGCTTCCTTTGTCTTTCAAGTGTCATTGATGCCATGAATAGAGATGAAAGGAGAGATTATTGTGTCCCCTGTTCTCAATTTTTATAGTTATTTTCTTATTTGAAAATCATCTCCAGCTGAGGTTCAGGAGACAGAGAGTCCTTTTGTACAGGAATTTCCAGCTGTTCCATTGCCAAAGAATGTTCTTCCTGCCAAAGAACAGTCACTTAATCAGGTGATAGTCCTTTTGATTTTGTTGACACCTGGTTGAGGCATCAGTTTACCTTTTGTCTCTGAGGAACTGGTTTGTGCCTACTTTTCTAAACTTGGAACATGTCTCAGTAAAGTTCTGTAGTAGAATCTTATAACTTTACATACAATATTGCCACACGTATTTTACCAGAACAATAATGACCAGCAAATTATGAGTTTTCAGATGATACCTCGCAAGGCATACTTTGTAAAAAATGCATCATAGTCTTATAAAAAGGATGAATGTAAGGGTACAGACTGTCACACAGCCCTAAAGTTCATCTTTAGATGGAAGGCCAGTAGGAAGAGTGTGTTAGCCCACAGTGGAATCTATGAGCCAAATTGCACTGGACTAGATTGGTAAGATTTTAACAGATCTGTGGACAGATAGGACTTCAGTTAGCACCTTAGCCACCCAAAATCCACAGAAGTGAGCAGGGATTGAACTTCTGTCCTTCTGCTAACTCACAGGCTCCTAACACAAGATCTAAAAATGAATCTTATTGAGGATTCAATCCTGCAAGATGCTGAGCAGTCTGGCCCTGATCCAGCAAATTGCTTAAACAAATTTCCCACTGTCTTCAGTGAGCTCAGGAAGGGCCTTTTGCCCAGTGGTGATGATACTTGGTTTACTGAAGGGGCTTCAAATTCGTCTAGGGAACACTTCCTTCTAAAAATGAAGGGCCTGGTCCTGACTGCAGCCAGAGAGCATTATGGGTTGTTTTGTTTTGTTTTTTGTAGATTCATAGAGTATAAGGCCAGAAGAGACCACTGGATCATCTAGTCTGAATACCTGTATATCACAGACTGTTAAATCTCACACAGTTCCTCCTGTACTGGACCCAATAATTTGTCTTTGACTAAAGCATAACTTGTATTTGGCAAGCACATATTTTCCAGAAAGGCATCCCTGCTTGATCTGAAGACATCTAGAGATGGGGAATCCATCATTTCCTTTGCTAGCTTGTTCCAATAAAAATGTGTGCCCTATTTCTAATTTGAAGTTGTCTGGCTGCAGTTTCCATTACATCTGCGCAGTTACCTTAGTGAACCAAACTTGTAATTTCTTCAGAGAATGAAATCAGGTTTTTTTGACAAGACCTATTTTCCATAAAACTATGTTGACTGGATTTATTATATTTCTATCCTTTAATTTTTCATTAATTGAATCTTATATCAGCTTTCCATTATTTTGCGTGGGAATGATGTCAGGCTAACTGGCCTGGTCATTCCACTTGTCCTTTTAGAATATTGACACACCATTAGCTCTCTTCTAGTCTTCTGGAATTTCCCTGGTATTCCAAGATCTATAAACAATATCAGTGGGCTAGAGAACTTATCAGCCAACTGTTTTAAGACTCTTGGGTGCAAGTTATCCAGGCATTCTGATTTGAAAAATGTTTATCCTAGTAGATGTTGTTTAACATCCTCCTTGGTTATTAATGGATTAGAAAGTATTTCATCCTCGTGTGATAAGAGTACATCATCCTGCTTCTTTTCAAATACAGAACAGAAATATTTACTGAACACTCCTGTCTTTTCTGCATCATTATTATCAATTTTAGTATCTCCATCTAGTAATGGATCTATACCATGCTAGGATTTCCCCACCCCCTAATATACTTTAAAAAATCCTTTTTATTGTCCATAACCCTGCCAACCATGGATTTTCCCCTTAATGTCTTTAGCATCCCTTATCACTTCCTAATTTTTAATTTATATTGATTTCTGTCTATTTCTCCTTTATTCCATTTGACATATATTGCTTTTTGATTTCTAATTACTGTCTTCACTTCACCACTGAACCAGGAAGGGATTATAGCCAAAGATGTCCTCTTTCCTGAGTGTGGAATCATGGCTTTTCGGCCATCTAATAAACTCTTCTTAAGGAACTCCTAATTTTCATTCACATTTTTCTCTCTAAACTATTCCTCCCAATCAACTTCACTCATTTTCACAACAAGAAATTAGCTCTTTTGCCCATTGTACCCTCCCCACCCCCCACACTCCTCTGATTGGATCTGTCTTCTGTTTGCACATATTGGATGTAATATTGCTGGTCCCTAGGCAACCGCCAACTTCCAGTCCAGTGATTAAATCATCTTCATACCACTTGGCACAGCTCAGAAGGGATGGCACAAAGATGTTCTTATTGTTCCCCTAATTCTCGGTTGTTCGGGTGCCAGAGTGGGTCCCAGCATGAGTTAGGACAGTCTGAAGGCTGCTCTAATTTATGCAAGCTATCTACAGCCCAGTGGGTTTTCTTGTCAGCCATGGATTGATGGAGCACAGAGATGGACTGTGCTCCTTTCCCACTTTTCTCAGGAAGGACTGACTCCCATTGAGCATGCTATATAATAATAAACAAGAGTCGTGTACTGTACATATGACATATGCTGTGAAAAATACACAAGATCAGGGTAACTACCTGGAGATAAAACCAGAAAATTCTCACTGAACGGCTCCAATTCAAGGAAACAGAGATTAGCCAAAGCCAGGTACTCTGCTAATCCTTCCTTAGCATCGTCCATCTTATTCTTGGATAAATTCTTTGCTAAAGAAATCCTAGGTAAGTGGTCTAATGAATCTGCTTATTAAGACATTTCTTTCTTACATGCATGCCAAATGTTTAGGATTTCCAGCTTCCTGAATTAGGAAAACCTTCGTTTTATATTTTTAGTGAACTGGGTTGTATTGGATAGTGGAATATGGGGTGGGTCCTCTCTCATTAGAGCAGGCCAGAGCCAGTTCTGGAGCCCAGTGCACAATACACATAGCCAGACTATGCATAGTGGTCTCTGTGGGACCAGTGGAGAAAGGAATCATCTTCCTCCAAGCCATGAAGCAGCAGGAAAGCCACCTCATGATCACTACTGCATCTTCAGGACAGCAGTCTGTCTGCATGCTCCTTATATGGGAGAGACTGGCTAACAGACCTCCGTGGCCATGTGGCCACTCTCCACTTCATGCACTGCATTTGTAAAGGGCAATTCTGTTTATCCTAGGGTGACCAGATGTCCCGATTTTATAGGGACAGTCCCGATTTTTGGGTCTTTTTCTTATGTAGGTTTCTATTACCCCCCACCCCTGTCCTGATTTTTCACATTTGCTGTCTGGTCACCCTAGTTTATCCTGTGAGCTATACATCAGAATATTCAATACACTACTAGAGATTTCACTTTCTATTAAATCACAGTGTTGAATTTCTTTGAGTTACATCAGTGAAAGCCAGGATTAATGTTACGGGCTGCTTTAAAGCAGATCTTGCCAACAACATCCAGAGATTAAAAAATTGTCAAAGAGATATCACTTGAGGTTTAATAATTGCTATATGAAATCAAGACAAAATAATGGCTATTTTTCTTAATATTTTCGTAGCTGGGTACGAGTGGATAAAAACAAGTCACAAAGAAAAGCTCCGTTTGATTTTGATTAGTTTTCTGGCTGCATACTTGTTTCTTGAAAATTGGAGTGAAAGAGCAAACAAATCAGTAAGGGCAAAATTACACTTTCCATTGTACATAATCTGCATTCAATCTGAATTAAATTCACCATGCCTGTAGAGAGCAAGAAAAAGACCAATACACTATTTTAGTTTTTAAATGGACCTTATGTGTGACGCATAGTCCTTGTGCTGTTTGGTTCTCTGTACAGTGTAAATATCCCTGTCTGTGGGCAGAAGTGCCATTGACACCAATGGAAGCCACATACATGGAACAAGTCCTGAGGAACGTACTGTGCAAGAATAAAAAAGTTCTCTGCAACAACAGCAACAACAAAAAATAATGATCCCAGCCTGTGCCCCATGTCGAACCAGCTGATTAGATTATTCATGGTCCTGACTTTTGGCAGCAGTCTGTTTTAGACAGTTGTGGTAAGGTAAGTCAAAGAGCAATCTAGTGGTACACCAAATGCAGACCAGTTTTGCTGCATGTTTCAGTCATTTTCCTTTGAGGAAGGTGTCTAACTCATGTTTAGCATTTGCATTGTGGAGGTGGAAGATGCTCAAAACTGTCTTAGTCACAGCTTGTGGATAAGCTGTTCCAGGACTTTGAAGATGACACATAGCAGAGAGATTGGTCAGTAGCTTACCGCATTGTATGGATCCTTTCCAAGTTTTAAAGGGCAATCACTTTTCTTTTCATTCTCCAGGTCTTTGGCAGGTCACCCTCATTGACAACCTAAATCAGGAATTTGGATAACCATTGATGGGCATTGGTTCCAAGGTGTTTCAGAAACTCCGGTATAATGTTGTCATATCTTGCTGCCATTCTGGGTTTGATATTGCTCAGTACACTGTCTAATTCAGCACTTGTGAATGGTGCTAAGCACAGACAAAGCCAGAAGTCATTGAAAGCCATTTGTTTACATCCAAGGGCAGAATTTGGCCTAGAGTCAATTAATATACACCTCTACCCCGATATAATGTGACCCGATATAACATGAATTCAAATATAACGAATTGGATATAGCAGCTTTCTGAGGGGTGGGGGGGGCTGCGCACTCTGGCGGATCAAACGAAGTTCGATATAATGTGGTTTCACCTATAACGCAGTAAGATTTTTTGGCTCCCGAGGACAACATTATATCGAGGTAGAGGTGTACAATAGTCACAAAATCATGTCTATAGACTTATTTTGAAAAAATGTCTTCCTTACATTTGGAGGAGTGGATGGGTTTTCCTGTGCCCTGATGTATGCTTGTGTTACTTGTTAATGTGCACATTGAGGGTGTGTCTATACTGTAATTAGCATAATAGCTAACTTGGGCTCAGGGAACTCGGGCTAAGGGGTTGTTTAATTATGGTGTAGATGTTCAGGCTCAGGTTACAGCCTGAGCTTTGGGACCCACCGACTTCGCAGGGTCCTAGAGTCTGGGTTCCAGCCCAAGCCAAAACATCTACACCGCAATTAAACATCCCCGTAGTCCAAGCCCAAGTCAGCTGGCACCAGCCAGCTGTGGGTTTTTAATTGCAGTGTAGACATACCCTAAGGGGCCAGCAGACTGCTTTGATTTGACTCAGTGTTTGGGTATGAATCAGAGAACTGTTTGATGTTAGAGTCTGTGTATACTGTAGAGTAATCCTAGTCGTTCTAGGAGGTTTACAGCTTGACTGGGCAAAGCATTAGTTAATCGGCTGTAAAGATCACTCCTGCATGGACGGGGTAGAGGATATATCCAGCTCCATTTTTTTGTTGTTCTTTGATTGCAAGTTAGGGGCATAGTCATGCTATTACATTTTTAGCAAATCTCCCCAGGCTGACAGTGTTGCTTGCATTTTTTGGATTTAAACAAGGCGCTTAGCGAAGTTTGAGGACAAACATTCAGCAACAAGAGGTTTATGTGGCTTCTTCTGGCTACCTCAGCCATGAACTGAGCCAATATAACACAAGAAAAAGAGCAAAATTGGGCTGCTTCACATACATTCCCTCCGCTTAGAAGAACATGCTGTGTGGTAACACAAGAGAGTTTTTGTGATGGTCTCAGCAGGTCTGGTCCCTCTGGTAGTGTGCTTTCACTTCCTGTAAAAGCTAGGCCTTCAAAAATATAAATAAACTAAGGAATCAGTATTTTCTCGAATTACCCAAATCTGGACTGCTGAATTTGGAAACTGGAACCAGTGTTTTCTTATTAATCCCATCAAAAACTGCTATTTGGAGTTCAGTTCAATTCCTAACTTGGTTCACAGTAAGTAGAGGGACAACTTCTGCAACAGCAGAAAGAAGTCCATTTGGCAAGGATCAGATAGCTAAATCTTAATCTCTTGGTCTCTGGAAAATACCTCCAGGATCCTGCTATCTTTAGAGACTGTGGTGAGGGACACTTGTGAAGTTAGCCTTCAGACCTGTGATCTCAGAAGGAGGGGAGTCAATCACCAGTGACCTCCTAAAGATCTCTGTGGCACCAAAAGTCTGTACTGTATTAGGCCATCTCGTGTGTTCTTCTGCATTTACAGTTTAAAAATATATCTGTGCAGAAACTGCTCCATTTTCATTATACAACAAGCACATTACATGCCATGAAATTAAAAAACAGTGACCAAGGTTTTCAGACCAGGTGTGACAGATACGGCAATTTCTTCTTCTAGTGCTTGCTCAAGTCGATTCCATTTTTGGTGTGTGTGCACCCATGTGCACAGTTGTTGGCGATTTCTACCTTAGCAATATCCATAGGGCCGGCTGTGGCACCCTCTGGAGTGGCACTTCCATGTGGTGGTATATCAGGCACTTCTGGCCCTGCGCCCTCTCAGTTCCTCCTTACCGCCTGTGACGGTTAGTTGGACTGCCTTGCCTTGCTTCGCAAGAGCAGTAGCAGTTTTTCCATTGACTTTGTTTCGTTGTTGTTGTACATAGTTTCATTGTAGTTAGTTGATACTGTTAGTTAGTCAGTGGAGTCTCAGTTGGGACTTTTTGTTTAAACCCTGTGCATCATGCAGGAGGATCATGCCGATCAGTGAGCCTCACGAAAGCTGTCTTCAGTGTCTCGGAGAAAGCCATAGAAAAGACAGGTGCTGCATCTATAAAAACTTTTGCCCACAGACTCCGAAGGAACGAGATATCTGCTTGAGGGCGTTATTGTTGGCAGTCGCTCTTTGTCCGGCGTTGGAACCCTCCACCGCAGCACCCACGCCCAGCATTTTGGCCTCGGTGCGCAGTGCACCACCAGCACCGGACTCAGCCCATCACCGTTCCATCTCGCCTATGCCAAAGAAGAGGCAGAAGAAGCAAAGCCCTTCGGCACTGAAGGACAGAGAGGCTTCAGGCAAAGGACCTATGTCAGGCCATGCATCCACTGCAGGGCTTCACGGGGATACCGCTGAGGTCAGACCCCCCCAGCCCAGCCAGAGACTCACACCCTACCCCGGGCAGTGGCAAGGACTCCCAGCTAGTTATGGGGCCTACAGTGCCTGAAGTGGTTCTGACAGCTAAAGAGGAAGGCCAACTGGCACCGCAAGTGCCCGAAACGGCTCAGCTCGTGGCACCAAAGGGGAAAACCATCGGGATGCTGCAGAAACACAGACTGGCAGAACACCCCAGGTCACCGGATCGCAGGTGCAAGTCGCCGTCACTGTGACCTCGGACCCCAGCACCGCAACCGAGTTCCCTGGCCACATAGTACGCCCACATCTTGAATACTGCATTCAGATGTGGTCTCCTCATCTCAAACAAGATACACTGGCACTAGAAAAAGTTCAGAAAAGGGCAGCTAACATTATTAGAGGTTTGGAACGGGTCCTATATGAGGAGAGATTAAAGAGGCTAGGACTTTTCAGCTTGGAAAAGAGGAGACTAGGGGGGATATGATAGAGGTATATAAAATCATAAGTGGTGTGGAGAAAGTGAATAAGGAAAAGTTGTTTACTTGTTCTCATAATAGAAGAACTAGGGGTCACCAAATGCAATTAATGGGCAGCAAGTTTAAAACAAATAAAAGGAAGTTCTTCACACAGCGCGCAGTCAACCTGTGGAACTTCTTGCCTGAGGAGGTTGTGAAGGCTTTGAGTATCTATATACTCATCCCCCTGCAGCATCGCTAGTCATGTCTGCAGTGAGTGAAAGGGACAGACAAGGCCATGTCAGCAGAACACCAAAAAGTAAAGATGCCAGAAGACTAGACTTGGGCAGGAAAGTTTATTCAATGGCCAGCTTACAGTCTGGGTCTCTAATTAGGGTCTCTAATTACCAGGCCCTGCTGGGACATTATAACTCTAACCTGTGGGACTCTCTTAATAAGTTCATGGATGCCCTCCCACAGGATCGTGCCCAAGAGTTTGCCGCATTGGTGAGTGAAGGCACAGTGGTGGCCCAGAGAGTTCTCCAGATGGTCACATTGGTAGTGGCCATGAGACGCAGCTCCTGGTTGCAGGCTTCTGAGCTTTCCCAGGAGAAAGCAGGCCACTATCTAGTACCTCCCATTTGAGGGTTTGGGGCTCTTTTACGAGCTAACTCCAGGCTCCATGGGCTCAAGGCCTCCCGAGCCACTCTCTGCTCCCCGGGCTTGCACACTCCTTAGCAGTCCAGGAAGCTGTTCCGACCTCTGCCACCTCCTCTTCCAATGCAGTCCTGGGAGGTCCCGAGTCAGGCTCCTACAAGTGGAAGGACAAGGACAAAAGGGCCTGTAGGGAGGCAGTGTGGTTCCCCGGAGCCCCGGAGAGCTACGAGCTCTGCTGGACACCAGAGTGGGGAGAGCCAGAGCTCTCCCAGCCTGCCCCCCAGAGGGTCAGAGGCCGGACAGGAAGTATAAGAGCCCAACCCCAGAGCTCACTTGAGAGGCAGCCACTGGAGGCCAGACACCTCTGGCCCAGCTCCCACTGGGGAGACTCCAGCAACCAGCAGCGGACCTGGAGATTGGCCTGACCAGCTGATACTTGACAGATCAGCATGTGGGAGAGTCGCCGAGCCTACTCCTCGCCAGCTACAGAAGAGTCGCTGAGCTTACCCCTCGCCAGCTACCCCGAGGATCCAATGGTGATCGACTCCCCTGAGGACACCACCTTGCCTCAAGTACTTCCAGAGTGGGAGATGGGAATTAGCCTGAGTCTGGCTGCAGCACTGCCAGAACCCATGTCAGTGTGTTGCGGACAGGATCCCCACTGATGCAGCAGCAGGCCTTTGGCCACAGCTAAGGCCACGGGCTGGGAAGCAGTGGAGTGGGAGGGCCTGTGTCCCCCCCTGCAACCCAACGCTTGGGTGGTGTTTCCCCCTCTCCCAGGCCATTCGCAGCCTGAAGCCTGAGTGTACTATTTACTTCTGTTTGCTGAGCCCCTGCCTGAGGGCCTGATCCTTGAACTCCTTGCTGCCCCGCCCTGACCCAGGGCCTGGGCTTAGTGACTGCTAATGGTACCTGTGTTTGCTCAACCCCTGCCTAAGGGCCTGAGCTGTGACTCTTTACTGCCTTGCCCTGACCCAGGGCTTGGGCTTGTTGTCTGCTAATTCTTACCTGTGGGTGCTCAGCCTCCTGCCGGATGGCTTGAGCCAGGACTCCTGTGAACCGACTGATGCCCCAAGGGGCCATACAAGGACTAAGGAAGGTGGTGTGGTTCCCTGCCGCCCTGGAGTGAGACGAACTCCAACAAACCCTCTCTACAAGGCCTAAGAGACGCTACCTGTCCTCTTCCCACTCGGCTGCCCAACCTGACCCTCCCAGAAGGCAGGGAGGCCAGAAGCAGTCATTTTGAGGATGCGCTCAAGGATGATCCCCCAGCCAATGTACTGGATCTACTCCCCTCCTTCCTCAACCTCCTTTGCCCTTTCCAGTCAGCCTGGTCTGGTGTCACCTTGGACCGCTGAGTGTTCAGTACAATTTCTTCAGGATACACCCTGCAATTTATAGCCAACCATCCTTCCCAATCCCCTTCCCTGTCCCTCTTCAGGGACCTTTCTCATGAGCAACTCTTCGTTCAGGAGGTTGAAAACCTCCTGTGCCTGGGCGCAGAGGAAGAGGTTCCTCGAAATAGAGAAGGAAGAGGATTCTACTCCTGCTACTTCTGAAGGCAAAGAGAGGGGAGGCTCTGACCAATTCTAGACGTGCATCGCCTCAACGAGTCTTTCAAGAAGTTGAAGGTTCACATGGTCTCCCTGGCCTCCATCATTCCGTCCCTGGATCTGGGAGACTGGTACGCCTCCCTCGATTTAACGGACACACATTTCTATCTTCCTGGGGCACCAGCACTTCCTCCATTTCATGTTGGGCGAGCGCCTCTTCCAGTTCACAGTGATGCCCTTTTGGTCTCTCATCAACTGCAAGAGTCTTCACAAAGTGTATAGTGACAGTGGGCACTTCCCTGCAACATTGGGGAGTCCAAATATACCGTACCTCGATGACTGGTTGATAAGGGGCTGGTCCCCAGATCAGATGCAGAGGCATCTTGATCTGGTCTGTTCCACCTGTCGCGACCTGGGGTTGATAATAAACAAGACAGAGTCAATGCACAGAATTCATTGTAGCAGTCCTTGACTCCACTCGGGCCAGCGCCTTCCTCCCAGACTCTTGGTTCCAGGCCATAGCGAACCTTATCTTGGGCCTATGGACCCACTTGCTCACCACCACCCACACGTTCCTGAAACAGTTGGGCCACTTGGCAGCATGTACGTACTTGGTGTGGCATGCACGACTCCGCCTCAGACTCATACAGGTGTGGCTGGCATTGGTCTATGACCCCAACCGGCACAGCATGGACTGAGTGGTCAGGATTTAAGACAGTGTCCTGTCATCTCTCATCTGGTGGCAGGATCCCACGTCAGTGCTGGAAGGAATTCCAGCCTCATCAGTGGGCCATTGTCTCCAACACCTCGGACCTGGGCAATCTCTGGACTCAAGATTGTTGGTCCAGATCGTTCCCTGCATATCAACATCAGAGAACTCAGGTCGGTTCGACTATCATACTGCAAAGTGAGAAATGGAGGCAAAGGACACTGCCTAATGTACTATGGGCGAGCGGGATGGGGGATTTTTGCTCATGGTCAGTTATGTTTAAATCATGGTTATGATGTTTTCCCAAATTAATGCCAGGTTCCTTTCCCCTTTTAATAAAAGTTTTCTCTGCTATACACAGACTCAGTGCTTGCAAGTGGGGGAAGTATTGCCTCTTAGAGGCACCATGGAGTGGTGGTTAATTTTCCCAGATTATTGGGTGGGGGCTCAAGCCGGTTCTGTGTTGTATTGTTCAGAGGAACCCCTGGATATTGAATCCATCCCTTGTTGCTGCCAACTCCACCTAGCAGAAGGAATTACAGATGCCAATATATGGATTTAGAAGCCTACGTTTATGCATCCAAGTCTGAAAAATATTGACCTACATAGTATTTGCAAGTTAAAAATATTTTCATTCTTGGCTTTCTCCTTCTTCTGTTCATTCTAATGTGATGTAAGGCTTGAGCTGAGCCCTCAAATGCTGGTGGCGTCACTGATTGAGGGTGTAAATGTTTGAATAATGGGGTCAAACACTAACGTAACAGCAGTGCTGGCTTTGAAGATTTCCTAAAGTTTGATGCCTTCATTCCTTTTGTCTTGCTGGTGGCTCTAATATCACTAGTATTGTTTCTTAGCAATGAGCTAAATCAGACAGACAGCAGACTGGCCAACTGTTGTGGATCACTGAAGTACTTTGGGGCATAAGTTGCCTTTCAGAACATGTGACTCCTGGCTGTGGTAATGACAAACTTTCAGGCTGTCTGTCTCTTTCCTGGAATTAGTATTATTTATTATTATAGGCATCTGGGAAGTACCCCTCCACCACAGTATTTGGGTGCATTCTACATCAGTGGTTTTCAACCTGTGGTCTGCAGACCCCGGGGCGGGGGGATCCACAGACTATGCCTGAGGGGTCCATGAAAGGTTGCTATTACCATAAAACAGTGGTTTTCAACCTGTGGTCTGCAGACCCTTGGAAGTCTGCAGACATTATCGAAGATTTCCAAAAGGGTTTGCACCTCCATTCAAAATTGTTTACAGCTCTGCAATTGAAAAAAGGTTGAAAACCACTGTTCTACATGATTTAGATTAAAGAGTAAGTCAACATTGCCCACAGATGAAGAAAATATACACCATTAGCTCCTGCAGCACTGAAATAGCTCATCTTAAAGGACTGAGGAACCCTAGCCAGTGGGCTAAGTGCCAGGAGATTGCAGGTCCTGCAATTAGCAGGAGGGCTGGAAAAATAAATTAATTTTAGGCTGTGTTCTAAAAATGGTGATCTTTGGGCTCAAGCAAATATTTGGTAGGCGTAAATTCCAGAAGGACCTGGTGCTGACAATGCCTTGACCCAGTTTTCTCTTTGTCTGGACAGACAGAGAGCTCTGGGTTAAAGCATTCTCATAGCCATGATGTTGAGCTTCCATATACACCCCTCTAGCTGGCCTCTCTTTGCCCATAATGAACATTACACAAGAACTGTTCACATAGGTCTGTCTGACAGGCCATAAGAAGGATTTAATTCAGCTCTTTGTACAGCTGGTTGGTGCAAAAGCTTAGGTAATTCTTGCAGAAAATGGCCTTTACTGTTGACTATCCTCTGTGTGCCCCATCAGTATAAGTAGGCTGATTCTTTCACACAGGCTACCAAATGAGCTGACAGGCATAATGATGAGCTAGATTTCTGTGGTTAATTTTCTTTGCCATTAGCACCTTAGTGAATCTGTTTTTGCATTTCTGGTTTCTGCTCTCTGACTCCAACAAACATAATTTTGACAGCAAACAGAACTTCCATGTTGGCAGCCTCAGATAGCAGAAATATCCAGGGTAGAGCCTGGGTGTTGAGGGGAGCATACTTAAAATGGTTTTGCACCTCTGTTTAAGGACCCAGTAAGTGCTTTTAAAAAGAGAGCAAGCCCTACTGGTGCAGCATATGCTCTGTCCCCAGCATCAGACCTACAGCTGATTCTGGGTGGGCTGGGCCCTAGCTATGCTCCATCTAGGGTATGTCTACGCTGTGTGACAGACCCAGGCCAGTGTGGTACAGGAGTCTGGTAGAGGGCAAATATACTAGTCACTGGCTGAGTAGTTTTCAGTTCCCTGAGTGATTAGAGCAGAGGCTGCACTGGAGTAATCAGGGCATCTGGGTTTAAAAAGGAGCTCACTCCAGTCAGGGAGGGAGGAACTAGAGGAGAGGAAGTGTATGTGAGGAGCTGGGAGCAAGAGGCGCAAGGAGCTGAGAGTGAGAGGGTGTGCTGCTGGAGAACTAAGGAGTACAAGCGTTATCAGACACCAGGAGGAAGGTCCTGTGGTGAGGATAAAGAAGGTGTTTGGAGGAGGCCTTGGGGAAGTAGCCCAGGGAGGTGTAGCTGTCACACAGCTGTTACAAGAGGCACTATAGACAGCTGCAAATCCATAGGGCCCTGGGCTGGAACCCGGAGTAGAGGGCGGGCCCGGGTTCCCCCCAAACCTCCCCACTCCTGATCAGACACAGGAGGAGTTGATCCAGATTTTGGGGAAAATCACTGAAGTGAGCAAATCTGCCAATAAGCGCAGGACCCACCAAGGTAGAGAAGGAACTATGTCACAGCTGCAATTAAAAACCTGCAGCTGGCCTGTGCTAGCTGCCTTGGGCTAAGGGGCTGTTTAATTGAGGTGTGGATGCTTGGGTTCAGGCTGGAGCCTGTGAGGTGGGATGCTCCCAAAGCTTGGCCTGCAGCCTAAGGCCAAATGTCTACACTGCAATTAAACAGCCCCTTAGCCTGAGCCCCACAAACCCAAGTCAGCTGGTACAAGCCAGCCATGGGTGTTTTATTGCAATGTAGAGATGTCTCTAGTCACTCCCTATTCAGCATACCCTGTGTATGTGCTCTCATGTGCTCCTGAAGTGCAAGCCCTGACTGCTCCCATAGCAGTTGCACAAGGGAAGGAAGGGTGGGTTATCTGTGCCCTCTCACCACTCTTGTGCACCCATGCCAGAGAGCCAGAACCTAGTGATGAATAGCACCTATACTGCTGTGATGTAATAAAGATTTTGGTTGGGTTACTGTCAGGAGTTTAATTAAATAATAATACTTAGTTCTTATTGCACGTTTCAGCTCTTTACAAAGGCAGATGAGTATCATTTCTGGGCACAGAGAGGTGATGTGGCTTTGTGTAAGGTCTAACAGCAAAGCAGGAAGAGAAACCAAGTCTCCTAACTCCCAGTCTAATGCCTTATCCACAATACTTTCCATTTCTCCACCTATCCCCAGTGGCACAGGGAACTTGTCTTTGAGCCAGCCAGCTTCATCCTGCAATATATGCAGGACATGAATGGTAACACCCCTTTAAATGCAGCAAAGAATCCTGTGGCACCTTATAGACTAACAGACGTTTTGGAGCATGAGCTTTCGTGGGTGAATACCCACTTCTTCAGATGCATGTGGCGGAAATATCCAGGGGCAGGTATATATATGCTAGCAAGCAAGCTAGAGATAACGAGGTCAATTCAATCAGGGAGGATGAGGCCCTGTTCTAGCAGTTGAGGTGTGAAAACCAAGAGAGGAGAAACTGGTTCTGTAGTTGGCAAGCCATTCGCAGTCTTTGTTCAATCCTGAGCTGATGGTGTCAAATTTGCAGATGAACTGAAGCTCAGCAGTTTCTCTTTGAAGTCTGGTCCTGAAGTTTTTTTGCTGCAGGATGGCCACCTTAAGGTCTGCTATAGTGTGGCCAGGGAGGTTGAAGTGCTCTCCTACAGGTTTTTGTATATTGCCATTCCTAATGTCTGATTTGTGTCCATTTATCCTTTTCCGTAGAGACTGTCCAGTTTGGCCGATGTACATAGCAGAGGGGCATTGCTGGCATATGATGGCGTATATTACATTGGTGGATGTGCAGGTGAATGAACCAGTGATGGTGTGGCTGATCTGGTTAGGTCCTGTGATGGTGTCGCTGGTGTAGATATGTGGGCAGAGTTGGCATCGAGGTTTGTTGCATGGATTGGTTCCTGAGCTAGAGTTATTATGGTGCGGTGTGCAGTTACTGGTGAGAATATGTTTCAGGTTGGCAAGTTGTCTGTGGGCAAGGACTGGCCTGCCACCCAAGGCCTGTGAAAGTGTGGGATCATTGTCCAGGATGGGTTGTAGATCCTTGATGATGCGTTGGAGGGGTTTTAGCTGGGGGCTGTATGTGATGGCCAGTGGAGTCCTGTTGGTTTCTTTCTTGGGTTTGTCTTGCAGTAGGAGGCTTCTGGGTACACGTCTGGCTCTGTTGATCTGTTTCCTTATTTCCTCGTGCGGGTATTGTAGTTTTGAGAATGCTTGGTGGAGATTTTGTAGGTGTTGGTCTCTGTCTGAGGGGTTAGAGCAGATGCGGTTGTACCTCAGTGCTTGGCTGTAGACAATGGATCGTGTGATGTGTCCGGGATGGACGCTGGAGGCATGAAGGTAGGCATAGCGGTCGGTAGGTTTTCGATATAGGGTGGTGTTAATGTGACCATCACTTATTTGCACCGTTATCTCTAGCTTGCTTGCTAGCATATATATACCTGCCCCTGGATATTTCCACCACATGCATCTGAAGAAGTGGGTATTCACCCACGAAAGCTCATGCTCCAAAATGTCTGTTAGTCTATAAGGTGCCACAGGATTCTTTGCTGCTTTTACAGATCCAGACTAACACGGCTACCCCTCTGATACTTGACCCCTTTAAATGTGATACCTTAGATCTGCCAAAACTCAAAGCCTTGAGTCATTGGGGCATCTTCACCATCCTTACGTACCTCACAGACTCCACATACTTAAAGTGATAATCATTTTGTTGATCTAATTCTATTTAATCAGTTATGTAAGGATATTGCTCCTGTGTCTGAGCATGGGCAAGGGAGGCTAGAGGCAGCAGTTTCTTCAACATTTCCACGCCTTCTGTGCACAAACTGGTACTGCTGGGTATGCAAATGATTAACAGTGTCTGATAAAATTCCTCTTCCTGCCCAGTTATCAGCAGGTAGAGAGGAAAGAACATCTTACTATTATCATGTTAAGTGATTGCTTGTAAGTCTGTTTTAGTACAAGCTGTAATTTGTATGTGTATCAAAACCAAACAGCGTGGACTGTGGAAATAAAATTGGTAAATGATCTATGCTGTAATGTAACTCAGTGAAACATGAGGCTATTTATATAAAGGGTTTAATGACTTTCTTCATCTCTCTTCTTAGGAAGACAATGCGTCTTGCAAAATTTTGAGAAGGCTCAAGGCTTTAAAGAAGGCTTGTCTAAATAAAGGAGGGTTAAAGTGACATTGCAGTTACTTAATCCTGCGCTTTCCTTCCATGTGACTCGAACAAGACTGAGGTGCAGCTTTTCTTTTTCCCGGTGCACAGATTATACTGCTCCTAGCATCCTCCAGCAGCAGTTCTGCACATCAAAGTAGCAATGGAAATTAAACAAATCAGTGGCAAGCGTTTTACAGCAGGGCTACAAGGTAAAGGTCAGGCATTTCCAAATCACAGTGAAAAGCTTGCTGGCTGAAAAATGAATCAAAGGAAAATCCAACTTTCAGCTTTTGGACTGAGCCTTGAACCAAGAAGGATTGCATCAAATCCTACCGAAGGTTAGCTGTTCGAAGTGATCTGAAAGCTTTTGGACTTATTCAAAGTAGTTATTGAGCTACCAGTCTGAGATGTGCCTGTCAGTGTTTTCAGGGCAGCAAACTAGAACCTGAAAGTTAAAGAAGTGTCAAATGTATTGCATTTGTTTGCACTCCATTGAGAATGGACTCTTTTTGCTTTTATATGTGTACAGTTTACAGCTCTAATTATCAAGCCTTTTTTATCTTACAAATAAGAATTTAAAATTGCTCACTGGAGGTTAAAAGCCAATTTGCTTTTAACTTTACTTCTGATTTTGGCTAGAACCAGCAATATATATATGATGGCAAATTTGGTTGTTAAGTCATTTCCACATTGATCTTTGGACCTCTGGCAATTTTTGTTCAGATTATCACAATTCTATTATGTCCATGATTGTATTCCACTGGAACATCTTGTTAAACCAAATGGAAATGTGATTGCTCTGTGGACTATGACAACAAGCTATATGAATGGCGGAGGTCTTGGAAACCACCGATATGCCAGGTGGAATCGTGAGGACAGCGGAGAGGACTATGGGCGGGCTGAGTGCTATGGAGAAGATGAGGAGGGCAGGAAGCGCAGGCTGACCCCATTTGAGAAGCTAACCCAGGATATGTCCCAGGATGAAAAGGTGGTGAAGGAATTAACTCTGGGGAAGAGGATTGGATTCTATCGAGTGAGAGGGGAAATAGGAAGTGGGAATTTCTCACAAGTGAAGCTTGGAATTCATTCTCTAACCAAAGGTAGGCAATGCCATTTGCAACACGTTATGATTGTGGTGATGCTGTGTAGATATATGGTGCAGGGTTCTTTGGAATGAAAGGCACTGTGTGAATCCTACATACCTATACAGTTGTGGCAACATATATTTATAGGCAGGGACACAGTTAAATGCTTAGGACTAGATTATCCCTTACTCTTGAAAAGGGGAAGGATCTTTCCTCTGTCTAGCACCTCTGTGCCAGATTCAAGGAAAATTGTGGTCTCTGTGTTCCAGGGCTTGCACAGGCTGCATCCCTTGGCTTCCAACCACCCCAAATAAAATGGAGCCTTGGGCCTGCCCGCACATCACACAATACAGATCATTAAAGAGTGGTTCTATGTGCACATACCATTGAATTCCTTGGAGCACTTGGAAGGATTGTGCCTCTCCCTAGCGTCCTCCTGATCAGTATTGCTCTGCAAGCCTTGCTCCAAACCAGCGGAGCTAGTGTTAGCAACAGCGGGAATTTTTTACAGAAAGTTTCCTTAGTGTAGACGAGGCTGTTGCATACAGGTAACGATGAGCCTGCTGGGAAATGTTATGTGTGTTTTGCTCACTCAGTACTTTATTCCCCCAGCCACAAGTGAGGGAGATAGGTTGTCTTCCTAGAAGGCCACTCCCAACATGCAAGCTTAGCCGTTCTCAGAGAGGAATGCTAGGAGTATCCAGGCCTGGAGGAGATACTTCAGCTAGGTTTTCATAATTCACAGATTTTAAGGCCAGAAAGGACTGTAATGAGACCTGCTCTAACCTCCTGCATAACTCAGACCAAAGAATTTCACCCTGTAATTCCTGTGTTACTTCATTTTGAATTCCTTTTATGAATAAAGCCAAACTCTCAGAAGGGGGAAGTTTTTTGACCTGCTGCAGCTTATGTGGGCCCTGTATGGAGCAAGGTGGGAAAACCAACAGCCCAAACCGCACTGAAGCCAGTGGCATCTGCAGCCATGTGAGAGCTGAATTAAACCCCAAATGTCAATGCTAACCTCAGCTTTCCTTCTTTTTTGTTTTGAGTGAATGTGTCCATTTTAGTCCCTTTTTGTTGTGAAGTTAGCCCCCGGTACTAGGGCTATATGTCTGCATGGGGAAGTCACAGCTTGCTGTCTTTGCCACAGTGCAATGTGACCAATGCTACAGCAGTGAACAATAGCCCTTTTGGGGAAAACAGCCTTTTCAATTGTGTTTTGGTCAAAGCCAAAGGTCTCAATTTTTTCTCTTGGGCACCATCTTACTGTTCTTGCTTCCTGCACCAGTCCACATGAGTAGCTGGGTACCCTTAGAGCATCTAGCTCTACAGCTATGTCTACACTGCAATTGAACACCTGTGACTGGCCTGTGTCAGCTGACTCGGGCTCACGGAGCTCAGGCTACAGGACTGTTTCATTGCAGTATAGATGTTTGGACTCAGGCTGGATGGAGTCCAGGCTCTGGGAGCCAGTGAGCAGGGAGAGTCCCAGAGCCTCAGCTTCAGTCCTGGCCCAAACATCTACACCACAATTAAACCAGGGATGCCCAGAGGGGGGGCAAGTGGGGCAATTTGCCACAGGCCCCGGGCTCCACAGGGCCCCCCAAGAGAACAGCTGAGACTCCCGCCCCAGCCCTGGCCCAACCCTGCCTCTGCCCCTCTCCTGGAGCCTCAGTGCATCCAGGAGCGTCCCTGAACAGTGGTGCAGCGTGGCTCTGGCAGGACCCCTGAGCTCTGCCCCGCTCAGAGCCGCGTGGTAAGGGGGCGGGGCTGCAAGCTCCAGGCTGAGTAGCTCCTCCCCTTACCACGTAGCTCTGAGCGGGGAGGGGCTCAGGCCCCACCGGAGCCACGCTGCACCGCTGTTCAGGGATGCTCCTGGATGCGACGCACTGAGGCTCTGGGTGAGGGGGGGTCCGGGGGTAAGAGGCTGGGGACGGGGACGGGGGGGTTGGATAAGGGGCAGGGAGTCCCGGGGACAGGGAGGGGGCAGAGGTTGGGGAGGGGTAGACAGGGAACGGGGAGGGTTAGATCGTGGGCATTCTGGAGGTCTGTCAGGACAGGACTCAGCGGGGCAGTCAGGGGATAGGGAGCAGGGGTGGGGTCCCGGGATGGTGGTTGGGGAGGGTCTCTGGGGGACGGTGAGGGGACAAGGAGCAGGATGGGTTGGGGATTCTGAGGGGGGCGGGCAGTTGGGGGACAGGAAGTGGATGGGGGTCGGATAGGGGGCAGGGCCAGGCTGTTTGGGAGGCACAGCCTTCCCTACCCTAAAGCTCATTCAGCAATTTGAGGCTTGCAGAAGAGCCAAGCTGTTAGCTTTTCCATTAGGGCTACCATCCCTTTCACTTCTCAAATGCCAAATTATAATCTATATTTAATTTCAGTGCCATAGGGAGATTCGTGTCAGGAGAGGGTAGCTTCATTTAAAATTAGCCACTGGGGGAGGGATCACATGAGAAGAGCAATATCTTACACCACCTAGCTCCTTCCCAACCCTACCAAGGGAGACCCCCCTCCCCTGCATTCCCTGAGGCTTCAGAGGGATTAATTCAGTGGTTCTCAAACTTTTGTCCTGGTGACCCCTTTCACACAGCAAACCTCTGAGTGCGACCCTCCCCCTTATAAATTGAAAACACTTTTTTATATATTTAACACTATTATAAATGCTGGAGGCAAAGCGGGGTTTGAGGTGGAGGCTGACAGCTCGTGACTCCCAGTAATAACCTTGTGACCCCCTGAAGGGTCCCGACCCCCAGTTTGAGAACCCCTGGGTTAATTTAATGTTAGTACTTTGTGTCCATTCACATGCATGTGCTATTTTGAGCATTTCAGTTTTCACAACATAGGCTTATCCCAGATTCTGGAACAAGCTCAAATGCTCAGTTCATGGAGTATGTACATAAGCTGTACTAAAGACAAATCCACAGTAACCGTCTCCAGTTTGTGAGGGACCCCATGGAGCCAGTCTCTAGGAAACAGATAAATGCATGGAGGTTAAGTCCATTAATGGCTATTAGCCAGGATGGGTAAGGAATGGTGTCCCTAGCCTCTGTTTGTCAGAGGGTGGAGATGGTTGGCAGGAGAGAGATCACTTGATCATTACCTGTTAGGTTCACTCCCTCTGGGGCACTTGGCATTGGCCATTGTCGGTAGACAGGATGCTGGGCTGGATGGACCTTTGGTTTGACCCAGTACGGCTGTTCTTATGTTCTAACCTAAATGAACCCAAAGTTATGGAGACAGACATGAGTCAAGGAAGCCAGCAGAGTATCAGAAACCTGGAAAAATCTCTGACTGGATGGGCTCAGGTGTTTGGTCACAAGCTGAGGTGGTTCAAAAGTTTTGGCCCCTCAAGGATTGAGCTCACAACCCTGGGTTTAGCAGGCCAATGCTCAAACCACTGAGCTATCCCTCCCCCCTTTCCTTCTCTGCATCCACCCCTCCATCGCCTAGGCCCCCACTGCCTTCCCAGCCCACATCCATCCCACCATATCCCCCACTACATCTACCACTGATCCCTCCCCTCAACCCAGGGCTTAAATTGTCCTGGGCCTTGCTGAGAAAAGTGATATTAACAAACATGCAAGTATCATCTTTCACAGCCTTCCACATAGCTACTAAGTGTCCTGTGAAAAGTGATTGATATTACCAAACACAAATATCACTTTTCACAGTAATATTTTTGAATCTGCAAAAAAACCAAAAACCCTACATGAATACATTACAATTATGTGGATATGTATATGTGCTATTTATTTGTTTTTCCTAAAGTTAATCAAGCATTTTAGGAAAAAGTGTCAGGGCAGCCACCAGCAAAAGTTAGTGGCCCCACTCTCTGGCCACCAAAACACTTATTGCGAGAACCCCTGCTCTAGGATGAGCGATATAGGTGCCTGCATTGGGGATGTATAATGCTGGTCACATCAGCAAGTAAACCTTTACCACTTTGCCAGATATGTGACCCTAGTGGAGCGTTTCCTGCTGCTGAGTAAGACCTCTCTTACCTGTTCGAAGCACAGAATCAATATGGAGTTCAAGCATGAAGCTTCCAGGCAATGAGGTGGATGGACTGGAGGTTGGAGTGATGAAGATGACCATGGTCTTGCGTGATCAAGTTGGGGAGGAGTGGCAACGTGATCGGGGCATCTACTGATGGCTCCAGGAGTGTGGTGTACAAACATTGGCGAGGCCACGCTGATGCCAGCAGAATTATCTCTGCCTTGTCCTAGGGGACCTTGAGTAGGACCTTATGCATGAGAGGGATCGGGGAAAAGGTGTACAACAGATACCTCACCCACCCACCCCGTGTAGCAGGAATGCATCCATGATTGAGCCAGGGCTGTGTTTCTGTAAGGAGCAAAACATTAGGCACTTTCTTTTGCCCTGGGTGGCGAACAGATCGACCTGGGGTAACCCCCACCATTGGAAGATGGAGTGTATGACATCCGCCTGGATGGACCACTCATGATTGCGGAAAGATCTGCTGAGCTGGTCCTCCAGTGTGTTCTGAACTCCTGGTAGATAGGATGCTTCCAAGTGAATGGAGTGGGCTGTGCAGAACTCCCACAGCCAGAGGGGTTTCCGGCCTAGGGGAGAAGAACGGGCTTCACCCTGCTCATTGATGTAAAACATGGCAGTGATGTTCTCCATCATAACTGCCACCCACTGGCCTTGTAGCCAGGCCTGAAAGGTTCTGTGTGCTAGTTGTACGGCCCTCAACTCCTTGATATTGATATGGAGAGCGAGCGTATCCTGAGACCATAGGCCCTGCATTTGGAGATCTCTCAAATGCGCACTACATCTCAGAGCTGATGCATCCGTTACTAGGGACAAGGAAGGCTGGGGGATGTTGAAGGGTCTCCCTTGCACAAAGTCAAGCCACCATTGGAGGGACTCAAGTACTTGCTCTGGCACCATGATCACTTAGTCCAGGCTGTTGCGCCCTGGGCGATAGGCTGAAGCGAGCCATGGCTGGAGTGGCCTGAGCCTCAGTCTGGCATGCTGGACCACGTAAGTGCAGGCTGCCGTGTGACCGAGACTCAGGCATCCTCTTGCTGCAGTGGTCAGGTACCGCCTGAGGCCTTGAATAATGTCTGTTATGGCTTGGAATCAGGTCTCTGGCAAAAACGTTCTTGCCTGTACTGAGTCCAACACTGCCCTGGTGAACTCAATTCTTTGGGTCGGGAACAAAGTCGACTTGTTCACATTGAGGAGGAGACCCAGTCTCTCGAAAATGGATCTGACTAATTGGACTTGAGACTCCACCTCCTCCCTGGTGAGGCCCCTGAGCAGCCAGTCGTCGAGGTAGGGGTATATCTGCACCTGCCTACTTTGGAGGAAGGCTGCTATGACTGACATGTGCTTGTTGAACACTCGAGGCTGTCGACAGGGGAGGACTGTGGACTGATAATGATTGTGGTCGACGACAAACCCGAGGAATCGTCTGTGTGCAGGCTGTATAGCTTTGTGAAAGTACGTGTCTTTTATATCAAGGGCAGCATACCCACCTCCTGGATCCAGAGAAGGGATAATTGTACTGAGGGAGACCAT
The DNA here is from genome assembly GCF_025201925.1 of Gopherus flavomarginatus. NCBI lineage: Eukaryota > Metazoa > Chordata > Testudines > Testudinidae > Gopherus > Gopherus flavomarginatus. The sequence goes on from NC_066619.1 coordinate 30,972,848, forward strand.
GCAAAACTTTAACTTTACCATGAACTGTTGAGTCCTTGTAGGTCTAGAATGGGTCTGAGACCTTGGCTCTGGGAATTAGAAAATAGCGGGAATAGAATCCCTTGCCCCTGTGCTCCTGAGGAATCTCCTCCACTGCTCCTATGGCGAAGAGTGCCTGCACCTCCTCGATAAGGAGTTGCTCGTGAGACGGGTCCCTGAAGAGGGATGGGGAAGGTGAGGGGCAGCAGAATTGGAGAGAATATCCCACTTCTACCGTGTGAAGAACCCAGTGGTCCAGTGTTATTTGGGATCAAGCATGGTAGAAGGGGAATAGATGGTTAAAAAAGCATGGGGAAGGAGCCGGTGGTGAGGCAGGTGCTCCATCCTCAGGCGCACCTTCAAAAGGCCTGCTTTGGGCCTGACCAAGGTTTGGTCAGGCCCTGGCCCTGCCCAGGAAGGGAGTGGGAGAGCTTGCACCTGCCATTCCTGCCCCAACATCTGTAAAAATCCTGCTTCAGCCGAGGAGGATATGATCGCTGTTGTTTCAGTAGCAGTAGCCTGGCCCTGCATCAGGACTTGTGCTGGAATCGTCTTGGCAGCAAGCTGGACAGGCGGTGGGGCTTCTGTCAACGTTGTCTCGGATCCCCAAGGTGTAGGCCGGTCCTTGGATGGCTGAGGTGCTCAGGTCTCAGAGGTCACTGAGCGGGAGCCCCTGGAGAGGGAACCCTGGGCCTAATGGTAAGCCCAGGGGGTCCAAAAGGGCCATTGCATCGGAGGCTGCCACTGGGAATTCCATGCCATCAGTGTCTCCCTCTGTCGCCAGTCCAATCTGTGCCTACTGCGGCAGAAGTAGGAGTCCCCATCAGAGTCGGACAAGACCAATCTTGAAGGATATTGTGCTGGGCACTGGTGCCTAGGTGTCTGAGCTGGGAATCTGGTGCGGATAATCGGTGTTGAGAGTACAGTGCCGGGGATCGGTGCCGCTCCTCTCACAGTGCCAAGGATCTGTGCTGCTCCTCTTGCAGTGCCGGGGATCAGTGCCGCTCCTCTTGCGGGGCTGGGGAAGGGGAGCATTGCCTCACTGGTGCCGGGGAGCCATGCCCGGAACCCGGTGCCAGAGAACAGTGTCTTGGCGACAGTGATCAGGAGCAGCGCCAGGGCAAATGGTGCCAGACTGGCAATGGTGATCTCCTCAGCATGACCGGCTTGCCTCTAGACAGTGCCGGATGATGCAGCACTGGAGGCTTATCCCTGACGGCCGGGGCTAGAGGACTGTCATGTCATTGACATCCCTGGTGGCTTCAAAAGTGTCCACTGTGAAGGGCAGCTCTAGCTCCTCTACCTGGCTCTGCTTTGAGGAGTCGCTGGGCACCGGACTCGACGGTTCCCTCAGGGGAACCAAAGTCAATGGTGCCAACTCCTCCTGTTTGAGTACCAAGTGCTCCTTCACGAGACGGACTGGGGGGTGCGCCTGCCGGTCCCGCTGTCTTCAGCACCAGGGAGCGCCCCCTGTCAGTCTTCCTATGCCGCTTGTGTGGCACTGGTGAATGGGAGCAGTGCCAGGCCAAAGCTTGCAGTGCCAGGGAGCGCCAGTGGTGAGGGTCTCTTAGGCTAGAGTCGTTCCTCGGCACTGTGTCACATACTGAGGCCGGGGCACTCCGTACACACGTGCTCAGTGCCGCGTCTTGATGATCCACGGCATGCTGGGGATGAAGAGCAGATTCCACCAGCAATTGCTTCAGTCAGAAGTCTCACTCCTTTTTTGTCCCGAGGCAGAAAGCTCTACAGATTTTGCACTTATCTGTTTTGTGTGCCTCCTCCAGACACTTCAGACACGAGTCATGGGGGGTCATTCGTTGGTATTGGTTTGCTGCAGGCTCCGCAGGGTTTGAACCCTTGAGCTAGTGGCATGCCCCGGAGTCCAAGGAGGGAAGGGTTAGGGATTGGGAAAAAAAACCCCACTCCCCAACCTTATCTATCACTATATACACTATTACTATTAACTAAGAACTAAACTACAACTATCAGAAAGTACACTAAGGGAAGCACTTGCTAGGCAGGCGCCCGTAGTTCCAATGACAGTCACCAATGGTAAGAAGGACTGAAGAGGGGCTGGGTTGGCAGGGGCATATATTCAGTGCCATGAAGGCGCCACTCCAGGGGTCTCCACAGCCCACCTGAGGGGAGCTGCCAAGGGATAACTTTCCGACGACTGTGCACACACCTAATTGGAACCTATCTGAGCAATCACTCGTAGAAATGAGATTTTTAAACGTTTTCAGTTAAATGAGGATTGTTTTAAAGTAAGAGTGTTGATATAAATTTTGTTTGCCTAATACATTCAAATACATTTTTCTTTCCAGAAAAAGTAGCAATTAAGATTTTGGACAAGACCAAGTTAGACCAGAAGACTCAACGCTTACTGTCCCGTGAAATTTCCAGCATGGAAAAACTGCACCACCCAAACATTATCAGACTTTACGAAGTGGTGGAAACATTGTCGAAACTGCACCTTGTGATGGAGTATGCAGGAGGTGGGGAACTCTTTATTAAAATCAGCACAGAGGGAAAGTTAGCAGAAATGGAAAGTAAATTAATTTTCTCCCAGATAGCATCTGCTGTGAAGCACATGGTAAGTTGTTTTTCTGTAGGCCTAAGTTACCCTTCATTACTTTAGCAGACTTCATGTATGTATTTTTGTTTTGTTTTGCACCAAGTAGGAGTAGTGCTAATGAAAGGTTCCTGAAAGGCAGCGCTGGACACTAAAGTCCCCATAGAACAGATACCCCCATGTGCAGTGGCAATGTAGACTTCCCCACATCACTGTTCTTCAGCCTTTGTCTAGGGCTACCACTTTCAGGAAGAGACAGTGCTGTTGTCTCTATGCCCATTCAACTCTTGGCCTCTCTGTTTAATGCCTAACTATGCTGCCTTTGTGGTGTTTTTTTCCCGATATTGTCACCTCTTCTTTGGGTATTGGACTGAGAGCACAAAACTCATTTCACATACAGCAACACACCAGTATGACAACTTTCTTTGCTTTTGTGCAGCACTCTCATCCACATGTGAAGTCATGACCCAGGTCTTACATCTGTAAGCACACTGAAAGAGGTAGTCTATATCATGCCAACTATTGGAACCAAAAATCAGCATGTTAGAGCAGGTTTCTGTTTTTGTAGGTAATGGAAGTGCTAATAATGGGGAGAGAGAACACAGCAGATGAGCATAATGGCACTTGTTAGCACTGCCTTAGTTTTAGAATAAGTGATAGTCTAAAAAGTGATCATAGTCCCACTTAGAAGATCTTTATGGATCAAATTCAACCCTGGCCTAAACTTCAATAGAAGTCAATGGGAGTTTGGTCTGCTTTTTATCAAGACTAAAGACTAGAGCAGGGTTCGGCACGCTTTCAGAAGTGGTGTGCCAAGTCTTCATTTATTCACTCTAATTTAAGGTTTCACATGCCAGTAATACATTTTAACGTTTTTAGGTCTCTTTCTATAAGTCTATAACTAAACTATTGTTGTATGTAAAGTAAATAAGGTTTTTAAAATGTTTAAGAAGCTTCATTTAAAATTAAATTAAAATGCAGAGCCCCACCCCCAGACCAGTGGCCAGGACCCGGGTAGTCCTCACATGCATCTGAGGAAGTGGGTATTCACCCACGAAAGCTCATGCTCCAAAATGTCTGTTAGTATATAAGGTGCCACAGGATTCTTTGCTGCGACCCGGGTAGTGTGAGTGCCACTGAAAATCAGCTCATGTGCCACCTTCGGCACGCGTGCCTAGGTTGCCTACCCCTGGACTAAAGGTTGCTCAGGTATTCTCCACAGAAACATTCAAAAAGAGATTAAAGGATGTTCTGTTTGGATACAAGATAGGCCTTTATGCACTATCGCATGCCTTTTGGCATTAAAGTCTATCCCCACACAAACACAGCAGTAAGATGGAGGTATGGTTAAAAGTACTTATCAGTAATGTAAGGTAAAAAACATGGAAGATTATAAGTTATAAATTCCTTAAAAGAAATCTAAATATTAAGATTAGGAAATACAGGTAGTTTGTTCAGGTGCCTTTAACTGTACAACTATGATTAATGCATGTGTTGTTATGGTGTCAGATTACACTAAAAACACCTTGCATCTTTTTCTCCCCCACCTCTTTGGTGTTAGCACAGGTCAAAATTAAGTTTGTTTAGGCACCTAAACAACTGTAACCTAAACTTTCCATACTTTACATCTAGACTTTCCTATTCCAACTATAGGGAAACAGTGGAGGACCTCAGACCCACTGTATGGTAACTTGGCAAATGTTGACTTTTTAAATGGCAATTTCTGTATAGCAAAGCTACAGGGAAAAAATGAGCTGGAATAGCCTTTGCATATATACTAATACTTAGTTTGCTTTCCTTTTGCTCTATAGCATGATAACAATATCATTCACCGGGACTTGAAAGCAGAAAATGTATTCTATACCAGTAACACCTGTGTGAAGGTGGGAGACTTCGGATTCAGCACAATAAGTAAAAAAGAGGAATCTTTAAACACTTTCTGTGGGTCTCCTCCTTATGCTGCCCCTGAGCTCTTCCGAGATGAAAACTATGTTGGTGTTTATGTGGACATATGGGCGCTAGGCATCCTTTTATATTTTATGACAACTGGTACAATGCCATTTCGTGCGGACACAGTGGCCAAACTGAAGAAGTGCATTCTTGATGGGACATATAGCCTGCCCCCATACCTTTCAGACACTTGCCAGAAACTGATCAGAGGAGTTCTTCAGCCAGTCCCAACTGCACGATACTCTATTGAATGTATTATGAAGAACGAATGGATGCAAGGGATACAGCATCCAAAAGCCTTGGATCCATTTAAACTGGATCCGAAGTATTTAGCAGAGACTAGTACCCTCAAAGAGGAGGAAACTGAAGTGAAAAATACCTTGCAAGATTTGGGAATCACAGAAGAACACATTCAAAATAACCATGGAAGAGATTCTCGAAGCTCAATAACTGGTATCTATCGAATTGTTTTGCACAGAGTGCAAAAGAAAAGAGCCCTGGAGACTGTTCCTATAGTCACGCACCCAGAACCCAAAGAGCAGGATTTAAAGAAAGGTCACAGTTCACACCGTGGTATCAGACATACATCCAAGTTGTGTTCAATTTTATGAATTGCATACAGCAGACTTTACATTCAGTAACTTTAACAAGGGGTTTTATTCATTTCACAGTAAGCTTTGATATTACATTTTTGTAATTTTTAAATAAACCAAAACTGCCTTAAATCTCAAAATGTATTAGTTCATCCAGAGGACTGATTTGCTCACACAGACTTGTTTGTGTTTGCACTTCGGCCCACAGACCTCACATGTAAAACGGAAGATATACTAATGGATTAACAAATACAAGTTGTTTAATAGATGTTGTCTTTTAATAATTGAGTAGAATTACTCAATATACTTGGGCTGATCTTTTAGGACAGCTATTTATAATATATGGCCACTTGCAGAAATGTTACGTTATTAGCCTGATGTTAAGTCACAACAGAACAGTAATCTAAATGACTGCCAATTTGCAATGGACAAAATCTGGTTATTTAAAGAGACTGATTCCTGAACAGCAGTGAATATTTATTTACAAGGACTCTGTAACTATTACTTAAGACAAGACTGTTAGGTATTAAATGTTAGCGCTTCGTTTTTAGCTATTACACCTTGACAGACAAAGAAGCTCTAACCGTTTTTTCTTTTCTCATCATTAGTCCAGGATCAGCTTTTGAAAAATCCTGAAAATTGCTATAATGTATCACAGGTTATCCTGTATTTAAAATGAAACCCTAACATGATGCTCCACTAACTCAAATCAAACATTTGTCACCTTTATTTTAGTACCACTGTGAGAAATGCTGCTACTCCTGGGTCCACTCAGCTATGCTGCCATCTACTGAAATTTGTATGGTTTGATCATTGGGTAAATTAATAAGTAAGGCTATAATTTTGTCATGAATATTTTTAGTAAAAGTCATGGGCAATGAACAAAAATTCAAGGAAGCCGTGAGGCCCCTCGCCCCTGCCCAGTGGCTGGGAGCTTGGGTGGGTGGCTGGAAGCTGAGGGGGGGTCCCCTCCTGCAACTGGACTGCTGAGGGAGAGAGTCCTGCTGCTGGCAGCAGTGGCTGGGCAGCTGCAGGGCCCCAGTGTCATGAAGGTTGGAGAAAGTCATGGAATCTGTGACTTCTGCTACTCCATGACAAACTTATTAATAAGGCTACAAGTAATGAGATGAGGCATCAAGAATGCAGAACTATGGCATATCTAGCCCTGCTCCAAATGAAGGCCATGGGCTATTGCTAACAGACCCAGACTCCAAGTTTATCTGGCTTTAGCTTCACTTATAGATTCAACACTCATGTTCTTGCATAGGGCATTAAGGAAACATACCATGATGCATTGCTTCTGGCTCATGTTACTTTAGCAGTAAAGATTAGCACCGAAAGCCAAAAGGTTTTTTTTGTTTTACTTCTAATGGTCACTGGTATCAAAATCAACCACCAAATACTGCAACCCATATGCAAGAGTGGGGTAGGGTTGTTTTGGGAGTTTTCTGATAGCCTAGTCTTCTGTAGTAGTGGTCTCCTTGCCTTATTCACATTCCTATGTACCCTTTTAATAGACAGTTGCCCTATGCAATCCTTGTAAGTAAGATAGGCGACAAACATACCCCAACTTCTGCTTAAATCCAAAGTTTTGGGCTCTGCTCCCCTACATCAACTTAAATGCAAACTGTAAGAAAGGTTCCCCAATAGTTATACCACTATGAGCTGGCACAGTTAAAATAGCTATTTTGACAGCTAGAGGTAAGCCCCCGTTAGGTTAAGTAAAAACTGAAGTTGCACAGCTGCCGTTAGTAATACAAACGAACAACCAGACCTTAAGTTTAGATGCAGCTTTTCCATATTTACACTGGCATGGTAGGTTTTTAAATAGCTCTTTTTCTACATTAAAAATGAAGAGGGGTGGTTCATTTGCTTTTATGTAGTAAAGAGGAGCTTGGAATTTTTTTAAAAGAAACAGGAAACTGCAGTCACCGTAGTCACAGATGAGTGCAGAGCAAGACAGCCCCAAGCAGTCAAGAAAAATTAAGTCTTTTTCGAAACACTGAAGGAAAGGGGATGGGAGAAGAATTGCTGCAGACTACAGCTGTGTTAGAAATGGTTTGGGTTTAAAGAACAAGCAGTACATAATAGTGAAAGATACAGTCTCAAAACATGATTCTAAATATTTTTGGGTTAGTGTCAACTAGACAGTCTGATTCATTTTCCTCTTATTATTCCACTATAGAATGGAAAAGTGAAGCATTTATACTAGAAAACGTGCATAGGTTGGGTTCCCTGATCAGTAACCTGTACACTCTCCAGTGTTTGCTGGGTCATTAGATTCTTCCTAATCCATGTAAGAGATGTATTCCACACCAGTTCAGCACTGCACCAAACACCGTTTTGAGTATCTCTAAAACTTTATTTACAAAAGCAGCTGCTTCAGTGTTAGTGAGGATGGCAAGTTAATTTTTTTGTGCCAGTAGTTCTTTGCCGGTCCACTGCCAGCAACAGACTTTATTCTGTGATAAATTTGTCTTCTGGCAGTAAAGAGTTGCTCTTATGAAACTAAAAACCCAAACACTTGGAAAAGTATCTTCATGCATCACTTTCCGTAAAAGCACTTAGACCATTAGTCTACATCAGTTCATATTAAATGAAATTTTAGAAAGTTGACTGTACAAGTCCAACAAAAAATGTTATCAAATCCTCATGAGTGACATAGTGTATTATACAAACACTAGTTACACAAGAACCTGCATTTCACAACATGTCATTTCTGCAAGTTTATATTAGACAATTAAGTTTTGAAGTGGACAGTGAAATAAAATTAAACAAGAATTAACAAAAATTAAACTCAGTCCTGTACATTAGAACAATTTAAATATATTTTACAAACTAGCAAGGCTCTTGACAGCTCAGAATGGTCTCCCCACTAGTTTTGGGCATTTGCTCCTTGCATGATGAACAGCTTTCAGACTGGAAAGATGGAAGAAGGTTTGTGTGTTTTCCTGCAACAGTCTTGTTATAGAAGTACAAGGGGAGTGTGAAATATGAAATCAGTTATGGAGTTCAGAGTTAAAAACTGTCATTAAGAAAAATACAGTAGAAGAGCCAGGAGTCAAGGAGGAGCTGTCACATCTTTTCCCTTTGTGGTTTGTCAGTTTCAATGAACTCCCCCATTGTATTTGGAAATCGAGGACTAGAAGTCTGCGCTGTGATCATTCTGACAAAAAAAGAGTATTAAACCTAAATGCTTTTTAAAAGGTGCCAGATTGAAAGAATTAAGGAATTAAACCCTTTATTTGACAGATGCAGCTTTCTTCCCACTGCCCTGCCAAGAACTGCTCAGTGGAGGGACAACAAAAAAGACTCCAACTTCATTCAGTCCTTGGCCTCTGCTCATGTTGCCAAAAAAGTATAGTGGTGGGCTTTAAGGATGTGGCTAAAATTGATGTGATTCGGGCACTGGAAGTTAGATGGAGATCAAATCTATAAGGTGGTCACGGATTTTTGATCACTTAATACCTATTCCTATCTTAATTTTTTTAGCTGGGGAAGAAATGGGTATATTGTATTTAGAAAACTGACCACTTATTGTCAATGCAGTGAGGACCCCAACATTGAAAACCAAAGTGACTTCTGAAAAAGAAAGAAAGAGAGAGAGAGAGAATGGCTTTTGGTTAGTTTTTGGGGAGAGGAGGGAACCCATTCGTTTCCCCCCCCCCCCTTCCATTTAGAAAATTTTACTCCCAGGGTGAATTTGTGCATGCACATTTAAACCTATTTTAGAAGGTTTAACTTAAGTTGGGAAGTCAAGCAAAATTCCAGTTTTTCTGTGTCCACTTAACAAGATCTTGTAATTGGTACACCCATTCCTGAATCTTTTTTTAAAACCACACCAACATCCAGAGTTATGAAAGCCCTCAGAACCTTTGCCTTTTTCTTTTCCAATACATTCATGCTTTAGTGTTATGAAACCAAATTAAACAAAGCCTGTCAAGGAGTTTAAACAGTTTTCCATGCTCCAATTAGAATATTTCTGTACAGTGAAATTTAGATAATATTTAATCCCTTTTCCTTTCCCACCACACGCCCATTTCACACCTCACAGAGGTATATTAATGCTCTCCATTGGAAACAGAGACAGCAACAGCTTCAGATTCTGTGGTTGCAGGGATTCTTGGCACTTTCTTAGCAGGGCTCGGGATAAGCTGAGGAGGAAAAAAAAATTTTTTTTTAAACACAGAAGTTTCCAGTTCCTGCTTAGATTTCATTGCTTCTTCCTAGACTCCCAGCATTATCTCCCAGACAAAATTCATGCTACACTAGTTAGAAAGTTTGGTTTTAGGTATTCACATTTGATTGGATGTTTCTGCAGTCTTGGTTTATATACAAACTGGCTCAACCTCTCTTGCACCAAAACTTACATTCTGCATGTGGGATTTTTTTAAAATGTCTATCTTTGATTTTTTGGCTCCTATTTAAACAAATTAGATGGAAATAAGTTAGCAGCCCCTTGTCCTCCTTTTACAGGGGATTTGCATAGTGCCACCATATAGAAATAGTTTTGCTATTTACATCATTAACAAAAATACAGAATTTTCACCTCATGAACTATGCTTGGATGGACAACCTCAGCTCCTGCTTCCAAAAGCCCATCACCCAGCACTGGACGTCGAGCATAAGTTCTTCTGTGTTTTTCATCCACTCGCACTAGGTACCACGTTCCCTCGAAGAGATCATCCACTGAACACTGTGGAATGTAGTTGGCTATGAGGAAACCAGTAAAATATTGTTAACTGATTGCTGATGGTTAATAATGAGGAGTCACTTTAAAGATGGTAAGGCATCTTTTCTTGTGCTATATAGTTATGCCTGCCTACTGTAATTTTCTCTCCATACATATAAAGAAGTGGGTCACAGCCTATAAAAGCTTATGCTAATAAATTTGTTAGTCTTTAAGGTCCCACAAGGACTCTTCGTTGTTTTTGCTGAAACAGACTAACACTGCTACCCCCCTGAAACTTGATGGTTAATGTTTATTGTAATATTCACTGCCCCTTTCCAAACTGCAATAGCAGAAGAGCATGTGTACTAATACCAAAGTATGGCCTTCACTTTAGCTCAAATTGTGCCATGAACTGCTGCAGTGCTTAACTGAAATTAATGTAAAACTAGGAAGGTATGAAAGCCTCGGACTTCGATCCTTAACTGAATTCGTGGATTTGATAACAAATATCAGGAATTTACTTTGTTAATCATATTGTAATTTACTTTATATGGAAAATGCTTTTACCCAAGTGATGCGTTTCCTGTCTAATCTTCATGTTTTCAGCGAAGACATCTGGTGCAATACACTTTCTTGAGTCAAGTCTTGTTTTCAGATCAGATAGGTTAGCAGTTATTTTATCCAGAGAAGAACCTGGAACACACAAGACCTCCACTAAGTCAGTGCTAACATCATAAGTAAAGGTCAATGCACTAATATTTCAAAAGGACTTTCGTACAAACTGGAAGACTATAGTTGTATTTTAATATGCAATTTCCATGATCTCTGGGACACAAGATTACATTATTATAGCTTTAGTCATTATAAGTGATAAAAAGTTATAAAGCTAGCCTTTTAGGAGTTAAAACATGGTGAGACAGCATCTCAAAATTTAGTCTTTTCCCAATGGTACAGAAATATATCTATCACTGTTAGCCAGTCTGTTGCATTTCTGCTTATACCAGTGTTTTAGTGTAGCCAACTTTTCAGGTGAGAATGAGAAATGCTATAGTCAAATTAACTTACCAGGTGTGGCATCCTGCGTAACTCTAATGGAGTAGAGTGTAGCAGCAAAACCAGAGCCATAGGAGAACACACCAATTCTTTGTCCTGCTAGCTGCAGTGGGGAGTACCTGTACATCAAACAACAGAACTACGCTTAAATGCCAAATTTTAAATAACCAAGTATGATATTTAGCTTCCAGGAAGAAGCCTGCTAAGACCAGAGATTATTGGATAGCAGCTCACATCTCGGACTACAAGCCACAGTTCCTATACATAAAACAAGTGACACAAAGAGTGATCCTCACTTCTTGTTTTTTCACTTCTCATGGTGAGACATTTACACATTGCATTGCCTGTATTAGACTGTATGCATCTCAGGGAATGGGTCTTCTCACCTTCTAATTGCAAAGTGCCACATACATCTACAGCACTATATAATGATCTTTGAAACAAGATTTAGGACTCTGCGGTGCAGCTACCATCAAACTCATTTAAATGAAACATTACAATCCTCAGGTTATTTGCTTTTTCCATGCCTAAAGCGTATCACCACCTCTTAGAAAACTTAAAAGCCCAGGCCGAGAGAAAGCTGATGCTAAAGAGTGGGCTTGCTAGAGTTCCCTTTGGTATTGTCACAGGCTCAGTGGCTGCACCACAGCTGATGCTAGCTGGAACTATCTGCAAAGAAACAAAGGAAGTTGCTCTTGGGTATGCTTGTTTTGGTGGCGAAGAGAAGATGTCTTAATTTCTCTCTTCTTAACTTTTCTGGAGCCTGGGAGAGGGGTGCATTTGTAAATGAGAAGTTTAGTCAGTGGCTAATTAGTTTGGATAGTAGGGAAGCAGCTATTTCTGGATGCAACTCACGAAAGATGGACAGATGAAGTACAGTAACTCCTCCCTTAAAGTCATCCCAGTTAGTGTTGTTTTGTTTCGTTGTTATGTTGCTGATCAATTAGGGAACATGCTCATTTAAAGTTGTGTAATGCTCCCTTCTAACTTCGTTTGGCAGCCGCCTGCTTTGACTACTGCTTGCAGGAAGAGCAACCCGTTGGAGCTAGCCGGTGGGGGCTTGGAACCAGGGTAGACCCACTTCATTTGCAAGACTAATGTATCTAGAGCACTTTGCTATACTTATGTTTGGGTTTTAAAAAACAAACAACAAAACAAAGTGTTACCTGAACTTCATCCAAGGGAAACAATTTTTGGGGGACAGTTTGTTTTGGTTCCAGTAAAGCTGTTGAAAAGCTCTAGAAACATAACTTATTCCCAAGAGTTAACAGATCAAGTCACAACTTCTAACTTTTCTGGCTTTATACTTACTGTGCTAGAAGAGAAACAAGGCAGCCATAGACTGAAGGGGTGTACATGTTTCCATTTTGATTGGATAGAAGTAATGAAGCTTTGGTTTTCTGATTAAAGAGTTCAGCACTAGCTTTCAGAAACGCCTTCTCCACATCTCTGTCAAAATAGGTATCCTCCAGTTTTACATCCCTATTTAAAAAATAATGAGGTTTAGAAACTGCTGCTACTCACTGAAACAGCTGAAAGGGAGAAACCTACAGGATATGTAGCACATTTTAGATTCCCTTCTTTCGAGGACTAATTAAGTGATAGTAGCAGTTCTCACCTGAAAGCTTCCAAGCCACTATAGATACCATTTTCTGTTTTAGAGTTCTGGTCACTAAGAAAGTCATTCAACAACAGTCGAGCCACAGATTTCTGTACAAGTTTACAGTACGGAGAATGGAAGATCATGAAGCCAAAGTCATTCAAAGTAAAGTCTCTGTCACTTCCTTCTGGAAAAGGCAAAAAGAGGCACAGTAAGTTGTAACAATATGTGTACAATTGCTCACTTAGCCACTTTTTAAAAAAAAAAAAAAAAAAAAAAAAAAAGACAAGCTATAGTATGGTAGCATCCAGAAAGTTACCGTAGAACCTAGCCTTTGCTGGCAAGTTACTAGAAGCACTGCAGTTATTTGCCTTTCAAAATATATGAATAAATAAAATAAAAAGTTCTTCTGATAACAATTGGCAAGTTGTGCCTGTATTGTAAATTGATGTATGGTTGTGGTGCTACATAAAAAAAGAATGGTATTTTGGCACATTGGTAAGATTTAGCAGAGGCAGGAGGTCGTTATTTATCTCCAAAACAGTACTGCTCAATAAATATGAAACAAAATGCTTATATTTATTCTGTATAGTTGTTGAACAATTGAATACAAATGTCAGTGTCACAGGATTAAGGGATCATTAAAAAAGCAACACACACTTACATCCTGTCAGGCAAGTTACATTGGAGGTAGAAACTAGCTGAAGTCCTGGTCACAATGTTGCTTCCCTGAGGTTTTATTTAAAATTTCCTTAGGCTGGATATACAGATATATGTGGTTGTACATATATTGCATTCTCATTATGTGCTATGGCAAATAGAATTGCAGATTGCCACCGATGCCTGTAAACATTTTACAGTAATACATACCTTTTTGCCACTGAGCACGGATTTTGTTGCGGTAGACAAAATAGCAGCGATCTAATGCACTGAGGTAGCACTGAATAGATAGTTTACCATCAACTACAGGATATTCAGACACCATATCTGGCTTATAAAAATCATATGCATGCTGCATGTGGGTCCCACGCAGTCCTATTTAACAAAAAAAAGTGCTTAAGAGACTCACTTTGTAAGTCAACCTGAATACACGTCACCCCAGGTTAGTGGCATGCAGATAAAATTTGGTGCTGGCCAGACAGCTTAGTAGTGCACTCTCTCATCCATGGTGGTTTGACATACAGCTCCAGATCACTCAATACCCAGGTGAGAGTGGAAGTGCTGGCAAAACACCAGGCTAGATTCACAAAAGGATTTAGGTGCCTTAGTCCCAGAATCAGGCCCCACTGTGATCCACAAAAAACTTTCACATCAGCTGTTGCCAAACCTTCTAGATGTCTAAACTCACACAGCACCTGAATTTGTGCAGTAAAAGTTCCCTAGGTGCCTATGTTTCTGTTTGAGCATGTGAACTGCAGCCCTACTCTGGACCTTTTGACACCTAAGCCCCAATGTGATTCATGAACTGAGGGAAAAGAGGCATTTCTCAACCTAACTCCCCTGTGGGGTCCAACTCAGCAGGTGTCCTCAGACTTCACCTACAACATAAGGCCCATATAAGCAGGCATACACCAATCTGGCATTGGGGATAGGGGATGACTCCCCCATTACTTTTGGCCCAATGGTTAGGATAGTCACCGGGGTTGTGAGAGACCTCAGTTCAAAGTCCCATCTCCACCAGGAGGGGAGAAAAGGGATTTGAACGTGGATCTGGCCCCTCTCAGGTGAGAGAACTAGACACACTATTTCAGTTGAGGCCTAATCAGCACGGAGTAGCACTTGCTTACAACATTCATGCTAATTCATCCCAGACTGATGTTTTCTTTTTTTGCAACAGCGTTACACTGTTGTTGACTCATATTTAGCTTGTGGTCTATTATGACTGCCAGATCCCTTTCCACAGTACTCCTTCCTAGATAGTCATTTCCCATTTTGTATGTGTGCAACTGATTATTCCTTCCCAAGTGCAATACTGTGCATTTGTCCTTATTGAATTTCATCCTATTTACTTCAGACCATTTCTCCAGAGGTGCCTAAGCCAGGTTTTGTTAATCCCAGTAATTTTCTAGGCTCCTAGAAGTTGGGTGTGCTGAAGCGTAGTGACACTACGCTTCAGCACACCCATGAATCTAGCCTATCCTGCCTGTAACAAGTTGATTTTCATCATTTGACAGTCCCACCCAGTGAGAAAACTGCGCTGACAGGCACTAGATTAGACAGTACAGCCCTTGTATTTCCATTGGTGAAACTCTGAAGGAAGGCAGGCTGTACCTCCTACTCCACCCGCAGGTGAATCCCAACAGGAGCAGCAAAAAGGCAAGTCTAGATCGAGATAGAAGGTGCCAGTTCTAACACCAGAAAAGTTAATCTGACTCCCTGGAGGCCTGGAATGACAGTAACTACAGTACAGGACATCCTGGAGTTGAGGGTGTTCTGCAGGCCCCATATATGGTATCCGTTTTAAAATCTTTCCACATGACACTCACCTCGCTCAAAAATTAAAGGAGCATTTGGACCAATTAACATAGCAACAGCACCAGCTCCACCAGTTGGCCTGGCATTCCCAGTGGCATACACAGCTATGTCTCCAGCAACAACAAGCGCATAACGACCTGGAAAAGATAAGAAATAACTATGGAAAGAAGTCCTTGGGAAACTTCATTTTTAGCTTGCAATGCTTAGTTTTTCAGTTTCCAGGAAGAGATGGTTGCAGGATTGTGCGAGCTCTAATAGCTGACACTTCTCCAAATTTATTTCTGCCTTTTATTTTCATTCCTTGGAGCATTCCAGATTTCCAAGAAAAGATCAATGATAAATAAGTGTCTCAGAATCACTTTGTAAAGCATATACAATACATCTAATTTCACATTTACACAAGATGTAACCTAGACATGTAAGTCATCTTGGAAGTATACATTTTCTGTCTAGCGTATTTCCCAGGAAACCTCTCTCAAGTCCAGTGTCTGTTTTACTTAGCATTTTTTAACTATAGAAAGGAAATCTTATGAAGTATTTTTAAAAGGCTTGCTATCCAAGCCTAAAGTTATGTGCTGTGTATTTAAGGTGGTTACCAGGAAGACTACTGGACAAAGACTTAAGATGTAGCTTTCGAACAAAGACATCAAACTTACCATCCCAAGAACTGGACTCAACCCAGTTAACAGCATTAAAGATAGCAGCAGTGCCTCCATAGCATGCATTTATTGTGTCAATCCCTTCGACATCTGTATTACCAGAATCCTCAAAGAGCTGCATCAGGACAGTCTTCACAGATTTTGACTTGTCAATGATTGTCTCTGTTCCAACTTCTAATCTCCCAATGCAATCATACGAGAGACTATTCCTCTCCATAAGCTTCTGTACCACAGTCAAGCAGAGCGAGTTGATATCTTCTCTATCTGAGCAGAATCCCATCTTCGATTGACCCAAGCCAATGGTGTACTTCCCAGCATCCACACCATCAAATGCTTCCAATTCTGTCTGGTCAACATACTGAGAAGGAAAATAAATCTCCAGGGCAACAATTCCCACATCTTTTGGCCAACAGGCTTCAGCATTCACAGGTAGAGACCCAGGCATTGTTGTAGAGCTTGAAGGAGGAGAAAAAAACAAAACACCACCAAAGCTTATTTAGACACATTCACTTTAATAAGTAATTGTGCAGTAGATTTCTAATTTCCTACAAACTCCTTGAAAAACTATTTCCTAAATATTCTCTCTAATGCTGTTTGCTATGACATGTCCTATCCTCTCATACCAATATGGGAGTACTCATCTTCCTTAGAGGTGCACTTCACAAATATGCTTAACTCCCCAAAAGATATTATCCTTTTTTTTTTTAAACAGTGTAATTAAATTTAAAATTAAGGAAAAAAAATTAAGTTTCTATTTATGTATTGCTAGTTATTTATTTTCTCCCCATTTTATTAGTGGATGCTTTGTACTTGTTTGATTTCATAATTGTCAGCTGAATTTCTGGTCTGACATCACTAAGAATTTTTGTAATTATTAAAAATACAAATTTAGTCCCTGAGGATGCAAACACTTATGCGTATTAATAAGCCCACTGAAGTCAACTGGATGATTCATGTGAGGACAAGTCTACCAACAGAAGGTGGCTACAAGCAGAGGTCTGCCATAGAGATCTAGGCTCAGAGGTCTACCCATAGGGCAACTACTACATGTAGAATTTTTTTTTAACTGAAATCTAGGTTAAGTAAACAAGACACAGAATGTAATTATACTGGTATTCTAATTTGTCTACTCAGGAGCAGAAACTCTTTCAGTTAGTCACCTTTTGAACAATGCAAATCAGGGGATCTTTGCAGTACTGATGCCACCTTTATTGTGGAAAGTGTTTCCCTGATAAATTAATAAAATGAAATTGTCACTGCAGTAACAATAGGTACCAACGTTTAATCTGAGATCTTGATCTTTTGAATTGTACATCCCTCCTGGAGACCTGTCATAACCCTTTACAGATACTTGGATCAAGATGTGCATTGTGGGGAGGGACTCATCAGCTCTCTGTGTCTGAAGAAATAAACATCAGACCCCTTCATAACAGGAAGACGACCAAAGCAGACAATTCCATGAAGGCCTTTGGATCCCAGCCACCTGCCTATACACTGCCTGTAATAAATAAAGTGTGAGGATAACTCCCTTTAATGGACACCCAGCCAGCCAATTAGCTGTAAAATCCCTCTTGGTAGCTATTCTTAACATGCTTTACCCCTGTAAAGGGTTAAAAAGTCCCCCAGATAAAGAAAAAAAAAGTGGGCATCTGACCAAAAGAGCCAATAGGAAGGAAGAACTTTTTAAAATTGGGAAAGAAACTTTCCCTTTGTGTCTCTCTGGGTTGAAGGGACAGGGCAATCACGCTATAAGCAACTAAGCCAGGTATGATTATAAGTCATCAGATCGTGCCTAGAACTATTTATCTGAACTCCAATGTGTAAGTAGATCAGAAGGTTTAGCTAGATGTGATTAGAGTTATTTCTTTTATTTCTTATTGGTTTGTGGACTCCTCTGTGCTAACCCCAAATGCTTTTGTTTGCTTGTAACCTTTAAGCTGAACCCTGAAAAAAGCTATTTTGGGTGCTTGATTTTTGGAATTGCTGTTTTAAAATTTAGCAAAAGCTTAAGTTCCAGATATATTTTCTTTCTTTTTGTTTTTAATAAAATTTACCTTTTAAAGAACAGGATTGGATTTCTGGCGTCCTAAGAGGTTTGTGCATGTTTGATTAGCTGGTAGCCACAGCTAATTTCCTTTGTTTCCTTTTTCAGCTCTTCCCCGGAGGTGAAGGGTGAAAGGTCTTGAGAGCCCCACTATTAATAAATAATTCATACCTAGCTCTTTTATAGCACGTTTCATCACTAGTTCTCAGAGCGCATTACAAGAGGAATCAGTGTCATTATCCCCATTTACAGAGAAACTGAGGCAGAGTGGTGGACTTTCTTGCCCAAGGTCATCCAGCACGCAGAGTTCCTGAGTCCAAGCACAGCGCTCTGTCCCCTAGGCAACATGGCACTCAGACACGCTAGTCAGTATCCAGCCTCGGGGTCCTTCTGACTCCGGGTTATGGATGCCCCAAAATGGACGCAACTCCCCACCCCTCCTCTGCCCGCCCCTCCCACAAGCACTGCCATCTGCAAAGGGCAGCAAAGAACAACAGCTGCACAGCACCCAGCCTCCCCGGAGCCATGCGGCCAAGCCTGCCAGTATCAACCCGGCACTCGGCTCCGCGCAGCACGGGGCAGGCCCGGCCCATGCCCGCAGCCGCAACCGCGAGGCCCAGAGCAGCCGGAGCGGGCCCGCGGGCTCAGCCGCCCCCCAGCAGGGCCCGGGAGCAGACCCCGCCTAGGATAGGCTGCGGCTCCTCAGCCACCCCCGGGGGCTCCCGTCGCCTACCGCGCCCCTCCGCAGCGGCCCCCTCGCTTACACGTTACGGAATCCCATCGCCGTCCCGCGCAACGGGCCGGACGGGCAGACCCGAGGGCGCAAGCGCGCGCTCGGCTGTCACCTAAATGCGCACGCGCGCTCTTGCAGCAACCCACGCGGCAGCCCCCAGCAGGCTACTCCACCCCTGGTAGTGCTGTGACGTAGCGCCGGTTAGTGGTGCAGTGCAGAGTCTGCCCTGCCCAGCCCGCGCGCGGCGGCGAGCACAGCGCCTGCTCCTTGGGGGCGAGGGGCCGCGAAGTGCTGCGCTGTGGGCGTGCAGACAAGCCCCGGTCCTGCCCGGCAGCCTTCCCTTTGTGCGGGGTCGTGGGAACGGAGGGAGACAATAGTAGCCGCCGCCCCAGGGCTGCGTGCGACACACCCGAGGTGGCTGCTTGAGTAGCTATCACCCCCCCTCCCACAGCTGGTATTTCTGCTGCAGCCTCTGGGTCACCCCACCTGAGCCGTGTTGTGAAGTAGGAGGGGATCCCCAGCTAGCTGAGCCTGAAGCTTTCCCTAGCAGTAGGACCCACAGTAGAAGAAGCTTTTTTTATTTTGATGGAAATAGAGGCTATGCAGTTTCCATTAAAATAGTCATCCACAGTGGTATGCCCAAATATTGCGTACTGTGTGCAAATCTGATTGTCCCATTTCAAAAAAGATATAGTGGAAGTGGAAAAGGTTCAGAAAAGGGCAATGAAAATGATTAGGGGTACAGAATAGCTGCCATCTGAGGAGAGAGTAATAAAATGGGGACTTTTCAGCTTGGAAAAAGAGACGATGGGATATGATAGAGGTCTACAAAACCATGACTGGAGTGGAGAAAGTAAGGAAGTGTTGTTTTACTTATAACAAAAACTAGGGCCCATCAAATGAAATTAATAGGCAGCAGGTTTAAAGCAAGAGGAAGTATTTTTTTCCCACACAACACACAGTCAACTTCTGGAACTCCTTGCCAGAGGCTGTTGTGAAGGCCAAGACTACAACAGGTCAAAAAACAAAAAACACCACAACACATCACTAGATAAGTTCATGGAGGATAGGTCCAGCCTATTAGCCAGGATGGGCAGAGATGGTGTCCTTAGCCTGTGTTTGCCAGAAGGTGGGAATGGATGACATGGAATGGCTCACTTGACAATTACCTGTTCTGTACATCCCCTCTGGAGCACCTGGCACTGGTCCCAGCATGGCCATTTTTATGTATGTTTAGGGTGTAGTGCTATGCTGTGAAGTGCAGGCTACACCTGGATCCTACAGACACAGGGGGTGTAGATGAGTCATCACTGTGTGTAGTAGGAGCAAGGATCAGCATGTTTTTCCCCTCCCCTGCCTTCATTCCACAAAGGAAATAGTAGCCTGACCTGAACAGGCTAGGATGTGACAAGGTAATTAGGCACTGTAGAAGTTAGAAGTTGGCTAAGTCTATGTTGCTCAAGCTTTTTGATACCAGGGACTGGCTTGCTGCTTTTCTAAACAATATAAAGGGCATTGGTCCATAGCCCAGACGTTGAGAAAAACTGGGTTAGGTCCCTGACCACCTAAATAAAAAGGTGTGGTTCCTGCTGTGAGGTGCTGGCACTCTCCATTAGACAGAGAGGACAAGTAGGAATAACCAGAGAGGGAAAGGCTGAGATATAACAGGTTATAACAAGACGTCTTTGTTTAGCTGAAGTGAATTTATGTAGTAACACCTACCTGTACTGTGTGATAAAGGGAAGGCACAGACTAGTCTTTATGAAAAAGTTGCATGGATAGAATCCAATTTGTTAATTTAAATCTATAGTGCCCTATTTAGGCCTGATTTACATTAGATGGTTAGATTGACATAAGCTGCTTCACATTAAGTGAAGGTACTTCCACAGCTAGGTTAAATTTGGCCCCTGCCCAGGGAAGTGCCTCTCTAAACTGCTTTAGAAACACTACCTCTCTGAGCATCCCAGAATCACAGTCAAGGTAATTAGGTCTATGCAATGTCAGTGTAGACACTATATTGCTTATGTCAACTGTTACTGGCCTCCAGGAGCCATCCTACAATGCCCCACATTGACAATACAACTGATACAAGCACTCCTGGTGAGGGCATGCACTGTGGACATAAAGAGCTAAGTGTGCACACACAGAAGCAATTTAATAAATTGTGGCTGTAGGTCAACACAATTTTGTAGTGTAGATATGGCCTTTGGCCATGATCCTGCAACCATTTATACAGGTTCTTCATTTAAACTACTTAACTTGAATAGTCCCCTTTAAGTCAATAGTTCTACTGGAAGTATGTGTTTGCAGTATTAGGGTTTTAGTTTAGAGTAAGAGTACAGAGGCATGGCCAGGCAGCTCTGCGTGCTGCCCTGTCCACAGGCGCTGCCCCACAGCTTCCATTGGTCACAGTTCCCAGCCAATGGGAACTGCAGGAGTGGCTCTTGGGGTGGGGGCAATGTGCGGAGCCCCCTGGTTGCCCCTACATGTAGGTGCCAGAAGGGGGACATGCCACTGCTTCTGGGGGCTGCATGGAGTGAGGCAAGCCCCCTATCCCACTCCTCAGCTGGAGCACCAGAGCGGGGCAAGCCCCAGACTTTGCTCCCCAGTGAGAGCTTGAAGGCCAGATTAAAATGTCTGGAGGGCTGTAGTTTGCCCATCCCTGCTCTAACTCCTACTACAAGCATTCCCTTCAGGAATGGAATGAGGCCCATTAACAGGAAAGTATGGGTAGGGTTTGGAAGATTATAGTGCTGCTTGTAATGTTCCTATTCTATGGTAAAAAGACTTCAGCCTTCATAAGTGAATGTTCAGCATCTTTCAAACCAGCTTTATTCAAAATGACAGCAATATTAAATTAAGTCTAACTTTTGTATTTAATAGGCTTGGAAGACAAGATGACATAACTGATACCAAAACTGATGCATGTAATAACCCTTAGAACAAATCTAAAACAGGCAGCCAAACCAGTTCTTAGAAAGATGAATGCCATCAGTATCAAAAGGAATTTGTGGCACTGATGATAATTAGTTATGTTCCCTCACACTACTGGAAGGCCTTTTTTAAAGAATCTCTGAGGCATAATGTGCAAACTACAACAGTCCTTGCCTTGGTTGCAAAATGCTACTAGCTCAGTTTTTCCATAATGGGAGACACATCATATGGTGGCACACACTGTTTTGTTTTTTAAATTAGAGCAAGCTCTGCTAGTTTGCTTGAGATCATTCTCTAGACTTTTTAAATGATT
The DNA here is from genome assembly GCF_025201925.1 of Gopherus flavomarginatus. Taxonomy (NCBI): domain Eukaryota; kingdom Metazoa; phylum Chordata; order Testudines; family Testudinidae; genus Gopherus; species Gopherus flavomarginatus. Next base: position 30,994,464 of record NC_066619.1, read on the forward strand.
TTTATAAGAATCTGCTGAAAGCTACAAAACAGAATAAGATTTCATATCTTTGGTTCTTGCAGGCAACACAATTGGTCATTCACTTTTTTCCTTTTATTCCTGAAATGTTTCATAAATAAAACTCAATAAAAACTATTATTTTCATTTCTGAAGAAATACTGCTATGATGAATTTGATAATCAGTTAATATGCTCTTTAACTTAATGTAGTTCCTTTCTCCACCTATTTCACCTATCAGTGTGCATTGAATACGGCATGTACTACGCACTGACCAAACCACAAGCTGATATTTCTACCAAACATATCAGAAAGGTTATCTGCAGATATTCAAAGATTTTAAGAAGGCTGCTGTTAAACCATGAAGTATTCATGAGGTACAGCACTCTTCTGGTTACAGCTAAGGTTTTAGGCAGCAATATGCATTTATAAAAAGTGTAGTGCATGTACAATTTCTCAGAGAAATATTCTCTTCCCATATCAGGTTTTATATTGCTAATGTAGCAAATACAGGATTTCAGTTATTAAAAAGCCCCTTGCATAGCAACACATAGGCTCAATTCTGTGATTAGGTTTGATCCTGGGCACTCCACAGAGTTAGAAGAAAAGCAAGGGAGACACTTAGCAAGCCTACTATATGATCAATGGTAAAGAGGGCTGAAGTAAGGAGATGAAAAAAAATGGTTTTGGGACCTGGAGTTCTGACCACAATGAAGTGGAGCAATAGCAAATGTATTTATGGCACACACAAGGCTTATAGGGTAGGAAGAGTCAGTGACATTATCCACTAAAGTCATGCCTTGCACTCATTCCTGCTTTTGGTTACCTGGTCAGTTCAGTTCCTGAATCACTGAAGCCAGATACATTTCTAGAGTTCGTGTAGAAAAGACATTCAGGTGAAAATTCAGCTACATGTTTTAAACGTGTGACTGAATTTCAGTAGGACAGTGCCTCCGACTCCTTTGATTTATTTCTTTTTCTTCTTTAAGACATACAAAATCCCTTCAATTTTCTGCCTCCAAAAGCCCCATACTTGTGCAAGCAAAATTCCCAGTGACATCAATGACATTCATACCCAGGTGGATCAAAGATAGAGTATGACAATCTATATAGTTTTATTAGCTGAAAAGCATTCTGCAGAGGTTCTGGCCGCACAAAACACCATGCAGTAAAAGACGGTCCTATACCTTACAGTGATAGCCACTGCGGATACTAGGGCAGTGACTACTGTGATCTGCGCCTGTACAAGCCTGGCACATTTTGTATAGTACTATAATACACAAAGCCACCACCATCGCCTCGTTGGCCTATAGCCTTTGTATTCATAGTATGTCCCTATAGCTTCCTTGATCCGCTATGAGGGGGATACACTAAATCTACGGAGGATGCCTTTTATTGCCGACCCCAAGTACCTGGTACCTGGGCTGGACAGGCACCGCGGGGTGAGCCAGCGCCCGCGGTTCTGATGCCCCGATTCTGGGGGACCGGCTCCTTGGCATGCCAGACACGGAGAGTCCCCATTTAATCCAGCCACAGACCGCGCAGCCAAAGGCAGGGCAGCGCCCACCCCAGTCTGTGCGAGGCAGCTGGGCGCCCCTGGCCCGCCTTGCGCACGCCGGGCAGCCGAGGAGATGTGACACGGCGCTGACGGATGGCATCCAGGCGCCTGCACCCAGCCCACCACCGCAGCCCCTGCCCAGCCCGCCGGGGGGCTAGTCTCACTGAACGCCAGGCAGCCGCCAGCCCCGCCGCACGGAGCGGGACGGGGGCGCGGATCTCGCGGGTCCCAGCCCCGCGCGGAGCCGGACATCTCAGTCTCGCCCCGAGCGAGCGGCTGGGGTGGCGGAGGATGCGCCTCTGCCCAGCTCTCACCTGCGTGATGCGCCGGTCCCTGCTAGCCGCTTCGTTCTCTCTCCCTCAGCCACTGGACGGGGCACGGGAGTAGGGGCGGCGCCTTTAAACCAGCCCCGCCGCCCAAGCAGCCGCTTGCAATGTGAGCGGCAGCTCGTCCGCCCAATCAGGGTCCCCCCGTCGCTGGGTCCCCCTTTGTCACCACTCCCAACCAGTCAGCGGACGGCGATCGGGTGGTGCTGGCGCATGGTGTGAGAACGTGACGCGGCCTGGGCAGATTGCTGTTCGCCAATGGGAGCGCGGCTCAGGGAGAGGCCGCCCAGTGGGAACCCCGCGCAGGGCCCAGCTGACCAATGGGAGGCGTGCTGCCGACTACGGGTAAGAGTAGTGTGGCCGCGCGAGTCCCTGGCGCACAGAGGAGGATGTTACCTAGCAACGGGAGTGAGTCTCAGCCCAGGCGGAGGGAAACCAGAGCCTCATGTTGCCTTAAGGGGAGAGGCGCGCCCCTGGGTAGGGGAGCTCTGGGAGCGCTCATAGAGAGGCTGCTATGGGGGAAAAGGGGAAAGACATAAAGGTGGACAGGGTCAGGAGGTGGCAGGCAGGGGGATGGATGGAGGTTCTCATGGAGATGGATGAGGCACAGGCTTCCTTAGGGAAGGGATGGACCAGAGACTCCCAACGGCAAGAGGAATAGCAGTGGGTGGGGGAGGAGGCAGGTGCCAAGCATAATTTCTGTGAGTTTAACATTAGGATCATTAGGCACCTAAATGCACTAAATCTTATCGGCACCTAAGTCCCCATTTCGATCTGCAGAACTTCTGCCGAACCCTGTAGGTGCCTAAAAATACTGTGTCTAAGTTTTTCAGAGTAAAGGTTCCCTAAGTGTTTATGTTCTTACCTCTGGGCCTGCCTAGTGCTGCTTCCCTTAGGCATCCAAATGCCTAGATCCCTGCCTAAGCCCCAAAGTAATTTACAAACTGGGGGAAGACAAGTATTGGCAGCCTAACTCTGTGCAAGACCCAGTCTGACATGCTTAGAGGTTACCTATCAGGTCAGCACCCAGCCATAATACTAGGGTGGAGAATAGGTGGTGCACACACCATAACTTTTAACCCAACAGTTAGAGCATTTACTGGGAATGTGGGAAACCCAAGTTTAATTCTGCCCTTCTCTGCCTGAGGGTTTGAAAGGATTTGAACTAGCAGTCTCCTGCTGCACTATTTAAAAGTGCTGTCTAACCCCTGAGCTATGGGATATTCTAATGTAGCATTCCCTCAGTCCCTCCTGTTGAAGCTGTTGCACTCTGGATATATAATGAAAGAATGATGGGAACGGGGACTGGACCCAGGGTCTCAACTCCCTGATGGACTACAGAGTCACGTTCTCTCCCAATGACTGATCCACTGTGGATAAATACTTAAAAAATCATTAGGCTAGAGAGAGAGAGAGAGAGAGAGAGAGAATGACTCCCAACTTTTGCATCAGTGGTAAACATCCATGCAAGATTCAGAATTTGTAATACCGGTCTTCCCACATAAATTACATATCACCTAGCTGTTGCACTAATATTTTTTTCCAAATGCAATCTTCTGGTTCTTTAATCCAAGAACTGAAAACAACTGAAGTGAAAGCTCACTGTGACACTAAGCACCCCTGTATTCACACCCAGCATGCTGTTGTAATAATCTTTGTACAAAATATGCCTTGTGTTGTATAATTTGAAAACTAACAACTCACTGATCATTAATATTCTTTCATGATGTACATACATGGTGGGTCTCAAGAGTTATGACTGAAGTGTGCATAAACCAGGTATGTTGGGGAGCTGGTAAACAGGTCTGCACTAAACAAAGACATGAGTTTTCCCTAGCTAGGAGTTGCTTCCAAAGTATTTTGAAGGACAAGGAGAATGTATTTACATATCATGTAAACAGACCCATCAAACTAACAAGGGACGGAGGCAAACCTCAAACTAACACACGGAGGAAAAGACAGCATGGCATCTACACCCAGCAGGAGAGAGAGAAGCTTGGTCTGGGTTTTACTTTTCAAATAATGCATTGCAAAGGTTTCCTGGACTAAAAAGACAAGGGAGGGCTGAACCTCAACTGATAAATGATTGTATACAATATTACTGAATTTATATATTTTTAAGCCAGAGTTGGGCTGTAGGCAGGCTCCTGGGGTCAGAACTGTTGAACTAGGACTATCTGGCATAGGGTTGCCAACCCTCCCAGTTTTGCCAGGAGGCTCCTGGAATCGGGCTCTGTCTCCTGCTACTGATGCCAAACTGGGAAATTATAGGCTGCTAAAAGTCCAGCAGCACAGCGGAGGTAAAGCCTGCCTGTCCTGGCCCCGCGCCATTCCCGGAAGCGGGTGGCACACCCCTGTGGGGGGACCAGGGGTCTCCATGCACTCCCCAAGCGCCGACTCCACAGCTCCCATTGGCTGGAAACTGTGGACAGTGGGAGCTGCAGGGGTGGTGCCTGCACGCAGGGACAGCACGTGGAGCCCCATGCTCCCCCTCATCCCCCCAGGGGCTGCAGGGACATGCTGGCTGCTTCCGGGAGCGGCACGTGGACGGGGCAGAGCACAAAGCCTCCTGGCCCCACTTACCTCAGGTGGCTCCCAGGCGGCAGCACAGGGGCTAAGGCAGGCTCTCCCCCAGGCTCAGCCCAGAGCCCCCTCTCACACTCCAAACCCCTTTGCCCCAGCGCAGAGCCACGCCTCCTGCATCCCTGCCTCAGCCTGGTGAAAGTGAATGAGGGTGGGTGAGAGCAAACGATGGAGAGAGGGGGTATGGTGTGAGCAGGGCGGTGGCCTCGGAGAGGGGGCGTGCCTAAGGGAAGGGAGCAGAGCGTGTGTGATTAGACAAAGAATCCTGTGGCACCTTATAGACTAACAGACGTTTTGGAGCATGAGCTTTCGTGGGTGAATACCCACTTCCTCAGATGCATGTAATGGAAATATCCAGGGGCAGGTATATATATGCTAGCAAGCAAGCTAGAGATAACGTTATCTCTAGCTTGCTTGCTAGCATATATATACCTGCCCCTGGATATTTCCATTACATGCATCTGAGGAAGTGGGTATTCACCCACGAAAGCTCATGCTCCAAAACGTCTGTTAGTCTATAAGGTGCCACAGGATTCTTTGCTGCTTTTACAGATCCAGACTAACACGGCTACCCCTCTGATACTTGTGATTAGACAGTTGGCAGCCCTAGTCTGGCACTCCACCACTCATCCTGGTAGGCTGGTTGTGAGCAGCCCAGGTTGGGAGCTACAGCAGCAAAGCATTGTGTAGCACCCAGGGTTACAGGGCAATTGCTGACACAATCCCTCACTGGTCTGGGTTACACCCTGCACCCAACTCTGTGACATTCACACAGAACTTTTCTATTTTCTGTAGGTTCCTTTGGTGGATTTAGTTCACACTCATTGTATGGAGAAGATCAAATTCCATTTTTAATTATGTTCTATAAATAGGTAAAAAATAGAAACTTTCATTCAAAAAATAGTTTAGATCAGGGGTCGGCAACCTTTCAGAAGTGGTGTGCCGAATCTTAGTTTATTCATTCTAATTTAAGGTTTCGTGTGCCAGTAATACACTTTAATGTTTTTAGAAGGTCTCTTCCTATAAGTCTATAATATATAATTAAACTATTGTTGTATGTAAAGTAAATAAGGTTTTTAAAATGTTTAAGAAGCTTCATTTAAAATTAAATTAAAATGCAGAGCCCCCCGGACTGGTGGCCAGGACCTGGGCAGCCACTAAAAATTAACTCGCGTGCCGCCTTCGGCATGCGTGCCATAGGTTGCCTACACCTAGTTTAGATTCTGAAAATGCCATGCAGACCGCAGATATATCTTGCAGCTTGTATTATACCTACAGGCTATATGTTTGACAACTCTATTTCAGTTTACTTCTAAGAGGATGACTGCCTAGTCAGAAACATTAATTTTTTTCATACTTTGTTTAGCTTTTAAAAAAAGAAAAAAGGAAGCATGTTTTTTCAGTCTGGACTTCAAAAGTTGTACCTACTTCAGCATCTCATCATATACTTCAGTAATGTGGGTTCCTTCACTTTCAAAAACTTTAACTGATATGGTTACAAATTCTCATGTACCTGTCCAAGAAAAACATTAGACATTCAGCAAGAGTACAGTAGTTGTCATCGCTGAATTCAAGAAGAGAGAACGATTTTTTTTTGCAGTTCATAGATGCATTGCCAGCAATATGTGCAGTTTTGTTGTGCAGTTTTAAGGGTTTTCTTTTCCAGTTTGGGTTGAATTTTTATGCATTTAATTTGAAAGAGGTGTTTTCAGTTTGAGATAGGGAGCTGGGTGCCAAGTAATTTCAACTCAAAAAGACTAAAGTTACAACCTAGACCAAGAGGAACAGAGATCAGGAAGTTCAAATTATTAATAATTGTTTTTCTGCTATAAGTTTCTTTCTATGCCTTCGGAGCTGCCATGACTTAAATGAGAAAGAGAACTTGAAGTTATTTATTATATTTAATTTATTTTGTAAATAAACTAATAAAACCAGGAAATTGAACAGTGTTAGTTCAGTTACACTTTTTCTATTGTCACTCTTGAACTTCAACTAAAATTATACCCAGCTGCCATTGGGAAACTTTTTCAGAAATAGTGGTTAATTATATCCAAAAAAACAATAGGTGGATCCTGTAATAGATAGTTCTTACAGTTGATTGATGAGGAAGAATTTCAATATCTAATTACAGTCAGTTTCAGTAACAAAAAGTTAACCAAACCCTTGGCAGTTGTATTGCAAGATTTCATCTCATCATTTTAGGTGGCATCTTCTTGCAGCTGTGATAAATTTGGCCTATAGATTCCAGAAGAGACAGAAAGTCCAAATTATATTCAGTTTACAAATGTAAAGGTGCTTGTTTTTTAAAAATTTAATTGTAATTTAACTATGTAAATTCAGCCTGATATCTGAACGTCAAACTGGATTCTCTCTTGCTCCCCAGTAATACCAGATCAGATGTACAAAGGGACTTGAGAGCCTAAAGCCCAGTTTTAAACACCTGTGTGTGTACAACAACCCCTTTTCCGCTGCCATCTCACCCTATAGATATTGAACTCACTCAGTGCTTACATTTTCACTGTAAAAGTTCCCTGGGTTTCTGTCACTGGGCATGTGCATTGCTGCTTCAGGCAGGAGCTTGGGCACCAGTCTCATGCCTAGGTCCCAGCACATTTCTCAAACCAGGTGAAGATAAGCATTATGGTACCTAGCTTGCCTGCAGGGTAGGTTTTGCTCAGAGCATACCTAGTTCCACACAAAATGGCCACTGAGGATGAGGGCCATCCATATAACCTTTAGCCCAGCAGTTAGTGTATTTATCTGGGATGTGTGAGACCCACATTCAATTCCCCCATCTACTTGATGAGGAGAAGGGATTTGAACAGAGATCTCCCACCTCTCAAGTGTATGCCATAGCCATTAGACTTAGGCTATTCTGATGTGGTTCTCTCTCAACCTCTCTTGTTGAAGCCATTCCACCTTAAATAAATATTAATTGGGCCAGAGACAGTGTAAGAAACACTCTATATTCCAGTGGTTAGGACACTCATCTGAGAGGTGTTGTTTCAAAACCCTTCTCCTCAGGCTGAGGTGGGAACTGAACCAAGGCCTCTCCCTTCTAAGGTGAGTTCCCTAACCACTTGGCTCAGGTTTATAAGGGAGGCTGGTGTTGCCTCCCCCGCCCCCCCAATTCTCCTTTTTGCATGGAATCAGGTAAGCACCTTGTCATGGAGTGTATAGACCAGGGGTCGGCAACCTTTCAAAGTGGTGTGCCAAGTTTTCATTTATTCACTCTAATTTAAGGTTTCACTTGCCAGTAATACATTTTAACCTTTTTAGAAGGTTTCTTTCTATAAGTCTATAATATAGAACTAAACTATTGTTGTATGTAAAGTAAATAAGGTTTTTAAAATGTTTAAAAAGCTTCATTTAAAATTAAATTAAAATGTAGAGCCCCCCGGCCTGGTGGCCAGGACCTAGGCAGTGAGAGTGCCACTGAAAATCAGCTTGCGTGCCGCCTTCAGCACCCGTGCCATAGGTTGCCTACCCCTGCCTTATAGCAAGGGATTCAAAGATCTCAATTTGTTTAGCTTCAAAAAGAGAAGGTTAAGGGGTGACCTGATTACAGTCTATAAGTACCTACATGGGGAACAAGCATTTAATAATGGGCTGGCTCTTTAATGTAGCAAAGAAAGGTATAACATGATTCAATGGCTGGACGCTGAAGCTAGGCAAATTCAGAGTGGAAATAAGGTGTAAATTTTCAACAGTGAGAGTAACCATTTACCAAGGGCCACGGTGGATTCTCCATTCTTGACAATTCTTAAATCAAGATTGGGTGTTTTTTCTAATGGATCTGCTCTAAGAATTATTTTGAGGAAGTTCTATGGTCTGCATTATACCAGAGGTCAGACTAGATGATCACAATGGTCCCTTCTGGCCTTGGAATCTATCAATCTATGGGGGCAGGGGTGGGGGAATCAATGGACGTTAAACACTTAAATACCTTTGAGGATCTGGGCATAGGTCCCTATCTGCATCTTTTGAAAATCTAGCTCCAAGACCCTCCACTCAGCAGAAAAAACATACATTAATAGGCCACAGGACCCTCTTTTCCTCTGAAAAAACAAAATGCAGAGACAACTTTATTGAAAGAAAACTATTGATTTTAATTTTGTTTCCAAGTAGATAAATAGCAAAGCTCAAAAAATAACATAAAGGAATGGACAAAACTTACTTCACTTCACTGGACTCACAGAAGTGAGCGAGATTTATCCAATGGAGCGTTTTGTTAGGAAGTGGACAAGTGAGGTTTATCCCAATGCTCAAATACTGTTTTAATAGGTGACAAAATGTCTTACTCCAATGGTTTACACTAGCATGTGGCATTTAGAGTTCACAATGGGTTATTTTTTACACATCTGTGTGCCAATGTTCAAGCGTGTTGGAGAGGGCATGTGAGGTCACATGCCCCCCAGATTGCTTGGTCATATGGTGTGACCGGGCCCTCTCCCTGCAGAGCAGCTGAGCCAGCAAGCTGCATGGGGTAGGGACAGGCAGAGGCAGGAGCAGAGGAACAGCTGGGAGCTGCAGGAGGGGCCATTGCTTTCTGGAAGGGGAGGAGTTGGCGGGGGAGGGCAGCAACTGAAGCTGTTCTGGCTGTCAGCAGGCATGAGGTGTCCATGCTGATAGATATAATTTACACCTAATTCCTGCCCCAAACAGCATACACGTTAGACCAACACATTCACACTCGATTACTGACATGTAACTTACACCACCTCACATGTCACTTTTGAATTTGCCCTACTGAGTCCAAAGGAGACAGGTTGTAAGTTGTACTTAGTCTCAACATTGAATTGGTCCTGATAATGTTGCTTAATGGAGCAAGTACTGGGCAGGGACTCAGCAGACCTTGGTTCTATTCCTATCTGCTACTGGCCTGCTGGTTAGTCACTTCACTTCTCCATACCTAAGTTTCCCCATCTGTAAAATGAAGATAATTATTTGTAAAGCCCTTTGTGATCTACTGATGAAAAGTACTGTATAAGAACAAGCTATTATTAAGTGAAAATATTTTAGTGGTGTCTAAGGACTTAGCTCTATGTGATTCTTACAATGCCAATGGCTTTGAAAACGTAAGTCCTCATGTCTTTTTCTAACTATACCAGTCATCAGCAAGTGGGAAAAGCGGGTTTAGGCACTCTCCCCACAGAAATGTCGCTCAGCAATTGTCTATTAGATGGCTTTTCTTAAATGTTATACACAGTTTTTGTTGGTAGAGGCTGTTTTATTTTAGAGAAGAACCAAAGGCAGATCCAGCTATGAATCAGTAATTTCTCAACACAAAAATTCAGGAGATGAAGACAGAGGAATCTAGCGACAGAGGATATGCAACATAAATAAATAAAGTACAAAGACAATCACCTGTAAAATCCTTTATCTGGCAGACCTTACTCCCTACACCAGAATTGGCATTCCATTATAACATTGGGCCAAATCCTCCCATTGTATTTTGCCCTCAATACAGCAGAGCTGTTTTTGCAAAACCTGTTGGGGTGGCGGCCCTGCAGGCTGGAACATGCCCTCTCAGGCAGGCAGGTTCCAAACCATAAAAGAATTGTTGCATCCTCAAAATGCTGAGCATGTTGGGTTCACTGACAAAAACACTTCTGATGCCTAGCAGAATGCCCCATGCCCCGTCTGCCAACCAGAACTTCATGGAACTTCCCACAGGCCCATATTAACCTCTCCATTTGCTGAAACACCCATCACTCTTCTTCCCTCTCTGGGCAAGAGAATGGGAATAGTTGTTTGGGGAGGGTCCTCTTCTCTGTTTCACTGCTACTCACCTGGATAGGATTGCATCTCCAGGGCGTCTTGGGTGCCTTCTCTCCCCTTGCTTGTGGGTTCCAGGACTCTACTCCAAGTGTCTGCTGCTGCCTGCTGCCCCTGCTGGAGTTGCAGCTTTACCACTCCTCATTCTACCTCTACATCCTCCACTCTTCTCTTCTCTCACAGCCTGCCTCTGCACACTGCTGTCTTTGATCAACCATGCTTTCTTGGTTTGCATGTACAGTGTGAGAAGACTGAATGACTGCAGGGGAGGAAACAAATCAAATGGGCTCATAGAGGACCTAGGACATACCTGAACCAGCGTTGTGAGACAGGTGCATAGGTCAAATCCTGTGAAGAGCTGAGCACCTCCTATAGAACCTCAGTGGGAGATGAGGACACTCAGTAGGAACAAGCCATTGATGGAGACCACTTACTTACACAGATTGATAGGAAACCCAAAGAGGGCCTGAAAGCCACCATAACCCTGGCCAAGAAAAATGCCTAGCTCCAAAGGGAAGAGTCCAAAGATACGTGTGGCAACTGGCAGCAGAACACAGGCCAGGGAATACTCTCATGGCCACGGGAACTAACAAGGTACATTATATAGGGCTCAATCATACATTGAAGTGAATAGGCATTGAGAGTATTCAGTACCTTGCAGCACCAGGCCCTACAGCATTGCTTTCATCTAATATGTTCAATATATTCAAGTAGTTACTCAGGGCCAGCCCTACTGGTGGGCGACATGCATGACTTCCCAGGGCACCATGGTCAAGAGGGTGCTGGCGCCCAGGCAGATTAAGAGGTGAGAGGCCTGTCAGCTGGGCTCCACTAATGGATGGCTTTGTTGGCCCACCCAGTGTCGCGGCTCAGCAGAGGGGACAGGCAGGTAGGACCAACTCTCGCTGGGGAAAGGCTGAAGTTGAGGGGGTGTTGTTGCAATTTGCAGCTGGGGAGGGTCTGCCCCAGGGCGAGCTGTGGGAACCCCAGCAGGCACAAGGGAGCACCCTGCAGGAGAGGCTGGGGCCAGGTCTGGCCTTGCCCCGGGGCTGTGCCGTGTGCCAGTCCCCACTGGGCTGGGTGAGGCAAGGAGAGCACCAGAAAGAGATCTGCTTCTCCCTGGTGTCTCCTGCACTCATCCCGGGCTGCGTGGTGCAGCCCACCTGCCAGAGCAGCCACTCACCTGCCTCCAAATGCCCATGGAGCAGGAGCGGACAGGGCATACTTGGGCTAGTGGTGAGCACTCCTGGGGGCATACAGCGATGTCTGGGGTTGGGCAGTGCTAAGGAATGGAGGCAACAGGGCTCCCTGGGCAGGTTTCTGGCAGCTCAGGGCAACAGACCCCATGCCAGGTGTGTGCTGTGCTGGGCTTCAGTTAATGCCTCACAGTGCTGCCACCCCCACACACCCCCAGTGCTTCACATGGCTGTCAGCCGGGCGTTCTCATCGCTGGTGCCAGAGGCTTGGATGCTTCAGTCAGCCAGTGCTGAGCATATGGGCTGCCCGTGCCGTTTGCGGTGGTCTCAGCTATAGGTGAACACAGTCCCTACTATAACTTAAAAAGCTTCTCCAGTGAACTCAAGATGTGTGACCATACTGTGTATCTGTACTTAAACTCAGAGAAAGGGCACAACAGTACAGCTTTACCCAGGTTGCCATCTTCCTTCAGGCTGGCCCTGTAGTTATTTATTCAAGTCAACCAATGGAAAAATGTGAGGTAGAGCAGATTTGTTGCATACATCAGGCTCACATCTGTATAACACAATATAATTTACAACATATATAGCTATGTCATTCATGTTTACAACATGTTCCATATTCGGTAGTCTCAAAATGGTATTTTTATTATATTTAGCATATACTGTACATGCTGAAAACATACCGCAAAAATAGCCTTTTCAAATCATGTACGTACTATGGCTGAGGCATTTTCCCTGGCCTAGGTCTGTGTTGTGGGCTCCATTTAAAAGAGTCAGATTTCTAAAGGTATTTAAGTGCCTAAAGATGCAGATAGGCAATTCTGAAAAGCCCACTAGGTTCCCATCAAAAATCACTGGTATTCTGGCATCTATGTACTTTTTAAAAAGACCATTAGGCTCCTATTTACATCTTTTAAGCACCTAAATACCTTTCAAAACCTGCCCCACAGTGACTATTTGTACCCTGGCTAAAGGTTCACCAAGCCAGAACTTTTTGTTCCTTCTGTCTCAATAAACAAAGCTCAAAGTTTGTAAGCACCAGATCCTCACCTCTGATAAAAATCCTCCGGAGGCACCTCTCCAGTTGTACAAAGGCTTTAATCGGACAGCTGAGGATTTCCCCAGAATGGTGGAATTCTCAGGTGGTGTAAAGCTGACTATGCCAACTTTGCTCCACCTGCTTTCCCACCTTGGTGTAGAAGGTATCCAATGGGAAGCATTTCCAGGTGCATCAAGGGTTGGGGAACAACCCTGGGCCAGTAGAACATTTTCTAGCAGGCGTAGGTGAGAGTTATGGCTGCTCTAAATTGTGCCAGACGTGGATTCAGCCCTCATCGTCCTAGAGGATTGGAGGAAGAGTAAAGGTGGCCTAGAGCTACCATCCGCGCTGCTCCCCCTGCACTGAATTGAGGATCCAGTCCTTAGTTTTTTCTTACCTATTGCTATTTCAGGTGTGAATTAGTTTCTTCCAGCATTGTGCACATCAGCAGCTGAAGGAGCTGGGCTGTTATTTAGCTGTTTTTATTTTGTTTTGGGGAGACTTGCTTGCTTCTTGTATCTACCATCCTACATGATTTATCATATGTTAGTAGTTTTAGTTGTTTGTATTAATAACAACTGCAATGTACTTTACACAGTCCCTACCCTCAGGGAACCAACAGTCTAATTTTAGATGTGCTGCAGTGAGACCAAAAACAACTGGAGAAGAGAGAAAAGATTTATAACACCACATGATAGTAATTTAGGATTATTATAGGTATACCCTGATGAGCATAGTGCTCTTACTTGATTTTAAATCTCTACCTTCCTTCACTCATTACTTCTTCTCTCACGTTATGTTGGGGCAGAAAGAGTGCGTGTGACTGACGTAGCTTAGTATTTCTAGGCTGTGTGGAAGTAGTAAGTCTTCATGAGGGTTTTGAATGAGGAGGGAGAGGACCTGATGATTTGAGTCTGGAAGGCTGCTCCACGCATTAGGAGGCAGCAGGAAAGATGGCAGTGGAAGGAGGGACATGTCCTGTCTAGCAAGGCTGGTATCACTGGCAATACTAAGATAATGAGGTGAGACAAAAGAAACAAGATCAAAGGTGTAGGCTGGGGCAAAGAGGTGCAGGCCTGTGATGGCCAGGATGAGAAATTTGGTACAGTAGGCAGGAAGGGGCTGAGGGAAGCACTTGAAGAGGGGAGTAACATGATCAGAAAAAAGAGTAATGAAACTGGGGAAGTGATCTTTGCAGCAGAATCTTGGACCCCATAATTTTGAGTCTGAGGAGCAGGGAGGACAGTGGTATTGCCAGCAATAATGAAGAAAGTTTAGAACCAAAGGAAGCTTGACATGGGGAGAGAGAGGTCATTTTTGGTCATCTTGAGCTTGAACTGGTGGCAGGCCATCCAGAATGTTATGTCAGAAAGAGCAATCAGATACACAACTGAGAAGCAGAAAGCAGGTCACGTGAGAAGAAATCAGTTTGTGAGCCAGCAGCAGAAAGATCATAGCTGAGTCTGTGCAAGCAGAGAAGGATAAGGTATAAAGAAGAGGAGGGTGACAAAGGCAAGACCCTGAGATAAGCAGAGGAGGGGGAGAAACTCCCTAAGGAGTTGTTAAAGCAGCAGTCAGAGAGTGAGAAGGATATGAAAGCCAAGTCAGGAGAGGGTGTCAGAAATTAGAAGTATTGACAAATACAGAGATATCAGAGGATGAAGTGGAGTGAAAAGCACAAGATGTTGCCAGGAAGATATTGTTGTTCCTAATGCATCAACTTTTGCCTTTATCTGGCCAGGATGATTCCCAAAGAACAAGATCCTTTCAAGATGCATATTAAAGGTGGTAAAGGATGTGTACAGCTGACATCTGTCACTGCTCGCTCTGGGAATTTAGACATTTGGGAAACTATTTTTAAAGCTGTAATTGCAAAATGTTGAGCAGTCATTGTATGTGAACTCCTAACCAAACATTTGTCTATTGCAGAGAACACAATGCAGCATTCACAGGTAACTCTGTCCTGGGTGTTGTTTCAGCACACTACTGCTTCACCACAATTTGATTTTTCCTTTTGGTGTTCCTTTTCTTCCCAGAATGAAGATTTCCATTTCTTCTATGATCTTTGATTCTGTTCCTTTTCATCCATTTCTTAACGGTTTTATTATGGGAGCTTACACATAACTTCTTGTGCTTTACATGAAGGCTGCCAGAAGAAAAAGAAGTTATGTTGTCTATTGCAAACTCATTTAAAAAAAAAAAAGCAACTCTTAAAAGGTAACTAGCCATATTTGAAAGCAACAAAACTACTCTCATCTCATGTTTTGGAAGACCAACTTTTGATCACCATATTATCTTCCAAACAGAGCTAGGCACATATCTGATTTTTTTTCTGTTGGCTTGTTTGCTGTCAATACTGCAAAAATAAATAAAATGTTCAGTTTGGTTTGAACCATACTCAGACATTTTTGGCTAATAGAGGAAGTCCATTTTGGGTCAAATGCAATGCTCCATTAGATCTGAAATATTTTCTTTCTGGGCATTTGTAAAGGACTGTATTTTAGGAGAATGAAGTAGTGGTGATGCCACCAGGGCTTTGGAGCTGTGCTCTGGCTCTGCTCCAGCTCCAGGCAAAAACCTGCAGCTCCACTGCTCCAGAGCTGCTCCGCGCTCCAGCTCCGCTACAAAGCTCTGGATGCTACCCTCCCATTCTAGCCCAGTAGTTAGGGTCCTCATCTGGGATGTGAGAGGCTGAGGTTCAAATCACTGCTCTAAAACAGTGATTTGAACCAGGTATCCCCCATCCCAGGTGATTGACCTAACTGCCAGTCTACAGAGCCATTCTCACTCTCTCTGGTCCAATATTATTCAAGTATTTTATCACAAGTAGGACATCTTCCACAGAGAGATTGAAAGACATCCATGCTGGAGTACCCTGTATCCGATGAGCAGGTCACCTAGCTGGGAGGAGGAGACCCAAATTCAAGTCCTTGCTCCAATGACTAGTAAATTCTTTATAAGACATAGAAGAGCTTCAACAGCACACATTGAGATCTAGCTAGAATGACCTGGGAGGGGAGTCCTGGGTTCAAATCCCTTTTCCAGAGCACAGATTCAAAGCTGGGTCTCCCACATCCTATGGGAGTGGACTAAAGGGATGAGAGGGGCACACACACCCCATTTTGTGAACTGTGCCTAAGTGTCCTTGAGAATCTAGCCCCGCCCCCCCTTTTTTGGCCAAAACTATTCAATGAATTTAAATCAAATTAACAAATAGTTTTGGGTCAACCAAAACTGCATTTTTCAGTAAACAAACTATTCATCCAAAACGTTTCTTCCAGCTTTACCTTCCAAAGCAAAAGTAGCTTTAGTGCATAATTATTCAGTAACTCCTGACCTGAAAAAGTACAGAGCAGAAGGGAAGCATCTTTGCTGAGGCTGAAGATAAACACAGTGCAAATTAGTGCATTGGGAATGAAGTGACACAGTCAGGTCTGTTCAAGTGTTATAAAAACAAAAGACTTACAAAGCCGAAGATGAACAGGAATATTTCCACGATTTTTAACTTAATTTAATTTATTTGGATTTTAAGCACTCCCTTGAGATACTACTGACCAAACATTGTGTTATTTTGCTAGTACATGACAGCAAAAAGTGAAACTGAGTAGGAATGACTGTAAAAAAGAAGAAAATCTGGTTTGCTAAGTTTATGCTCATTTTCCATGCTGAGTGAAGTGCAAAAGCAACAAAACATTAATGGTGAAATATAAATTAGATTTTAAACAATTAATTCAGTTTTAACAATCAAAGGTATAATGCAGAGAAGGAAAGTTTTTAAAATATACAGGGTCTGTTTCTCCACTGTGACATCAGTTTTATGCCAAAGAAATCAATGGAATGATACTGGTATAAAATTGGAATAACTCAGTAGAAAACCAGGCCCAATAATTTTTAACTTTTGACAATGTCTCTTTAATATATGATCACACAGAACTTCACTTACATCACAGCTGGTATGTTGCACACTCCATCATCTTTCTGGATTTCAAATTTTAGAACTTTTCTTAGAAGTCTTCTGGATACATGGTGCGATACTTCCGTGCAACAGTTAAAGGATACCAGAAATAGAGTAGCTGAAAGAATCAAAGGGGAAAAAAAAAAGTCTTCAAGGTTGAAATGAATGGGACATTGTGTTGCCCATCTTGTCAAATCCATCTTGTTTAGTGAAAGATTGCAGTCTTTGCGATCAGTCAGTATTTCTTCCTCCTGTGTCTTATCACCACCACCACCACCACTCCTTCAGGTAGTGTTTCTTCCAACTATCCCTGTGGATATGTATTTAAATACCATCATCAGGAGATTTAATAAATAGCTTACACTTCTGGAGGGACAACTCTGAAAGCAACTGTGATGCTGGTAAACCAAGGCTATAGGTGTTAGTTAAGAACTGACAAATTCATAGCTGGAAACCAGAAAACACCTATTTGTTAGTTTTGTTCAAAATAGGTATTAGTCTTATAAGAATGTATTTAGTGTTTAATTCTATGAAATGCTTGTAAATTGCTGCATGCGCTAATCTCACTTGTTATGTCTGTATTCAATACTACAAAGAAATATGTAAGTTTTGCTTTTTAACTTTGAAAATATTTGCTCTGAACTTGTGAACCCAGGCACAGGAATCATCCCCTTGCCCATAGAGAAGGAATATCAAAATCAGATGGGCCATTAAGGAACATCACAATACAAAGGATTGGTTAATGGCCCTGTCACACTTTGGAAGTGCTGTGTGCCAGGTGGCAAGAGTCTGTGGACTGTCTGTGACTCCACAGTAAGGGCTTGGCTACACTGGAAACTTCAAAGCGCTGCCACGGGACAGCTGCCGTGGCAGCGCTTTGAAGTGAAGGTCGCATCCACCTCCTCATGGGGATTAGCTTGCAGCACTGGGAGCCGCGCTCCCAGCGCTGCGGCACTGTTTACACTGGCGCTTTGCAGCGCTGTATCTTGCAGCGCTCAGGGGGGTGTTTTTTTTCACACTCCTGAGCGAGAAAGTTGCAGCGCTGTAAAGTGCCAGTGTAGCCAAGGCCTA
Organism: Gopherus flavomarginatus; assembly: GCF_025201925.1. Lineage (NCBI taxonomy): Eukaryota > Metazoa > Chordata > Testudines > Testudinidae > Gopherus > Gopherus flavomarginatus. The sequence goes on from NC_066619.1 coordinate 31,011,970, forward strand.
AGACTGATATAGCTGTCCAGGAGTTCACTTTTGTTACTGAGTAGGTGAAATCTAATTATAGACCATGCCACCAGTTTGGATGTCCATCCTGCTGTAGACAGCCTGCCCTGAGGTAGGCACTGACTGTTGTGACCACAATGTGACAGCAATCACTAATGACTGTGTGTTTGGGTCTGATTTTAAAACTGATCGTGCAGAGGCAAATCAGGATCAACACTTTCAGTCTTTGAAGCTGCCACTGCTAGTACAACTGTTTTGAGGGCTTGAAGCCCCAGGAATGAAGCTTGGCTCTCCGCTCTGGAACCACCTTCTGCAGCTACTCTCCTTATCAATCTGCAGACAGCTTCCCTGGCTGACAAACCACCTAGAGAGCCAGAAGAGGTTTGTTGATGGAAAGGGGAAGCATGTATTTTGCCCCCAAGATGATATATCCTTGAGTTATGAGACTGAGGGGGTCCAGTACTGGGATAAGCCTGTGTGCCCCCCTCCCCAGTATTTCCCTCTAATGGAGAGATTGAAGGGAGAAGGGGTACTGCAAAGTGTTCAGTGGAGATCAGAAAACCCAGAGAGGACATGTAAAACGCCCCCATTATGGCCTGCTTGGACTTGGGAAATGTACTTCCCTTCCCCTCTCCTGGGATCCCCTTTATTCAGTATCATTCAGCTCCCACCAAGGTCTCTTTTTTCTCACCCACAAGGTTTAGTGTCCCACAGGCCTCCTTTAAATTCTGGCCTTCCTGGCTCATAATTCACCCTTCCAGTTTAGAGGTTGCACAGCCCTCCTTCCTGGGCTGTGTTGGTTGACTTCTTTCCACCAGCCGCCATCTCTGACTGGGCTTGGAGCTTCCTTTGATTCCCCTGCACAGTCTAGTCAGGATCCCCCCTCCTGCTCTGTCAGGCAGATTTTTTAGTGGGTGTAGAATTTGTGTGTTTTGTAAAGACCTGGAACAAGCATGGGCAAATAAGGAGTAGCTTTCTGTAAGACATCACTCTGAAGGATATAGGAGTGTGGGATATTGTTGTGATTTCACAATTAAAAAAAAAATTTAAGAAAAGGGACCAGGAGGGGTGAGGCTAGTTAAGGAACCCACCGTCCTTGCTAAATTGGTAGTTGACCAAAGCCTGCTACGACCGAGGATATATTCACCTATGCAATTTTTCCCCGACAGACGGGTAGGAGCAAGGACTCTTATCCTCCCCCTTATGGCCCAGCACCTCTCTGACCAGGGGTGTGTATAGCTAGACAGTTTGTACAAACAGTTTATATCTGTATAGTTTTCCCTGACAGATGGGTCGGAGCAAGGACTCTAATTCTCCCCCTATTGCCCGGCACCTCTATGACCAGGGGTGTGTACACCTGAATGATCAATCACTTTATACGTATGGGATACCTTTTATTAGTATTTAGCAGTATTTTCAACAATCACAGTGCACATCTTCCCCTTTTCGCAATTCTCCACCAAAAATGTTATGCTTATAGGAAGCACATGGGATCTTTTTCAGGGGAAAAGGCAATATAGTGCAGTGGCTGAACTAGCAGAGAGACTTGTGCCCTCTTCTTCGTGCACCCAGGAAGACTTGCCCTTAAGTTGGATTTTGGTTCAGTCTAGTCCAGTTGCTAAAAGAAAAGAAAACTGAAGTTTGGCCTGGCCTTTTTCATTCCTACAGGCATTCCTCCCGCCTCCTCCTCCCATGTTTTGCCTGCCTCTGTCGCTGTCAGCAGCACAGACAGCAATCCCTTTCTTTACTGCTTCATCCAGGCCAGGATTTACACTCAATGTGGTAACACAGTCACAAGATGTATTCCTCAACCAGCAAGCTAGAGCTAGTGGCTGTGTGGGATTAGCAGCTGCAGTGGCAAATCTCCAGCTTCTTGCTTCCTCTCTGTCACGAGGGACATTGCCCTGTTGGTGTCATTATTTCTACAAATTATATTATCCATGTTGATCCTTCCTCTTGCCTGGGGACTTTCACCAAGGAGACATCAACGGTTTGTTAGAAGCTTTGTTCCCTTTATTTATAAAGAGCTGAATCATACAATCATGCAGAAGAATCCACCAGATGGCTATCCAAGAAATTCAATGCAGTTCCTCACCATACAGAGCTCCTAATTTACGATGACAGACCCAGGGAGGAGCAAAGAGCCCTTCAACCACATCTACATCCCAAAATTTGCTGGAAAATCCCAGGGATTTTGCACCATCCAGTTCCAAAGCAGTATTTCTTGGCCTTCCCCATGACAGCAAAACCCACTGAGATACTGTACCAGTCAATACGTGTGGTCAGTTTTCACCCATCTCTGATGGGAGCTGAAAGCCACTTAGGGAGGATTTCTTGTTCCGAAGCCTTGCTGGAATTTCCAACTGGAATTCTGCACTTTTTCCAGGGCATAAGAACAAAGGAAGAAGCAATAGCTCTGGCCACCCTCCAACTGCTGTCAAGAAGCTACATTTCTGGGTGGGCCATATGATGGAGGAGGTAGATAGGCACAAATGAAGGGGTGAGGGTAAGGAACGGTAAGAGAAAAGCAAGGAGGAAACTAAGCAGGAGGTCAAAATATGAAAGCAAAGAAAGAGGAAAAAACCCACATCTCCCTCAACCATCTGGTTGGACCCTGGCAGATCTCCCTGCGTGACCCCAGTAAAGCCCAGGAGTGGGAACCCAACCCCCCAATTTTATCTTTAAACACGTAACCTCTAATCTACCTCTTTTTGCAGATCCCACTTCTTTATGCGATTGAGCTACTCTTTTCCCAGGCAAGCATTTCCACATGTGTTAAGTTTGAGTTCAGACGTCACTAAAATTTTTGCTTTAGAAAAGTGATTTAATGTTTGCAGTGCCCCAAATGTGCTAATGTTCTTGCAAACACATGTGAGACTCATCCCTGCCCTGCAGAGGTTACAATCTGATCCTGCAAACACTTACTACTGAGTATGACTTACAATGGGACAATGAGACTATAAACCACAGTAAGCACTCCGTTTGGTACAAGCAGGTAATTGTAATGATGCAAGTAGATCATGCAAACAACTCAGTTGATTAAGTGTTTGCAGGATCTGGTCCTAATTTAAAAACATACAGGATCACATAAGTAATTTCTACTTTGAAATATAATTCTCCTCCCTTGCCCATTCATGTTTATTGCCATTTGCTTAACTTTAGTTGCTTAACTCACTCACTCTCGCTTTATGACTGGCAGTTTGGTGGAAGCCCTTACCACTTATTTTTAACCCTTCCTTATTTTCAATATATTTGAGGGGGTGGCAAGGTGGTTCTTATTTTCCACAAGTTTTTTAAAATTTTTCTTTTTTGTATCTTAATTAAAAATTATTGTTCCAACCCTTTACCATTTATCATGTATTTGCTAATCTTAAGCAAGTAATAGTCTCCCAAACGTCTCTTCCTTTGGCTGGGGCAGTCACATCCCAGAATACCCAAAAGACACAACCAGCACTTCTCCAACCTGAAATGCAATAAACCAAATCTGAATCCACTACCTTTGAAATACTTTGAAGATTCCTTATCCATTAGGCTGCCTTGATTCATGAGACTGCACAGGTATTATTTTGGCCACCAGAGGGCTCTCGTGTATTCCACTGACCAGAGGTCAAATATACGGAAAACCACAAAGAAAAGAAACCCACATAAAATTGAATATTAAGAGCTAGGTCTTATTCTTACATCTGTGCCACACCAGTGAGGTAAATGCGGTGTAGTGGAGGCAGACTTTGGGCTCAAAGCTATAAAATTCCTACTGTATTCTCTAGTTCCAAAATGGGCTAGTATGTTTGCTAGACTTTAAGGAAATTTGCCTTTAATTACTGATTTGTTGTTAAATGCAGAGTGTGTTTGCCTTAGTCACCTAATTATTTGTCTCATACATACTGATCCATCTGGTATACAGAATAAAAGAACAAATTTAAGACAACTCCCTCTATGCCCTTATTTGAACACCCTGCCCCCTAGCATGGAAGCACATGCATTCCCAGCAAGTACATCCAGATTACAGCTCACACAAGCCTGCGCCATCCAACAGGTGCAGAGGCCATTTTGGCAGGGTAGAATTTTAAGGCACATTTTACCCATTTGTGACATGATCCTGCAAGGTGCTGAGGGCTTGTCTATACACAGTTAGTGCACAGCAAGCCAGGGTATAAATCTGCAATGCCCTAGCTTGCTGGGCACTAACTGGCTGTCTGAACCAGCTACCATGCACTAAAAGTTCTGCAGTGTGGTTTGATGTACTGCTATTTAAAACTCTACTCTCGCTGAAGTCAATGGGAGTTGAAAACACTCCGAATTTCACAGGATCAGGCTCTTGGATCACCTCCTGAATTTGGTAAAGATTTTAACATCACAGAGTTTAACAAGATTATTTTGTAATATAAAATTACAAGGAAAACAATAAAATATTGACTAGATGGGCTAGAAAATTCAAACAAAGTATGTGGACTCAACTCATGTATGCACCTAGCATAGCTGTCAGTAAGCATGATGCAAAATGGGAGATTTAATCTATTGTGCAATTTGCTACAGTTAAAATGTGAGACGATGAAAATCAGTTTTTCTACATTTTAGCTATAAAATCCTATTTAAACTTGGCACCTATCACACACAGTATACATGACTTTAGAAAGTGCTGGTTAAGTCTGCAAGTAAAGTGTCCTAGAGACCCTCCTGCATGTGAGTAACTTCAATAAGATGAATTGTCCCAGTTGCTCTGAAGTGCAGTTAAAATGGTAGCATTTGTTGTCACAAATACCTTGTTGTACTGGTCCTTTCTAAAGACCTGGCATTTCCTGTTTAAACCATTTTACAAAAAAAAAAAAAAAAAAAGTTCCCCAGTCTAAATATCCAACTGCCCTTGATTTTACAAATGGTAATTAGCTAAAATAGAGTGAAATCTTAACCCCAATGAAGTCAAGGAGAGTTTTGCCACTGATGTCAGTGGAGTCAGGATGTCATGCTTAAAGGTCTCCCAGTTTTCTGTATAGAAATTAAAACCAAAAGTGATAATCTCCAATTACTCACAATGCTATGGATATAAAACAGCTCCAATTCCACATAGAGACGCTTTGCCTTATGTTTTTGGTTGTTTTTTTTTTTAAAGATAAACCTATTATAAATGTAGCAAATAGATAATGTACAGGATGACTTACCCTCAGATGTTTGGACAACCACAAATGCAAAAGCAGCAAAGAGATTGACTAACTTCAAATCCATTCCTTCCAACTGCTGCAGCTCTTCCTGTAACAGACCAGGTTGTAAACTACAGGAAACAAAGGTGATCCTACCTCCTGGACTGCAGTAAAAGAAACTAACTTTAAAGCCCCACCCTTCACAGATGCTGCAAGTGGGCTTGAACCTGCAAGGTACTAAGCAGTCTGGCCCAATCTAGCAAAACACTTCAACCCATGCTCAAAGTTTTATTGACTTTAATAGGACTACTCACATACTTAACTTCAAGCAGAGGCTTAAATACTTTACTGGATCAGGCCAGAGTATTCAGAATCTTGCAGGATCAAACCCACTTCTGTGTTCTTACTTCTCTATCTCTGTGATGGATCTGGCAGCTGCCAGTGCTTTGGCATTAAAGGTGCTAAATAACTGTGGGTTAAGAAGAACCAAAGAATCAGAGTTTATCGTTGCTTTATACAATTCACATGAGGGCCAAATTCTGTTGTCAGTAACAAACATGCAACTCCATTAAAGTAAATGGGCCAAATTCAGCTGTGACACAAACAGGCACAACTCCAAAGAAGTCAGTGGAGTTGCGCCAGTGCTGAATTTGGCCCATTTGTATGGGGAGATTTTGGCAAACCAGTAAAGTGCCTGAAACCACTATCGCTTATTGCTAAAAGCGGTCAAGTCAGCAAGCTGTAAAGTGGCCATGCAGCAGGCTTAGCTTAACCAAGACAGGAGGGGAGGTGGTTTTGGGTGCCACAAAAAGGGCAGCTTGACCCTGTGTTCTTCCTGATAAGAATTATGTTGAAGTTGCTGATACATGCATTTTAGGGGCCTCAAGGTTGCAAACTCTGGAAAAAAAAACCCCACACCTGGTTAATCAATAACACTGCTCTACAGCCAAAATGCTTCTGAAATAAATGTAGTCCAACTTTAGTAATTCTGGATCACTGAGAACGAAAATGATGCTTAAAATTGTTGATTGGCTCTAGTTTTCAAGATATGCTATTGGGTCAGTATATACGACCCTTGACTTGGGAATGGCGGAGGATAAGTGAGTTGTAAAGGGAAGGAATCTCAATTTAAACCAGAAATGACTAAAATACATCTTTGACTGGATCTATGAATAAATCTATGACTGAGTTTGGACAGTACTTGCTTTTTAGGCAAAACAATGAATGATGCAATCTGAAGCTGGTATTGCATCATACATGATATGAATTGCATCATGTTATTCCTAGAAGTCATGGATGATGCAATCATAACGAAGCTTACATCACTCTGCTGAACAAATTGCCCTATATCAGCTCTAGAAATCATACAGTGTCGTGCTCTCTTATTTGTCAGTGTTTGATTTTGCAAAGGGACACATTTCTGTTTAGCCAAAGTGAGCAGAGATGCCTCGTACTCGTGTGAACAGTGCAGATAACTTCTGCTATGTTTGTGGTGAAGTGACTTTTGCATCTTAAAAGCGCAGTATAACCACTATGGTTAAGAAAGCCTATCACCTTTATTTTGGTTGCAAAATTGGAGATCAGGACAAGAGGTGGGCCCCACACATATGCTGCAACACTTGTGCAACAAATCTTCACCAGTGGTTGAACAGGAAAAGGAAATCTATGCCTTTTGCAGTGCCAATGATTTGGAGAGAGCCAACAGATCATACCAGCAATTGTTACTTCTGCATGGTGCTCCAATTGGGAAAAGTGTGTCAAAGAAGAAAAAGTGGACTGTGCATTATCCAAACATTCCATCAGCTATATGCCCAGTACCCCACGGAGAAGGACTGCCGGTTCCTGATGCACCAGAATCATTCTCACTTGAGTCAGATGAGGAAGAGGAAGAGGAAGAGGATGAAACTTCTGGCCCTGAACCATCAATGTCACAGGACCCACATTTTCTCCCATCCTCCTCCTCTGAACCACACCTCATAACACAAGGTGAACTGAATGACCTTGTCAGGGATTTGGAACTACCCAAGAGTAAGGCAGAGCTGTTGGGCTCCAGACTACAGCAGTGGAATCTCCTGGCAGGCTATCAGGGCAAATGGAGCCCATCAATGCTTGCAGACTTTTGCTGGACAGTGACAAGAGATGCTCCATTTCATTAATACAAGAGACAAGCCAAGAAGCACCGAGTAGACACTGAATAGGACTAAACTATGTACATAATAGTTTTTTGCCTTTTGTTTCATAATAAATTTTATTTATATAACCCTTTTGCTGATTTTTAAAGTGTTACATAAACAGGACAGGTGAAATATTATCATGTAAAGCAACCATAAACACATGAAAAGACCTAGGTTTACAATTTATGATTAAAACTCTACCTACACAATATACATAGACGTAAAATGTAAAAACTTAAATATCTTAGAAACAGTAGCCAATCAGTTGTTTTAATTGTCATATTTGAATTCAGCACATCAAAATACATAATAAATATCACTTTTTATCTCTGAAGCAGACGACTTCTCAAAAATTGTAGACCAGTGTAATCAGAAGGAAACCTCTTGCTTGACCATTGAAACTGCTTGCTTAACAAAGTTTCTTTAAGGGTATGTCTACACTATGAAATTAGGTCGATTTTATAGAAGTCGATCGTGTATGTCCCCACTAAGTGCAGTAGGTTGGCAGAGTGTGTCCTCAATACCGTGGCTAGCATCAGCTCACGTAGTGGTGCACTGTGGGTAGTTATCACACAGTCCCTGCTGCCAATTGGAATTCTGAGTTAAGCTACCAATTCCTGATGGGGCAAAAACATTGTCACGTGGGGTTTTGGGTACATGTCGTCAGTCTCCCCTTCCTCTCTCCTTGAAAGCCATGGCATACAAATCGTTTCACGCCTTTTTTCCAGGATTACCTGTGCAGACACCATAGCACAGCAAGCATGGAGCCTGCTCAGCTCACCGCTGCTGTTGTGAGCATTGTAAACACCTCGCGCATTATTCTGCAATATGTGCAGAACCTGGCTAGGAGATGCCAGCACAAGGACGATTGTGAGGAGGACATGGACACAGACATTTCTGAAAGCACGGGATGTGGCAATTGGGATATCATGGCAGCAGTGGGGCTAGTTGATACAGTGGAACACCAATTCTGGGCCCGACAAACAAGCACAGACTGGTGGGACTGCATACAGGGCCAGCTCCAGGGTTTTTGCCGCCTCAAGCGAAAAAAAAATAAAAAGCCATGATTGCAATCGGCAGTAGTTCCACTGCTCCGCTTTCTTCTTTGGCGGCAATTTGGCGGCAGGTCCTTCCCCCCGAGAGGGGCCAAGGGACCCACCACCGAAGAGCCCGATGTGCCGCCCCAAGCACCCGCTTGCTCAGCTGGTGCCTGGAGCGGCCCTGACCGCATAGTGTTGCAGGCATGAGATGATTCCCAGTGGCTGCAAAACTTTCACATGTGTAAGGCCACTTTCATGGAACTGTGAGAGTTGCTTTTCCCTGCCCTGAGTGCAGGAATACCAAGAGGAGACCTGCCCTGACAGTTGAGAAGCGAGTGGGATAGCCCTGTGGAAGCCTGCAATACCTGACTGCTAACAGTCAGTTGGAAATCAATTCAGAGTGGGCTAATCTACTGTGGGGCTGCAAGGCAATCAGTAACCTTCTGCTAGCAAGGCTAGTGACTCTGGGAAATGTGCAGGTCATAGTGGATGGCTTTGCTGCAATGGGGGTCCCTAACCTTGGTGAGGCGATAGATGGAACCCATATCCCTATCTTGGCACCGGACCATCTTGCCAACCAGTACATAAACTGCAAGTGGTACTTCTCAATGGTGCTGCAAGCACTGGTGGATGACAAGGGACATTTCACCGACATCAACATGGGATGGCTGGGAAAGGTGCATGATGCTCAAATCTTTAGGAACTCTGTTTGAAAAGCTGCAAGAAGCGATTTACTTCCCAGACCAGAAAATTACCACTGGGGATGTTGAAATGCCAATGGTTATCCTTGGGGACCCAGCCTACCCCTTAATGCCATGGCTCATGAAGCCATACACAGGCAGCCTGGACAGTAGTAAGGAGCAGTTCAACTATAGGCTGAGCAAGTGCAGAATGGTGGTAGAATGTGCATTTGGACGTTTAAAAGTTCGCTGGCCCTGTTTGCTGACTAGGTTAGACCTCAGCACAACCAATATTCCCATTGTTATTGCTGCTTGCTGCGTGCTCCATAATATCTGTGTGAGTAAGGAGGAGACATTTACGGTGGGGTGGGAGGGTGAGGCAAATCGCCTGGTGGCCAATTTTGAACAGCCAGACACCAGAGCGATTAAAAGAGCACAGCTAGGTGCTCTGTGCATCAAAGAGGCTTTGAAAAGCAGTTTCATGACTGGCCAGGCTACAGATGTGACAGTTGTGTGTTTCTCCTTGATGCAAAATTGCCCCCTTTGTTGAATTTACTTCCCTGTAAGCCAATCCCTCTCCCTCCTTCGACCACAGTTGGCAAAGGAAATAAAGTCTCTATTGTTTTGAATCCATGCATTCTTTATTTTTTAAAAAGTGAGATCACTGACAAGGTAGCCTGGATGGAGGGGGGGAGGAGGGAAAAACAAGGCCACATTGCTTATTGTAGCCACACTACAAATTAAAACTGTTTGAATGACAGCCTTCTGTTGCTTGGGCCATCCTCTGGAGTGGAGTGGCTGGGTGCCAAGAGCCCCCCCCCCAATGTTCTTGGACGTCTGGGTGAGGAGGATATGGAACTTGGGAGGAGGGCAGGCAATTGTACAATGGATGCAGCAGTGGTCTCTGCTCTTGTTGCCTTTCCTGCAGCTTCACCAGATGCCTGAGCATGTCCGTTTGCTCCCACATTAGCCTCAGCATCTCCTCCTGTGTGTTTTGATCATGCTCACTGAATGCTTTCCTGCCTCTGCCATTGAATGCCTCCATGCATTCAGCTGTGCCCTATCAGTGCGGGAGGACTGCATGAGCTCAGAAAACATGTTATCGTGAGTGCATTTTTTTCACCTTCTAATCTGTGATAACCTCAGGGACGGAGATGATACTGGCAGCATAGAACCATTTGCACCTACAGGGAGGATAAAAAGGGAGAGTTAAATTTAAGATACATTTCTGAGAACAAAAGGGAGACTTTTTCACAGTGAATCAAGAAATTCACAGCAGACAGCACATGTGCTTTAGGTACATCATCGCATTTTGCCTTTTATATTGAGCTCCTGCAGGTATGGTGACACATCACACACGGCTGGGCAACAGCATTTGGTTTCCAGGCAGCCATGGTAAGCCAAAGCATATGCGGGGTTGGCTTCTTCCACCCCCGTAACATCTGGGAATGGTTTCAAACTGCAGCGCCCTCTCTTCCCATAGCAAGCAATGCCAGTTGGGTTTGCCATTTAAAAGGAGGGGGCTGTAGTTTTGGGTTGGATGTGCAGCACACCCCTCCCCCACCACGTGGCTAATCTCCAGGATGATCCCTTTTAGCCAAATGCAAACAGCCCAGCATGACCGGGGTCCTTTTACTGTTCCCTTACAAAAATTTCCCTATTTCAACCAGATGACCATGAATGATATCACTCTCCTGAGGCTGAGACAGAAAAGTAAAGACCGAATGTTGCATGAATGCGACCATAACCCTGGACCATTCGCTGCCATGCTTTGTACTGCAATGATTCCAGTTGCTTCTGGCTTGGAATGGTAAAATGTCCTACTGTGGAGGACAAAATAAGGCAGCCCTCCCCAAAAATCTTCTGCAAAGGCTTTCAGAGAACCTCCAAGAGAGCTTCATGGAGATGTTCCTTGAGGATTCCCGCTCCATCCCCAGACACATTAACAGACTTTTCCAGTATCTGTACTGGCTGGGAACGAATCCCAATTTTTCACGGTAAATCAAACATTAAACACAATTGCTTTTAACCACTTTTACAAATGTGCACTCACCAGAGGTGCCTTCTCTGCCTTCAGGGTCTGAGAACCCACTTTGGGAGGGTATTGGCTCCAGGGTGATGAAAAGGTCCTAGCTGCCAGGGAGAACAGATTCTCTGCTTGCCTGCTGCACATTCTCCTCCTCCTCCTCTTCCTCATCCACAAAATCTCCTCCGTGTTGCAGGAGACTCCGCCCTGGCAGGTGTCCATGGACAGTGGTGGGATAGGGTAGGGTTCCCACCTAGAATGCCATGCAGCTGATCATAGAAGCGGCATGTATGTGGCTCTGACCCGGAGCGACCATTTGCCTCCTTTGTCTTGTGGTAGGCTTGCCTGAGCTCCTTAACGTTCACGCAGCACTGCTGTGTGTCCCTGTTGTAGCCTCCCTCCACCATACCATGTGCTAGTTTGGCATATATATATATTAGCATTTCTTCTTTTTGATCAGAGTTCTGCCTGCACAAATCTTCTCCCCATACAGCAATCAGATCCAGCATCTTCCATTCGCTCCATGCTGGAGCTTGTTTGTGATTCTGGGACTACATTGTCACCTGTGCTGCTCAGCGCATCACACTGACCAAACAGGAAATGAAATTCAAAAGTTCCCAGGTCTTTTCCTGTGTACCTGGCTAGTGCATCGGAGTTGAAAGCACTGTCCAGAGTGGTCACATTGGAGCACTCTGGGATAGGTCCCGGAGACCAATACCGTTGAATTGTACAACACTGCATCTGCACTACTCCAAATTTGACCCAAGAAGGTCGATTTTAGTGCTACTTCCCTCACCGGGGAGGAGTATAGCAGTTGATTTTAAGAGCCTTTTAGGTCGATGGAATGGGATTGGTTGTGTAGCCGCATTGCTTATAAAATCGACCTAATGCAGTTATTTCAACCTAACCTTGTAGTGTAGACCAGGGCTAAGTGACATGTCATTGTATTACTTAATGTATAAATAAGGGGGAAAAGTTTGAGGTAGTTGGACGGGTCTCTCCCTCTGGATGCATCTTGTGTTCTCCACCGGCAAACGGGTTGCCGTTGTGTCACTTGAGAGCCACACTCAGTTTCGGTAATTATTGAGGGCTGGGAGTGTTTTACTAGCCTGTTGCAGACGTGTGTAAGTGCTTGAGACTAAGTAAAGTTTAGCTTTAAGTGAAAACACTTGTGTTGTCCTGTTTGTGCCAGCCATCTATCAGTCAGATGGCCGTCTCCCCCCGATTTATTTCCTGACACCACCTCATACAGAGTAAAAGTTACCAAGAACTTTGGGTTGAAAGGACCTCGGGTAACACATTGACTTCCAAAAGGTTGCATGGCCATAAGTGAGGGCAGAATTGGACTGCCCCATTTCACCCTACCTCTTACTGCCTTTCTGAACTGTTAATAACAGCAGTAACTGAACTGGAGACCGAAGTTACACTGTAGGAGCACATCTTCTCTGCCACCACAGAACCAGAGCATCCCAGGTGAAATTATACTTCTGACATCAGTCTGTTTACATTCCCTGCACTCTTATTTCTGAACCAAATATAGAATTTCCATTTGGTGGGGGAACTAGGGGTGGAAGAGGAGAATATTTTGTGGCAGCAATAGAACATCCAATCTGAACAAAAAGTGGGGTTTTTTTTGTTTGTTTTTTGGTTAATCACTTCAAGCTAAACTGGGAGACTAGTTTCTTTCCATATTTCTGTGGGTTGCATGAAAGAAGGCCATTTCCTGATGCTTGCACATAGAGGAAGTATTTGCCTACAGAAAAAATCTCCTGATCTAACTTTCTACCATTTCTGGTGCACAAAATGTTCAGACAAATAATTTGAAACAGTTCATGCTTAATCACCACTTGTGCAGAATGATATCACTGCATAAGAAGGAAAGCAGTGCTGTACCTGTTCAAGAAAAATGTTTCCTTTCCCCCTTGCAACTAGAAGTTGCCTACTTACCCCTCCCTCTCAGGTCTTTCTTGAAACTTAAATTGAACAAGAACAACTAAATTTAATAATCAGAGGGGTAACAACGTTAGTCTGGATCTGTAAAAAGTGGCAAAGGATCCGGTGGCACCTTAATAAACTAACAGACATATTGGAGCATAAGCTTTCATGGGTGAATACCCACTTTGTCAGAATACCCACATGCACCTGAAAATTGGGTATTCACCCACAAAAGCTTATGCTCCAATACATCTGTTAGTCTATCAGGTGTCACAGGACTCTTTGTTGCTAAATTTAATAAGATTCTTATATGGTGCCCATCACCGATCAACAAAAACAGGCAATCTGTGAAAAAACTGAAGAGGAAGTTTTCCCACCTACCTGTTAGTGCCTCTCCTCTGCTAAAATGTATCCATTTGCCAGTCTCTCTCCAGTCTTGTAACATCACCCTTCTCACCTCACTGTGCCTCTACACCCTTGTTACAATAAACACTTCCAGCTTCTTAGGCTCTCCCTCTCACCACAGTGCTGCCATCTGCTTCACAGCATCTCTTGTCCCCTCTGTGCTCCCACAGACTTCTTTCTCCCTCCTACACTCCCCTACCCTTTGCACTGCAGTGGCTCCAGGTTTACTTCTTCCTTCAGTCTTTTAATTTGAGGTCACAAGAGCTGGTTGGAAGTTTCCCAAAAGAACGTTACTCTTGTCAGAAACTGCCAATTCACTGAAAGCAAAAAGTTTCATGGAAATGGATCACTTTTAATGACATTTCGTTTTGAAAAGAGAACACATTTGATTTTTCATTTTGAAATGACATTTTATAGTATGAAAAAATGTAAAATGTCAAAATTGGAAAAATACTTTGATTTTTTATGAAAACAATTTGATCTGAATTTTTTTCCTCCTTTAGAATTTCATTTTTCCAGACATTAAAAAAATTGTTATTGTTCTGTTTCAGAACAAAGAACAGTCAAATTCAGAGAATTTCTTATGAAATGGAAAATCCGCTTCCTGCCCCGTTCCAGGTGCTGATTTAGTAGGCAATCCCTATTGAGCAAGACACAGAAGTACACAAAACCGATGTGGAAATATGTGTATGTTTTTCTTAAGAAGAGAGATATGATAGAACATGTTCATTTACTTTTGGCATGAAGGAAGTTACTTATGTGTAACTCAGCAAGTTGATATGCACAAGTCACGCAGCGAGCACCTGCTCTGTAATACTGTTTGTGCAATAGAAGCCAGAAAGGGACTTACAACATTTAGAAACCTTTGCCAATCTGCATCGGTACCAAGATAAGGACTTGCAGCAGTTTTGTATACATTTTAGCTGTTCTTTACCATAACACACAGAGAAACAAATGACTGAATAATAAGAAGAAACCTGATAAAGTAAATGTTACAGCATTAGTCCCCAGGTTAGGAACTTGGTTGTAACAGATTTAAAGGAGGTTCTGTATGCCAGCTGCTGGACATAGACGGGCCCCTTGGGTGCTCTCTAGCTCACAGAATAACTGAACAGCCATGTCCTTAATGCTAAGGATCTGCCCCAGCTCCTGTTGAAATCAATAGCAAAAGTCTGAGATCAGTGGGAGTGGAAACAGATCCCTGCATAGGGGGTTGCAATGGAAGAAAGACAATGGAGGACCACGTTCTCAACAGTTCCATAAAGTTCCATATAGCATGAGATCAACAGTGTTTCCTGTGCATTACTCAGATATATGTGCATCTCCAGTGTTTTCAAGAATACAATTAACTGGTTTTACTTTTCTGCAGGGATACATTTTATTTCCGCTAGCAGACAGAACTACTGCATGCAGAATAAAACCAACTGCTTCAAAAGTGTTACTATGATTTTGCTAAAGTTTCACAGTATCATGTTCTTGCAGAGTTTGCAAAGCCATTTTTCTGTATTTCCAGGAGCCAAAGCAAACAAAATGTTTACTTGCTTCAACAGCAACCTGCAGAAAAGGAGATGGGGTTGGTTCAAACACAATACTTTTTTTATCCTTTAATATGGAGATATACCTATCTCATAGAGCTGGAAGGGACCTTGAAAGGTCATTGAGTCCAATCCCCTGCCTTCACAGCAGGACCAAGTACTGTTCCTGACAGATTTTTGCCTAGATCCCTAAATAGCCCCTTCAAGGATTGAACTCACAACCCTGGGTTTAGCAGGCCAATGCTCAAACCACCGAGCTCTCTCCCTACCCCCTTTAGAGCTACTATATTAAGGAGCTTATGCTAGCAATTTTAAGTATCATAAAACTATTTATAGGTGGATACTTAATAGTAGATTTAAAACCAACACAACCCATGCTTATGTCACTGAGAAATTTAAGAACAAAATCAGAACCGAGAAACAATATCAGAATGTGTTATTGCACACTCATAACTATCACAGTCTAACAACCAACTATCACAGGAGAACATGTGAACCAACACCACCTTTTCCCAGAATTGTGCTAATCAGGCATAATGTTAGACATCTGATTGATTCAAAAATAACTGATCAACTGATTGGTCAAATATTTTAAAGCACTAGTTTATTAGAATAGTAACCACCATAAAAACAACAACAAAAAAGAGAGTAAGAGTTATGGTCTCCAATAAGCTTAGCCTTTCGATAGTTACAGATGCCTAATTTAAAAAACCAAGTTACTTAACTGAGCTCTTATAACTCAGAAAAATGTGAAACAATGAAATGAAGCTCTAAAAAAAAAGAAAGAATAATAATTATTACCTTTTGAGCAGTTACATTAGTTTTCAAATGTGAACATTATTCAAGACTGAACAGTTGAAAATGAAAAGAAATTAAATTACACTGAACTAAAACAAGCACTTAGTAACTATAAAAGAAAAACACAATTAAAATGCATTTATGCTTGTTAGGCAGCAGGTGAACTCTTCAAGCAGCTTCTTGGCCATGCATATTTTGTTTTTGTGTTGGGTGAGGATTTTATATGATAACTCTGACACATACCAGGGTATAATCCAGGTTAATGAGTAGCTGTGTCACCCTTGGTCTGTAATCTCAGGTGCCCTTTACAATGCCTTGCTGCTGTATCCTCCAACCTGGACTGCTCACAAACTGACTCCAGCGTGTAAGTCACTCCCAGCTATGTCTGTGTGCGTGCTACAGCCAGCCAGCCAGCCACACCTTGGCTCTTACCAGCCTTGGTTATGCTGCAGGGTGACCCCAACAAACACCCTGTCATGGATTTTCCTCCAGAAACGTAGGTCCTGTACTGCCCAGCCCTCTCCTGGCCAGTAGAAGTATACTGAGTATGTTATCCCTTTAAAGGAATATGCACACAACTTGTTACCCCAGAGTTACCCAGACACTTCAACTTGAATATACTGCATTAGATAAAACAATAAAACAAGTTTATTAATTACAAAAGAGAGATTTTAAGTGAATACAAGTAATGAGACACAAAAGTCAGAAATGGTTACAAAACAAATAAAGATAAAATGCTTACTGGTGCCTAATTTAACTCTAGTAGATTCAAAGCTAAGTTTTCTCACCACATGCTTTCAGAAGTCTTATTGAACAAACTCTTTAGGTCAAGACCCTTCCCCCAGAGTCCAATCGATGCTTCCTTTGCCTCTTCAGGTAGAGTGAATGCAATGGGTCAGGAAAAGAAAGAGGGGTTCAAGTCAGGGGCTATGTGTCTTAGCTTGTTTAATGTGCTTTGTAAACTGCTATGTACATTGATGGGCTGTCTACATACATACAGTTTGGTCTGCAAGATCCCAGCCAGTCAAGATGATCAGTTTTCAATGTATTCACCTTTTCCCCAACAGGTGGCATTAACTTATAGCAAAGTGAGTGATCAAGACATTTTAGTAGGCTTGCTAAACAGACGGTACAATAAGGCAATCAAAAAGGTAGGCCACTGCCTACATCAGGGCATTTTTGCTGGAGTATTTAACAATAATTGACTGTGCTCAAATACTAAGTGGTTAGTTGACATTATTTGAGTGGTCAATTGACCAGCTTGCCAAGCCTAGGCTGGCAAAGCTTTAGTTACAATTTTGATTAAGGGGATGTAAATAATCTGTTTGTATGTTGGCTTGTGCTCCATACGATGCTAAAAAGAAATCACTGAATGGCAGACAAAAAAATATCCAGCAATTGGATTCTAACCTGGTACTCATAACAATTGTCATGGGAGTGGGGGGAATGAAAAGCAAACATTTAAACTCTACATCAAGTCCTTTTTGAACGTTTTAATATTGTGTGTGTGTAAATGGAGTGCTGGTGAGGGGGCCAGATTCACAGCTCTTTGAGTCTGAAGCCTTTTCTCTTTTGAGAACAGGGAAAAGCAGCACAGACTTCCCCACGCTGCCATGGGCAACGTGCCTCAACTTGGAACCGCAAGGGTGAGAATTGTTAGCTGTGGAACTGAACTATCTGTGGTCTCAGGCTTCCAACAAGGATGCTAATTAGTGCCAAACAGGATGTGGACTCTTGAGTACTAGGTACAGAACTGAAACTACCAGCTCATTGTAATGAGGCCATGAACAGCTGTCAAATGACAGTTTTTGGTCACTACTAAATTAGGTAGGATTTGAAACAGAGACTATGAGAAGAAAGGTCTCAGATCCCATTGCCAGTCACAATTACTTCACCACTTTACTGTCCTATTAGAGCTAATGTTAATCAGCTGACTGCTCTCCTATGTTCCAAAATTACTTAAAAGCAATGAGCAGACAGAGGTGTATAGCTTACAGTTGTGTCCTGCATTTTCCAGACAGTCCTACAGTTATCCCTCTACATGGGAGGGCTGCTTATTGTGTTCCCACGCAGCAAGACACCTCCTGCAATCCCTCTGAGCAGTGCTGCCTCACCATCAATGCCTACAGCACCTGGTGAAGTAGAGAGCTGACTGGAGGAGCATCACCAGCAATGCATGACAACAGGGAGAGTTCCCCTGCTCAGCGCTCCACTTTGCTCAGATGTTTCAGAAGTGTAGTTCTGGGTAGATGCCCTGCAGGAGCAGGATCCTAATGGGCAAAGCATACTGTTTGGACACTGACAGAGACCAGAACTGGGGTGGCAGAAGTACCCGACAGAGGCCAAGAGAGGGTTTGGAAGTGATCATGGTAAAAGCACTTGGGGATTGAGCCAGGAGGATGGTAGAGAGGGGAAAACAGGTCGGGCCGCAGAATGCTGGAAAGGCAAGGGATAGGAAAAAAGGGATGTGTAGAGTACAGAGAACACTGGTGGGGGGAAGGAAGGATTGGAGGGGGCTAAGAGCGTGTGGGGTAGGAGAGCAGAGACTCAAGAATGGAGGATAAAGAAATATCCTGTTCATAGAAGATTTTCATTGCATATCTACTCAAACACAAGCACAAAATGATACAACCTGCCTCTCTGGTATCTATTCAATTCAAAGTCCGTAAGGAGTTGATATCTGGACTTTGATTAAATTTCAGTTCCTCAGACATGTTTCATATCAAGGATTTTCTCAATGTTTATAAGGAAATATAAGCACCTGCGAACTGGGACCTGTGGCTATTCATGTGAAGCAAAAAGAGTAATACTGCTGTTAGCTAAAAATGGGCACATCTCCAATCTGACATTTAAAAGCAACTCAGGCTGAGCTACTGCCAAGCAGATTTGGAACAGCAGCATCACTCACTGCATAAAGAATTGAAGCAAAATGAAAACTGGAGATTAAAATAGCTTCTCAGTCCAAGCAAAGAAAACTCTCCAGGGTTACACAGAATGGCTGATGGAAACTAGATGACGAAAAAAAGGCTTTGTGTCTCTGGTTCTAGAATCTGGAAAACTTACAGTTGAGATTGGATCCCAGTAATATTGTTTCCCAGCTCCAACTATTTGAAGTACGATCACAAATTAAAAATGAGATGGTGGAGTGTGCTGTTACCTGAAAGACAGAGGATTTGTGGGGCAGCAGCAGCTGGAAACCTTGGTGATATCCTTTAAGAGTAACCTTGTCAATAGACTCCAGAGCCATACAGCTGGCCTTGGAAAGAACCCAGTGCCTGGATACAGGTCCTCACTATTCACAGGCAGAACCAAGAATATTGTAGCTTATATTTCATAGTCACAAAAATAGACTATGAAAATGGAATAAAATTCAATAGCTACAAACTTTCCTATGATTTAAGGCAAATTCTTCTTGCTACTATACCTGACACATTCTTTTAAACAAAGAATGTAAAAAGTCTTGCCTGCATGAGTGTGGGTTTTATTTCCATAATCTGGACTACTTCTCTGAACTAGAAAGAACGAACGAAAGAACAAAAGAAAGAAGACAGGAAATTAAACAAACAAACCTATGTTGAAAGAACATTACTAAGCTGCGACATCAAGCACTCAAAAGGGCACTGAATGGATGGTGCTCATTTAACAATCAGCTGTTCAATATTTTGTTTTCTCCTCATTGTTCAGTATGTGACCTCCATGCCTTATTTAGAGCACATAGACTCTGCTCGAAGAATCATTCATTTCTTCATGGGCTTTTCTAGGGTGTTCAACACTATAATATCTGAGTGCTTCACAAATAATCTATCTTCACAACACCTTTGTGAAGTGAGGATGATGGGAGTTGAGGCACAAGAAGATTACAGTAAAAAAATATCCACTAACTTTGGGTCTCCCATTTGAGATGACAAGGACCTGATTTTTCAGAGTACTTAGCATTATATAGCACTACATATGTTCAAAGCACAGCTCCCATTGACTTCATTAGGCATGGAGTGTGCTCAGCCCTTCTGCAAATCAGACTCCAGTGTATGAATTTGGGCACCCAGAAAATGAGAAAAAACAAAACCAGTAGATCTCCTGTGAAAAACTTGGTTTAAGTGACTTGCCTAGCATCAAACAGGCAGTCTGTGGTAGAAGTAGGTTTGAGCGTTGGCTTGCTAAATCCAGAGTTGTGAGTTCAATCCTTGAGGGGGCCATTTAGGGAACTGGGGTTAAAAAAAAAAAAGTCCAGGGATTTGTCCTGCTTTAAGCAGGGGGTTGGACTAGATGATCTCCTGAGGTCCCTTCCAACCCTGATATTCTATGAATCTAAGCAGGGATAGCATCTAATTCTCCTGGGTAGCATTCAACTGCCTTTGTTAGAGGGCTTTCCCTTCACTCCCTTCCCTGGTTCTTGTCATGCAGAAATCCTAAGCGCAGGCAATGTGGTTTGCCTTGAACTAAAAACCCCAATAACATATTCCAAAGTCCTTCACACTAGTTGGGCTTATCTCTACACACCGATAGAGTTTTCCCTTTCCCCTCCCCACTCCCAATTACAGTTCTATACCCTAATAGAACCTCTTCTTCTTCTTTTAACCCCTAGCTCCACACACCGATGGAGCTCCCTCTTTCCAGTATCCTGTTTCCAGCTTTGATGCTGCAGAGCATTTACCTGCATCCCCCCTTCCCAGCTCTGACACTGCAAAGTCTTGCCTGTGTCCCTGTTCCTTATTCCCCTATTCCCAGTCCCCCATTACCATTCTCCTTCCCACTCTCATTCCCCATTCCCTTTCCCCCTCCTTCTTACAGGCCCAAACATACCTGCAATGCACACCCTTAGTCACACCTGTTATAACTTATGGTCATGTTCTGTTCTGGAGGGTCAGGAATTGAGGTCTTCATCCCACCCCTTTTGTACACCAGGGGAGGGGTAAGAAGTGAGGTTGTGCTTTGGTCAGGGTAGGTATTTCTCTGGTCTTAGTGTTTTACCTCTCCCCCACCCCCAAGCCCTCCTTGCCCGTCCCATCTGGCTGCCTTACCTTACTTTGAGATAAGGAGTCAAGTGTGCGCTCATATTTAAAATTTTTGTTACAGCTAATGTTAAAAAATTATTAAATAGATAAGTTGAGAAAAGAGTGTCTGTACATCTGGGCATAGTGCTTAGATTATCCACAAATACAAAATTTGTTTTTAAAAGTCATATGATACATAGAACACAATCAGCAGTAACCCACATTTAGGTGAATAGATTTAACAGTACAGTTTAGATATTAGAATCTGATTACTTGGGTAGATCACTCATGAAAAGTTGTACAGAGATTTGGTTGTGGAAAGCAAAATATATAAATGAGTGGAGACTGTCCCTCAGTAATTGAGAATTAGATAGGTTGTCCATTTAGATTAAAAAAACTCACAGTCCATCAGGAAAGTATTTGAGTTACTTTCCAGATTGCACTACTCATAGGCACTCTAGCTCATTCCTCCTGCTATTGCCGATGTCCAGTGATGTTTTCTATATAGATGTCCCTTGACCACCTGACAGTGTCTGACACCATGAGTTGCCGTATCAGCCGAACACAGCATTGACCAACTCCACATTCTCTCAGCATTCGCTCGTTACCGCGGACCCATACGCCGATGATCAGCACATGAATTTGGACCTCATGGTCCCCTAGCTCTCAGAGTGTTGGCCAGAGGGGCATATTTTTCCAGCTTTTGAGCTTGGGCTTCATGAAAGGCTGGCGTCCTGTTTCGAAAGGCACTGTGATGTCCACCATGATGACCATCTTCTGGTCCTTGTTGGTGATGACAATGTCTGGTCACAGTTGACTGTTGGTTCCAGGGATGGCAGAGTTTACGGCAACCTTCCCCACGGATGGTGGAATGGCTCTGACCAGGTGATCCTGGATGGCATTGTGTCAAGTTCTCGAATGGGGCTTGCAGCTACACAGGACGTGATGTAACCGCACTTCCTGCATCGCTCGTCCTGATTCCCATGGTGGACGGCTCCATTCAGCGGGACGCAGTTGAGCTGGGCCCAGTGGATGAACCTCAAGTTGGAAAATCAGGTGAAGCTGCCCCTGGGGATGAAATTGTTGCTGAACATCACCTCAGACATCACCTCAAAGGCCTTGCCCTGGTTCGGCTTCCATTTCAGGTTTTCCACGTGTTGGCAGTGGATGGTGTCCTTCAGGGTCCTCTCCAGCATAGTTCTAGCTCTTGGAATGATGATGGTGCACTCCATGTTCTTCACTCCCAGCTCCTGGTGTTCCTCACACCATGTCCAGTGGCAGCCGATACACTTCTCCAGTCATTGCGTAGTGTTGCGGGCACGAGTTCAGAGAGAAGCAAAGTCTCCCCTGTCTCTTCCAAATTCGCCTTCCAGCGAGTCGCTCAGGTAGGTGACTACATCTTGGCTGGAGTGGGTCCTGGTGATTCACTTCTTCATGGCATCCTGCAGAGCACTTTCTGCGATGTTCCTCACCATGGCATCTGGGCGCGTCAGAAGGCGTGAGTGATCACTGTAATGTTGCAGAGATCACCCATACGAGGGACGATGACACCGCTCTGCCTGTGAGAGATGTACTCCAATTTATTGCTGGCCCTCTGGGGAAGAAACATCCACTTCTTCATCAGCTGCCCAATGGTGTGGTCTGCCTTGTTCAGAGGTACCTTTGCCATGGCACATCCCCTCAGAAAAAATGAGATATGGGGGATCAGGAAGGTGTTCAAGGCATTGATCTTCTGCCACGGTGTCAGTAGGGAGGAGTCGATCCTTGCCAGGATCCTCGTAGGATCTCCGCGATGGTATCCTCAGGTGTCTGCTGGACACGGAAACCCGTCATCGTGTTGAGATGTTGGTATACTTGCCCGTCCTCAAAGATGATCATGGCTTCACTCTGGATCTGAAATGGTGTTGCCTGGACTGAATCCCTTCTACTGCCATCGATATGCAGAGATGCACATTTCCTGGCACTGAAGTGGAGTCCCATCCAGTTGGCAGCCTAGCTGGTGATGTCAAACATTTGTTGGAGACTCTTGGAGTTGTAAGCGATCAGGACCAGATTGTCTGCATAGGCCAGGATATTCACTCTGTTACACTCCCACCATACCCTGTAACACTTTTAGCTCCATCCCTTATCTGTCCCATTGTACTAAAAGCCCCATCTGGTTGTGGGAAATGCAACACACAGCATCTTTGTCCTTCATACATATTAGTAAGGAGGTAAGAGAATTAAAAGTCAAACCCAAAATACTATCTCAGGCTAACAAACAGGCTTACATGCTAATAGCCTTAATCTTGAAACCATCCTATCTCTTTTTGCCATCCCCTGACTCTTTCATGACACACCTTCGAACTTTTTCAACAAATGAAGAGGGGTTCAACAGACAACTTTACCTCACAACCTTGATTCATCCCCAGTGTAAGTCCATCCTGTGCACTGAATGAAGCAAGAGACCTGTGGAAAAAACAGTATGTGATCATGCAATTAAAGACTATCATAATGCATATGCACAAGAGGCTAAATTAAAGTTGCACAGCCAATTTTAATTCTGGCACTTTCTGACATTTGAGTGCTTGATGTTCAAATCTTAATAATGCTCTTTTAACATAGGTTTTTGGTGTGGGTATATAGCATTTTACAAGCATTAATCAATTATTTCTCAGAGGTCTACTGAGAGCTAGGTAAGTATTATTACCCACATTTTACAGTGAGAACCTGAAGGAGAGAGATCAGGAGACTTGGCTACAACTACATAGGGAGTTGGTATAAGAGCAGGGATTAGAACTCAGCAGTTCCTGGCTCCCAGTGCCATACCTCAGAGCACTGGACCATGCTTTCCTATTAATTTGTAGCCAATGTAATAGACTTCAGTAAGAATAGAATCATGCAGTATGATTGCTGTTGCTGCTTCATTGGAATGTGATGTTTCTCACATAGCCCTTACCAAACAATTTATTTATGAACATCAAGCTGATTTTCATTCATTCATTTTGCCACACACCTTCCCAGGTTATATGGCTCTATGTGGTACAAAGGACTGGCTGTTTCACAATCATTTCTTCTACCTCTCAGTTTTGGAATAGATTCATATCTCTTTGTATTATTTTCTCTCCAGTCTCTCTCTGAAGTGTTGCAAATCCATATCATACAAATCGGAATATGAATTTACTGCTGTCTCTCAACAACTCTTTACTCCATAATTTCATCCAAATCTATCATATCAGCTGGTGAGAAGATGGGAACTTCTGTTCAGGATACAATGGAAGACTGAAGGGATGCAAAAGGACCAAACATTTGCTAGCAATTTACCTGAAGCTAAACAAAAACCAGCACTGCTTCCTTTGTTTTCAGACACATATACAACACATTTTCTTTTTAAACAGGTACATAGCCTGAGGCCAACCAAATATATTACCATTCTCTTCCAGAGAATTACATGTACCAGATACAGTTATCCACTTTAAAATGTTACTTATAATATGTAAATACCAATTTTTTCTCTTCAAAACTTAAGTGGGCTTTGTGATGGACCTTGGCACTGGGATTAATTTTATCATCTCTTTATATATAAATGTATTGATAATTAATTGCACATTATTTATGTTCAGTATGATAAGGTATCTCCCCAGCTGTAAAAGTTTGCACAACTATCAGTTCACATGTTTTAAAACCTTAAGCAAGGAATGTCAGACAAGAGGTGAAATGCAAAACTGGTTTGATGTTAATGTGTAGGAAAGTAGATAAGCTTTATGCAAATTGTTTTTTATTGGTACTTCCAGGGAAACAAAAGTAAAACTACACTGTAAACCCTAGACACCTCAGATCTATACAGCCATGAAAGAATATATCCTCTGATGGTCATGGGGTGAGAGAGGCAGTAAAATAGACCATTAGAAGTGCTAATAATGCCTCAGTAGCTCTAGAGTTCACACTTTGGTAGAATATTAATATAAATTACAGTCCACTCTGGTTTATATTAGGAATTACTCAAATATTCTGTGCATCATTGATTGGAAAGGGACTAGAACCACCTGAGCACTAAACTTGCTCCACCGGAGCACTAAAAACAGTCTACAGACCACAACTTAGGCAGCTTGTCAAAGGGGGTGGAGTCTGATTTGAAACCCATTAAAAAGAATGGAAAGAGTCCCATTAATTTATCTGGGCTTTAGATCAGACCCAGGGAGAGGGGTGGTCTCTGATGTTGGCAGGTCACTGAGCAACGGAGAGTCTGATTTCTTGTCTAAACTGGTATCTTCAATGACATCAATAAAGTAATTCTTGGCAGGAAAAGTTCAGAGCTGTCCAGAATGAGGAAATGTCACCAGGGAAATAACCTACTTTCTCCCTTCAGTACAAAAACATTCCTCCTTTTGAGATACTTCCTTGTTTACCTTGCAGCAGTGGGTATCAAGTGCTAGCCAGCAGTTCACTAACAGAGCTTGCATATAAGGATTCTGTAACTGTTCTGTGCTTTTGCACTTGATCATCTGAAACCTTTAGTGTAAGCAATTTATACTATGTGGTAAAGTAAGCAATCTAACTACGAAGCCCTTCAGCAAATTGGGAATGTAGAACAAATGGACAAAGAAAAAAAGAGAGATGAATCTCTGTCCTTAATACCCGATTGGATGAAACCCCTCTTTTTAGTATCATTTGTCTTTTCCTAGAAAAGGTATACCTATAGCCTACTGTGTATGCTTTTTAAACAGATACTGATGTGCTGCCCATCTGCTTAGTGTGATATTTAAATAATAATTGTGTCACCCTATTGTGAGAATGGTTTCAACAACGGGTCAGAAATTTTTCTTCTTTGCAAAAGAGTGCCCGTAAATCATCCAGCATAAGCAGAGTGAGATACACTATAACTGCTGACTGTACAAGAATTCTGGGGAAAATGCACTCATGGGAGACAGTCTTGGTGACTACAGAGTCCCAGTTTATTAGATGGATATGAAATCAAACCAAGAACTGATTAAAAGAAAAAAAAATCCTGCGACATTTATCAGAATACGTTTGAGACATAAACAGGAAGAACCTGCTTCCTCTTAATCCAGCCACAGCAGGATTGAGCTATACATATTAGAATCAGTTTTTCATAGTAACTGACCACTCATCTTACTCCATTCAGGCATTGCTTCAGCTGCAGAAAAGTCACAGGGAAAAAAAATCACTGACCATTGGGTTAAAATCCTTTTCACAGGATTTAATGTCAATATAGCATCTTTGAATACTCCAAAGACCTTTCTTAGGTTCATAGACTCAAAGGCCAGAAAGTTCCATTGTGATCACAGAACTGGGTGACTGCGTCTCAAAATGGCTGATAAAAATCAGATAAGTGCTAAGTAATGCATACTGGAAAACATAATTCCAACTATATATACAGAATGATGGGGTCTAAATTAGCTGTTAGCACTCAAGAAGGAGACCTTGGAGTCATTGTGGCTCAAAACATCTGCTCAGTATGCAATGGCATTCAAAAAAGCTAACAATGTTAGGAATCATTAGGAAAGGGATATATAAGAAGACAGTAAGAATCATAATACCACAGTATAAATCCATGATATGCCCACATCTTGAATATCGTGTTCAGTTCTGGTCACTCCATCTCAAAAAAGATATATTAGAATTGGAAAAAGTCCAGAACTGGGGAGGCCAGCTAACTGCATCACAGGTGGGGTTGGACCCATCTCCCCTTAAAGGGTCAATCACCTGGTGACAATTAGGAAAAAATGGTTACTTATCTTTCATAACTGTTGTTCTTTGATATGTGTTGCTCATGTCCATTCTGTGTTAGGTGTGTGCACGCCCATGTGCACAGCTGCCGGAGATTTTTCCCTTAGAAGTATCCATAGGGCCATCTCCAGTGCCCCCTGGAGTTCAGTGCTCATGCATCGGTACATGGGGCACCGTGGTCCCATGACCTCTCCGTTCCTTCTTGCTGTCAACTCCGACAGAGGGATAGGTGTTATATCAATATAATAAAAACTAGCAGGATCTTATTAAGAGGGATAAGGCAAAGATGCACATTCATTGTAAATATAATAATAAAGCAAAAGATAAAAGTAAACAGCGTTGTTTGACTACTTATTCCTATTACTACTTATTCCTTATTCTCACACGCAAACACACATATAAATATATTCATTCACACATTCATTCATTCAAGTTCTGTATAGGTGTTATAGTTACCAGCCTAGAAGTTGCTCATGCCAAGTTACTGGCTAGGTATCTTGGTCATGAGAATGGAGCAGAGTCTGTGTCAGATGCACCTGATGCTCCTGGAGGTTGGCAGCAGAACCAGAGACTCAAAATCCTCAGTCTTTAGAGTCCATACTTATAGGAATTAATTCCTATGTTAGTTTATGGGAGCTGTTTTATCCTGCTGTTGCTGACTCAATCAGCAGATGGCACATTACTGGTGGCTCCACACTGTCCAAAGTTTGTGTTTCTCATCCTTCCAGGTGTCAGGGTGGATCTCAGTTTACCCTTTGGGGGTTGTCTGGTGGTCCACTTGACACATTCTTCAGCCGATGGATACTCACTTTCTAGGCTGGCACCTCCCTAATCATTCATGTACATCAAGCATTCATCAACATACATTCCATATCTTAACCATATTTTAATTTACTGTCTCCACTACTTTCGGAGTGTGTGCTAATTTACAATGAAGTTGTCATAAACAGATAAAAAAAGTTAATAACACAGAAGTACTTTATATCTCTGACTGTAAAGGGTTAACAAGTTCAGTAAGCCTGGCTGTCACCTGACCCGAGGACCAATCAGGAGACAGGATACTTTCAAATCTTGAGGGAGGGAAGTTTTTGTGCTGTGCTGTTAGTTTTGGTTGTTGTTCACTCTGGGGGCTTAGAGGGACCAGATGTGCAACCAGGTTTCTCTCCAATCTCTCCAATACAGGCTCTTATAAGGTCAGAATAGTGAGTACTAGGTAGATAAAGCGAGTTAGGCTTATGTTTGTTTTCTTTATTTGCAAATGTGTATTTGGTTGGAAGGAGTTCAAATGTGCATTTGGCTGAAAGGAGTTCAAATTGGTATTTTGCTGAAAAGATTTTAATTTGTACTTGTATAGTTAGGCTGGGAGGGTGTTCCCAGTGTCTATAGCTGAAAGACCCTGTACCTATTCCATTTTAAATTTACAAAGATAATTTTTACTGTTTTTTCTTTCTTTAATTAAAAGTTTTTCTTGTTTAAGAACCTGATTGTTTTTTTATTCTGATGTGAGACCCCAGGGGACGGGGTCTGGATTCACCAGGGAATTGGTGGGGAGAAAGGAGGGAAGGGGGAGGGAGAGGCTGATTTCTCCCTGTGCCAGGATTACTGTCTCTCTCAGGGAGAATCTGGGAGGGGAAGAGAGAAGGAGGGGGGAAGGTACATTTTCCTCTCTGTTTTGTGATTCAAGGAGTTTGAATCACACAGTGATCTTCCAGGGTAACCCAGGGAGGGGAAGCCTGGGAGAGGCAACGGTGAGGGAAAGGGTTTACTTTCCTTGTGTTAAGATCCAGAGAGTCTGGGTCTTGGGGGTCCCCGGGCAAGGTTTTGTGGGGACCAGAGTGTACCAGGCACTGGAATTCCTGGTTGGTGGCAGTGCTATGGGTTCTAGGCTGGTAATTGAGCTTAGAGAAATTCATGCTGGTACCCCATCTTTTGGACGCTAAGGTTCAGAGTGGGGAATTATACCATGACAGAAGTGAAAGTCACTTAACGGCTTATAGCATTTGTTTACATGGTATCAATTACAGCTTAAGGCTCACAGCATTCACTTCAAGAACAAAGTCAATTAACCTGTTTGTAAGTTTTACATAGTAATAGAGTATCTTTCACAGGACAGATACAATCAATGTTTTCTGCAGACAGGACCTTACAAGTTTTAACAGAAGAACTAAAAGATTTTTGTTCTTGATGAAACTGGGGGGTCACTGTCACTTGGGGGAAATCACTGTTAGTACCTTCTTTAATATCCCTACATAGGAGGGTAGGTAATGGAATGGACATTATCAGCACATCTCAAAGAACAGCAGCTATGAAAGATAGGTAACCATCTTTTCTTCTTCTTCAACTGCTTGTTCATGTCAATTCCATGTTAAGTGACTCACAAGCAGAACCCCTGGAGGTGGGCTTGGAGCTCAAGGACATGCTGTTTGCAATACTGCTCTACCAAAGCTGGTGTCGTCCTGCGCCTGCCGAATGATGGTGTACTGGGGTGCAAAGGTATGGACCGAAGACCAAAGGGCAGCTCTGCAGATGTCCTGGATCGGTACCTGTGCAAGGAAGGCCACTGACCAAGTTTGCGCTCTGGTGGAATAGGCAGTCTGGTGGAACGGTGGTGACACCCCTGCTTGTTCATAGCAGAACTTGATGCAGGCAGTTATCCACGAGGAGATTCTCTGAGAAGACTCCAGCAGACCTTTCATCTTATCCGCCACTATGACAAAGAGTTATGCTGATTTCCAGGAGGATTTTGTCCCTTGATGTAGAAGGACAAGGCCTGCATAACATCCAGAGAATGTAACTGAAACTCCTCGTTAGTCTTGTGAGGCTTTGGAAAAAAGACTGGTAGGAAGACGTCCTGATTATTGTGAAACTGACACCACCTTAGGTAAGAAAACTGAACCTGGTCCTTGTAAAACACCGTATAACGGGGTTCAGACATCAAAACTCTGATCTCAGAGACCCATCGGGCTGAAGTGATTGCCTCCAGGAAGGAGGAGACCTTCCATGAGAGAAGCAGCAGAGAACAAGATGACAGCAGCTCAAAGGGGGGGCCCATGAGCCTTGACAGCTCCCAAGGAGGGATAGGGTCATGAACTTGCAAGTACAGCCTTTCCAGAACTTTCAGGAGTCTTGATTGTCATGTCATGCGAGAAGACTGATCTACCTTGCACCAGAGGGTGGAAGACTGAGATGGCTGTCAAGTGAACTTGATTGACAAAAGGGCCAGGCCTGGTGCTTGATATGAAGCAGTTAGTCTATGATGGATTATAGTGAGAACCAGAAGGGAGAAAAAGACTGTCAAAGGCCAAACAGGTGAAGCGTTTCCACTTAGATATGCAAGTCGCCCTGATGGAGGGCTTCCTGCTACCCAATAGGATGTGCTGGACTTACACTGAGCAGATCTTCCTCCCCTTCCCCTGTGTTCAGCCACACAGAAGCCACAGATTCAGGTGCAGGGACACTAGGTTTGGGTGAAGCAGACAGCCTTGGTTCTGCGAGAGCACGTCTGGTCGGAGTGGGAGTGCTAACAGGGTTGTTATCGAAAGTTCCAGCCACATGTGGAACCAGAGTTGGTGAGCCATGCCGCAGCTGTCAGATTTATCTTTGCCTTGTTCCGTTTGACCTTCAGGAAGGCCTTGCGAACCAGGGGTACTGGCAGAAAAGGTGTATAGTAGTCGGACAGGGAACATCTGGCGAGCCCGCATATCAAGCAAAATTGCTTACGTTTTCTGTTCTGTCTGGATACAAATAGGTCCTCGTGGGGAGTCCCCCACCTCTGCAAGATCACATTGACAACCTCTGGGTGGAGTGACCACTCGTGGCAAGAAGAGAAGGATCTGCTGAGGAGATCTGCCACATATTCTGGGCACCCGGGAAGTGCAACGCCACGAGATGAATGGCATGCTGCACACAAAAGTCCTATAACTGGAGACTCTCTTGACACAGGACCGACGAGCAAGCTCCACCTTGCTTGTTGGTGTAGAACATGCAGCAGTACTGTCCATTAAGATCTGCACTACTCTGCTCATCAAGTAGGGAAGAAACACCTGGCAGGCCAAGAGTATCGCTCTGAGCACCCCGACATTTATATAGAGGGAAGAGATCCTCCTGGGACCAGAGACCCTGCAAACTGAGGTTGACAAGGTGGGCCCCCCACCCCAGATCCGAAGTGTCTGAGACTAATGTCACTGATGGGGATGGGACTACAAAGGGAACCCCTTCCAACGCTGATTGTGAGTCCGCCCACAAAGTCAGGGATGACAGGTCCTATAAACTCTGTTCTCTGAACTGGGGTCAGAGTTGATTTCTGTTTGTTTATAAGGAGGCCCAGCTCTTAACAGGTGGCTCATACTAAAGTGAGGCTGTGCTGGACTCGTGATCTGTCTCTGATGAACCAGTCATCAAAGTATGGACAGATCTGCATGATTTGACATCTCAAGTAAGTGGCCACCACCACCATGCACTTTGTGAAGACCCTCCAAGCAGACGATAGGCCGAAGGGCAGTGCCATGAATTGGTAATGGTGCTGACCTATCATGAATTGGAGGAATCTCCATGGAAAATAGAAACATGGAAATAGGCATAATTTAAGTTGAACGTGGCATACCAGTCTCCTGGATTCAGAGAGGGAATGACTGAGGCCAGGGAGACCATGTGGAACTGCAGCTTCTTGAGATATTAGTTGAGGCGATGCAGATTTAGAATGGGCCTGAGGCCCCCTTTGGCCTTTGGGATTAGGAAATATCGGGAGTAAAACCCCTTCCCCTTCAGTTCTTGAGGAACTTCCTCTACAACTCCTACCCATAGGAGCGTTTCCACCTCCTGCATGAGGAGTTGTTCATGAGAAGGGTCCCTGAAGAGGGACAGGGAAAGGGTGTGGGAGGAAGGGGTGGAGGAAAACTGCAGGGTGTATCCAGCTGTTATGCTGTTGAGCACCCAATGAGTTGAGGTAACCTGGGCCCACGCAGTGAGGGAAGAAGATAAACAGTTCAGAAATAAACCGGGGGAGGGATCCTGAGGCACACCCTTCAAATGCCTGCCGTGGGCCACCTGGCTGTTGTGCAAAGCCCAACTGGGAGGTCGAGGAAGATGGAGCAGGTCAGCAGAATTTAAAGTCTCTGTCTCTTTTCTTATACAGTCCTTGCAAGGTGGACCTGAGAATCTAGGCAGTGGTGGTAGATGGAAATGTCTCCTAATGTCCAGGCCTAAGGAGCACACAGTG
The DNA here is from genome assembly GCF_025201925.1 of Gopherus flavomarginatus. Classification (NCBI taxonomy): domain Eukaryota; kingdom Metazoa; phylum Chordata; order Testudines; family Testudinidae; genus Gopherus; species Gopherus flavomarginatus. The sequence goes on from NC_066619.1 coordinate 31,043,643, forward strand.
GCCCTGATGTCCTTCAGGACGTGCAGCTTGGTATCTGTCTACTCTGAAAACAGAACATGGTCCTCAAAAAGGTAGGTCCTGAATAGATTGCTGCACCTTGTAAGGACTGCGGCCACGAACTGTGCCACATGGACACAGCTGAGACCATTGACCTGGCCCCCAAATCAACAGCATCCAATATTGACCGGTGCCGAGGAGATGGAAACCAACATTGTGAGGCCAGGAAAAAGGCTCTGGCTACTGTCTAGAACTTGTCCATAATGACCAGAAATTCTTGCCTCGAATCCTGAGACAAAGAATCCTTAAACTTGGCTACGTAGTCCGGCAATGCCGGAGTTGGAGGCTGGCTGTCGAATACATTTTTCTCCCAAACAAGTCCAGCTTATTTGCATCCTTATTTTTGTGTGTGGTGCTCTGCCTGTCCTGCTCATTCATGGCAGACACTACCAGAGATCTAGGGGTGGATGAGAGTACAAGTACTCATAACCTTTGGCTGGAACATAAAACTTCTTTTCCTGCCCTTTTCAATTTGGAGACAGAGAAGATGGGGTCTGCTAGAGGGCCTTGACCAATTTCAACATCACTTCGTCAACTGGCAGCACAATCTTAGAAGTGGCCACAGCCACCAGCATGTCAGAGAAACATCTGTAGACTCCTTCAGCTCCTTTGCCTCTAATTCTAAATTTGAGGCAACTCTTTTAAGGAACTCCTGGTGAGCCCAAAAGTCATCTAGTGGGAGCCGGTGAGCAGGACCAGCGACTGCCTCGTCTGGAGATGATGAAGACAATGGTAATGCTGGGGGAGTGACTGGAATCCTCTTCAATCAGGGTAACTTCCCCCAGAGACAAGGTCTGCATCTTGGTACCGGCATTGGAATCAGGCTCCTGCATCTGGGCAGGCGAGTGATGCCATGATCTGCTTCTCAGATGTGGCTGTTGATGACCTATAGGAGTAAGGGGAGTAAGGCCCTGGTATTAGAGGAACCTCCCACAGGTTCCAATATTGCCAAATGTGCTGGTCATTGCCCTAGTGGCCAGACTCCCACCACAGGGCCAGCACCAAAGTCTGGTGCATACAGCGACCAATGCTTCTATGGTTGGGGAGGACTCCTCTCTTGGAGACCATGGTGGGGCTGTCAGTGCTCCTCTACTGGCTATGATGGGGAGCTGGGGAGTCGTGCTGGAGGGAAGGGGGTCCTGCGATGTGGCTTTGTGGATCAATACCATGGAGGCAGGGATCAGTGCTGAGATGGTGGAGAGCGTGGAGGAGTTGGGGATTGAGGAGTCGGGACCAGTGCTGGAGTCGGTGACCCATGACGAGAGGTTGGCAACCAGTGCCAATATAGCAGAAATCAACATTGTGAGGCCAGCAATACGTGTCATGGAGCCAGTGACTAGGAACAAGCAGGGATGGCTTTATGACCCACAGGGCCCCAACTGGAATACTCAGCAGCAGTCCGTGGTTTCGGTGGCATTTCAGCAGCGAGGGGTCTGCTCCAGGTCTTCCACAGCACCGAAGGACACTCCACCGCTGAAATGCCACTGAAGACCCCTGGAGCGGGGCCCCTTAGGCCTGGGATAGGGGCCCTCTTCAGCACAGGGCCTAATTCTGGGGAATCGGCGGAATCGGCACAAAGCCCGCCATGGGAACAAGGAGCTGGGGATGGGGGGGTCACAGAGTTGGAGACTGAGGTCACGATGTAGGAGGCATCAGAGGAGGCGTAGGCTTGTGACAGGCAGCATGCAATTTGAAACCCAGAAACTGAATCATGCCCCGTTCCTGAAACAACATCCCTGATGGAACCACTATCTATCCTAACTTATCTAACTACTAACACTAAAATATAACTATATACATGAATTGTATAATGAAAAAACACTAGGAGCTCTTGCAAGTGGCAAGAAAGAGAGGAGTTCCAGCAACCATCATGGGTGGCAAGAAGGAATTGAGAGGGTGTGGGCCTGGCGGCACCCCATATACTAGAACATGAGAATGGGGTTTTAAGGAGTGCCAGAGCCGGACCAACAGATACCACTAAGAGAAAACTCTTCGGCAGCCATGTAAATGGGCACAAACACCTAACACGGAACTGACATGAGCAAGCACTCTAAGAACAACCATTTTTAGACAGAAAAATTAGTTTTTGGAAAAGCAAAAATTTTCCATGAAAAGCAGACACTTCTCGTGAAAACTTTCATTTATTATTTATTTTAAATAAAAAGATCACTCAAAAAGTAAAATATTTTGGCCAAAAACTGAAATATTTGGCTTTAAAAATGCTGCCATGGTGCCTAATGAGAGTTGTAGCTCAGTGATGTTACATCTCTATTCTCTATGGGCCACGCTTCCTGGCTGAACTACATCTACCACTTTCCTTTTCCAAAATGGGAGATGTAGTCTGTTCTGGGAGACTGGCCTGTAGAGGAGAACAGAAGCTTGAGGCATGCAAACTACAGCTCCCATGAGGCATCATTTTCAAATTGAAATATTAAAATATTTGAATTTCTGCTCAAAAAGTAAAAAATTTGTGGAAAAAAACCTCTAACTTTTCAACCTCTCTATTCACTATGTATTCACCTCCAAACAAAACCAAAGCATCTAAAAAGTATTCCTAGAAAATAATCTGTGCAAGTTATCAGTGTAAAAGAAGACCACCAGAATTTTCTAGGCGCATTACAAAAACACCAATGAAGGTTTATTAAAAATATACTGACTGAAAAAATAATTCAATATTTTGATTCTCCATTGCTGTTAATGGAATAGCTGAAATATTAAATGTGAAGAAAAATATTTATTCACTGAGCCTTGGCATTTTTGGGATCTGCATAGGGAGTCTGTATGTCTATTCTTGACCGTTAACCATTTTTGTAGAGGAGAGTGCTGTGTAATGAAATAGATTAAGTCTCCTCTCAGTTTTGCATGTCACAAATGAACTACTGCTGGTCTCAACCTAACTCCTGCTGGATAGTGTCTACTTCATACAAGCAACTGACGAGCTATAGTTATTTGGCAGTTACTGCTCACAGTTTTGCGCTGCTAAGAGCAGAAAAAGCAGAGTTGCTGGAGATTAAAGACAAAGAGCAATCTTCCTCGACTGGGAGAATTTGCAGATCTCCTGTACTCAGGGCCGGCTTGGGGCGGCAAAAATGGTAGAGCTTGGCCTGACTGTACTTGCACTGTGGGCATAATCCAAAGCCCAGAGAACTCTGTCGGAGTTTTCCCATTGACTCCAGCGAGCTTTGGCTCATACCCTACAATCTAGCTTTAGCCAGTGTTGTCACTTCTCATTTTGATGAGTGCTACTCCCACGTCTTTACAGGTAAAAAAACCCCACTCATGCAAGCAAACTGACTCTTGCTGAATTTAGTCACTTTAAAGCACCAGAGTGCATAACCCTTATTCCTTATATTTGAATTTAGTGTTGAGACTTATGATGCAAACTACAATTATAGGTACAAGGTTATGAAAGTTAATCTACATCAGTAAAATAGTCTTTTAAAAAGTGTTGCATTCTAACAGCAAATTAGCACAGGTAATCACCATTTCAAGAAATATATTCCACTTGCCCCTGAGGAAGCACCAGTACCTACTGCCAACAAAATAAAACCACAGCTTTTTGCAGCGAGTACCATTAAGTATCAGTACCACATATGCACTGTTGGCCCCATATTGATACAATTTAAAATACAAAAGAGCTGTAATGAGCTTGTGACATTGTCTGGACTGGCTCACAAGGATGAGTGCCAATCTTAGGGCAGACTGTTGAGAAATAGGCAGGGGCATGCCCAGAGAAGCCCCCCAATCAGTGGTGGCACAGAACTCCTCTGGGCTGGGGCGGGGAAAGTGAGCTCGTCCGGCCCCGGGCTGGGGGGGATGACCGCTCCACCAGCCCTAGACTAAATCAGCTCTTCTGGCCGCACGGGGGTGGAAGAGAAGGGGAGGGGAAAAGGAGGGGAGCCAGCTTCTCCAGCCACAGTGGAGGATTGCGGGGAAGAGAGGCAGCTCCTCTGGCATGCGTGGGAGGGGAAAGGCAGTTCCTCTGACTGCGGGAGGCACAGAAAGTGCCCCTCCAAAAGCAGCCAAGTTTTTATTCCTGTGCATGCCCCTGGAAGTAAGGCACAAACCCCAAATTGATTGTGAGTCCTATACTTAGATTTCACCAACCAAGTAGCAAGTATGAACATCTCAAGCACTCATTTTTATTTCCTTCCCCAGAGTTCAAACTGATGGGAGTGTTCACCTGGAGGTCTCTCTTAGCTGTGTGGGTGTGTGGGAGGGGAGCAATCAAAAGTCTGTACTTTCGTGTTTCACAATGGCTCATTAGCTTTCAATGGGGCCTTCTTGTGTGCAACACCAGCACTTTACATTAATTAATGCTTCTTTCTTGTTTGGTGAGTTACACAATTACAGTGGTTTAAACTGCAAATACTCAATATAACTTTACACCATGGGATATAAATAATATAAGTGAGATTACTACATGCAATGTCCTGCAATCATTTCATAAACACTAACCACATTCTTATAAACACAATATCTGTTTTAACAATGCTAACACGGTTGAGCCAAACTGTTTTCCAGCTCTGCATTTGTCAATGTTCAGTGAGACCCAGTGGCCTTGGCATGAGCTGGCACTTGGTATGTCAGTGTCACAGAGGTCAATAAACAGTTTCACTTTACCAATCGTAATGCCCAAGCCTTTTTTGTTTTAAATCCCAGCCTATAGCAGGTCTTACCTTAGTATTATTCATTCATTATATCAAATAGTAATCTACCATCTTTACATGAATACTTTACAGATCTACCTTGTGCTACATACACGTGTCTCCTTTCATCTAATCCCATATTTCAACTCGTCTCTCCAATATCTTCACCTGGATATTTTTGCTGTTAAAATAGAAGTTTAACAAGGCCAAAACTGAAACTTTTACCTTTCTTTCGAAGCCATGTCCACTCTTCCCATTCTTTGTCACTCTTGAATGAGTTACCATCATCCCAATCACTCAAGTCAAAACATAAAATCCATCTTTCATTCTTTCCTCTCCCTTGACACAGACAAGCTGTGTTCAAATTTTGATGTTCCTTCCCGCATAAAATTTGTAACAAACAGCATTCTCTATTCACACAACCAGACTGCTTACTCATTATCTGCTGTCTTGACTAGTGTGATTGTCTCCTCTATATCTACAGCCTCCCTATCTCTCACATTGCACCTGCTATTAGAGAGCTTATTCCTTCACTCTCCCACTTCCCTGGGCCTTCTCGCATGAACAGAGAGCAACACTACCCGAAGTCCAAAGGTGCAAACAATTCAATGTTTATTTGGGGTGAACTTCCAGCAAGCTTAAATCCAAGTTCCTTTTCCCTTACTTTTGAATCCCAACTTACTTCCCGTTTGCTCCTAATTTATATAGTAATAGTCACAGCTATACCTTAACCAATCATACTACTAAAATTTACCTAACCAATCCTAACATATTGTAACACGATTAGCTAACCAATTATATCCCACGACCTTTGTTTACACCCAGCAAAATTAATTATACAGCAGACAGAAACAATCACAGAACCAGAGACCATGCAAATAAACATACAAAACAATACAGAAGCGAGGATTTCACAACGACATCTATACAGACATACGGGTTTTCCAGCTGTGTCTATTGATAAGTGAATTCTTACCAGACAGAAAACTATCAAACTAAATTTCCTTTCACATCTTCTTGGCTCTTCCCTTTCTCTGGAGGTGATAGATCGGATCATCTTTCTAAGAGCCCCAGACTGCCTTACTTCAATATGACTAAACAGGGACTGTCACAGTGAGAGAAGGCCCTTACACAGATAGATAGAATCAAAATCATTGCCTTTCTTTTATACCTCTGTAACTAGCTAAGTGATAAGAATACACCTAAATTCTTAAAGTATAGGCCTTTGCAGACAGGCTTGAATATCTGTATCCTAACACCCACTCTCTTCCCAGTCTATATAAAATGTAGCTACCAGATTAATCTTTCTTGCTTGTTGTTCTGACCATGTCTATCCCTTTCTGAATCCCTCCACTTTCTACCCAATCTATCCCTAAATCTTTTTGTCCCGACTTCCAAGGCCCTTTGTAGCTTTGCTCTTCCCTGAATTTCCAAGTTTGCCTCTTCTTGCACTGCTTCTCTGCTCCACCACCAATGCCAGTTTCAACTGCCACTTAGGCACACCTCATACAAACAACTTTGGACTTTTTTATTACTCCTTATGCTTGAAATGCCTCCACCACAATTTGTATGAGGGCCTCAAAAATCTCCTTAAAACTCATTGATAGTTTTCTTTTTACAATGCTTACAAGAAATTATTAGTTTGCGGAGGAGTGTCACAAGGCGTCCTGGCCCTGTGAGGAGACACTGTGACATCAGATAAGCCCAGGTCTGAGGAGTTAATCCACCCCCCGAAAGTACATGTAGCATAGCTGATGTTTACATAGTCAATTAAAAATAAAATGTATGTATACACAAACACAACAGATGGAAAGTGATAACTTCAGTATCAAGCCTCCAAGAAATGCAAGCGGGCTGAGTTGCAATAAGCAAGCACAATCATCATTACTTTTGTCAAACATCTTTAATGTTCCAATAGTGTTACAAGTAAAATAAAACTGACTTGCAGTACAGTATTCACTCTTATGGCCAATTTAGAGGGCTTAAAACCAAAGTTGACAACAGTTAACAGATACAGTGTAATATTTAAAGAAAATCCTATTTAAAGAAAATCCAATTACAGATTTCCTCCACTTAAAGAATGCAAACAACAGGATTCTGTAAACGCCATTAGGATGGTGATAAAGTGAATGGGAAAAGATGCAATACATTTAAGAGATTGATTCAGCACATTTTAACCTGACAAAACTCTACCTTCATGGTCCCTTACAACATATGCTAACTACTTAGGCTAAACAATCTGTTCAATCTTGCATTTTGCTTAGATGCTGGGAATTTTTTACCCAGATCTTAAGAGCTATGTGTAGCTCAAAAGCTTCTCTTTTTCACCAGCAGAAGCTGGCCCAATAAAAGATATTACCTCATCTACTCTGTCTCTCAAACTCCCACTGACTGTTTTCAATACAAGTTTTGCCTGAAAAAAGGGAGTAAGATCGTGCTCTGAAAACCAAATTCTACTTTCCGCTACACAGGTGTAAATTCCAAGTAAGGTAATACTAACAGAATAGAATTCGGCTTATGGTGAGTATAGTTTACATAAAAAGGAGAATTGTAGGCTGATTCTATTAGCTTCTGTTAACTGACGGCTCTCTTTGATATATTTACGTAGCTCATAATTTCATTTTTATTTTAGGGAATTATTACAATGCAAATGCACATTTACAAGCTCCAACTAGGGCCGCCCTTAGGATTTATGGGGCCCTATGCACTATTATTAACCTGGTGCCCCTATGCCTGATGGAAGCCCGGGCTCGCATATGTATTTTAGATAAGGGTGGGCTTTTGAAGGCTTAATTTAAAAAACCATATGTCTGAAGATCCAAGCATTTAAGGCTAAAGATGAATATTCAGATTGTGCATTTAAAGATCTATGCAAGGATTTTTTTAGAGATGTGATTTTATAATCTTCAGCAACACACTAACGAAATATTTTTAAAGTAAATTTTAAACTAAGGTCTTGTAGACTAACATGTTCTGAGTAAATATTATAGTAATTCAGAAACTGACAGGATATAGCTGGGGGTTGACAAATGGCTTCATTACCACTTGAATGGCTCTTTAACAGTTTCAGTGATGTGCTAATAGGTCTGGCAGGCTGAAAGCCTTTTTCCCTCTTAAGTACTAGAACCCCTCCAGAAGAAGGGTATGGCTACACTTAGGCCTTGGCTACACTGGCACTTTACAGCGCTGCAACTTTCGTGCTCAGGGGTGTGAAAAAACACCCCCCTGAGCGCTACAAGATACAGTGCTGTAAAGCCTCAGAGTATGGCTACACTTATAGTTGTACAGCGCTGGGAGTTACAGCTGTCTTCGTACAGCAGTGTAGGGAAAAAACTGCAGTGTGGCCACACTGACAGCTACCAGCGCTGCAGTGTGGCTACATTTGCAACGCTGTTGGGAATGGTACATCGTGGGCAGCTATCCCAGCGTTCAAGTGGCTGCAACGTGCTTTTCAAAACAGGGGGGTGGAGTGGAGTGTGACAGGGAGCGTGGGGGAGACAGAGAGAGTGGATTTTTGGAGCTGACGCTGTGTCAGCTCCCTGCCTTGCAAGTTCTAAAGACTGGAAGATACACAGCACCAACCTTCAATCATTTTAAAAGTTTTGACCCCTTTCCCCACCCCTCTCTTATTCACTAAATGCAAATTATGCACTCCTAAATAACCTTCAGACCATATAAGCAGCTGCTCAACACGGACTCTCCCCGCCCTCTCTGCCGTGTGACTTCTCTCTTCAAGCAAACAGCTGTGAACCTTCCAAAGCAATTCCCCTGCCTGCCTCCGCTCGATCGAGCAAACAGGAGCTGTGTTTGTTTTTTAGATAAGCAGCTCGGGGGAGCTCGGAGTTCAGCCAGTCTTCCGGTTTGTTGTGAGCAGGCGCTCTGGGATACCTCCTAATACCCTGGAGGCCAATAACAGCGCTTTTGGTGGCCATACTTGATGAGCAGCGCTGCATCACCAGCACTGCAATCGTTACACCCCAAGCAGGCCAGGTGTACAGCCAGCGCTGCAGCCAGGGAGTTGCAGCGCTGGATGTGCCTTGCAGGTGTGGACAGTTACTAAGTTGCAGAGCTGTAAACCCACCACCAGCGCTGCAACTCTCCAGTGTAGCCAAGCCCGAAGACTCACCAGGCTGCAGCAGCCAGCAGTGGTGGGAGCCTGCAGGAAGGGTCAGAACAGGGATAGGAAGAGGTGGGAGGGTAGACACAAGGATCCAAGGGGTGCTCCAAATTTTCAGGTGCCCTACGCAGCCGCATATGCTTAAAGATGGCCTTGGCTCCAACCTTGACAATTTCAACACAATTAAATTCTCTTTAAAAGTATTTTAAACACATGGTTCCCCTCTCCTCAACTGCTTTTTTGTTTCCAGGTAGGAACATGAAGTAGCTTTTTCATTGTCAAAGGGAATGCTATTCCAAAAACTGGTGAATGCCTGAGCCTGGATAGTTAACAATATACTTAATTCAATTTAACTCAATACATGAAAACACAGCTTTGGGCAAGGCAATGATCAGTGAACTGTCATAATTTATCGCAGATTAATTTAAGGCACAATCAGTATTAAAGTTCTTTAAAGCAAAAATTGTACCAGAACCCATAAAAATATCAACTGCATTTTAAAATAGAGTAGCATGTAATTTCTGTGGGGATGTATGTCTTATTTTCTAGTAAGGCCATTGGATAAGTAAAACAATTGTTATGTCCTATTTACACAGTTTTGTTGCAATTTTTTTTAAATAGTTGTAAAACTGAATATATATTTAAACAGAAGAGCAAGTTACCAAAATAGAGAAACAGTATATACCCCCCAAAACAGTTTATTTGGAGGGAAATAAATATTTTTGCACTTTAAAAATACAACCAGGAATTTTAGCATTTATGACAACCTGTGATGATTCTTTGTACACTACAGTAACTGTTAGACTAACACCTGGGAAAACCTTAGTGGTACGTATCCCACATTTTAAATTAAGCTACTATTCTGCATTTGCTATACTATTTTCAGTGAATATAAGACTGGTGCACTCTACACATTTATACTTACTTTTACTGTAAAGAGTACAGTAAATTTCAAATACATTAATTACGTCACCCACCTTGTCTCTCTAATATTCTGGGACTGACAAGGCTACAACAACACTGCATTCAAATACATTAAGTTACTTATAGAGTGAAACACTTTCAAATAGTTAATGCAGTCAGAAAGGCTTTTGTCACCATCTGGCTGGACTACTTCACTGCAATCTACCTGCACATAAAGCAGTCAGCCCTCAGGAAATGACAACTAGTACAGAATTGAAAGTGACATCCTGTCTTCTTAGCAGCCTGGCATACCACAAGCACAAACCTATCCTCTTCTCTCTACATTGTCTACTCATAGAATACAATGTCATATTCAAGGGATTGATCCTTATCTTCAAAGCTTGCAATGGCCTGAGTCCAAGTTACCTAAAAAGTTGCCTAAAGCTCCAGATGAGAAGCATGATTTGACACACTTTTCCTCAGCAAAACAGATTTGTCTACCACAAAGGAAAAACTTGTTTGTGCAGGAGATACATCTTTCTTGGGAACTGGTCCAAGACTGTGAAACAAACTCTTGGTCTAAGAACAACCACAATCTCCATCACTTTCCATGTCCAAGTGAAAGGAGAGCTTTTCTGGCTTGACCTTTGCTAATACACAGAGATAGTGATGTGCACATATAACATATTTAATTTCTTTTAAAATTCCTCAGGACAGGGAGACTAGAAAGAGCCACATGTGACAGATGATATTTATGTTGCTTAATGCACCTTTGCAGCTGTGAAAACATGTTCACCATTTTTTAAACATTTAAGATGTCCACAGTTAAACTAAAATGACACTGTTAAGTGATTTCTCTCTCTAGCAGTTTAACACAGAAGAAGAGAATGAGGAGTACTTGTGGCACCTTAGAGACTAACAAATATATTTGAGCATAAGCTTTCATGAGCTAAAACCCACTTCATCAGATGCATGCAGTGGAAAAGACAGTAGGAAGTTATATATACACAGCAGACATGAAAAAAATGAGTGTTGCCATACTAACTATAATGAGAGTAATCAGTCAAGGTGGGCTATTATCAGCAAGAGAAAAAAAATTGTAGGTGATAATGAGGATGGCCCATTTCCAAGAAGAGAGAACAGGTTATTCACCCCACACAGTGTGGTTTGTTGAGATGTATCCCACTATGGGTGCTCCACTCTTGGTGCATGTGCCTTGATTGGAGATTTTCATTAGCAGTGTCCATTCAACCCGCTCATGCACCACTGGTATCCTTTTGCCCTGCACTGAGGCTGTATGGAAAACCACTCTCTTAGTTCCTTCTGCACTACCGAATCTCGGAGGAAATTCCAAAGAAGAGGGGAAAGAGGATAGGTACTGGAGCACTTGTAGGAACACACATCTAGAAGAACCACAGTTACTGCACAGGTGAGTAACCTTCGAGTAGTGTCCCCATGAGTGCTCCACTCTTGGTGACTCCTGAGTGTCCCCAGTAGGAGGGGGATTTTGGAATGGAGTCCATCACAGAAGAGAGAACTGCATTGCCAACTGCAGCATCATATCTGGAGACATTGACCGGGTCAGTGTCTAGAGAAGGTATATAGCGAAGACCATGTAACGACTCTGCAGATTTCTGAAATAGGAACATTTCTAAGGAAAGCCATAGATATAGATCACACTCTACTCGAGTGCACCAAAAAGCTGATGGGGATGAAACATCAACAACCTGGTAGGAAACTATAATACACTCAGAAATCCATTTAGAGAGTTGCTGGGTAGAAATGGCAGAGCCCTTTGACCTGCCTGCAATTGAAACAAACTGTCTATTGGATTTACAAAATGGCTTCGTTCTCTCCAGGTAGAAGGATAATGTCCTCCTCACATCTAGAGTGTGGAGAGCAGTCTCCCGGTTAGAAGTATGCAGTTTTGGAAAGAAAACTGGCAGGTATATGGTCTGATTCAGGTGAAATATGGAAATTACTGTAGGGAGAAACCTGGGATGTGGCCATAAGGACACCCTATCCTTAGGAAATATGGACAACACATCTGTCTATCCTTGAGTTAAGGGAATATCACAATAGCCTGACAACACAGATAAGCAGCCACTACCGATAGAACCTCCAAGAACATTCTTGGAGCTGAGAACAAGGAGCACACAATACTGAAAATGATCCTGGTCTACTCTAATCGGAGGAATCTTTTGTGAGATGGGTGCATTGCTATATGGAAGTATATGTCCTGGAGGTCGAGAGCCAAACAACAATCCCCTGAATCTAGAGATGGAATTATAGCCACTACGGCCACCATCCTGAACCTCTGGGATCTCATAAATTTGTTTAGACATCTAGAATTGGTTGCCACACTCCATTCTTCTTTGGTATAAGGAAATAGTTTGAACAGAAAATCTTTCCCCTGTACTGAGCAGGTACCATTTCTATTGCACCTAACAGAAGAGGAGTTTATTTGCTGCCTTAGCAGGGGCTTGTGAGAGGGGTCCTTGAAGAGGGACAAGGAACGGGAATGAGGAGGGACGAAGGAAGGAAAGTAATGGGGATGGCGTAGCCCAATGATATTACTTCCAGCACCCATCTGTCTGAGGTGATATAGTCCCAGGCATGCTGGAAACGGGAGTGTATTTCCAAATGGGGGAAGATGAACAAAATAATGAAACTGGCAGGCTAATGAGGGAGGGAATTCGAACCTTCAACTGTCCCATCAAAACTAATGCTTTGATGATGACATCTGTTATGAAGCCATGTCCGATGGATTATACAGTTTCTTCCTCTGGAACCTGCCTTTCTTCCTGGGGTTCTGCGGGTCTCTGGAATCTGGAGAATTGTACAGGGTGGGATCTTAGTACCATTTGTGATCTGCTGAACTTACATTGATTTGCAGGAGTACAGATGCCTAGCAAGTGTAATGTGACCCTGGAAAACATGTAACGACTCGTCTATGTTCTCCGGAAACAACTTCCATCCATCAGATAGGAGATCCTTGACTGGGAAGCCAGACAACTGTAGCCAGGAAGCCCTACCCATCACCGCCGAGAAATAGAATGGGCTTTGGTGTCTGCAGTATTGAACGCTGCCTGCAGCAATGTTCTTCCCAATAACTGTCCCTTAGCAATACTGGCCTCAGATTGTTCCCTTTGATCTAGAGGAAGATGTTCAATAAATGACCCATATTTCATGTAGCTGGTGAAGTTGTACTTGGCCATCAATGCTTAGTAATTTGTAACGAGTAATTGCAGCATAGCCAATGAGTAGGCCTTCCGTCCCAGGAGATCCAGGTGTTTTTGGCCTCTGTCATATAGGATGGATTTATAATGGTGTTGTTTGCTCCACTAGGTAACCGTATCAACGACTGGAGAATTGGGAGGTGAGTGAGAGAAGAAGAATTCAGAGTTCTTGGTGGGGATAAACTATTTCTTGTGGGACCTCTTACAAGTGGGTGCTATGTAGCTGGGGTTTGCCAGATAGCATGTTCCAGTGGAGTCTCGTTAATAGAGAAATCAACTCTAGAGGGTGTTGGAATGCAGAATGTCCAACAGCTTGTGCTTGGGTTCTCCAACTTCCTCAAGGGGTATCTGCAGAGAGTCTGCCACCCACTTAACATGGTCCTGGATTGGCTATTGAAGAAAGAGGAGGCATCAGGGCCTCATCTGGCAAAGAGGACTGAGATGGTGGTTTGAAACATGGCTTCTTTGTCCACCCTGGCCTCCTGCTACTCAAATGTTTCCTCTGTTGCTGCGGGGGAAGCAGCTTAGTTCTCCCTATCATCCCAATGGGATAAGGTCAGGCCCTAGAAAACAGGTGATAATAGGGGTCCCAGCATGGCCATACAGGGGAAGGGTCGCATCCAGGGTTGTTCTCACCAAGAATGATGAGATCCCAGAGCATCTTCCCTGCCCCTTCAGGAGAAGGGGTTAGGGTCAGGGTGTACTGGAGAACCCTGCACTGAAATGGAAGCAGCAAAGGGTAGGTCATCAACAACATCCTCTTTTTCTAATGGAGGAATTCCTACAGAAAAGGGGGGCAATGGAACTGGGGAAGCAAAAAGATCCAGAGACCAAGAGGTTCTTGGTAGCAAAAGATGTTCACTACCTACCAGCAATGGAGACTCTGGTTGAACAGTCACTGCCAAGTCTCTCTAGTATCTGAAGTCCTGTGGTACTCAATGACACTGTTTGTCCTTGTTCAATGGTACCAGAAGCTTAAGGTGCTTTGAAGCTGGCATTGAAGAGGTTGGCAGCTTACATGATATTGAGACACTTGGTAAGGGCATCAAGAGATGAGTCTGAGTTGACAGTATAGATCTTCTATGTTCGGTGCTGTCTCCAACCAAGGGTGCCAGGGTCTTCCTAGAGCCCTGTTTAGCCTTAGAGCTGTGTTTTCTAACATCCCCCCTGAGGGAGAAATTATCCATCCCCCCTCCTTTTCCCCCACCAATCCCTGGTGAGTCCAGATCCAATCCCCTTGGATCTTAAAACAAGGAAAAATCAATCAGGTTCTTAAAAAGAAAGCTTTTAATTAAAGAAGAAAGGTAAAAATCATCTCTGTAAAATCAGGATAGAAAATACTTTACAGGGTAATCAGATTCCTATAGACCAGAGGGGCCCCCCCTAGCCTTAGGTTCAAAGTTACAGCAAACAGAGGTAAAATCCTTCCAGCAAAAAGAAACATTTACAAGTTGAGAAAACAAACATAAGACTAACATGCTTTGCCTGGCTAATTACTTACAAGTTTGAAACATGAGAGACTGATTCAGAAAGATTTGGAGAGCCTGGATTGATGTCCTGTCCCTCTCAGTCCCAAGAGCAAACAACAACACAAAGAACACAAACAAAAGACTTCCCTCCACCAAGATTTGAAAGTATCTTGTCCCCCTATTGGTCCTCTGGTCAGGTGTTAGCCAGGTTTACTGAGCTTCTGTCATAGTATATTTCCCCAATCTGAACCTTAGAGTCCAAAAAATTGGGGTACCAGCATGAATTCCTCTAAGCTCAATTACCAGCTTAGATCTGATACACTGCCACCACCCAAAAATATATAGTGTTTTGGGGCACTCTGGTCCCCCCAAAAACCTTCCCCGGGGACCCCCAGACCCAAATTCCTTGAGTCTTACAACACAGAGGAATAAACCATTTCCCTCTCCTTCTCCTTTCTTCCTCCCAGATCTTTCCCGCCCTGGGTACACTAGGAGATCACCGTGATTCAAACTCCTTGAATCACAACACAGAGAAATCAGGGTGGTTCCCCCACCTTCTCTCCCCCTCCCTTCTCCTTCCCTGTTAAGTAAAGACTCAATTCTCTTGAGCCTCAACAAGGGGAAAAAATCAGACAGGTCTTAAAAGCAAAACTTTTAATAAAAAGACAGAAAAAAAAGTAAGTTATCTCTGCAATTTAGATGGTAAAAGTACAGCGTCTTACAGCTTATAGACACTAGAAAGAAGCCTCCCCCCAGCAATATGCAATTTAAAATACTTCCAGCAAAATACATATTTGCAAATATAGAAAACAATCAAAAGACTATAACCGCCTGTTCTACTTAATACTCACTGTTCTGAATATATAAGAGACTGTAGCAGGAAGATTGGCAAGAAACCTGGTTGCACGTCTAGTCCTTTCCAGGACCCAGAGAGAACAAAGCAAAACCCAAAAAACACAAACAAAGGCTTCCCTCCACCGAGATTTGAAAGTATCTTGTCTCCTGATTGGTCCCCTGGTCAGGTGTTTGGTTCCCTGTTTGTTAACCCTTTACAGGTAAAAGAGACATTAACCCTTAACTATCTGTTTATGACAGGGCCACACAAGGCTGTTTGTGGAAGCTCAGCCTCCCCCTGCCTTTGATACCCTCCGCCCATTGCAGCATTTGTTGCATTTAAAGGGAAAGATTCACATGCTGTGCAAAGCACTCCTAAAGAAGCTTCCTCTTTTCATGCCATACTGCTCCCTCAAATTTTCTTTCCAAGGAGGATACTCACTTTAAGACTTATAGGTTTCACGCTAAGCAGAATAACTGCATCAACCTTCTTCTCACAAGCCTAATTATCGTATTATACTCAAGTGGTGCTTAGTCTTCTGCTTCTGAGAGAAGATTGGTGGGAAGTAATTCTTCAGAATGGGGTGCAGTATGCACAGCTGCATAGCACAGGAGGTCTATGCAGCCCCCCATGAGTCAGCAATAGCAGAGGTAAATTTAGAGAGCTCTAAAATGAAGAAAATACAGAAGTTGTTCTTTACTGTTTGTTCCTATTATTTTAAACAAATCCAACTCTACAGTTTCTCTTCCATAAAAACAACATCTCAGGCTAGATCTTCAGATGGTGTAAGTTAGCACAGCTCCACTGAAGTCACTAACTTACACCAGCCAAGAATCTGGCTCCTTACGCCTATAAATAAATTGGAATTTGTTGTTTTAAGAGTTTTTAAAGAAGAGGTTGATGCAAATATTTCACAACTTATGCTACCCACTAAAACCTAACACACATAGTTCTATTTTGGGGATTTTCTGAGAGATTTCTACAGAATGAAAAAGGTTACTTTGAATAAGCTCATGGTGCACATTCCTGCCGTTTTCATGAATTTGCCATACACTAAGTTGCATTTTACCAGCATAAAATAATAACATTTCAGTATAATGAGGTACTTTTGTTTTTAAGTAGAGGAACAATATTATATTTAGTAGAAGCTGCTGCAGCTAAAAAAGCTTCACAGTAACAGGTAATAGATACAGTAGTAAACTCTTAATATAATAGCTATATTTCTGGAGTCATTTCAATTTTCTTAGGATTTAAACTGAAAATTCTTAAAAGCTTATACTTTCCTGCAGCAAATAAGCCTTTAACACAATTGTTTAAATATTAGATACAATTATTAATATTTATTAGTATTAAATAATGCAAACCTTCTGTAATTTCACAGACACAATACTCCTAAACTAATTGTTTTCTCTTTTCTAACCAAAAATCCCAGATAAGAGTTTTTTGGAAATTGAGTATCAGGCAACTATGCAAGAGAAGTGCTTGGAATACATTTTACTAAATAGCAGTCACTGTTCAAACTTAGCAAAGAATCCTGTGGCACTGCTTTTAGAGATCCAGACTAACATGGCTACCCCTCTGATACTGTTCAAACTTAAGGGTTCCCAAGACAATCAGTAGCACATCCTGAAAAAACAAACAGCATTATTTTTCCAGCCAGTTGAGTACAAGAAATTAAAAGCAGCAAAGAATCCTGTGGCACCTTATAGACTAACAGACGTTTTGGAGCATGAGCTTTCGTGGGTGAATACCCACTTCTTCAGATGCATGTGGTGGAAATTTCCAGGGGCAGGTATATATATGCTAGCAAGCAAGCTAGAGATAACGAGGTCAGTTCAATCAGGGAGGATGAGGCCCTGTTCTAGCAGTTGAGGTGTGAAAACCAAGAGAGGAGAAACTGGTTCTGTAGTTGGCAAGCCATTCACAGTCTTTGAATTTTGAAGACTGTGAATGGCTTGCCAACTACAGAACCAGTTTCTCCTCTCTTGGTTTTCACACCTCAACTGCTAGAACAGGGCCTCATCCTCCCTGATTGAACTGACCTCGTTATCTCTAGCTTGCTTGCTAGCATATATATACCTGCCCCTGGAAATTTCCACCACATGCATCTGAAGAAGTGGGTATTCACCCACGAAAGCTCATGCTCCAAAACGTCTGTTAGTCTATAAGGTGCCACAGGATTCTTTGCTGCTTTTACAGATCCAGACTAACACGGCTACCCCTCTGATACAAGAAATTAGACTCAAATGGGGTAAACTAACAAGTTACAAAAAACAGCTGTTAGATATTTCTCAGGCCATGTCTACATCTAAAATTTTGCAGCGCTGGTTGTTACAGCTGTATTTGTACAGCTGTATAGGGCCAGCGCTGCAGAGTGGCCACACTTACAGCAACCAGCGCTGCAAGTGGTGTTAGATGTGGCCACACTGCAGCGCTGTTGGGCGGCTTCAAGGGGTTTCGGGGAACGCGAGAGCAAACCGGGAAAGGAGACCAGCTTCGCCGCGGTTTGCTCTCGCGTTCCGCGAACCACCCTGCAAACCGCAGGGAAGGAGACCTGCTTGTTCGGGGAACGCGAGAGCAAACCGCGGCGAAGCTGGTCTCCTTCCCCGCTTTGCTCTCGCGTTCCCCGAACCGCCGAGCAAGCAGGTCTCCTTCCCTGCGGTTTGCAGGGTGGTTCGCGGAACGCGAGAGCAAACCGCGGCGAAGCTGGTCTCCTTCCCCGGTTTGCTCTCGCGTTCCCGGAACCACCCTGCAAACCGCAGGGACGGAGACCTGCTTGCTCGGGGTTCGGGGAACGCGAGAGCAAACCGGGGAAGGAGACCAGCTTGATTACCAGAGGCTTCCTCAGGTATGCTGGGATACCTGCTTATTCCACGGAGGTCAAGAAAAGCGCTGGTAAGTGACTATACTTGATTACCAGCGCTGGATCACCAGCGCTGGATCCTCTACACCCGAGACAAAACGGGAGTACGGCCAGCGCTGCAAACAGGGAGTTGCAGCGCTGGTGGTGCCCTGCAGATGTGTACACCTCCTAAGTTGCAGCGCTGTAACTCCCTCACCAGCGCTGCAACTTTCTGATGTAGACAAGCCCTCAGAAGGGGTATACAGCACTGAATTCTAATACTTAGTACTTTTGTAGTGCTTTGCATCTTCAAAGTGCTGTGCAAATGTTAATTATAGAAAAAAAGTGGGTGCTCAAAGGGAGAACGTATTTCCCAAAGTGGAGGGTGACCAGAGGAATGGCACTACTATAGCACAGATAATAGTAGGAGGAGGAAATTTAAATATTTAGGAATGACTGAAATTTATATATTAATTAGCTATTACAGAACTGACATTGAAGACTACAGATGTCATGAAGAGGATGCCTGGAAATTATATCAACACCATTCAGACAACAGATTTCTGTAGCCACAAATAATTGATTCTGGAATTATAAATGGCTCGGTGGCTTCAAATTTACCTAATTTAGAAATCATGAGGAATGCACAGGGATCAACTTCACTGTAATCTTCAAAACAAGTGACTTCCAAGGACTATCATCCTTAGACATCAATGCGAATTCCATGTTTTATAGACATTAGTTCTCCGGTCCCTGTTAAATACATAACAAATGAACACAGATGAGGTAAAGATGCTGTGATTGCCACATAAAACCAGTATGGCAAGGGAGCAGTTTTTCCGAATGGACAGATCCAGAGGCCATGACGAATTCCATCACGGACATGGTGAGAAGTCCAGGATATGCACAACATCCAGGGAAGAAAGCACCATGAGTCCTTAAGCCTGAAAAGGTGCATAATAAACTTTAATGTCACAGCCACAACAGGAATCACAGTAGAACAATGAAGAAGTGGTCTTTGTGGAAGAGTCAGAGCAGCCTGTGGAAAGGAAAAATACAGTTGGCAATCAACACCATCATGACAAGGTAAAAATGCTTCTCAGATGTTTACAGATGAAATATAAAGTGAACAAAAAACATTTGCTTCCCACAGAAGTGCAAATACAAACGCTTTTCACTATTATCTTTATTCATTTCTCCCTCTCAGGATTTGAGCCAACTGTTCTTATCTAGTATGCTGCTGTGGTGAAATTCAATATCCAGCATATAAAACAATTAACAGGAAATACACAACTGTACAATATACTATTGTCAAAAAAACCCAAAACGCACCTTGTATAAAACTAAATTTACTGTGCTGAAATACATTAATTTGTCAATATTAGATATACCTTATTTACTCATGGAGGTAATTTCTAACAAAACAAAATGAACAAAATGCAATTAAAAATACCCACCAGCTCATTTTGGCTGTCTTTTTAGCTCGGTATTCCTTGTTTACGGACAAAGAATATTTTCAAATGCTAAAAGTTGTTTACGTGTATAGTTAAGATCAACTTGAAAAGTTTTAAGATCAATTGTTGGCTAATAACCATTACACTGAACTTGCTTAATATTAACTCAGTTCAACAACAAGATGATACTGGCTTCTGTTGAGGTATTTATCAAGATAGAATAATAAAAGTGTGAGATTTTGCTTAAGGTGAGATCAAATGGACTGTTTGTCACAAGAGGATCAATAAATGTTCACCATGTCTGAATGTATTGGGGAAGACATTGCAAATTAGAAATACCTATTAGAAATACCTAGAACTTTCTCCATTATGTGTGCAGCCATACATTTCTTTAGCGTATCAATTTTTTCAACTAATATTCTAAAAGGGAAAGAAAAATAGCAGTTCAAAAGAACTACTGATCTCTCAGGCAATCAGGAAGCAAGGATTTGTATCTTCATTGAATAGCTTGCAACATGAATTCAGGTAGAACTTATTAATAAGGCAGGATGTGTTCACTCTAATGAAATGCCTTGTATATAACCCCTCCGCACTCCTAAAGAGGATTTTGGAGCAACTAAAGAAGAATCTTTCCCAGGTTTTACATAGAGCTCACTGTATGCTAGGATAAGACTTTGGGAGTTAATCATTGGTTTGTAACTATCCATGTAGGTTGAAACATGATCAATAAAGCTAACACATATGTACATTTCAATACAAAGTCTCCGTACTTTGATTTAAGGAGCTCTCAAAAATCTGTTAATTTTGGTAATTGTTTTTATAGAATGTAATCGCACACAAAAGTCCTAGACGGGCACTCAACAAATTTAAATAGAAATTAAAAACATAATACTATAATAGACCTCAGAGCAAGTTAAAAATATAGAAACTTTGTCTTGCCATATGACTGTCAGCCCTTCAATAGCAAGAATATTCTTTTTCTATATAACAAATGGTAGTGGCAAGGTTCCAAAGAACTGGCCCCTCAGTCCACATGCAGACAGACCACTAGCAAAGGCTGATCAGTTATCATAGAATCATAGAAGATTAGGGTTGGAAGAGACCTCAGGAGGTTATCTAGTCCAACTCCCTGCTCAGAGCAGGACCAACACCAACTAAACCATCCCAGCCAGGGCTCTGTCAAGCTGGGCCTTAAAAACCTCTAAAGAGAGAAGTTCCACTACCTCCCCAGGTACCCTATTCCAGTGCTCCACCACCCTCCTAGTGAAATAGTGTTTCCTAATATCCAACCTAGATCTCCCCCACTGCAACTTGAGACCACTGCTCATTGTTCTGTCATCCACCAATACCGAGAACAGCTGAGCTCCATCCTTTCTGGAACTCCCCTTCAGGGAGTTGAAGGCTGCTATCAACCCCCCCCTCACTCTTCTCTTCTGCAGACTAAACAAGCCCAGTTCCCTCAGCCTCTCCTCGTAAGTCATGTGCCCCAGCCCCCTGATCATTTTCATTGCCTTCCACTGGACTGTCTCCAATTTGTCCAAGTCCATTCTATAGTGGGGGCCCAAAACTGGACGCAATACTCCAGATGTGGCCTCCCCAGTGTCGAATAGACGGGAATAATCACTTCCCTCGATCCGCTGGCAATTCTCCTATCAAGTTATTTAGTGCTTTGTGGTGATCAAGAAAGAGTAGGCTGTACTGTGTGATCTTCTCAACATGACCAGCTTCCTACAGAAGAAGCTTGCATATGCAGGCATCAGCAGAAAAGGATATAGGGTTAAACAACAGAATACCAATTGAAATTAAATATTTTTCTACATTTTCAGATATATTGGATTTAAATTATAACAGAATACAAAATGTACAGTGCTCACTTTATTATTTTTTAAATTTTTATTACAAATATACAATACAAATATTTGCACTGTAAAAATGATGAACAAAAGAAATAGTATTTTTCAATTCTCTCTCATACAAGTACTGTAGTGCAACCTCTTTATCTTGAAAGTGCAACTTACAAATGTAGGGGTTTTTTTTGTCACATAACTGCACTCAAAAACAAAACAATGTAAAACTTTAGAGCCTATAAGTCCACTCAGTCGTACTTTTTGTTCAGACAATCACTGAGACAAACAAGTTTGTTTACATTTACGGGAGATAGGCTGCCTGGTTCTTATATACAATGTCACCTGAAAGCGAGAGCAGCCGTTTGCATGGCGCTTTTGTAGCTGGCATTGCAAGGTATCTACGTGCCAGATATGCTAAACATTCGTATGCCCTTCATGCTTCGGCCACCATTCCAAAGGACATGCTTCTATGCTGACAGAGGGAGAACTGTATGTCTCCTGCTTTGTTTTACATGATTTCTGCTATATATTTCATGTTATAACAGTCTCGGATGATGACCCAGCACTTTCACTGCAGATTTGACAACACACAAAGAAGGTACCAATGTGAGATTTTTAAAGATAGCTACAGCACTCAACCCAAGGTTTAAGAATCTGAAGTGCTTTCCAAAATCTGAGAGGGATGAGGTGTGGAGCATGCTTTCAGAAGTCTTAAAAAAGCAACACTCCGATGCAGAAACTATAGAACCTGAACAACCAAAAAAGAAAATCAACCTTCTGCTGGTGGCATCGACTCAGATAATGAAAGTGAACATGCGTTGGTTCACACTGCTTTAGATCGTTATTGAGCAGAACCCATCACCAGCATGGATGCATGTCTTCTGGAATGGTGGTTGAAGCATGAAGGGACATATGAATCTTTAGTGCATCTGGCATGTAAATATCTTGTGACGCCAGCTACAACAGTGCCATCGAACACCTGTTCTCACTTTCAGGTGACACTGTAAACAAAAAGCAGGCAGCACTATCTCCTGCAAATGTAAACAAACTTGTCTGTCCGAGCAATTGGCTGAACAAGTAGTATGATTCAGTGGACATGTAGGCTCTAAAGTTTGGCATTGTTTTATTTTAGAATGCAGTTTTTTTGTACATAATTCTACATTTGTAAGTTCAACTTTCATGAGAAAGAGATTGCACTATAGGACTTGTATTAGGTGAATTGAAAAATATTTCTTTTGTTTTGTACAAAGCAAATATTTGTAATAAAAATAAATATAAAGTGAGCATTGTACACTGTATTCTGTGTTGTAATTGAAATCAATATATTTGAATATTTAGAAAACATCTAAAAATATTTAAATAAATGGTATCCTATTACTGTTTAATCATGATTATTTTTTTTAATCGCTGGACAGCCCTAGAAAAAATAAAAATTTATTTCATATAATTGTTATAGTCTGGGCTAAGTCTTGTTGAAATTGGTGGTGTAGCAGCCACCTTTCATTCATAGATAAGCGTAAAGAGCCACTGATCTCATTTATGAAATCAGGTAGTTGAAACTACAGGAGCATCACCCAAAACACAGGCACATGGCAAAGTCTGTGTAGAAGCTGAACCATGTGGCGCAAGGGATTTCCCTGGGGACTGATACTGTGAATGCAGCGGATTGACTGGTGGAGCTGGATGTGAGCATGACAGAGAAATACACAGAAAGACACAGAGAAGGAGCAGAAAGCCAAGGAGACATCTATAACAAGCACCGGGAGCATGGCCCTGAGAAAAAACCTACAGGGAATACTTTTTGGATACAGTAGAGAACGTGCTTTTAGAATACAGTGGTGGCTGAAACTAGGCTTGGAACTGTAAGTAGAGAAACACTTTTCTGATTCCTGTTGTGTTCAGTGAAACAGGACTTGGTATATTCTTTGTAAATGAACAGAACTGCATCCAAGAAATATCTCATTCCTTCAATAATTTCTCTTCCTAACAACAATAACTTGAGAGATGCTGAATTTTGGAAACTGCTCTCAAGTCAAAAAAGGGATAGTAATGCTACACAGAACTGATCCATTCCTAAATGAAAAAAATCATGTTTGTAATTTTTGTTGATTCAAATCTTTAGTGTAAAAGGATCTCATACCCGAGTGTGGGCTTACTCCAAGTGCTGACATCAGTGTTAAAAGTAAAGGATATTCCATTATAACAATTCCTGTCCTTCATATGAAATGTTAAACTGAGCAGCTATCCATCAATACGTACCCTGGACAGTAACAACTATCCAAGACATGTTTCAATAGTAGTAAATGATAAACCTATTGAGCAAAATTCTCCATGACTAATCTATTTATCTGCAGTTAATATATTATCAACACTTAACTCATTACTCTGACTTATCTAGAAAATGAAATGTGCCACTTCAAGCAAAATTTTGTAACGAGAATGAGTAAAAGGTTTTCTTAGATACTTTTAGGTACTTCAGGAATGCCCACTTCTAATAGTGAAGAAAATACATTACCATTAACTTCAGCAGTTGCATGATAAAGTGCCCACTGACTTCCAGTTTATGATTAGATCCTATAGATTTATGTTGAAGAAAGAAATTAACAACATGACATCTGACCAGTGTCAGAGGATGTTATTCTTTATTCCTTTCTTCATTAGTGGAGGTACTTTTCATTACTCAAATCTTGAGATGAAGAGTCTCAATATAGTTCCTCTATACTGTAGCTAATGAAAGAATTGTTCTTGTCACAATCCTTTCATAAGCATACTGTTTTTCATTAACTATTGTAATACTGGGTGTTGAATTTTCATAATATATAATGACTGTCAGAGTTGGAATGTGAAAAAAACAAATACTCTTTTACTAGACTACAAAAGAACAGCAAGGACATTTAAAAATAAATAAAGTATAATCATTCACAAAAGCAGGTTCAAGCAGAGTACTGTAGTTGTAAACAGGAATGATAGCACAAGCTAGAGTATTGTACATGCAAATATTATCCTTTCTGCACTGACATATACTATTGGTGAAAAGAAAATAAGTACTTGTGGCATCTTAGAGACTAACATATGCTCAAACAAATGTTAGTCTCTAAGGTGCCACAAGTACTCCCGATCTTTTTGCGGATACGGATTAACACTGCTGCTACTCTGAAACCTGTCACTACTGGTGAAGTCTGCCATCTACTGGAAATAGTTAAGAAAAGACTTATTTTCAAAATATTCCTGTTTGAGAAAAAAAGCTCAGGATAGCAAATAGATTCTTAAAAAAAAAAAACAAAAAAAAAAACAAAACCTAGGTTTTTAAAACAATTAGTATTTAGTGTTTCACATATACAAAGCAGGTTTTAAAAAATAAGTGGATGTACAGATGACAAGTGTTCATTAAAATAGGATCTAAAATAAATTGTATTTAAACTGTTTGACTAGATTTCAGGTTGTTCATGCCCCAGTTTCAAATAATGAGTTAAGTGTACTCTGACAATTTTGTGGTTTTACAATATCTTTATACAAAATCAAAAGCGTTCTGCCTTTTCTGTGATATGAAAGTCCCACACAAACATACAGGGAAACTGATCATCCAAAGCGTATAGTCAAATGCACAAAGTACACAAACTGAAAAAAATTGAGAATTTCCGTCTCTAATCTTTTATTTATAGCAACTGTAGGTGTATCCTGCAACAATAGGAAGTACAACATTTTCAAGCACAAGTATGATTTTAAAATCTGTTACAAATAATAGTGCCTTTTACACAAAAAGTTCCTTACAAATTTAATTCAGAAAATTCCATTTTCCTAAGCTGAAACATTTGTATATTGTTCTTTACTTTCTATTAGATTTAACTAATGTGTTACATAGAACACTCAAATCTGGTTCTCTCCAGCAAGGCTGGCACAAGAACTTTGTTCTGACAGAAACAGCCCTGAAAAAAGATCACTATCTATTATACATATACATTCCTTCATACTGTTGTCATATTTACTCCTCTTATTAATCCAAAGAAAATCAACCTAGTGTCAAATCCTTCTTGAGTACACCCTAATGGTAGTTGGCTACAAACATCAAATTGTTAATTAAGAGTGAGATTTTTCAAATGCTGGTCTCCATTTTTCCGCCACAATTTCAAGCACAAATAATTGCAACATACAAGTGACTTTAAATGTTGCCTACAAATAGCTGTGGTCCTAAAATTAAGCCTGTAATTTTTTACCACCACCACCACCTCCTCCTTCTGCAGGTGCAAAACAGAGCCCTAGCTAAGCTTAATTTTCAATCTGTCAATGCCTTCTCTTATTTAAACTAAGTAACAGTTGGACGTTCTGTCATCTGGCTGCTTTTACTACTTATTCTAAAAGAAAAAAAAAGGGACAATCCCATTTAAATAGACACAAAGTATATGAAGCTGCACACAAGTGTAACTTGGCTAACAAAGCAAGTGATATACAAATGTTAGGAACTATATGCATAGAATCTCAAGAATTAAATATCTACATCTAATACCACACATTTATTAAGAGAGAAAAAAATGCCATGTTGGGCTTTTATACTTTAAATTGCAGTGAGATGTAAATGAAATAAAATACAGCTTTTTATATATGTCTTAAAAACATTTAAATGAAACCAATTAAATACATCAAGGCAATGAGACCTCTAACTGCAAACTTTAGGCTCCAAGAGGTGATATAGTGTTTAGAAGTAGGTGGAAATGCAAAAATAATTAAGAAAACAAAGTGAACTTTGATCTACTTTGCTTACCTGTAATGAAAGGGAGCGAGCTAGAAAAAAATGGTCGACATCAATGACAGAAGAGAGGAAACCAGCTAAAATGACTTCACTAAAGTCACTCTTCTTCCTGAGCCCAATCACTATCACCCAGGACCATATTCCCACCACACCATGCACTGCATTATCAGAGAGAGCTCGGAGCCAGTCGTGTTGCTGAATGAAAGAGAACTGCAGAAGTCTGTCTGCTATGAAGCAGAATATTCCCAATCCTAAACTGGAAATAACTGAAGCTATGCTGAAAGTTTGGAGAAGAGCATGAGCCTTTTCAGTCTCAGATGCCATAGCAAGTAACTTGTCACTGTACACAAGATACCATCAGGATACACGCAGTCCATTGTCCTTTTAATCTTCAGTCATTCTGTAAATTATCAAAGAGAAAAGTCTTAATAAGAAGTGTCAGCTAGCACTAAATACTTGCTAAACCCAACTCTATCTGCAGCTGTAATAAAACATATCCTAACAGAAAATTCATTGCACAAAATCTAAGATTCTCTAGAAATATTAAATACAATTAACTTAATTCATTGACCCAAACAGTATGGCTCCTAATCACAATTTTTGTGCTGTTTTAATGAGAATAAACAAATACTTTAGTACACTCATGCTTTGACTCTATCTTTTGACATTTCCAATTTCATAAAACAAAATGAGAGGATTTTCCTGCAATATTCAGGACAGATAGCATCATGAAGCCAATATAGTTCAGTCAAAGAGAACTGAGGAGAACTTTACTCCTTTCAGAGGAAATCTAAATATGCTGCTCTAATTAGCACTCAGCAGCAATCTCTACTGCTGTTTCCAGCACATTCCCTCAATCTATCAACCAGGGGCAGCTCTACGTATTTTGCCGCCCCAAGCACGGTAGTCAGGCGGCTTTCAGCGGCATACCTGCGGGAGGTCTGCCGGTCCTGCGCCTTCAGCGTACCCGACGCCAAATTGCCGCCGAAACTGCGGGACAAACGGACCTCCCGCAGGCATGCTGCCGAAGGCAGCCTGACTGCTGCCCTCATGGCAACCGGCAGGCAGCTCCCTGCGGCTTGCCGCCCCAGGCACACGTTTGGTGCGCTGGTGCCTGGAGCCACCTCTGCTATCAACAGTCACCTTCGCAGTTCTTGAGAACGCCAGGCTAACCCAAGTAATTCTACTTTTCACGTTGAACTATGGGATCAAAAATTCGTAAAAGGGAAATCATATTATTAGTGAAAATTGCTTTCTATCATTTAGAAAAATTCTTTATCAAATTATTTACACTTTGAAGCTGTTGCAAAGCTTTCTGCTGCAAGGGTACTGCACCTTGGGAACAACTAAATTTCCTTAATGACTCATTAAACAACATCTCAAAACCACATACAATAATTAGCACAAGGATGGAATATAACATTAAACAAATAATAATATGAAGAACGCCCCCTACCTTATGTAGCTGGTGAAATTTGTTCTATTCCCTAGCTCTGTTGTATTCAAAACTGAAAAACTGCCTCTCCCAACACAATCTCTGTTCCTCTCCACTGGCCGCCTTGCCAGCGGCTCATTCAGCTCACTGCCTCGCCAGCAGTTCGTTCACCAGCTGACTGTCAGTCACCTTCTTCTGCCTCCTGATTCTCTGCTGTGACATCTGCTCACCAGTCTGAGGGCTTGTCTACATCAGAAAGTTGCAGCGCTGGTGAGGGAGTTACAGCGCTGCAACTTTGAAGGTGTACACATCTGCAGGGCACCACCAGCGCTGCAACTCCCTGTTTGCAGCGCTGGCCGTACTCCCGTTTTGTCTCGGGTGTAGAGGATCCAGCGCTGGTGATCCAGCGCTGGTAATCCAATGTAGACACTTACCAGCGCTTTTCTTGACCTCCGTGGAAGGAGGAAGCCTCTGGTAATCAAGCTGGTCTCCTTTCCCGGTTTGCTCTCTCGTTCCCGGAGCCCAGAGCAAGCAGGTCTCCTTCCCTGCGGTTTGCTGGGTGGCTCCGGGAACGAGAGAGCAAACCGCGGCGAAGCGGGTCTCCTTTCCCGGTTTGCTCTCTCGTTCCCGGAGCCCAGAGCAAGCAGGTCTCCTTCCCTGCGGTTTGCTGGGTGGCTCCGGGAACGCGAGAGCAAACCGCGGCGAAGCGGGTCTCCTTTCCCGGTTTGCTCTCTCGTTCCCGGAGCCCAGAGCAAGCAGGTCTCCTTCCCTGCGGTTTGCTGGGTGGCTCCGGGAACGAGAGAGCAAACCGCGGCGAAGCGGGTCTCCTTTCCCGGTTTGCTCTCTCGTTCCCGGAGCCCAGAGCAAGCAGGTCTCCTTCCCTGCGGTTTGCTGGGTGGCTCCGGGAACGAGAGAGCAAACCGCGGCGAAGCGGGTCTCCTTTCCCGGTTTGCTCTCGCGTTCCCGGAACCCCCCTTGAAGCCGCCCAACAGCGCTGCAGTGTGGCCACATCTAACACCACTTGCAGCGCTGGTTGCTGTAAGTGTGGCCACTCTGCAGCGCTGGCCCTATACAGCTGTACTAATACAGCTGTAACAACCAGCGCTGCAAAACTTTAGATGTAGACATGGCCTTAGTGATTATCAGCTCTTTGCAGGCTGGGCAGAAACACTGCCCCACCAGAGGTGATTGCAGCTCTCATTTAAGCACTTTGACATAAAGGCTTCTAATGAAGTCTACTTAGCTCTATCTTTAACAGTGGGGAGGAACAGACCGGGGACCCTTAGGAAGTGTTCACACCTCCTGGCTGGGAAACCGCCTCCATCTCTCTTACTTTCACAGGGGTCTGGCATTCGAGCCCCTGGTTTACAAATTCCTTTCAGCTGAGGGTGACCCCTCAATTGGGACACACTCAGCACAGTTCTGCTCCTTTTGTCTTACAATGAAGACAACATTTCACTACCCCTGCATGCCATACTAAAGCGATCTGTAACCCAACACCAGCCAAAGTAGATCACTTGGAGCTACACAACTCCTGTCTGCTAGATATCTATGCAGAGTAGTGTTCATGTAAATACAGTTTGCTCCTGAAATCTCTCCCCCTCCTGAAGTAGCTATCAGGGGAGAGTTCATTCAGACTCTGCTTATATATCTGAATGTACTTTCATTGTCCTCTGCCTGTAATCAAGCCAGACTGAATCCATATTTCTTTGTCTAGGGCAGGATGAATTTATGCACTGCCTCCCAAATGCATTTTAAGAACATATTTCCAGGATACATGCATAACTCTTTGTACTCAACATGTACATACATCACACAATCATTTCTGGAACCAGCATGTCACCTGTTTACATATGATATCTCACATGATACCTTTTAAGTACACAGTATGACGCACATGTTGAGTGTAGTGAGTGTGTCAAGCCTGATATGCATTACAGTATAGTGGGCCACCTGCCTGTGGACATTTAGGGGCTCTTCAGGTTATACACCTTCACCACCATACTGAGGGCTTGTCTACATCAGAAAGTTGCAGCGCTGGTGAGGGAGTTACAGCGCTGCAACTTTGAAGGTGTACACATCTGCAGGGCATCACCAGCGCTGCAACTCCCTGTTTGCAGCGCTGGCCGTACTCCCATTTTGTCTCGGGTGTAGAGGATCCAGCGCTGGTGATCCAGCGCTGGTAATGCAATGTAGACACTTACCAGCGCTTTTCTTGACCTCCGTGGAATAAGCAGGTATCCCAGCATACCTGAGGATACCTCTCTGGTAATCAAGAAAACTCCTCTGCCCTGTGCTCACCTGACCCCTCCTTTAAATCCCCCGGGAAATTTAAAAAATCACCTTCCTGTTTGCTCAGTCAGGCGTGGAGTGCAATTAATCAATCAATCATTCAGCGACCATGCCTCCACGCAACAAACGAGCCCCAGCATGGACCAATGCAGAGCTGCAGGATCTAATTAGTGTGTGGGGAGATGAGGCTGTTCAAACACAGCTGCGCTCCAGAAGGAGAAACTACGATACCTATGGTCAGATATCGCAGTCCATGCTGAGAAGGGGCCACGAACGGGACGCCTTGCAATGCATAGTAAAAATTAAGGAGATGAGGAGTGCATACTGCAAAGCCCGTGAGGGAAACCGACGCTCAGGAGCAGCCCCCACAACCTGCAGGTTTTACAAGGAGCTGGATGCCATACTTGGGTGTGACCCCACCGTGAATCCTAGGAGCACGATGGAGAGTTCAGAGCAGGGAGAAGTGGGGGATGGTGTAGAGGATGAATACAGTGATGCTACTGGCGTTGAGGGGGACACCCCAGAGTCTCAGGACACAGGCAGCCAGGAGCTCTTCTCCAGCCCTGAGGAGACTAGCCAGTCACAGCAGCTGGAAGCGGACGTTGATGAGGAAGCTGAGGATCGTGCTCGTGGTAAGTAGATTGCAATGCTCTGTCCGTCCCCCACCCCCCCTTCCAAGCGTGAAACCTGCCCTGCGGTGTGCTCTGTCCGTCCCCCACCCCCCCTTCCAAGCGTGAAACCTGCCCTGCGGTGTGCTCTGTCCGTCCCCCACCCCCCCTTCCAAGCGTGAAACCTGCCCTGCGGTGTGCTCTGTCCGTCCCCCACCCCCCCTTCCAAGCGGGAAACCTGCCCTGCGGTGTGCTTCTTCCTCACCGATCCCCCCTTCCAAGCGGGAAACCTGCCCTGCGGTGTGCTCTGTCCGTCCCCCACCCCCCCTTCCAAGCGGGAACCGTGTCCTGCGGGGTGCTTCTTCCTCACCGATCCCCCCTTCCAAGCGTGAAACCTGCCCTGCGGTGTGCTCTGTCCGTCCCCCACGCCCCCTTCCAAGCGGGAACCGTGTCCTGCGGGGTGCTTCTTCCTCACCGATCCCCCCTTCCAAGCGTGAAACCTGCCCTGCGGTGTGCTCTGTCCGTCCCCCACCCCCCCTTCCAAGCGGGAACCGTGTCCTGCGGGGTGCTTCTTCCTCACCGATCCCCCCTTCCAAGCGGGAAACCTGCCCTGCGGTGTGCTCTGTCCGTCCCCCACCCCCCCTTCCAAGCGTGAAACCTGCCCTGCGGGGTGCTTCTTCCTCACCGATCCCCCCTTCCAAGCGTGAAACCTGCCCTGCGGTGTGCTCTGTCCGTCCCCCACCCCCCCTTCCAAGCGGGAACCGTGTCCTGCGGGGTGCTTCTTCCTCACCGATCCCCCCTTCCAAGCGTGAAACCTGCCCTGCGGTGTGCTCTGTCCGTCCCCCACCCCCCCTTCCAAGCGTGAAACCTGCCCTGCGGGGTGCTTCTTCCTCACCGATCCCCCCTTCCAAGCGTGAAACCTGCCCTGCGGTGTGCTCTGTCCGTCCCCCACCCCCCCTTCCAAGCGTGAAACCTGCCCTGCGGTGTGCTCTGTCCGTCCCCCACCCCCCCTTCCAAGCGGGAACCGTGTCCTGCGGGGTGCTTCTTCCTCACCGATCCCCCCTTCCAAGCGTGAAACCTGCCCTGCGGTGTGCTCTGTCCGTCCCCCACCCCCCCTTCCAAGCGGGAACCGTGTCCTGCGGGGTGCTTCTTCCTCACCGATCCCCCCTTCCAAGCGGGAAACCTGCCCTGCGGTGTGCTCTGTCCGTCCCCCACCCCCCCGTCCAAGCGTGAAACCTGCCCTGCGGGGTGCTTCTTCCTCACCGATCCCCCCTTCCAAGCGTGAAACCTGCCCTGCGGTGTGCTCTGTCCGTCCCCCACCCCCCCCTTCCAAGCGTGAAACCTGCCCTGCGGTGTGCTCTGTCCGTCCCCCACCCCCCCTTCCAAGCGGGAACCGTGTCCTGCGGGGTGCTTCTTCCTCACCGATCCCCCCTTCCAAGCGTGAAACCTGCCCTGCGGTGTGCTCTGTCCGTCCCCCACCCCCCCTTCCAAGCGGGAACCGTGTCCTGCGGGGTGCTTCTTCCTCACCGATCCCCCCTTCCAAGCGTGAAACCTGCCCTGCGGTGTGCTCTGTCCGTCCCCCACCCCCCCTTCCAAGCGGGAACCGTGTCCTGCGGGGTGCTTCTTCCTCACCGATCCCCCCTTCCAAGCGGGAAACCTGCCCTGCGGTGTTCTCTGTCCGTCCCCCACCCCCCCTTCCAAGCGGGAACCGTGTCCTGCGGGGTGCTTCTTCCTCACCGATCCCCCCTTCCAAGCAGGAACCAAGGCATCCCACTAACATGGGAGAATTTTAAGCAAAAGTACTCACCCCATTGCTAGACATGTCTTAGCTTTTTTGAACTCTACAGTGTTATGTGAGGTATGTGAGAGGGATGCTACCTACAGTTTCCAATGTCCTTCAAAAGTTGATAATAAACAATGATGCCCCTGTGTATTACATGTCTCTATCTCTATTTTTTCTAGACAACTCGAGTAATGCGGCTGTGTCACCGGCCTCACGTAGATTGCAGAATTTGAGGCGCAATCCTAGGAAATCAAAAGAGGAGCTGATCAAGACCGTTCTGAACCACTACAACAGGGAAAGTAGGAAGACTGAGGAGTGGAGAAAAAGTGTACAGGAATGGAGGCTGACTGAAAGCAGGAGACAGGAATTGTCTGCCAAAAGAATAGCCAGGCAGATGATGAGACTCCTGTCTCGCCAAACCAAGTCTTTTGAGTCTCTTGTAGCCATGCAGGCAAATATATACCGTGATAACCCACAGGCTTCCAAAAGCAATGTTCCTTGTCCCCCTGTGTATCCTCAAAATAGCTTTATGCAGCACCCAGTTCCTTATTATCATCAGCTGCCCCCAACACCTATAACATCACCTAGTAACCAAGATATGTTTAATTCTTTCCCAGTGCACTCCACCCCCATCATTCTGCAGCAAAGTAATGGTGAGTTGCATCAGACGGTTACAATTTAGTAAAATAGGAAATAGTAAAACCTCTGAATGTACTGTGAACCACCCATACCCCCTTACCTGTTTTTTACTGTATGACAAATAAAAGGTTTTGGTTTGTATTTCTTTCCATATGTTTTATTGGTGATAGAAATGGCTAATTATACACAGCAAGGTAAAGCAAAGCACAACACATGCACCAAACATTACTGCTGGCTCTCAGCATCAAATTGCTCCCTTATAGCATCCCTAATCCTTGAAGCCCTTTCCTGGGCCTCCCTATTAGCCCTGCTCTCTGGCTGAGCAAACTCATTCTCCAAACGTATAACCTCGGAGGTCCATTCCTCACTGAACCTTTCACCCTTCCCTTCACAAATATTATGGAGGGTGCAGCACGCGGATATAACTGCGGTAATGCTGCTTTCCATCAAATCTAGCTTCCCGAACAGACTGCGTCAGCGAGCTTTCAAACGGCCAAAAGCACGCTCCACAGTCATTCTACAGCGGCTCAACCTGTAGTTGAAACGTTCCTTGCTCCTGTCAAGCTTCCCAGTATATGGTTTCATGAGCCATGGCATTAATGGGTAAGCGGGGTCTCCCAGAATCACGATGGGCATTTCCACGTCCCCTACTGTTATATTGTGATCTGGGAAAAAGGTCCCGGCCCTAAGCCTCCTGAACAGGGCACTGTTCCTAAATATGCGTGCATCGTGCACCTTTCCAGGCCATCCAGAGTAAATGTCAGTGAAATGCCCACGGTGATCCACAAGCGCTTGCAGAACCACAGAGAAGTACCCCTTGCGATTAATATACTCCGATGCCAGGTGGGGTGGAGAGATAATAGGAATATGCGTCCCATCTACTGCCCCTCCACAGTTAGGGAAGCCCATTTCTGCAAAGCCATCTAAAATGTCCTGCACGTTACCAAGAGTCACGGTTCTTCTTGTCAGTGTTCGATTAATGGCCCTGCAAACTTGCATCAGCACCATTCCAACGGTGGACTTTCCCACTCCGAACTGGTTCGCCACAGATCGGAAACAGTCTGGAGTTGCCAGCTTCCAGATTGCAATAGCCACCCGCTTCTCCACAGAAAGGGCATCTCTAAATCTCGTGTTCATGCGCCGCAGGTTGGGGGCGAGATCATCACAAAGTCCCATGAAAGTGGCTTTCCTCATACGAAAGTTCTGCAGCCACTGCTCGTCATCCCATGATTGCAGGACGATGTGATCCCACCACTCAGTGCTGGTTTCCCGAGCCCAAACGCGCCGGTCCACGGAGCAGAGCACGTCTGTTATTGCCACTAGCATTGTACTGTCTGCATATTGATGCGATTCAGTACCATCGTCCGACTCCTCAATGTCAGTCACACGCACATTTAGCAGCCTAAGGATTAGATCCACAGTAAGGCGAGATGTGCTGGCAATAGTCATTAGTAAGGTATTCAGTACCTGAGGATCCATTCTTGAAAGATAATGCAGAAAAACCGCTTTAGAGTCACAATGCTGCCACAGTGCTCCGCATGTGTACCAAAGCAACGCTGGCCGTTGGAACAGGAACAGGAAGCAGAAGGACAATCACACTTCCTTCCCCTTCCCACAAGCCCCAGCGCCGCTGTGGGACGAGGTGCCCTGTGGGATAGCCGCCCACAATGCATCACTCCCAACAGCGCTGCAGTGTGGCCACATCTAACAGCACTTACAGCGCTGCTAGCAGTAAGTGTGGACACTCTGCAGCGCTGGCCCTATACAGCTGTCCTAATACAGCTATAACAACCAGCGCTGCAAAGTTTTAGATGTAGACATGGCCTGAGGAACTATAAATCAAGGCTCCAACAAAAAAACTCAGACTTAATTTTATTTTGTTCCTGCAAAAGACCCTAATTCTGACACATAAGAATCAAACCTAACCACAAAAACACCTAGCAATTCAGAATGGTGAAGTCTGAAAGAACACATCTAACCCTCTGCTTTTAAGGAACTAAAGGCCAAAATCATAGACCAGGGAAAAAATGCCATCTTAAATTTAACATCTACTAGAAAATCCCATTGAAGACTACCCACTCCATCCCCATAGCAACACAAAAAAGCAAAGAAAACCTCCAGAAACTGAAAACTTGCTGTTCATAACATATTAACTGAGATTCTGAACCATACCACTACGCACATGCAGCTTAACCTAACCCTCCACTGACAAAGAACTAGAGATGCTCTCAGCCAAGCAACAGAGGCATCTGTGTTGGCAGCATCAATATTAGTAAACAATTCTGTAGAATTCTGTAGAAGTGTGTTTACACTACACACTTATTAACATACATATAAAAACATAAGACAAGGAGAAAACTAAACTTTTTTTTTTTTTTAAGTATTGAGTCAATACAGAACCTCAGATTTAAACTACTACTGGAATTACTACAGAATGGAATTAGTGTGAAAGCATTTGATACAATTAAAATAAACATAACAATCCAACTGAGAGATAAAAGACATGCAAAAAGAAGTCTTCAAGCAAGAATGATGAGTAAGGCAGGGATGCAGCCTCAGACTTACCCTATTCAACATTTACATGAGTGACCTAGCTGTTCTGTTAAAACAGCCTGCTCTTGCAGAACCACTACCGAACAAGACAAAAATAACTGCTGTCTCCAGATGATGTAGACTTTCTTTGCTACAGAACCCCCACAGGACATATCACTGCTCTAAGTATTAGATAATAAATATCAAATGAAATCTGGGCCTCCCTTCCAAGTGGTTATTGCAAACAGAGCAAAGGGAATAAAACCCTAGTTGAAATCCTATAACTGAAGATATACAAACAAGTATTATGTGTACAAAGGTATTATCCCAAAAGTGGTTGAGAACATGCAGCTATAGGCTCCTAAAAATATAGATCAGAATTAAGATAATGCTAATGTACCAAAAAAGACACACTTCTGGTAATGTGTCAATGAAAGCAACATACACTCTATCCATCATAGCATTAGAGTACCAGAAAACCCCATTTCACATAGTGGGAATATCAAGTTGGGGTAGGGAGGTGATATTACCTCTGAATATGGTACTGAAGAGATCACTACTGGAATACTGCCTCAGTTTTGGTGTCCACACTTTAAAAAAGGATACTGAAAAACTGGAGTGGTTTCAGAGAAGAGCTACAATAATGATTAGAGGGTTTGCAAAATACATTACTTAATGATCTCAATCTAGTTATTGTGAGAAAAGAAGATTCAGACCAGATCTACAATTAAAAATTTGGTCAGTGTAGTAATATCAGTTACGGGTATCATTTTTATGACATTTTTATACTGGCCAAAGCCTTATTCTAGATGCAGTTATACCAGCAAAGAATTGTTTTTGCCAGTTTAGCTTATTTCATTCAGGAAACCAGTATAAGATATACACGCAGCCTTCTGCTGGTATAAACTGTTTCTGCACTAGCAGGGTTTGCTATTTATAGTGTCAAAACTTTGCCAGTGTAGCACAGCTGCCTCGATCCCAGTCTATAAGTACGTCATGTAATGGCAGACAGCTGAAAAGTGACAAGTTCTTAAAGTGCTTATATACCAATGCTAGAAGTCTAAATAATAAGATGGGTGAACTAGAGTGCCTCATATTAAATGAGGATATTGATATAATAGGCATCACAGAAACTTGGTGGAATGAGGATAATCAATGGGACCCAGTAATACCAGGGTACAAAATATATCAGAAGGACAGAACAGGTCATGCTGGTGGGGGAGTGTCACTATATATGAAAGAAAGCATAGAATCAAATGAAGTACAAATCTTAAATGAAACCAAACTGTACCATAGAATTTCTATGGATAGTAATTCCATGCTTTAATAAAAAGAATATAGCAGTAGGGATATATTACCGACCACACAACCAGGATGGTGATAGTGACTGTGAAATGCACAGGGAGATTAGAGAGGCTAGTAAAATAAAAAACTCTATAATAATGGGTGATTTCAACTATCCCCATACTGACTAGGTACATGTCACCTGAGGAAGGGATGCAGAGATAAAATTTCTTGACACCTTAAATGACTGCTTCTTGGAGCAGCTAGTCCTGGAACCCACAAGAAGAGAGGCAATTCTTGATTTAGTCCTAAGTGGAGCACAGGATCTGGTCCAAGAGATGCTGGACAGCTTGGTAATAGTGTAATAATTAAGCCCAACACTGTAGCACTGAATTTCAGAAAGAGGGACTACACAAAAACGGGAAGTTAGTTAAACAGAAACTAAAAGGTACAGCACAAAAAGTGAAATTTCTGCAAGCTGCATGGAAACTTTTTAAAGACATCATAGTAGAGGCTCAACTTAAATGTATACCCCAAATTAAAAAACATAGTAAGAGAACCAAAAAAGTGCCCCGGTGGCTGAACAACAAAGTAAAAGAAGCAGTGAGAGGCAAAAAGGCATTCTTAAAAAGTGGAAGTGAAATCCTAGTGAGTAAAATAGAAAGGAGCATAAACTCTGACAAATGAAGTGTAAAAATATAATTAGGAAGGCCAAAAAGGAATGAAAAACAGCTAGCCAAAAACTCAAAAAGTAATAGGGAAAAAAGAAGTATTTTAAGTACATCAGAAGCAGGAAGCCTGCTAAATCATCAGGCCACTAGACGATCGAGGTGCTGAAGGAGCAATCAAGGATGATAAGGCCATTGTGGATAAACTAAATGAATTCTTTGCATGGGTCTTCATGGCTGACGATGTGAGAGAGATTCCCAAACCTGAGCCATTCTTTTTAGGTGATAAATCTGAGTAACTGTCCCAGATTGAGGTGTCATCAGAGGTGGTTTTGGAACAAATTGATAAACTAAATAGTAATTAAGTCATCAGGACCAGATGGTATTCACCCTAGAGTTCTGAAGGAACTCAAATGTGAAATTGCAGAACTACTTACTGTAGTCTGTAAGCTATCATTTAAATCAGATTCTGTACCACATGACTGGAAAAGCAGCAAAGAATCCTGTGGCACCTTATAGACTAACAGACGTTTTGGAGCATGAGCTTTCGTGGGTGAATACCCACTTCGTCAGATGCACGTAGTGGAAATTTCCAGGGGCAGGTATATATATGCAGGCAAGCTAGAGATAATAAGGTAGTTCAATCAGGGAGGATGAGGCCCTGTTCTAGCAGTTGAGGGGTGAAAACCAAGGGAGGAGAAACTGGTTCTGTAATTGGCAAGCCATTCACAGTCTTTGTTTAATCCTGAGCTGAGGGTGTCAAATTTGCAGATGAACTCCTACCAAAAGGAGGCTGCCAGACAACTCTCCAACATCAAATTCTACAGGCCACTTCCCTCAGATCCCACTGAGGAATACACTAAGAAACTGCACCATCTACTCAGGGCACTCCCTACACTAACACCGGAACAAATCAACATACCCTTAGAGCCCCGACCAGGGTTATTCTATCTACTACCCAAGATCCACAAACCCGGAAATCCTGGACGCCCCATCATCTCGGGCATTGGCACTCTCACTGAAGGACTGTCTGGATATGTGGACTCTCTACTCAGACCCTACGCCACCAGCACTCCCAGCTATCTCTGTGACACCACTGATTTCCTGAGGAAACTACAATGCATTGGTGACCTTCCAGAAAACACCATCCTAGCCACCATGGATGTAGAGGCTCTCTACACGAACATCCCACACACAGACGGCATACAAGCTGTCAGGAACAGTATCCCTGATGATGCTACAGCACAACTGGCTGCTGAGCTCTGTGCCTTTATCCTCACACACAACTATTTCAAATTTGATGACAATATATATCTCCAGATCAGTGGCACAGCTATGGGCACCCGCGTGGCCCCACAATATGCCAATATTTTTATGGCCGACCTGGAACAACGCTTCCTCAGTTCTCGTCCACTCACGCCCCTTCTCTACCTACGCTACATTGATGAAATCTT
The DNA here is from genome assembly GCF_025201925.1 of Gopherus flavomarginatus. NCBI lineage: Eukaryota > Metazoa > Chordata > Testudines > Testudinidae > Gopherus > Gopherus flavomarginatus. Next base: position 31,082,497 of record NC_066619.1, read on the forward strand.
CATCATCTGGACCCATGGGAAGGAGTCTCTGGAAAAATTCCACCATGATTTCAACAGCTTCCACCCCACCATCAACCTCAGCCTGGACCAATCTACACGGGAGGTCCACTTCCTAGACACCACGGTGCAAATAAGTGATGGTCACATTACCACCACCCTATACCGAAAACCTACCGACCGCTATACCTACCTTCATGCCTCCAGCTTCCATCCCGGGCACATCACACGATCCATTGTCTACAGCCAAGCACTGAGGTACAACCGCATTTGCTCTAACCCCTCAGACAGAGACCAACACCTACAAAATCTCCACCAAGCATTCTCAAAACTACAATACCCACATGAGGAAATAAGGAAACAGATCAACAGAGCCAGACGTGTACCCAGAAGCCTCCTACTGCAAGACAAACCCAAGAAAGAAACCAACAGGACTCCACTGGCCATCACATACAGTCCCCAGCTAAAACCTCTCCAACGCATCGTCAGGGACCTACAACCCATCCTGGACAATGATCCCACACTCTCACAGACCTTGGGTGGCAGGCCAGTCCTTGCCCACAGGCAACCTGCCAACCTGAAACATATTCTCACCAGTAACTGCACACCACACCATAGTAACTCTAGCTCAGGAACCAATCCATGTAACAAACCTCGATGCCATCTCTGCCCACATATCTACACCAGCGACACCATCACAGGACCTAACCAGATCAGCCACACCATCACTGGTTCATTCACCTGCACATCCACCAATGTAATATACGCCATCATATGCCAGCAATACCCCTCTGCTATAACGGACACAAATCAGATATTAGGAATGTCAATATACAAAAATCTGTAGGAGAACACTTCAACCTCCCTGGCCACACTATAGCAGACCTTAAGGAAGCCATCCTGCAGCAAAAAACTTCAGGACCAGACTTCAAAGAGAAACTGCTGAGCTTCAGTTCATCGGCAAATTTGACACCATCAGCTCAGGATTAAACAAAGACTGTGAATAGCTTGCCAATTACAGAACCAGTTTCTCCTCCCTTGGTTTTCACCTCTCAACTGCTAGAACAGGGCCTCATCCTCCCTGATTGAACTACCTTATTATCTCTAGCTTGCCTGCATATATATACCTGCCCCTGGAAATTTCCATTACATGCATCTGACGAAGTGGGTATTCACCCACGAAAGCTCATGCTCCAAAACATCTGTTAGTCTATAAGGTGCCACAGGACTCTTTGCTGCTTTTACCGATCCAGACTAACACGGCTGCCCCTCTGATACTTGACACATGACTGGAGGTTCACTAATATGATCTCAAATACAGGCTGGTAAGCCTGACTTCAGTACCGGGCAAACTGCTTGAAACTATAGTAAAGAATAAAATTGTCAGACATATAGACGAATATAATTTGTTAGGCAACTTTATTCTTCCTCCATGGTCCAGTAAGAGCGTCTGCTCCTGGGCTTCTTGCTCCCCAATTGTCACTTCTCTTGGGCAGAGACACACATATCTCTTTGCCTCCTAACAAGGTTATTTCCAGGCTTCACAATTTACTGCCTATACTGTGAATTTCCCAGCAAAGTCAGACTGACGAAGCCGGCCTGCTCTGATTTTCTCCTCAGAGGCTACAAATAGCATAATTGCCACAGTTGTAAGTTACCACACAGCCCTCTCTAACCAAGTACATTTATTCCTAAGGTAAAAGTATTACAGAAAAAAATATTAAAGACGACAAAAGATCCTACATGTGACACATGCTAATAACATTACCAGAGATCGCCTCAACTCCAACAAGGGCTCTGACTGATGAACAGTTGTTCAAACCCCAACAAGGGGTTTTTCTATGGCCATGAGCTCACAACAGCTGTTAGCCCAGAACAAACATACTCATAAATCTTAGAGTCACTCTTCTATCCAGTATAGGCCTCTGATCTCATCCTTATGTTACAGGTGATCAGCAAACAATAGGTTTCCTCTCAGATTGCAGGTTCAAATGAATGGATCCAGGGGTGGGTAACTTGCTTTCCCCTCCAAAGTATTTTCTTGGAAACTCACTGAACTAAAAGTTCAGTCTTGTCTGGTCTACTGTTTTAAAAAGAGTTCACTGAAGAAATCCTTGGCAAGAAGTAGGAGGAGGTGATGGTGGACATCTTGTGATTTTTAGCCCAGTGGCTAGAACACTCACTGTGGATGTGGGAGATCCAGCTCCAATTTACCCCTCTCTCTGTAGTCCAGTAGACTGGACATGCACCCGAGAGGTGAAAACACCCTAGGCCCAATCCTCCTGCTCCTATCACTCTCTTCTATTATTTATCCACATTGGAAGAGCTTCAACAGTAGTGACTGCAAGAACACCACATTGGATTATCCAAAAGCAGAGTGGTTAAAGCTCTCTCTTCAGGTGGAAGACCCCTGTTCAAATGCTCTCCACCCCTTTGTCTCCCACATACCAGGTTAGTGCTCTAACCACCAGGCCAAAAAGCAAAACGTGGGCAACACGAATTCCTTGGGCTGTTTTGTGAGAAGTGAAGCAGGAATCTAACTCATTCACGGAAGAAACAGTTTAGGTGCCTAAGATGCCTAACTCCAGTCTGCGGCAGGTTCTTGTTTATGGATAGCTAGCACCTAAATCCAGGCTGCAGGGAGGCACCTATCTCAGAGGGAGAAGCAAGGTATAACACCCTGTTGTTGGCATCTCCAATTGGCTAGTTTAAGCAACTCCCCATTTAGCATCCTAGCTTTTGTGGATCAAATTGTTAGATGCCTCTCTCCCCCCCGCCCTCTCCATGGGGAGCCTAGGTGCCTAACTCAGCTTTATGGATCACAGTGTCGTTCCTATGATTTTCTAGGCACCTAAAGTCAGGTGGCAGAACCACTGCAAGCAGGGGATGGCTGGGCTGCACATGGGGGGAAGAGTTTATCAGCCTGACAGAGGCAGTTCTGAAGAGTGGTCAGTAAATCTACTACTACCTGGCTCCACAGAGCAGAGCTAAAGCCCAGTTGTCCCGGGGGCCGCTAGTCTCTAGTGATGACAAAGCAGCAGCTCAGCACTTGTTCTGCCCCAAATCCCTAGACTCGGTTCTCGGCTGCTCCGAGCAGAGCCTGAGTACGCTGTGAAGGAGCCCAGCTTCTGGTGCCAAGGGAAGGGGCGTGTGGGAACCTCCCTAATCCCACGGAGGGCGGGTGACACTGCAGTCTAATTAAGGCAGCACAGGAATCTGCAGCAGTGCTGAGTCCCTGAGGCCATGCAGCCAAGAGCGCGTGGGGGGAGAAGCGCCAGCTCCCTCCGATAGCCGAGCCCGGCCTGACACCGGAGCCTCGGCCCAGTCCAGCCCTCCACTCCCCTATCCTAACATCGGGGCGGGGCGGGGCGGGGCAGGCCCCGCCCGAACTGACCCCAGCCCCGCCTCCCCTGCCCGGCTCATGCCGCGATCCCGCGCAGACCTTTCTCCTCCCAGCTGCTCCTGCGTCTCTCCCAAGCCAGCGGCTCCGGCGCGCACGTTCCTGCTGGCGGCCCGGCTCTCCTCCCGGGTGGGGGCGCTGCCGCCGGCGGTCACAGGCGGGGCCCGCGTATCACTACAACGACACAACGGGCGGGCCGCCCGCTGAAAGGCACAAAGCACTCTGGGATAGCGGCTGGCGGACTGACCTCCAGGAGCCGCCCGACCCTGTGCGGTGCCCTGCCTGCGGGTCGCGCCGCGGAATCCCGGTAAGTGTCTCGCCGCAGCTGGGGTGGGGCAGTGACTGTTACCGCGGCGCGGGAAAAGCTGAGGAGCTGCCAAGGCAGACGGTGCCTCCCTCCAGCTGATGACAGCGCCGGATCCCCCCGGTCCCGCCCCCTTGGCTCTGGGCGGATGGTCATTGATTATGCAGCGTTCCTCTGTAAAATGTTTCCTGGAAGATGAGCACTGCCGGCTAGGTCAGAGAATGTAAACACACCGCCAGTCCCCCCCCCCCGCCCCCCCTTTCCGGCCAGCCTACAGTACAGCCAGCACTTAAAAGCCACGTTAATGGTGCGCTGTGCTCTGGAGGCAGCCACCTGGCTGAGGAACAAGAGCAAGAGAAGCTTGTGAAAATCAGCGTCACAGAACAATACGGTTAGACAGGACTGTAAGGGTCATATGGTCTAATCCCAGCCACTGCCAAGGTGTAGGATGTATTGTGTCTAAACTATGCAAGACAGACGGCTAACCTGTCTCCTGAAAACCTCCAAGGAAGGACATTTCCCAACTTCCCGCGGCAGGTTGTTCCATTGTCGTACTGTACTTAAGAAAAATTTTACTGAAAGTTAATCTAAATCTGCTATGCTGCAGTTTGAAGCAATGGCCTCTTAGCTGCACTTTTAATAGGAGTGAGCAACTTTTCTCCATCTTCTTTATGCACAGCCTTTTCAGTATTTAAAGACTGGGATCTTATCCCCACTTCATCTCCCCTTTTTCAAACTAAACATACCCAGTTCCTTCTGCCTTTGGTCATATGGCTTGCATTCTATCCCTCTGATCTTTACATCATCTAAGCTCCAAGTAAACAAGGTCCCGACCCGCCAGCGGCTTACCCTGACGGATGGGGAGTCAGTCTTTTGCTCCCTACTGTATTTTAAAATTTGGTGTCATAAACTCTCAAAAATTTTGCTAGAATTATTTTAATGTAATCTGACAAAAAAACTATTGTTATAATAACTGAACAAATCTGTATTCACCTTCAAAATTAGTCAATATTTAAAATCAGTAAATGGATATTTAAAACAAGTAACTTAGAACACTATGAGACTTGAAAAAAAAGTCTTAAAATCCTTCAAAATCTGAATCCGTCTCTGATTCACCAAACAATTCATTAAATTCTGCTTCAGTCACAGCTACACCTGCATTGTCATTGTAGATGTCGGCCGTGTCGTCTTCAGACTCAGATTCCTTCTCATCATCAGACTCTGTTGTGTAATCATCAAATATGGCATCATTTCTGACCCCTTAAGTGCATTGCTGATAGAAATTTCATTTCAGAAATGCTGTATCATTTCCAAGGGAATGGACACCCACGTATCCTTGATCCACTGGGCAACCTGATTGATTTTGGGCTTCATAAGATTCCTGCCTTTTGTCAACTTCACCATACGTGAGCACATCCATTCAGACCACATTTTGCATAGCCTGTCTGTAAAGCATTTGTTCAGACAGACATCAAGCGGTTGTAGAACTGAAGTTAAGCCTCCAGGTATTACAGCCAAAGTAGTTTTCATATTTTTGGCCACATTTTTCACCTCATCCGTCTTGTGTGCCCTGAACATGTCTCAAACGAGCATAGGTTTCTTGAAAAGTGCTCCTGGTCTCTTATTCCACACTTTTTCCAGCCATTCAATAGTCCCACTTTCATCCATCCATCCCTTTTTGTGTGCACGTACAATGACAGGAAATTCATGTTTTTAGGCAAGGTTTTTCTTTAAAAATAACAACAGGAGGGAGCTTTGATCCATTTGCCAAACATGATAAAACCACTGTTAAATGGATTTTTTCCATGGCCAGTGGTTTTAATTAAAACTGTTTTTTCACCAACACCAGTTACCATTCTGTTGCTTGGGATCGAATTTCATCCGTGTTTCATCCATATTTCCTATTTATGACAGTTCAAATGCATTTTTCTTTTGATATTTTATAATAAACCTTTGGAAAGATTCGATTTTTTCTTCCAGATTTCTCAGCAGCTTTTGCACTTTGTTCACTGACAAAGACAGAGATCATGATGGTTCATGAAGCGAGTACACCAACCCGCTGATGCAACAAACATTAACAGCTTTACTGACTTGTATTTGTCGTCTTTTGACATTTGCAGAGCATGCAGACGAATTCCAGTTCTAGTGACAATGTACCCATTTTGTCGACATTCAACAACCTAATTACTGAGATCTTTCTCCAGCTCAGCAAATGAAGCACACTTCATTGGATGTTTTTTCTTGCTTCTTGGCATGTCTTTTAGTGTTTTATTTTTTCGTCATTCTCTTACTTGCTTCTCATGAGCAGCGGTGTAATTATTGTTTGCTTCTGCATATTCAACAACTAAGATTGAACGCTGTGTGATAAGCAGACCATTTTCTTTTGATTTCACTGTTCATTTTAAATACTAGTATGAAAACAGATTATTATAGTTATAGATTTTGTAGGACTTTACATAGGAATTTCACCTGCTTTATCACTGTCAAGTTATTCTTTTTTTTTAATTTCAAAGCAGCCCTGTAGATTGGCATGTCTGTGGCGATAACAGGCTATTTCAATTTTATTAGCAATTCCATCGATTCTGTATATTATATTTTCATATTGGCTCGGGACTTATAGGTTCATTAGTAGAAATGCATGAAGAGATCAAATTACACAGTAGCAGACTGACACCTGTGCTATAGTACTAATGTTCATTGTATTTTTCTGATTGGCTTGTAAGATTGTCATAGCATTCTTTCTCAGATCTGAACCTTAGAGTTCAGAAAATGAGATACTAGCATGAATTTCCCTAAGCTTAATTACCAGCTTAGATTTGATAGGCTGCCACCACCCAAAAATAGTGTTTTGGGGCACTCTGACCTCCCCAACCTTCCCTGGGGACCCTAAGAACCCAGACCCCTTGGGTTCTTAAAACAAGGAGAAATAACCCATTCCCCCACCTTCCCCCTCTCAGAACTTCCCTCCCTGGGCTATCCTGAGATACTGATCTAACCTCTTAAATCACCATACAGAGAAGCATCTCCCTTCCCTTCCACAAAGAGGCAAACAGATTCAAGGAAAACAGAGAGAGATTTTATCTCTCCCCCTCCCGTCTCCCCACCTGTCCTGGTGAGTTATCCCAATCCCCTGGGATAAAACACGGGAAACAGAGAAAAAACAATCAATCAGGTTCTCTAAAAAGAAATCTTTTAATAAAAGAAAGGAAAAAGTAAAGAATTATCTCTGTAACTTCAAGATGTCAATATACAGGGTCCTATAGCTTACAGATACCAGAAAGAGACTTTCCCCCCAGTACCAATACAAATCAAAATATTCCCAGCAACTACACATATAAAAGTTAACCAGCCAGATCCACAATTGCAAATAGAGTAAAACAATTTAAAAAAAACAAACCTAAACCGCCTGTTTTTTACTCACTATTTGAAAAGAGACTTAGAAAGCCTGTAGGAATGTCTGGTCTCTCTCAGACCCTCGGAGAGAAGAACAAAGAACTCACACCCAAACTTCCCTCCAACCGAATTTAAAAGTATCTTGTCTTCTGATTGGTCTTCTGGTCAGGTGTCCAGTTTCCTGCTTGTAACCCTTTACAGGTATAAGAGACATTAACCCTTAACACTCTGTTTATGACAAAGATGTAGCATTTTGTGAACTGCATGGGTCAAATGTCATGCAGATCTGCATCACTGCTCTTTTAGGATTCATTTCAAGCCAATCTAGACCACTAAACAAAGCCTTTGCAACTTTAAAAGGCTGCAGTATTGACATCAATAAATGGGTCAGCAAACTTTGGCTCCAACTCTTCAGGGTAAGCTGCTGGCAGGTTAGGGCGTTTTGTTTACCTGGCCGCCACTTCCTGTAGCTCCCAGTGGCTGAGAATGGCAAACTGGAGCCACAGGGAGCTGAGGAGCTCCATGCCTGCGGATGCTCCAGGTAAACAAAACAATGTATTAGATATTCAATTAAATGATTCCATAGAGTTTAAAATCATCAAATTTTGGTTTAGACCCGTTTATAAGCCAACCCCTGCTTTTCAATGTGTCATTTTTTTACCAAAAATATTCAGCTTATGAACAAGTATGTACAGTACTAAAGTTGGTTGCAGGCTGAGCCATAGGGCATGACACGGGGTCCCAAGTGCCTTTTCAGGAAGATTACACACACCTCCACCATTATGTTCCAAAGTATCAATGCTAAAAACACAAAAACCTTGTTCATGCTGAAAATTGTTACAGAGCATTTTATGAACTATTGGAGTGTTGTGGGTTTTGGAAATAATGTTGATAGCGCAAGCTTCTTTTCATTAGTGGTTTAACACAAGACTAGATAAAGCAGCTGAGAATATTCTGGAGGGAATAATCCTGTCTGGCTGATAAGGTTAGGAACAGAGAAGATGATCTAGAAGACTTTTTCTTTATCTACAGTATGTAGAAGTATGATAACCTAAAAAGAAAATAAGTTTTGTTTAGGTAGGGCACTATAAGGCAATATTCATTGCATGAAAAACAAATGAGGGTTAGTGAAACTTTATTTTCAAAATGTTCTTAAAATACTATTTTACAGTAAAAGAATAGAGCAGAAATAGTTGAGGGACCATCTTGAATATTCCTTTGATCTCTTAAAAATAAAACATTTAAAAGTGTTTCATATTTAAAAATTGCTTAACCAGATTGATAGCCTAGTCAGTTATTTACCAGTAACTCAATTGCTTAAAACAATTATGTATATAAATCAAACATGTTGGAATTTAGAAACATTCACTGTCATTTTAATTTCTACTAAAGGTGGCAATTTTACTCAAGCCCTGTAAATAAAACCGGACAACATAAATATACCTCATTTCTGTTCTATCCTTTGTATGTCTGTATGGCAGATTAGAATTCTGTTGTTAGAGTAGGAGAGTGTCAATTATTCAGAACAAAAATTACAGGTTTCCAACTCTTAGGGCCTGATCTTTCATTCTTTGCACACCCAAAAATCCCACTTGATGCATAAGACTGCAGGATAGAGCCCATAAACATTTAAATAATGCTGGTCTTTCACATGCTTGCTCAAGCGTCACTTCCTAGAGGAGGCTAGGAGAGATTCAATATCTTGGATGACTTTTGACGTTTTTTCCAAAGCCTCCGATATGCTCCTTTCACCGATATCCTCAGGTAAACTGTTTTCTGGTTGTCTATCAGTAATATGAGATGGATTATTTTTCATAGCCGAAGTCTTGTTTGGAACATTGCTGTTCTGCAGTAAGACTTGCAGTTGCTTTGTTAAGGAAATTTCTGTTTTGTCTCCCATCTAATAATGAAAGAAATTATTTTAAAATATTTTAACCATTGTTCTCAATTAGGTGGTTTGCCACTGCATACTGCAACCAATAAATAAAGCTATGAAATCAAATAAGTGAAAGTTCTTTAATATTTCCAAATCTTATTCCAATCAAATCTCTACATAAAATGAATATTTTCCTGTATATATCAAAGTGTATTTAAAAGAAAAGCCATCAAGGAAGATGTCAGATTGTGCTGTCTAAAGGAATTAATAATGCATGTTAAAAAACTGAAGTAAATTAGGGGTAATTACATGGGGTTTTGAGTATATGGATGTCATAAACAGATAGCTAAGGGTTAACGTCTCTTTCACCTGGAAAGAAGTAATCTGAAACACCTGACCAGAGGACCAATCAGGAAACCAGACTTTTTCAGGTCTGGGTGGAGGGAAGTTGGTGTCTGAGTTCTTTGTCTTGTGGCTATCTCTCTCTCGGCTATGAGAGGATCTCTGTTTCCTGCCTTTCTAATCTTCTGTTTCCCAGTTGTAAGTACAAAAGATCAGATAGTGATTTATATGGTTTTTTTTGTATTTACATGGTATAGTTGCTGGAGTGCTTTGAATTGTATTCTTTCTGAATAAGGCTGTTTATTCATATTTCTTTTAAGCAATTGACCCTGTATTTGTCACCTTAATACAGAGAGACCATTTTTATGTATTTTTCTTTCTTTTTATATAAAGCTTTCTTTTTAAGACCTTTTGGGAGCTTTTCTTTAGTGGGGAACTCCAGGGAATTGGTGGGAGGAAGAAGTCAGGCTAGTAAGTTGATTCCATTTAACCAATTCTAGCTCTCATCTCTATCTTTTTCCCTTTATGAATAAACCTTTATATTTTAGGTTCTAAAGGATTGGCAACAGCGTAATTTGTGGATAAGATCTGATGTGTATATTGACCTGGGTCTGGGGCTTGGTCCTTTGGGATCAAGAGAACCTTTTTCTTTTACTGGGGTGTTGGTTTTCATAACCATTCATCCCCAGGACGGGTGGCACTGGTGGTGACACTGGAAGACTGAAGTGTCTAAGAAAATTGCTTGTGTGACTTGTGGTTAGCCAGTGGGGTAAAACCAAAGTCCTTTTTGTCTGGCTGGTTTGGTTTGCCTTAGAGGTGAAAAAACCCCAGCCTTGGGCTGTGACTGCCCTGTTTGAGCAATTGGTCCTGAATTGGCACTCTCAGTTGGGTCTCGCCAGAACCACATCGTCATTGAAAAAGGGTGTAGCAGCTCTGTCTAATCAGGGTAATACCCTAGCCAGGGCACAAGGAGAGCAAAAAGGTGATTTTATTGTGTTACCTACTGACAGTTTGACAACTTGTAGCAAGAAGGAAAAGATTCCTGAACCTGTTCATGGCCAAGGAAAGGAGAAGGCTTCTAGCCTGTTAGCTAGAAAGTCTATAGGTTTGCATGGAAGGGGATTGTGTAGGAATCTGCCTAATGAACCAGAGGAAAAAAGTCAGGGGAAAATCTGTGTGTGTTAGATTTACTAGCCTGACTTCTTCCTCCCACCAATTCCCTGGTGAGCACAGACTCAATTCCCTGGAGTTCCCCACTAAAGAAAAACTCCAACAGGTCTTAAAAAGAAAGAAGAATACATAAAAATGGTCTCTCTGTATTAAGGTGACAAATACAGGGTCAATTGCTTAAAAGAAATATGAATAAACAGCCTTATTCAGAAAGAATACAATTCAAAGCACTCCAGCAACTATACCATGTAAATACAAAAAAAACCATATAAATCACTATCTGATCTTTTGTACTTACAACTGGGAAACAGAAGATTAGAAAGGCAGGAAGCAGAGATCCTCTCATAGCCGAGAGAGAGAGAGCCACAAGACAAAGAACTCAGACACCAACTTCCCTCCACCCAGACCTGAAAAAGTCTGGTTTCCTGATTGGTCCTCTGGTTAGGTGTTTCAGATTACTTCTTTCCAGGTGAAAGAGACGTTAACCCTTAGCTATCTGTTTATGACAATGGAGTAACAGTTTTTTTGCAGCTGCCTTAACAATGGAGCAAAATTGAAGCACTTGATAACTTCGTTATCTATTCCAAGTAGTCCAAGAAAAGGTTAATAAAAAGATACAATATAAGTTTGAACAATAGAGCTATTCCCTTCTGAGGATTTGTGTGTGTTCTGCCAGTTTTTTGGAGTTTCCAGTGGTGTAACATGGGGAGCATCCCTAGGATAAATAACTGGGCAGAAACTTTAAAAAAAGACCTACACAATAAAAGGAATAAAGGGACACAGTCATTAAACACTCAAAATATGCTAAAGAAATATTTGTTGAAAGGATACAGTTAAATCTTTGTATTTTCTCAAGTTCAGCAACAACAGACCTGTTAAAAGAAGATTTAAAACTTATTTTATATAGCAGGATAGATTATGATAAAATTTCTCGTGTATTTTTGCCTTTATGATTTTATTTCCTTATGCAGTTGTATAGATGACATGTACAAGTAAAAGAATGATTTGCTTTTTCCTCCCCCCACTTCATATTTTTGAGGTCAACAAAACTGCTCATGTGGATAAAGTTAAATATGTGCAGTTGTTTGCAGGATGAGCTCTACTTTGAGAATATTCTCCCCTGCCAATTTTAATTCAATCTATATAGAGATTTTTAATGCCAAATTATATAGGTGTACCAGTATTCTTAAATATCAGCACAGTGTTAGGGAATAGCTTACATATTCATTAAAAAGGACACAGCTAGAAGTCTAGTTAATTTAAAACTTCAGTTGGAAGTACTACATCTGCCCCTAAATCCCTCTGCCAATTACTGTGGGGTTGTGATCACATTTCCCTATTTAAAAGAAAACAAAACGTTTCTTCTATTGTGTAAAAAAGACACACGTACAAAGGGAAAACTGTACATAAATTGTTTATATAAAATCCTGTGATGTGCTCAAAGAAAACGAGAAGATTTTTTCCTTAACTGTCTCTAAGATAGTAATTTTAGATGTTACTTGTAACAGTTCAGAAAAATAATTCAGACAGAAGTATGATTAAATAGTCCCTTTAACTACGGTTACAGATACTGTAGAAGCACAAGATGCGCTCCTGTGGAGTCAGAACAGTGGCTATTAGAACAAAAACTTTAGCAACAGGAAGAGTACAAAGCCAGCACCAAAGTAAATGTTTATAATCTGTGTTCTTAGTGCTTATTACCTATGCTATCTGAGCACTTCCCAAAATGATGGGAGTGTACACAGAATCTAAAATATGAAATGACGTTCTTCTGATTATAAGATTTTTATAGTGGACCATCACAAGGAAGCATATATTTTGGAACTAGAATTTTCTGGATTTCCTATGCTAGTATGGAAGTATTTTGTTTTTTAATAATGATGATTCTCTTAGCCCAGTTTCTCCATTTGATCCTGCAACAGTCAAAACACCGTTTAATATTTGTCTTCTACTTTGGCAAGAGCTTCAGCATTATGGCTTCAATACAGAAACAGAAAATAGATATGAGGAAACAAGCCTCTGTTTAAACACAAGTTGCTTGTATAGTTTAATATATTGTAAGAAAAATTATGTGGAGTCACAAAATATAAATGGGTTTAAATTTTTCATCTTTAAAAAAGTGCAGTGTGTCATATTTAGAGTTTAAAACTTTGGTAGTTTCCTTCTTTATTATGAATAGCAAGTTATACGTGATGAATACCAGTTCCTCTCAGTTGCAGGAAGAGTCTCTGCCTCATCATTCAAACTTCTGCACCATGCTACTATAATTCTGATGTACCTGTATTAAAAACACAATTCATAAAAAAGAAAATAACCATTTAGATCAGACAAATACCCTTTAATTAAATCTGAACAGAAAGTTGACAGCATTAAACAATAAATCTGGAGTAGGATATGGAACAGACTAGAGCTAACCTCCAGGATATTCTTATGTGAATTTGATAAAAGAGGAAAACAAGAAACCCTCCAGAATCAATAAGTGATTACCTAGTGAAGAAATTTGTCCTTTTATGAATCCCACATATAAATGAAAGAGAACCTTACTGTATAACTGAGTATATTAATTATGTTTAAAAAAAACAAAAGAAACATTACTTTGCATTTAATTTGTTGCTTGTAAAGCACTTTTTAGAATTTCAGGTGATAGAAGAGAAGATTAGATACTGGAGATACAAAGGGACAGCTTAGTGGTTTAAAGCATCAGATTTGATATGCCCAAACTCACTGGAACAAAAACTAGTTTTGAATGCTATATGGTCAATTAAGCCCTTAAACTTAATTCATGGAATTCCTATATTATGAAGTTCCATTCAGTTTGATATGCATGTGTTTTGAATGCGACTTTAAAACCGAGGAATTGTCTGCTCTGCATGGATATTGAGTCCACAGGAATTTTTGTAAGAATACAGTTGCCACAGGCATAGGCGCTGACTCCATGGGTGCTCTGGGGCTGCTGAGGGTCTTGGCAGACCACTTGATATTTCCAAATATTGTTTGTACCATTAACTAACTGTTCTAAAAGTGCTTTGGATAAAAGTGCTATATTAAAAAAATCTTAATAATTACCATATATTTGTTCTACAAATAACAGCACACAACTCATATTTTAATATCAGTAGTCTTACCTTTCTAATGCGATGGATGTGCCCTCTCTCCCCCGCCGCAGCAGCCTGAGCTGGGGCTGGGAAGGAGGTGGGGTCTCTCCCTCTCTCCCCCACTGCAGCAGCCCATGAGCTCGGGCTGGGAAGGAGGGGTGTCTTTCCCCTGCCACAAAGCTGAGGCTGAGAAGGGCCCTCTCTCCCCGGCAGCTGTAGCCCTGGAACTGCAGAAAGTCGCCTCTTTCTCTGGCTGCCACACCCCTGCACATCCCAAATTCCAGCCACCCCACTTCCCCCTCCTACCTACCCCATATTCCCCCCCAAGGCCACCACCTCAGCTTACATGTGCATCTTCTCCAGGGTCCAGGCACCTAATTAGTGGAGCCATACCTGTGCAGCTCCACTAATTAGGTGGGTGGCCCTTCATCCTCTTCTGTGCAGCCACGCAGGCACACACCTTAGAGGGACCTCTCTGCGGACCACCTGAATAGAGCTCCTGGACCACAGTTTGAGAACCACTGAATTAGACTACTTGTGTCATCATGGTGAGTAGAATTAGCCTTAAGAAATTTATGGAAATGATGCAAGAAAGTTAACATTAAAATAATTCAAGAATTGCTATGTGATCAAATTTGCTTTAATATTTGTACAAAAATAATTCTTAGAGAATTAGTTAAGCAACCTTTTTGAACCATTTAAGTAGCTGTGGATATTGAGTATACCTAAGCAAAGAACAAGTGCTCTCCCTAGCCCTTTTGCTTAGGATACATTATTTGAGCCCCTACCCCCCCCCAAAAAAAAAAGAGGGGGGGAAGTGGACAGTATCAGGGACTTTCTGTATTAGCACCATAAAATGTACGTGTATAACAAGTTCGAGGCCAAGAGAGAAAAAGGGTAAGATGGAGTTTAAACTGTGGGGAATTCAAAGATATTGGTAACAGCACAGGCCTCTTGATTTTTCATTTTTGTATCTCTCCCTCTCTGAGAAATATGCAAGGCCAAACTGCTAATTGTGTTAACACATCCTAAGACAGAAAGTCTGTTCTCAAAGACTGATAAGGCTTTGCAAAAACAACTGTAATTGTTCTTCAAAACAGAACACAGCTACCCGCTCTTCCTTGCTTTTAACTTGTTTGCTATGTATGTTAAAGTTTAAGTCGATTTGCAACATCCTGAGAGTTGTCAGAAGTTAAAAAAGAGACAGTGAAGTAATAAGTGATAACTGTACGTTAAAATAGAGGATGTATGTGGATGGATGCTTGATTTAGATAAAGGATGAATGGTCAGGGAGGTGCCAGCCTAAGAATTACAACTTCAGTCTCGATTGGCCGAAGAATGCGTAGCACGGAGATAACCGGATGACCCCGCAGGGCAAGTCAGAATCCACCCAAGTGCCCTCCTCTCCCCCAATGGAGGGCTGAAGACTTGAAGAACAAGATAACACTCAGCTGTCAGGGATGTGCCACCTGCTGATTGATAATCATTTCAAACAAACATCAGCACGATGAAGCGATTCCCATAAACCTGTACAAGGACAAAATCCTTTAAGAACAGAACCAAAAACACAGGGACTTTGAGTTTGGTTCTGCAACCACCCTCCAGGAGCATCGGATGCGCATCTGACAAAGACTCTGCTCCACCCTCGTGTGCAGGCTACCTGGCCAGTACTCTACTGTGAGCAACCTCTAGGTTGGTAACTATAACAACTCTGCAGAACTTGTATGAATGAGTGTGTGAATGAATAAGGAATGATAGTGAAATAATATTGAATTGCATATCCTGACTTCTCACTCTCTCTATATTTACAATAAATCTGGCATTGTGTCTTATCCCTCTTATAAGATCCTGTTGGTATTATTTTATTAGTGTAACGGGGGGAGGGCGCGCAACGAAAAGTAGTGTCACAATTAAGACCCCTTGGCAGTCCCTCTTGAGTGCATCCCTCAGGTGACAGGCTCTGCTTCCTTCAATTCCTAATAGCTATTATTCAGAATGATGGAAAAATGATTAAATTAATAAGTGAATATCCCATCAAATTAGTTGTCTGAAGCCCCGAGCTGTGCAATCTGGATCTTTGCTAGCCAGTCAGGTACAACCTTTTTCACAGTCTATTTTACAGTAACACATTCAACTTTTACTGAATTCCTGATTTTGTTAAATTTGTTCCATGCATCAGCTATACCTTTCATAGATTCCAGGATCTTTTATCTGGATTAGCTGCTGTGCCCCATCAGGAGAAATTACTTTACACCATCCTGTGGTACCACCTTGATTTATCTTGGAAGAGAAAGACAAAAGAGCATCATTGTTCTGCAGCGGAATCAAAGAGGTAGTCCTACTTTAAATATCAACAACATATGCCAGTTCAAAATGAAATATCTGTAAATGCTTCACTTAAAACATTTGTATCTGGCTATAGATGTAAGGTACGGTCTGGCAGCATGATCACAGAAACAAGAACTGGGAATTCCTGGTGCCAAGCATTGCCCAAACACTGATTTCAATGTGCTGTCTGAGAATAATGGAAAATTCAACCCCTTCACTTCCTGTCTGACCCCATGTGAAGAAATGTCCAGTCTTTCAGAATATTTAATTCCTTCTACTTTCATCTGGAGAATGAGGTTATAGATTTGTCTTCATTCTCAAGTTCTGTTATTGTTGGAGTAGCAACTTCATACAAATGAAACATAATTTCTTAACAAATCTTACTCTGCATGTACTGAGTCACATCTGCTGATGCTTCCCTTCCCCCCCCAGTACTTTTTTACTTCAGTCAACATTCTAACGCAACAGAGAGCTACAGAAGAGTGAGTTGTGACAGTGAACCATAGTGTATAACCAATGTGACTTACAAACTCAGGGCAGATGGAGGCTCCCCACTGCACAATTTGCTTTTTATGCACATCAGAACCAAGTATAAAACTTTCCCTAGACTTCACATTTATTAATTAAACACCACCTTCAGATAGAAAGATTTTAAAAACAGATATTTCCCTGCTCCTGAGAATTACCTGTGTTCTTCCATAGCAAGAGTTGAAATCCCAAACCATATTCAAGGTCATCCCATCACAAAACAGAGCATGGACTTTATTATCTGAATATGCAACAAGTCTCCCCACATTGGGAATAACTGTTTCATGCAATGGAACTGGCAGCATTTCTCTTCCATCTGTCCCTGGTATCTAATGTGAACCAAGTGTTCAGAAAAAATAAAATTTACTATATTTAAAGTTATGTCATTACTAATATTTAACTTGTACCCAGATTCACAGTGCAGCTTTGTTACTGAGACACCAGCAACCTGCTTCCCTGCCTGGCTGCTCTCTGACTTGCTGACATCCCCTTACACTCAATGGGTTCAGGCCCCACCAGCTAATCCTAGGTCTTTGTTCTTAGCTTATACCCACCTGTAGGATACATGTAACATTAAAGAATTAAAGTTATCTTAAGTTTAGTTAAGGGTGTGACTTAACCAACAAAAGGATAGAGAAGCAGAGCACCACTTCACAAATTAGCAATCCGGAGGGTAAAAGATTATGATCCTGACTTCAGCACTAGATATATGTGTGTTTGTCTTATAAAGAAGCCCCCAGTCATCAAGTAAAAGAAGACCATGAGAATAATAATTAGTATTGTAGTGTGGGAAGGATGTATGATGGGGTGGACAAACTACGGCCCACCAGCTGTTTTAATCCAGCCCTCAAGCTCCTGCTGGAGACTGGGTCTGGGGCTTGTTCTGCTCTGGTGCTCCAGCCGGGGAGCAGGGCCGGGGGCCACTCCATGCGGCTCCTGGAAGCAGCGACATGTCCCCCCTTCGGCTCCTACACATAGCGGCAGACAAGAGGCTCCACTCTGCATGCTGCTCTGCCCCAAGCGCCGCCACTGCAGCTCCCATTGGCCAGGAACTGCGGCTAACGGGAGCAGCAGGGGCAGCACCTGCGGACGGGGCAGCACGCAGCAGAGCTGCCTGGCCATGCCTCCACGTAGGAGCCGGAGGGAGGACATGAATCTGCCTCCAGGAGCTGCTTGAGATAAGCGCTGCCCAGATTCTGCACTCCTGAGCCACCCCCACCCCCGTGTCCCAACCCCCTGCCCCAGCCCTGAACCCCCTCCTGCCCTGTGAACCCCTCTGTCCCAGCCTAGAATACCCTTCTGCACCCCAAACCTCTCATTCCCAGCCCCGTTCCTGAGCCTGCACCCCCTCCCACACCCCAACCCAAATATCATGAGCATTCATGGCCCACCATACAATTTCTATACACAGATGTGGCCTTTGGACCAAAAAGTTTGCCCATCCCGATGTATGGCTTCAAAAGTAATTTAATAAAATAAAGAGCTGTAGTAACAAGACAAAGGAAAACTGTCTTAAAAGAAACAAGTCCAAATCTTCCCACTGTTCTGCTTAGGGGTGGGAGGGAGAAGGTACGAAGGGGAAGGCCAAAGGAAGAAAGGAAGCTGTAAATCTTATTTGGATTAAAACTGGAAATAAGGGTGAATTGTCTCAAATTGGTTTTTAGCTGAACTCAGTAATTGACAATGACATTACTTTTTATACCCTTTTTAACAAACAGGTCAACTCTTACTTCATTGCTAATACCTGCCTGACCACGCTGAAGCTGACCAATATGAATCTAAGCACCCACAGGTTTAACTCATTTGTAAATATCTCGATCAAATGCTTATAAATGTTTAGTATTGTTTAGACATAGTAAGTTGCTTATTAGTCAGGCTTTTTAGGCATGTTTAGAGCAACGGTACCAATACCATTTGGCCTTTGGATGTAATAAAGGAATTTATGGCTAAATTAGTGTTTGGTGGTTTCCCATAATCAATATTATGAATTTCAAATATTACTAATTCCAACACCATCTCTCTTTTTCCCAGAAGCTGTTGTCTATAGACCCTACTAAACACAGGCTAACAGTTCAAGTGTTAACATACTTACAAAGCTTCAGTTACATACCATTCTCCAGCAGCAGATACTGTAATTATGGGTTAATGAAAGTTTAGTCTTGTGACAGTATTGGAGAATTCTGAGAAGGAAAAAATACATATCTCATATGCAGAAAACATGCTGCACTGCACAAATACTTGCTGTAGCTTCATTTACACAGTTATTGTTAAGGATCTATTTTGGAACCTATTTCATTATGTTTATATATTTTTCTGGTGCTGTTGATATAAATTACTTTGATTTATTTCTTATGCTCAGAGCTAAATTTGAAGTCTAACTAGAACAATATGGTAATCATTATTTGTCATCTTTGTTACTGAATGCCCTTCCAAAGGCTAAAGCAATTAATATAACAAAAATAAAACAGAAGAAATAATTCACCTGGTTGCCTGGGTAATAATGGAACAGATAGAGTATGGACTTTCTGGTGTATCAGGAGGCAGACTGTTTGCTGAATACATTTTTTTTTCTCTCTAGAACATAACAGAAAATAGAAGAGTTATTTATAGATATTGTGGTATTTAAGAACTAGCAAGATATTAAGTTTTGGGCAGTCCTTCGCCCAGTGAATAAAAAGATTTTGAAGGTTGCCACCCCTGTTTTGAATGGTTCTTTTGAGGCCCACCAGACATCTTATTCAGCATGGGAGGAGGCATTACCACCACCACCACCACCACCACCACATCAAACAAACATGATGTCATTGTCATCTCCTTGGACCAAGGCCTTTCACCAAGGCCCAACTGTGATGCTAAGTTCCTATTATCTGATTTTGAAAGGTATTCTGACCAGACCAAGTAAGGAGATAGCCCTAGAAATAGTTATGTTTGGTTCTGTGTTCTTAGCAACTGCTAAGATGTGAGCATAAGGTTCATGTTAGCCACACAACCCCGTGAGTCAATTTCCATCCCCCCACACTTCAAGTTCTCATTTTAAGAGTCTGGTTTAGACAACCAGAACAAGTTACACTTTGTAACACTCTGCTGTGACCATCTTAGAAACTGATTCACTGTGGAGTTTTTACTGAGTCTGCAGTTGCCAACTCAAGTCATTTGCTGTGCCACCTGTGATCATTTAGCAACTGAATTCCATCCTAGACACACAAGCTGCATTTTCCTATATTTTCTGTTCTTTTCCCATCCACCCCTTTATTATTTATAGTATGGCAGCACCAGCTAAAAATCAGGATCTCTCCAAACCCATTGTGCTAATACTTGAGACGGGCTCTGCCCCAAAGAACATGAAATAAATAGATAAGGAAGGATGAGAGGGAAAACAGAGCGAGAGAGAGGTGAAGTGACTTGTCCAAAGTTCACTAGGTCAGTCGCAGAACAAGGAATAGAAACCAGGTCTGCTGGGTCCTATCCACTGCACCACACTGCCTCTTTTATTTGTCTTGTTTTATTAAAGGAGATCAGAATGTAGTAAAACAGCTTAAGAATAGAGAGTCCACTTAAAATGGACTCTCTGGACCTTTGATGCTATTTTAAAAAAAAAAAAAAACTTTCCAGAATCAAGTTTTTAAACGGGAAAAATCCTAACAGAGAGAAAAATAGGAAATATAGGACCACAATATCTACTTTCTTGAGTTTTTGAGATAAATGTTCTAACTAGATTTTTCTCTAATTTACAAGTGATAAAAATATATTATTGAAAAATCTTCAGAGAAGCTGTCACGCAAAATACTAAAATGTGACAAACTAGAACAATGTCTTAGTACAAACTGTTCTGTTAAAGCAGTTTCTTCACGTGAAATATGCAGATAACCTCGAATGGAAAAGTAGAGTAGTATTCAAGTAGTAAAACAGTTTGGGTTTTTTAAGAAGGGCAATTCCCACCTGTCTTGTTTCTTTGTGAACTGAATAATGTGTAAAATAGTTTCCCAAAAATGCTCCTTCTGACTTGAAAACTGATCCATCTCCAGGATAAATTTCTATAAAGTTTTCAATCTCATGGATAAACCTAAGATCAGAAGACAGGACACAAAAGGAGTTAACTATCAGTATTGCCAGTTAAAGGGGGGGAAAATATGGTAATTTACTCGATGTGAATACACATCCTTTCACCAAAGCCTCCACATAAAAAGTTATTTCCTTGTTTCCCCATCAGTAGTCTCACTGCTTACTTTTTATTTTCCCCTTTAAAAAGGAATCTTAGCACTATCCAATTTAAAAAAAAAAAAAAAAGAGCTTTTTTAGTTTCTTAAATATAAGTAGATATCCCATAAAAACATAATTCACCCACAGGTATTGGAAATGGAATATAGCAATGATGGAGGAGTGAGGTGTATGTCCACATTAGGGGGGAAGTTCTGATTAACCCCCGCCAGAGGCAGGAAATTCAGGGTGTGTCTACACTGCAAGTTGTACCCAAAACTTTTGTCTTTCGTGGGTACTTAATCCTCCCCCCCCAGCAAAAGACAAAAGTATTGCCAACGCAAGCGGCAGTGTGAATGTGGCTTTGTTGGCAGGAGCGCTCGTGGGGCTGGAAGTATTTTTTCGGCAAAAATGCCGACAAAATACCACAAAAGAGGGTTCACACTTGCTGACTTTTAGCAACAAGGCTGTGTCGACCCAACCTTGTCACTAAAAGCTGCGTAGCGAACATAAGAACGGCTATACTGGGTCAGACTAAAGGTCCATCCAGCTTAGTATCCTATCTACTGACAGTGGCCAATGCCAGGTGCCCCAGAGGGAGTGAACCTAACAGGTAACGATCAAGTGATCTCTCTCCTGCTATCCATTTCCACCCTCTGACAAACAGAGGCTAGGGACACCATTCCTTACCCATCCTGGCTAATAGCCATTTATGGACTTAACCACCATGAATTTATCTAGTTCCCTTTGAAACCCTGTTAAAGTCCTAGCCTTCACAACCTCCTCAGGCAAGGTTGACTGCGCACTGTGTGAAGAAGAACTTCCTTTTATTTGTTTTAAACCTGCTGCCCATTAATTGCATTTGGTGGTTCTTATATTATGGGAACAAGTAAATAACTTTTCCTTATTCACTTTCTCCACACCACTCATGATTTTATATACCTCTATCATCATCCTCCCAAGTCTCCTCTTTTCCAAGCTGAAAAGTCCTAGCCTTTTTAATCTCTCCTCATATGGAACCCGTTCCAAACCCCTAATAATTTTAGTTGCCCTTCTCTGAACCTTTTCTAATGCCAGTATATCTTTTTTGAGATGAGGAGACCACATCTGTACACAGTATTCAAGATATGGACTTACCATGGATTTATATAAGGGCAATAAGATACTCTCCGTCTTATTCTCTATCCCTTTTTTAATGATTCCTAACATCCTGTTTGCTTTTTTGACTGCCACTGCACACTGCGTGCATGTCTTCAGAGAACTATCCACAATGACCCCAAGATCGCTTTCCCGATTAGTTGTAGCTAAAGTAGCCCTCATCATATTGTATGTATAATTGGGGTTATTTTTTCCCCAATGTGCATTACTTTACATTTATCCACATTTAGACAAGCCCTCAGATTTAATGCTACCTTAGCAACCTTACCACCGCTTCCTTGTATATATTTTGATATGATACAGGATTTTTCATTACATGATCACGTAATATTATGTGATCTATGACTAGACCAGGGCCCAATCCTGCAACTTAATCTGGGTGGCAGTGCACTCTGTCCACAGAAAGCCACACTGAAGTCTAAATGGCTTTACATGGGTACACGGCTTTACATGGGTACAGGTGGAATGAATTGCAGAACTGGGGCCTCAATAGTCAGTCTGCTCATGTGGGTTAAACATTGGAAAGTTCAGAAATATTTCACACTCACTGTTACTTGGCAAATAGATATTCTAGAGAAAGAATGAAGCTTTAAAGTATTTGCTTTCCCACTATACTACTGTGAAGGACATAATACCAAATTCTGTTTCAGTTGTCAAGACACTGAAATAAGATTTTCAAACAAGTTCCAGAGCGGTAGCCATGTTAGTCTGTATCAGCAAAAAGAACGAGTACTTGTGGCACCTTGGAGACTAACAAATTTATTTGACAGGTTTCAGAGTAGCAGCCGTGTTGTTCTGTATCCGTAAAAAGAACAGGAGTATTTGTGGCACCTTAGAGCCAACTTTTTCCAGGTGGCAGGCGCCGGATGATGAGCCACCAAGGACCGTGGCTGGTGGACAAGCATCCGCCAAAATGTCGAGAAGCAGCAACATCAAGAGGCATCGCTGCTGAAATGCTGCCGAAAATCAGTGGCATTTAGGTGATGACGCCTCTTGATGACACCGCTTTTCGGTGGCATTTTGGCTGATGCTTGTCCACTGGCCAGTGTGCAGGTGCACAGATGCCACAGCGGGCACCGTTGTGCCCGCAGGCACCGCGTTGGGACCACTGCCTTAGAGACTAACAAATTTATTTGAACATAAGCTTTCGTGGGCTAATCTCTGTGCGCTCTTGGTGCTGAGAAATGGCAAAGCAGCACAGCAGTCTGTCCCTCTCCCACTGCAACAGCAGCCTGCCTACGCTGTGTTCCTAGTGCAGGGCAGAACAGGAGCATTCTAGTGATTTGCTCTTTGTTTGTTCCCCAAAGGGAGCAGCATACAGATATTTCCCGGAGCTTTGAAAGGGAAGGGGCACATGCCTGGAAGGCTGCAGAGATCAAAACACTGAGCAGAGCAATCAGGGCAGGCATTGTGGGATACTGGTGGAAGCCAGATCTGTTGACAAAATCAGCAGTGTCTACACTGGCTCTTGGTCAACAATAAAGGGAGGGGGAAAGACAAAAGTCTTGTAGGGGTGGAAGTTGTTTCTCGCCAAAACCGAGTGTTTTTTTGCGACAAAAGTCCCATTGTTGTGTGTACGCTCTTGCTGTTTTGTCACCAAAAGGCAGGTTGTCACAAAACTTGCCAGTGTAGACAGCTCTAATTTTAAAGTAAGGGCTTGTCAAGCAATTAATCACACTGATAAATAATAATAGGATACCATTTATTTAAATATTTTTGGATTTTTCTATATTTTCAAACATATTGATTTCAATTATAACAGAATAAAAAGTGTACAGTGCTCACTTTATATTTATTTTTGATTATAAGTATTTGCACTGTAAAAAAAAGTAATTTTCAATTTACCTAATACAAGTACTATAGTGCAATCTCTTTATCATGAAAGTTGAACTTACAAATGTAGAATTATCTACAAAAAACCTGCGTTCTAAAATAAATCAATGTAAAATTTTAGAATCTCCAAGTCCGCTCATTCCTACTTGTTCAGCCAATCACTCAGACAAACAAGTTTGTTTACATTTGCAAGAGATAATACTGCCCGCTTTTTGTTTACGTCACCTGAAAGTGAGTTTTCATGGCACTGTTGTAGCCAGTGTCACAAGATATTTACATGCCAGAGGCGCTAAAGATTCATATGTCCCTTCATGCTTCAACCACCATCGCAGGGGACGTGCGTCCATGCTGATGACGTGTTCTGTCTGATAACAATTCAAACCAGTGCAGACCGACACACATTTATTTTCATTATCTGAGTCAGATGTCACCAGCAGAAGGTTGATTCTCTTTTTTGATGGTTTGGATTCTGTAGTTTCCGCATTGGAATGTTGCGCTTTTAAGACTTCTGAAAGCATGCTCCACACCTCGTCGTCCCTCTCAGATTTTGGAAGGCATTTCAGATTCTTAAACCATGGGTTGAGTGCTGTAGCTATCTTTAGAAATCTCACACTGATACCTTCTTTGCATTTTTGTCAAATCTGCAGTGAAAGTGTTCTTAAAATGAACAACATGTGCTGCTATAACATGAAATACATCTCTACCCCGATATAACGTGACCCGATAGAACAAGAATTCAGATATGTGGTAAAGCAGTGTTACGGGGCACGGGGATGGGGGGGGGGGGGTTGTGCACTCTGGCAGATCAAAGCAAGTTCGATATAACACGGTTTCACCTATAATGCGGTAAGATTTTTTTTGCTCCCGAGGACAGCGTTATATTGAGGTAGAGGTGTATAAAACAGGCAGAATGTAGATAAAACAGAGCTGGGGACATACAATTCTCCCCCAAGGAGTACAATCACAAATTAATGCATTTTTTTTTAATGAGCGTCATCAGCATGGATACATCTCGTCTGGGATGGTGACCAAAGCATGAAGGGGACATATGAATGTTTAGCATATGTGGCACATAAATACCTTGCAATGCAGGCTACAAAATTGCCACGCAAATGCCTGTTCTTGCTTTCTGGTGACATTGTAAATAAGAGTACAGCATTATCTACTGTAAATATAAATAAACTTGTTTGTGTTAGCAATTGCCTGAACAAGAAGTAGGACTGAGTGGACTTGTAGGCTCTCAAGTTTTACACTGTTTTATTTTTGAGTGCAGTTATGTAACCAAAAAAAAAAAAAATCAAACCCAACCTACATTTGTAAGTTGCACTTTCATAGCAAAGGTTGCTCTACAGCACTTGTATGAGGTGAATTGAAAAATATTATTTCTTTTGTTTATCATTTTACAGTGCAAATATTTATTATCAAATATACACTTTGATTTCAATTACAACACAATATAATGTATATGAAAATGTAGAAAAACATCCAAAATATTTAATAAATTTCAATTGGTATTCTATTGTTTAACACACAATTTTTTTAATTGATTATTTTTCTTGAGTTAATTGCATCAGTTAACTGATGCGATTAATGGACAGCCCTATTTTAAATTATTTGCATATAAATCTATACAGTTAGTTCATAGTAGAGTTTGGCTGATTGCTAAATCTGGATTTATTTAGAAACTGGGACCAACATATTAAAATTTGGTTGCCTGAAATTAGCCCTAAACAAGCAGCATAATTTTCAGAGGAGCCAAACTCCTTAACTCTGGCAGCTGTCCATAGGAGCTAAATACTCTCTCCCTCCACGGCTCCAAAAAAACCAGTCCTCTTATTTAAGAGTTTTAAATGTGGCCTGAAAGTCCTAATTTTATTTGTACAATACATACCCAGCCCACAATTTTCAAAGACAAGAAATTCTGAAGCACCTTTTTAAAAAGTTCATATAATTAAAGAATGATTGAATAAAACATTTTTCAATTCAGTAACATACGTTTACTCCCAAGCTAATACCACAATGGCCAAGTCACAGTCTACGAAGTTTTATTTCAGAGTAATGAACCCCGATAAATACAGCAAAAACATGTTCAGAATATTAAATGTAACTCCTAAGGAAGTAAAATAGAGATTTGAATCTGGAAATTTCATTTTTTAAAAGCTTAATTACCACAGAAGTGCATAAGCTTCCAAAAGTGAACAAGTTATTTATTTCTTACCTGTAAATAATACCCTGGCACCAAACAATTTTTATTAGCAGAGGGTGTGAATTATGTTCAGTGTCTTGCTTCCTCTGTAGAAAGAGGTCACAGAAACTCCACCTGGGCAAAAGTCAAAGACAGAAAAGCTGTAGTAAGTTCCCAATTCATCAGTATTATTAATATTTTGCACTGTTCAAAGAAGCCAGGGAAATCTTGATATAACTTGCTTAATTTTTCATAAAATATTTTTAAAAATGCAATACTCAACTCATTTAAAGAAGCAGCACATTCAGGAACTGCAAATGGATGAACTGAGAACTAGCCAACTACTCAAGAAGTTATTCTTCAGTCAATGAAAGATCTCAGAGTAAATTGGTGTGAGAGACAGTGTTCAAACTTTGTGACCCTTAAAAAATTTGTTTCAAGGAAACTCAGTCTGCTCAATTATTACCATTTAACCTGACTTTCTAAGTTATAGCTGTACTTTCCCTCTCATACTTAATATGGAACAAGTGACTTATAATCAAATATGAATCATGTTTTTGTGAACAGCCAACAAGAATGGATGTGTACAAACGAACATAAACACACACACACACACACCTTATCCTCTTCCTTTTTCTGAAAATACAGTTTTTAAAAAGAGTAGTCCATGCCACTGGCAAACTTCCCAAGCATTATTTTCCCAAAACTCAAAGTAGTTTTAATGTATTTTTTTCAATATCCCCATTACTGTCACTTGCATATTTGTCAAATTAGAGGTTCTCTCTCGACAATATACCAAATATTAAAAGTTTATCATTTTTCTTCAGATTACTATTACAATTTCTCACCCCAGTCTATGTATTGTCGGTCTTATGAATACCATATTTCATGAGGTGCCTAAGAAAAGGTGTGTTCGTTACATGTTTTATTTTAAATAGACATTTATGATGGTTAATATTCAATCAGGCTGTTGAAGCGCTGACATTCAGATCTTCGGAACTGCAAAATATATTGCACAAAACTAAAAAGCAAACAAATTTCCTGTTACCTGTGTAGGTGTGGTGCACTACAGCTGAGTGGCAAAGCTCTAGGCAAATGAGAAACTACCTTTGTTTTTTCAGTTTCCTTTAAAACATCAGATCCTGCAGTTCCATTTCTAGTGCATTTATTCTCCACATATGTTTTACATATGTTATCAGTGTGCGATTGATAGAACATTAATGCCAAAGATAAAGGGTATTTCCATTCTTCTGGATATGAGAAAACAGACCAGCGCTGCATAACCCACACGTATTCAGATGAACAGCGTGTAAGAGACAATGGGGTCTCATCTTGTCCTTTTAGTTGGTTTAAATAGTCCTTTGATTTGTCCAGTTCCCTGCATTTGTTTATAGCCCAGCAATTTTCCTCTTTCTTATTCTCCATTCTCATTTGTTTAGGAAACATTTCTGAGATAACACTTCTGCTTGATTTTCCATGCTGACCTTTGTTTTGATTATTGCTGTTTTTTTCAGAGAAAGATGAAGACGCAGTACACTTTTGGCTTACTTTGCATAAAAACTCCACTGAAAACTCTTGCTGCAGTTCTGACATGCAGAGATAAGCACGACCATCTAAGGATGAGATTTTTACACTGCCATTATCCATACATTCTACTGCATCAGTAGCATTGGGGCTAGGCCAATTGATTTCGGAGATATCAGAGAGAAGACTCTAAAAAGAGGAAAATGAACAGAAGGTAGTAGAATCTATTTTAAGTGATCTTAGTTCTTCTGAAAGGTGACAGTGATGAAGAGTGAAGGTTCCTATTTATCTATAAAATAAGACATCTCACTTCACTTCTCAAGTGTGCCTCTACCTGTTCAAGCAGAACCATACTCAGTGCTAAAAGGAGTAATTTAATTACTATGCTCATTTAATCCTTGTCCTCTCTGTTGAGACTGCCAACAAGTAGGCTTGGCAGACTTTGATAATTTTTTTAAAAAATGATTTCAATGGCTAGAGTGAGTTAATTTTTAGCATTGTTTTTAATCCATTTAAATTTTCACAGTTGTGCAAAATTATGGGAAGGGAGGTCAGACAGTAGTTCTTTAATATCAGTAGATGCTGGGACTCAAAAAATTAAAGCTTTTTAACCATTAAAAACACAATTTTTCAATATCACATGTCAAAATATACAAAGTAATTATCCTTTAATCAAAGTTCTCAAGTGGCTTTTTTTAAACTTTTCCTGTCTATAAATTTCAATTATGATTGATAGAAATATGTTTATTTCAGTTTGTGTACAGTGAAGTAAACATTTTTTAAAAAAATTTAATCCTTCCAATCTTACCAACAGGGCAGTGGCTTTGGTGATTTAGTGATGTGGATCTCTTTTGGAAAGTATCTAGAATATATTCCCGAAGAAAATTTTAAAATATAATAATGATGAATTTAGACCAGCGGTCCCCAAGCTGAAGGACCATGGCGGCGGTCGAGCATCCGCTGAAATGTTGCCGAAATTCCGGAGGCAATGCCTCTCGATGATGTTGCTTGTCAGCAAGCGGCATCATCGAGAGGCGTTGCCGTCAAAATGCCGCCGAATTTAGGCGGCATTTTGGCGGATGCTCAACCGCCGGCCAGGACGTGGGTGCATTTAGATGCACCCGCGGGTACCACATTGGGGACCCCTGATCTAGACCTTTGTGGTATCACATTTCAGAGGTACCTGAAACCATACTTATTAAACCTATTTGCAAAAAAGGGGTCAAAATTTGATGTTAGATCAGTTACACCTCAACTACCTAGCTACATACAAGTACAACTTACATTCTTCAACTTGCTTCAACTTACATTCTTGTATAACTTTTTCCACTGTGCCCATCATTTTAATATTGGGTGCTTTTACCAAACTAAATACATTAAATAAAATAGGTCCCATCCTTATTTCCAGGATGAATTACTTGTTCTATTCATTCCCCTGAAGCTCCTGGCACTGGCCACTGTCAGAAGACAGGATATTGCGCTAGATGGACCATTGGTCTGACCCAATATGGCCACTCTTATGTTCTTATGCAACTTAAAAATCAAAATTTTCTAAATCTAATTTATCAACCAAACTGCATTTTACAGAACTTAAAAAACAAAACAAAACACATACTACCAAAGTAAAACAAACTAGAAAAAAAAATCACTGAATCAGACTCTCACTGAAGTTTATTTTGCAAAAGTATTATTAGGTATGCAAAAAAACTTACATTTTTCCTTTCAGAAGGTATGATACTTGAAGGTAAATACAAGGAAGTACAAAACTGGTTCCGGAAACCTATTGCTCGTAGGAGTTCCTCCTGAGGAAAGGGTATGAGACACATGATCATGGAACTGGCTACGCAGTGGAAACATTTCACTAGTTGCTTTATCTCCTCTTTTTGGGAGGAAAATAGTGATTTAGAATTCAGCATTACTTGTACAGTGATAACCAACAATGCCATCACAATTGCTCTACAAGGCAGAGGCACTGTATGAACTACCAAACGCCAAGGCACTGTATGAACTACCAATCAACATTAAGAGGTCTACATAGCCTTTTGGAATACTAAGGGCCAGATGTATAGAAAAGCCCATGGTGGATGAACAATATATTTGAGAAGAACATGTTAGCTGACTGACAATGTTTACTTGGATTGCTAACACTGGAGGTTCATTCAATGTTTCAACTACCTTTTTTTTAAGAACATTTTTATGTTGTTTGGTGCTATAATGGAAGGAATAATAATATGCCATGGTACGACCTTCTTATCCCACCTGCTCTTCTCCTTTATTTTTGCTCTATGTGGAGATAGCATAGAAAAAGAAATTTAACTCACGTACTCTGTAGGTACTAATAACAAACTGAGTCCTTTGGCGAATCCTTTCAGCTGGCTGCAGAGGATGGGCAGAGACAGGAAGTGCCTTTTCAAACAGGAATTCAGAGCCACATGGAGAAAGCAGCAGTCTGGATCCATCTATATAGTGCACCTCTACAGAGTCATCCTCATAAAGAATCATGAGACTTTCAGGATTCATTGCAGTAAAAGGAGAATGTTTGTCGAAAAGAGCCTGCATTAAGGGACAACAGACTTAGGCTATAAGGATAGTCTTCCCAATACACATGTACAACTAATGAAACAGGAGCAGATCTATAAAAAAGGATTAAATTCCTAGATCCACAGTTAACAAATCTATCATGTCATGGGGTGCTGGTGCAAGTTTTTACATAGCATGCATAGACAAAACAAACAGCATAAGCTCCATTTTATATGTATAAATACACATATACCCACCCCTTATTAAAGTATCGTTTACAGCTTCAGTGTGTCCTAGGACAAATATCAACAGTTCTGGAAGAAAGCAAGTATCGAAACTTCAATTAATTCTGCTGCCAAGGCTGAAACGCTCAGTGTAGGCTTAGTTAAGGTGCCTTTTGCTTAACCACACGTAGCATTTGCTTATTAACGGTACTTGGTGGTACACAACATCACGAGGACAGCAGGGGAGCGCGACGATGCTCCTAAGCTACGCTGTGCCTTTTCCGCAGACTGTGACTATACTGCGGGGAGGGGGAGGGGAACAACAGTAACACACTTTTCTACGGGAGTCGTTTCAGCCTCAGCACTCAGGGGAGTTTAGCTGTACTGTTCCCAGGGCCGCTTGCAGAGTCAATGGCAGATCCCCACAAGCACGGCCCAGGCCAGCCACAACCCTGCCCCGCCGGCCCAGGCGCAGGCCGCTCCGTATCAGGGCGCCGAGCAGCGCCTCAGACTGTGCAGCCGGATCAGACCGGGAAGCGCCGCGCGCCGAGAGGCCAGCGAGCCTGGTTCGGCCGCTCCCGCTTAAGCGGCGGCAGCTCTAGCGGGCTGGAGTCGGGGCCCAATGAGAAGAGGAGCGGAGCGGGGCTTCGTGTAGTGGGCGGGGCTTGCAGACCCCGCTGGCATGGCGGGGGTCTGGCGCGAGGCGGCTGCGCGTGGTGCCCCAGGCTCTCGCGGAAGCGCTGCACTGCCCGCTCTGTAGCTGGGCGCATGCGCAGGAAGCCGGCCGCGGCGGACCGGCCTGCCAGTGTGACCTATTCAGCGGCTGGGGCGTTACCCATGCGTTCTCCTCGGGTCATTTCATTTTGCACTTTCCAGTGTTTCCCAGTGGTCGCTGCCCTTGTCTTCCGCTGAGGTGCCGCTGCAAGGGTGGCCATCGCTGCTTGAACTAGGGATGCGGAGGGTAATGCACCATGTGACTTGAAGTGATTTCAATTATATACAGGGTAGGGTGACCAGATAGCAAGTATGAAAAATCAGGACCGGGGTGGGGAGTAATAGGAGCCTATATAAGAAAAATCAGGACTGGCCCTATAAAATCAGAAAATCTGGTCACCCTAATACAGGGTTGCAGTTTGATTCAATGGCTCTCACCATCCCCACTCAAAATTGTTCCAGCACACTCGGGATAGCTCGCCAAAGCAGGGTTGGGTATGCTCTTAGGTCTGGGCTGAGCACCGCGAGAGAAGAGAGCTGCCGTGCATGAGGCTGAGGCCTGGCCCTGCAGCCTCCTGCAGGAGCTGTTCATGCAGCTGAATGTGTGAGGGAGCACAACGGAAACAGGGAATGGAACATGGTTGCAAGGAAAATACACCCATTCTATGTTCCTACACCTCTCTTATGCTATCACACTGCTGATCAACAGTAGATGCCCCATGAGGTACTTTAATTATGCAAGAAAACACTGATCTTGAAGACATCAGCATGTGACATGTCTATATATAATGATACTAGACCTAGTCCATCCATTGATAGAAATTATACCATTCCTAAAGCTAGTTTTCAGAGTCTGGCTGTTTTACATATATGGGATGGATATGGCAGGTCTGCTGATAGGTTACTGTGAAATAATCAAAATAGTTGTAAAGCATGCAGAATAGTAGAAGCTGTTACTGCAGAAATGTCAAAAGAGAAAGAACCAAAATGGTAGGCTTTCAACCACTGCCTCACCTATGCAAAGTATATTCTCCACAATTGTGCTAACTCTCCATTTCTGAAATGAAAGAAATTACTGGGGATACATGAACTGAAACCAAGTTTGCAAATCAGCTTTTCAGTAATGAATGTGACATCACTGGATTATTCCAATATTCAATGTATTACTTACAGCCCCAGCTCCTGGAGGCATGTGACTATATGCTTTCATTTTTTATAAAATAGTCATCTTCTGTCCCTCATGCTTGCATAGGAAAGCTTGAAAACATGATAGGGTCTTTGTTGTCTCAGATATCAACCTTATTAAGGACAAAAGAGATACGAGAGGGACCAGAAGGTGTGAGGATGTCGACGACAGGGTCAGATTCCTCCACGACCTCCCCAAACTGTTTGCTCAGGTTCTGGGCAGCACGACATAGGAGCTGCTGGAGGGCCCTGTTGTCATCCAGACCTGGGGCCGTCGACGTCTCTGTCACTGCTTCATCTGGGGAGGATGAGGAGGAGAGGCCTACTCACTCCCTTCAGTGCCCCGTGGGTCTTGCCGCACGTGTTATTCTGAAGCTTGTGGTGCCAGGGCCACTGGAGGTGGAAATATTGGTGCCGAGGCAGGCAGTGCCGAAGTTGTTGGTTCCAGCAGTGCTGATATTGTCAACGCCGGTAGCACCAATGCTGCAGCCACCAGCAGTACTGCTGATGGGCGGGTTGGTGCCGGAGCTGTAGGAGACAACAGCGGTGTCGGCGGTGCTTCTGTTGGCCATGCCGCTGCTGGTGGAGCTGGCGGTGCCTGTGGGGGATGAAGGACACTGATGCAGACCTGGACCTTGGGCCCTGGACCTCTCCCTGGTGATATACCCAAGATGTCCAAAAGGGCCTGTCATAAACAGATAGTAGGAGTTAATAGAACAGAAGTACTTTATATCTCTTTTGCCTGTAAAGGGTTAACAAAATCAGTGAGCCTGGCTGTCACCTGACCAGAGGACCAATCAGGGGACAGGATACTTTCAAATCTAGAGGGAGGGAAGTTTTTGTGTGTGCTGTTAGTGTTTGGTTGTTCTCTCAGGGTTCTGAGAGTGACCAGAGGTGCAACCAGGTTTCTCTCCAGTCTCCCTGATACAGGTTCTTATAGATTGAAAATAGTAAGTACTAGGTGATAAAGAAAACAAACATAAGCTTAACTCGCCTTATTTGCAAATGTGTATTTGGCTGGGAGGAGTTCAAATGTGATTTGGCTGGAAGGAGTATTTTGCTAAAGGGATTTTAATTAGTACTTGTATAGTTAGGTTGGGAGGGTATTCCCAGTGTCTATAGCTGAAAGGCCCTGTAACATATTCCATCTTAAATTTACAAACATAATTTTTACTATTTTTTCTTTCTTTAATTAAAAGCTTTTATTGTTTACTCTGGTGAGACCCCAGGGGACGGGGTCTTGATTCACCAGGGACTTGGTGGGGAGAGAGGAGAGAAGGGGGAGAGAAAAGTTAATTTCTCTCTGTGTTAGGATTACTTTCTCTCTCAGGGAGAGTCTGGGAGGGGGAGAGAGAAGGAGGGGGGAAGGTGAATTTTCCTCTCTGTTTAAAGATTCAAGGAGTTTGAATCACAGTAATCTTCCAGGGTAACCCAGGGAGGGGAAGCCTGGGAGAGGCAACCATGGGGGAAAGCGTTTTCTTTCCTTGTGTTAAGATCCAGAGGGTCTGGGTCTTGGGGGTCCCCGGGCAAGGTTTTGGGGGGTCCAGAGTGTACCAGGCACTGGAATTCCTGGTTGGTGGCAGCGCTACAGGTACTAAGCTGGTAATTGAGCTTAGAGGAATTCATGCTGGTACCCCATCTTTTGGACGCTAAGGTTCAGAGTGGGGAATTATATCATGACAGGGCCACTGCGTGGAAGGTTGCAACTGAGGAGGCCACAGTGCTGAGTAGGGCTGGTGTTGCAGCGGGATCTGGACCTCCTGCTCCTATCTGAATGATAGGATTCTGCCTCTGACTCTGTGGTCTCCAAGTAGGACCATGGAGGAGCAATACTCTGGGCTGCCAGAGAGCAGTGCTGAGTGGTCGGGGACCGGTGCGACTCCCCTGCATGGGTAGGCCGTGCCAGGGTGAGATGCGCCAGAGATGGTGATCTGCGTGCCATCACTGCTGATTTGATTGGAACTGGGGCCAGGCAGTCACCGGTGACTTGTCTCTCCTTTGTGGGGAGGACGGCGCTATGAGGAGTATAATGTCCCTGGCTGCCTTGAATGCCTCCATCATTGAGGGGAGCTGGAAGTGATCACCTTGGAGCACCGGTTGAGAGTTCAGACTTGACTGAACCCCAGGCAGGAAACAACAAGGCCCTAGAAGGCTGGAGAGATGAGGTGGCTGGCTTGAGATGTGGTTCGATGCCATAGGTCTCTTCAAAGGGGGAAGAGTGACTCCTATCCATCCTTTTCTTCTTTTGTGGCACTGGGGATTGAGAACGGTGCCGCACCAAAGGGGGTTTCTTATGTGCAGAGCCCTGGCGGTGCTGGGAGTCAAGTCCTTGCTCGGCTACCGAAGCACTGCAGACTGATGAGGAAGTGCTTGGCGTGGGTTCTGCAGACCCAGCGAAGACTGAAGAGGACACTGCCAAGCACTTGCAAATTGGAATACCTGAATTTAAGCCTGTTCTATAAATTAGTTTTATTTCACGCCAGGTGCTATTTTGTAGCAGTCTATGTGTGGGCATAAAATTGGATTATTAATCTTTTTAGGATTTTTGTTTTCTCTAAAATACCAGGAATGTTTGTTTTAAAGGAAGAATGGTTCTGTGCTTATGGCATTGGACTAGGACTCAGAAACAGAGTTCTTATCCTGAGTGTGTTGTAAATGGTGTCACTTTATCATTATCTCCACTTTCCAGATAAATAGCGCTCTACTGATTGAATTTACTGTAAGAACTACCTGTTGCTGAGTTGGTGGCTATGGAGCAATTGTGACATTCTGTGGTCAACTTGGTGAAGAATTTTATAGTATGTTTGAGATGAGGTGGGGGAGGGATAGCTCAGTGGTTTGAGCATTGGCCTGCTAAACCCAAGTTTGTGAGTTCAGCCCTTGAGGGGGCCACTTAGGGATCTGGGGCAAAAATCAGTACTTGGTCCTGCTAGTGAAGGCAGGGGGCTGGACTCAATGACCTTTCAAGGTCCCTTCCAGTTCTAGGAGATTGGTATGGCTCCAGTTTGGAACAAATCCAACAATATGTTAAGTGTAAGTACTGCAGTAGCAAGGATTATTGCAGCCAAAGCTGCAGTATGGTCTTGGGTGCGAAGGAAAGCTTTCTATCCCTTATATAGTGGTAAGAGCCAAAAAGATAAACTTAATGTGTGGGACTGCATTTGGCTCAGAGAGAAGAAATGCTGGAAAGTTGAACCGTCACAAGGAGGATATACAGTGAAAAAGATAGATAGATCATACTAGCTAAAACAAAATATTTACAAGAATCCAGTAAAATCAACAAAAGAAAAACTGGGACAATTGGCATTGAAAAGCTATTCCCATAATTTTTTTTTAAACAAGTTAGTTACACATATTTGTGAAACCTGACACGCTGAACCATTTTTTGTTTCTTTCTGTAACTAGCATCAATGGACTATTGTTTAAAATAAACATTCAATAATTTAGCACACATAGATTTTGACCTATGTCCACAAAGAAAGATGAGTCCAGGAGTGGGAAGCGTTAAGCAGAAGCATTTTTAAAAAGGCAATTGGAAGAAAGTAATTTCTGAAAAAAGGATCGTTTCTTTCGTAAATGACAAACATTCCAGACGGAAAAAAAACACACACTTCGGAGCAGCACATTAGCAGTATCAGCTGGATTTTGTGTGTTCCAACTTTGCATTCTGCATATGTAATTTTAAAATCCCTTTGCATACCTTTGGTAACTATGCAAAGATTTCTGACAAATTTAGCAAATACCATTCATTTCTATTTATATGTGAAGTTTGAAATAGCAGCTGTTTGAATTGGTGTAATCAAGTAATCTACCCCCTGTCATAAACCTAGTCCCAGATTTGGACCTTAGCGTCCAAAATATGGGAGTTAGCATGAAAACCTCCAAGCTTAGTTACCAGCTTGGACCTGGTAAAGCTGCCACCACCCAAAAAATTAGAGTGTTTTGGGGCACTCTGGTCCCCACAAAAACCTTCCCTGGGGACCCCAAGACCCAAATCCCTTGAGTCTCACAACAAAGGGAAATAAACCTTTTCCCTTCCCCCCTCCAGGTGTTCCTGGAGAGATACACAGAAGCAAACTCCGTGAATCTAAACAGAGGGAGTCCACCCTCTCTATTTCCAGTCCTGGAAACACAAGCACTTCCCTCTTCACCCAGAGGGAATGCAAAGTCAGGCTAGTAAATCTAACACACACAGATTTCCCCCTGACTTCTTCCTCCCACCAATTCCCTGGTGAGCTGCAGACTCAATTCCCTGGAGTTCCCCACTAAAGAAAAACTCCAACAGGTCTTAAAAGAAAGCTTTATATAAAAAGAAAGAAAAATACATAAAAATGGTCTCTCTGTATTAAGGTGACAAATACAGGGTCATTTGCTTAAAAGAATATTGAATAAACAGCCTTATTCAAAAAGAATACAATTCAAAGCACTCCAGCAACTATAGACATGTAAATACAAAACAACAAACCATCTTTGTACTCACAACTTGGAAACAGAAGATTAGAAAACAGGAAATAGAAAAATTCACTTCTCATAGCCGAGAGAGTACAGGCAGAAGACCCAAGAACAAAGGACTCACACACAAAAAACCCTCCACCCAGATTTGAAAAAGTCTTGTTTCCTGATTGGTCCTCTGGTCAGGTGTTTCAGATTACTTCTTTCCAGGTGTAAGAGACATTAACCCTTAGCTATCTGTTTATGACACCCCCAGGTTGGTATTTTCAGCATTTGCACTTGAAAATGAATGAATATATTTCCTCAAGTTCCCCTCCACTCCTTGAATGCCATTTCTGCTTCCTCACCACCTTTCGTTTTCCAAGAGACATGATACCTACAAAAGCACTGCCAGCTGATAGGAGCTAGACAAGTGATCATTTATAACTACTGCATTCTATACAAAATATGCTCATTTTCCTTGTTACCACATGCCCCCTTCCTCCACCGACACACCTGTTTTGTCTACCTATTGAAATTTGTAAAATAAAGAGGCAAGAGTGTTAGCTCTCTAGGGGGTAAGAAGTGTCTTTTTACTTTGTTTCTACAGTGCCCAGTGCAGTGAAGCCTCAATCCCTGATAGGACTATTTATTTCTAATGTAAATAATCACATCGTTTACAGTATCAAATCCATAATTCTGGACATGTCTCCCTCACACACAAAATATCATTCATATAAACTTTTAAAATATGCTTTTAAAATTTAGATCTGGCATTTAGGAATGAAACCATTTTTTTCCAAATACTTTTAAATAAAATTGATTATTTACCAATTTCCACTTCCTGCTTGTGTAAGCAGTGGGGGGAGGGGGAGAGGGAGGCTTCATGATCTTATCAGCAGAAGAGTGCAGGCAGTGTCCCAGTGAAGAGGACAGGGCACCACCCTGTAAAATACCCTTTACAGATCTAAGTCAAGTCTCCCAATTTGACTGAGTGTC
The DNA here is from genome assembly GCF_025201925.1 of Gopherus flavomarginatus. Classification (NCBI taxonomy): domain Eukaryota; kingdom Metazoa; phylum Chordata; order Testudines; family Testudinidae; genus Gopherus; species Gopherus flavomarginatus. The sequence continues at coordinate 31,119,900 of NC_066619.1, forward strand.
TCTTGATTTTTGGCACCATCTGTTGGACTCCTGAGCAGCTGCTTCATTCTTTCAATTATGAAATCTGTGAACCTCAAGGAAAGGCACATTAGGCAGTCTCTCTATAATTGGCTTCTTCCAGGTAAGGTCTCTATGGATAAAGCACTGGAGGATTAGCCATATAAATACCAACATAGGAAGGCTCTACCAGTAGGTGTCTAGATCACAGCCACCAAGCTGCTGCAGCTACCACACATGAAAGAAATGTGACATAGGCCTGGTCTACACTACGCGTTTAAACCGAATTTAGTAGCGTTAAACCGAAATAACCCTGCACCCGTCCACACAACGAGGCCCTTTATATCGATATAAAGGGCTCTTTAAACCGGTTTCTGTACTCCTCCCCGGCGAGAGGAGTAGCACTGAAATCGGTATTGCCATGTCGGATTAGGGTTAGTGTGGCCGCAAATCAACAGTATTGGCCTCTGGGCGATATCCCACAGTGCACCATTGTGACCGCTCTGGAAAGCCATCTGAACTCGGATGCACTGGCCAGGTAAACAGGAAAAGCCCCGCGAACTTTTGAATTTCATTTCCCGTTTGGCCAGCGTGGAGAGCTCACCAGCACAGGTGACCACACAGAGCTCATCAGCACAGGTAACAATGAAGTCTTCTGAGAATCGAAAAAGAGCTCCAGCATGGACCGCACAGGAGGTACTGGATCTGATCGCTCTATGGGGAGAGGATTCCGTGCTAACAGAACTCCGTTCCAAAAGACGAAATAAAAAAACATTTGAAAAAATTTCCAAGGCCATGATGCAGAGAGGCCACACCAGGGACTCAGTACAGTGCCGTGTGAAAGTTAAGCTCAGACAAGCCTACCAGAAAACCAAAAAAGCAAACGGAAAGTCTGAGGCAGGGCCAAAAACATGCCGCTTCTACGCTGAGCTGCATGCAATTCTAGGGGGGTCCACCACCACTACCCCACCCCTGTCCGTGGATTCCGAGGTGGGGGTGGTAATCTCAGCCATATTTGAGGATTCTGCGGACAGGGAAGATGAGGATGAGCTTGCAGAGAGCACACAGCACTCCGTTCTCCCCAACAGCCAGGAGTTTTTTCTCACTCTGACAGAATTACCCTCCCAGCCCTCCCAAGCCACTATCCCACACAATGAAGCCATGGAAGGGACCTCTGGTGAGTGTACTTGTGTAAATATAAAACATGGTTTAAAAGCAAGTGTTTTTAATGATTAATTTGCCCTGAGGACTTGGGATGCATTCACGGCCAGTACAGTTACTGGAAAAGTCTGTTAACATGTCTGGAGATAGAGTGGAAATCCTCCAGAGACATCTCCATGAAGCTCTCCTAGAGGTACTCCAAAAGCCTTTGCAGAAGGTTTCTGGGCAGGGCAGCCTTATTCCATCCTCCATGGTAGGACACTTGACCACGCCATGCATGTAGCAAGTAATCTGGTATCATTGCATGACAAAGCCTAGCTGCGTATGGTCCCAGTGTTTGCTGGCATTGAAGCATCATCTGTTCTTTATCTCGCTGTGTTATCCTCAGGAGAGTGATATCGTTCATAGTAACCTGGTTGAAATTCCAGAATTAAATTAAGGGGATAGAGATGGCCATTCCTACTGGGTTGTTTGCCTGTTGCTTAAAAGAAATCCTTCCTTGCAGGTAGCCAAGCAGGGGGGAGCGGGTGATTGGCGCTGAGCTTTTTAGTGTTTGGGTAGCAGGGATCTTCCCTGCAACCAGCCACGCAGTATGGGGAGGGTGGCTAGCAGCGATCTTCCATGATACCAGGCACGTGGTGGGAGAAGGGGTAAAGCGATCATCCCAGAGAATTGGATGGGGAGGTGGTTTCTGCTGCTGCAGGTTAACAGAAAAGCAGCAGCACTGAACAGGCTTTGCTTGCTGTTTGGTAAAGGAGGGCGCTGGATATAAGAAGGCTGCAGAAGACAATGGCTTACCGTGGCCGCATGCAAGCCGAATTCTGCTGCCCGGACCTGCGTCTGTGAAATCTCTAACACCAGAGCCGCAGGCACTCAATATTAAGATGCAAAATGCGACCTTGTAGTCAAATCACATGTGCTATGTAAGGTGAATAGTATTGTTCACTGTGAAAGAGTATAACCATTGTTCTGTAAAATGTATCTTTTTAAATACTCCTCTCCCTTTTTTCCCCTCCCTCATGCAGCTGCAAATTTTTCAAGCCTCCCTACTCCATCCCAAAGGCTATCTCAGATAAGGCGGTGGAAAAAAAGACATGAGACGAAATGTTCTCAGAAATCATGGAAGTGACCCGCAATGAAAGAGCTCATCTGAACAAGTGGAAGGACATGGTATCAAATTACAGGAAAGATGCCAGTGAACATGAGGACAGGAGGGACGCTCGAGATGAGAGGTGTAGGCAGGAAGATCAGCGGTGGCAGGATGCAACTCTGGGGCTGCTGCGTGATCAAACTGACATGCTCCAGCATCTGGTGGAGCTCCAGGACAGCAGCAGGATCAGAGTGCCGCTGCAGCTCCTGTATAACCACCCTCACCATGTTCCGCATCCTCCTCACTCAGCTGTGTAAGAACACATGGAGGGAGGCTCCGTGCACCCGCCCACTCACCCCCGTGGACAGTCCAACCAAAAGGCTCTCATTATTATGACATTTTTTTAAGTGGCCTTTTCCTTCTCTCCTATCCTCCTCCCAAACCACACCTGGGCTACCTTGTCAGTTCTCTGCCTCTTTTTATAATGAATTAATAAAGAATACATGATTTTTAAATGATAGTGACTTTATTTCCTTAAGCAAGCTGTAATCTAAGGAGCAGGATGGGTTGCTTACAGGGAATGAGTCAATCAAAGGTGGGGGAGGTTCATCAAGGGGAAACAAACAGCAGTCACACCATACCCTGGCTCGTGATGAAACTCGTTTTCAAAGCTTCTCTGATGCGCACCACTTCCTGGTGTGCTCTTCTAATCACCCTGGTGTCTGGCTGTGCGTAATCAGCGGCCAGGTGATTTGCCTCAGCCTCCCATCCCACCATAAAGGTCTCCCGCTTACTCTCACAGAGATTATTGCTGTGTGCTGCACAGCAAGCAACGGGGACATAGGTTTGGCTGAGGTCTGAGTGAGTCACTAATGTGCGCCAGTGCACCTTTAAACGGCCAAATGCACATTCTATCACCATCCTGCACTTGCTCAGCCTGGGGTTGAACAGCTCCTGCCTACTGTCCAGGCTGCCTGTATATGGCTTCATGAGCCATGGCATCAAGGGGTAGGCTGGGTCCCCCAGGCATTTCAACATCCCCAACTGTTATTTTCTGGTCTGGGAATTAATTCCCTTGCTGCAGCTGTTTAAACAGAGTAGTGTTCCTGAAGATGTGAGCGTCATGAACCCTTCTGGCCATCCCATGTGGATGTTGGTGAAACATCCCTTGTGATCCACCAGTGCTTGCAGCACCATTGAAAAGTACCCCTTCTGGTTTACGTTCTGGGTGCCCTGGTGCCAAGATAGGGATATGGGTTCTATCTATCGCCCCACCACGCAGTTAGGGAATCCCACTGCAGCAAAGCCATCCACTATGACCTGCACGTTTCCCAGTCACAACCTTTCGTAGCAGCAGCTTAATGATTGCTTTGGCTACTTGCATCACAGCAGCCCCCACAGTAGATTTTTCCACTCCAAACTGATTCCCAACTGTCTGGTAGCTGTCTGGTGTTGCAAGCTTCAAGAGAGCTATTGCCTCTCGCTTCTCAACTGTGAGGGCTGCTCTCATCTTGGTATTCTGGCGTTTCAGGGTAGAGGAAAGCAAGTCACAAAGTTCCATGGAAGTGCCCTTACGCATGCGAAAGTTTCACAGCCACTTGGAATTGTCCCAAACCTGCAAAACTATGTGGTCCCACCAGCCTGTGCTTGTTTCCCGGTCCCAAAATCGACATTCAATGGCTAGAACCTGCCCCATTACCAGCAGGATCTCCAAAGTGCAGGGGCCCGAGGTTTGAGAGAATTCTGTGTCTATGTCCTCACCACTCTTGTTGCCGCTCCACCGTAGCCGCTGCCTCCTCGCCTGGTTTTGCAGGTCCTGGTTCAGCATGGATTGCACATGAATGCGCGAGGTGTTTACAAAAGTCCATGATTGCTGTCTTGAGCTCAGCAGGGTCCATGCTTGCTGTGCTATGGCCTTTGCACAGTTCACCCAGGAAAAAAGGCACGAAATGGTTGTCTGCTGCTTTCATGGAGGGAGGGGTGATGCTGTACCCAGAACCACCCGCGACAAATGTTTTTTGCCCCATCAGGCACTGGGATCTCAACCCAGCATTCCAATGGGTGGAGGAGACTGCGGGAACTATGGGATAGCTACCCACAGTGCAACGCTCTGGAAATTGACGCCAGCCTCGGTACATGGACACACACTGCCGAATTAATGTGCTTAGTGTGGCCGCATGCACTCGACTTTATACAATCTGTTTTAAAAAACCGGTTTCTGCAAAATTGGTATAATCCCGTAGTGTAGACATACCCATAGAAGAGCCAAACCAGGAGAATAGGCATTTGATTGTGTAAGCTAGAGAAAGAGAAAAAGCCATGCACATATACAGAGCCTGAGGAGTGGGGAAGAGAGCCAGAAAACAGCCAATGTCAGGTGCTCAAGACTCTTGACCAGCAGTTCTTGGGAAACAGTGACTGTGGTTGGGGTGGCTTTCTCGAGCCAACTCTTTAGTAGCAGTGGCAGCAACAGATTCTTCTCCTACAGTACAGTCACATGCTGGAAAAGCAGCCAGGGACCAAGAAAACATTGCTGTTTCTGGATAAAACAACAGCATAGTGAAGGCAGCTCAAGATAAAAGTCCTTCCTTCACCACTCATTGTTTCTTTAGGACCACAGTCTTCCAAGCAACACTATTGCATAGCTTCCTCCAACCCCTGAAGAAAATAGGTAGGTTTTGAATTCTCCACCAAAATTAATTGATGGGGCTCTGCTACCCCTTGTTCTCACTCCCCAGCTGGCCTATTAAAAAAGAAGCAGACAGGAATTTTGACTGACTTGTTAGGAGTTAGGCTAGCAACTGGAACACTGCTCAGCTGCCTGCTGGTTTCTACCAGTGAAGTCTTCAGCTTGGAAGCCTCCTGCTTACATCCAGAAGCGGGGACAGAGGCAAGAGAAAACAGCAAAAATCAGTTTAAAACCTACTTTAAAACCCTCTTGTGAGAGACTTTTATTGATATAACAAATAAGAAACACCTGAATTAAGTTTGGGGTTCCCTGTATTAAAAATGCAATTGTGTACACATTGCTGTGGAATTGTATTAAACGTCACTCGGAGACTGACCAATGCAATCTCTGGAAAGAATCAGGAATGTCAAAGGACTTTTTAGGACAATGTGTGTTGAAGTGGATTTCCTAGGAAATACTTGGGGTTTGGAATGCAATGATCTAGCTCTGAGTCCATCCTTTTGAAACTGTGACTTGAGAAAAACCCATTGTCTACTGATTACCTTTTCCTGGAAAACTCCAGATCAAAGACCCCTGAACTGTATAAAGAACGGACTAAAAACTTTTTTTTTGGGGGGGTGCGGTGGGGGGGGGGGACAGGGACGGGACAGAGAAGCCTGCTTAGTTGGGAATAACACAGTGAAGGCAGGGGACTGTTCAGCCTGGAAATACCTTGGTCAGAAGTGAGTGAGTGAGTGAGTGAGTGAGTGAGCGAGCGAGCGAGATCTCCATCCAAGAGAGGCAACAGCCTGGGAAACAGGAAGCCTGAGAGTGGATACTCTTGCTGGACCATTAGGGGAAAAATACAGGTGCAATTTGCCCCAAACTGAGACCATGATAAAGGCCTGATTTAAAAAAAATAATTGGGGAAGAGGTGTTAAAACAAGTTGGGTTTGGATGAAATGTTCTTTTCAAGAAAACTGCTTTGATGGATCTAGTTATATTATTTCTGTGGTGATGTACTTCTACCTAAAAATGGCCAGAATAGATGTATAAGGGAAATTTAATTAATTTACTCTTACCTGCAAATTCCAGATTGTGTATGGACATTTTTAAATGCAAACATTGTATCTGTATATATGTATTGTCCTTTTATGAATTTGCTTTTCAAATCTGTACTACAGAAAAAAATTCTCAGTGCAGTTGTGTAATAAAAAAAATGTTAATTTGCTGCCTTCTTGAAGTATAATTTGTTAAATGCTTGAATACGAGATATTAAGTTGATTCAGTATTAAGCACTGAGTACACTGACACTTAAACTGGGGAAACAAAAAATTCTAATCAAATTTTTTTTTTTTTGAAACTAGGAAAAGAAAAGCATAATGAAAATATTCCAAAGGAAACAAAGCTAAGCTCAGTTTTATTCTTCAAAACTTACTCTGAACTAATATGCTAAACAAACAGCAAGAAATGTAGTCAATGCTAACGGTATTAGCTGACGCACAAATTATTGTACCAAATGTATTACAGTACAATATTAACAGAACTATTTACATGCATATTTACAACATGTGTTTTTTACTTACTTCTTGGGAAGTTGGAAGCATATGCATTTTGAGTTTGGTAATGGGTTCTACTTCATCTATCCAATACCAAATAGCATGAACCACTACAACTGAATTATAGGCAATAAGAAGAATGGTCTTTGGGTATTTCAGAAAAACTACAAAAATTAGATGAGACAAGCAGCAGTTGACTTTAGAATTTGTTAATACATCTGAAATGTAAAAATTGATACAAACCAAACTATGGAATGAACACAATAAATTGCATAAATTAGAGGACTAAGGAGTGTCCTGGGGCTCTCTCAGAAGGGTAGACATGTTAATCACATTCAAGAATACATAGATTCAAAGCTGCACACGTTGTAAAGCCTGGGCTAAAACCTAGTTAGATTAATGTTTTCTTGTAGAAGAATGCAAAATATTTAGCAGAAGCTTCTGCTTGTAAATAGACAAGTGTTCTTAAAGCACCTGGCTTCCAAAGCAGTGCTTGCGTATTAATGATGTCACATATTAAAAATGTTTATTCCAGAAAAGAACCTCAAATACCACCACACACATTGGGAAAAAAACAACTAGCTTTTTTCATGATTGTGATACACATTTAAAAAAAATAAAAAAAATCTACCCATCTGTAGTTGAGTTTCCTAACCTAAAAATATGTAATACCAGAAAACTCCTGTATGATAAAAAGGGTGTAAGGCAATCCTAGTGTATACTAAAATAAGTGAGCAATTTATTTTTAACTCAAGGTTTTCATTTCTTCCAAGAGAAATTTAGCATTTTAATGGGACAGTTCCAAGTTAGTAAAATTTTATTTCCATGTGATACTTTTCATAACAATTTTATTGCAGCCAAAACATTGTTCATTTAACTGTACATAAAATAAACTATGATATATACACAACATTTTAAGTTACAGGGCATAAGTTTACAATTTTTGGCAGATTCAGTTTAACAAAATGGAAATTGCATAACTTTAATACTCAGAGAAACTCAACAACCTTAATTTGGTATATATGTGACAAGTTCTCTTGGTTTTCTGTTTACTAATCATACCTAAACTGCTTTATTAAGCTAATATTGTGTATAACATCTCACTGTTTTCTCTTACGTTCTGATTCTAAGCAGAATTTTTCATATGCTTCTTCAATTTCTGGATCCATCTCATCATCGATGTCATCAAAGTACCTGCAACAAAAATTAAAAACAAACAAACAAAAAAAAAAAAACACAATTATACTGATACGCTATATTTGTACAGTTTTCTTTTAAGAAAAAAAGTATACAGAGAAACAGAAAACAGATTAAATTGCAAGGTATTCTTTGGAGAAAAACAACATATTTTCATAAATAATCGTCAATATACCACAACTCTAATTAAGGGTAAAGAAGTCAAGGTCACAGACAATACACTGCCATGTTGGGACAATGTTTGGTAACAAAGTGGAGAGCGACACATACTGTATAACCAAACTATTTCCTGCCGTATCTAGGATATCCTTGGAGATCTGACATGTCTGTTCAGTTTATGAGATTCAGTGGTGACACATCATAAAGTCATATGGTTACAGGCTCTGGCATAAAGCCTCTTAAAAAAAAAAAAAAAAAAAAAGCCTGCATTCTCCAATGGCCTTTGCATTGGACCAAATTACAACTTTATATTTGTCATTTCAGGACCTTTGAGTATTTAAACAGTGCAACTCCAACACTAGTATTTATTTTACAAGTAACCACCCAATAAGCCATTTTTATTTGTTTTATAGCTTTCTTATAAATAAGCTTGACAAAAACCTTTGAAATACAGAATGATTATTGATATATTCATGACCCAAAACAACTTTCCTGCATGAATTCAGTAATGCATACTTGCTGATCTATATGCATAACAAAATGACACATTCTGTCAACTTCCCAGCTCAAATACTGTATCCAATTAATTTGTCCCATTAGGAGTCTAGAAAGTGGATTATTAGGTCCTGTGTACTCAGATTCCACAGCTTCAAAAATTTGCTACTTAAACCAACTACTAATGCAAAATTGTTCAGTATAATTTAAGACCCTGGTCCTGCAACACAAACCATGCAGGTGGAGCTATGCACCCATTAAGGGTATGTCTACACAGCAAAGAAAAACCTGTGCCTGGTTGCTGCCAGCCGACACGGGCTCACAGGGCTCAGGCCGCAGGGCTATTTCATTGCTATGCAGACTTCTAGGCTTGGGGTGGAGACCAAGCTCTAGGTTTCTCCCACCCTTCAGGTCCTAGAGACCAAGCTCCAGCCGGAGCCCGGAAGCCTATACAGAAATGAACAGCTCGCAGCCCAAGCCCCATGAGCCTGAATCGGGTGGCACAGGCCAGGCATAGGTTTTTCTTTGCTATGTAAACATACCCTTAGAGCCCCACTGAGGTCAGTGGGCCTCAGTGAAGCACCAGCAATTTGCCATTGCAGTTCTCAATGCAGAATCAGGGTTTAAGCCAGGGGTCGGCAACCTCTGGCATGCGTCTTACCAGGGTAAGCACCCTGGTGGGCCGGCCCAGTTTACTTGCTGCGTCAGCAGGTTCAGCCGACTACAGCTCCCACTGGCCACAGTTCGCTGTCCCAGGCCAATGGGGGCAGCGGGAAGCCACGGCCAGCACATCCCTCACCCGTCCCACTTCCCGCCCCCATTGGGCTGGGACAGTGAACTACGGCCAGCGGGAGCAGTGGTCAGCTGAACCTGCTGACTTGGCAGATAAACTGGCCTGGCCCGCCAGGGTGCTTACCCTGGAGAGCTGCGTGCCAGAGGTTGCCAATCCCTGGTTTAAGCTGTCACTTCTAGCCTTTTGGGTTGTGAAAAATCCTTTAAAATGCAAACTGAATTGAAAGGAATGCAATGTTGTCTCCCTAAGCCTGCAGAGTCTGCAACAATGTATTTGAGACAGGTGAAAATCATTGAAATCAGTGGGTGAAGCCCTGAAACCTGATGACAGAGTCAAGTCTTAATTATTTCACTGCTTCTCATTGTAATAAAAACTTCCAGCAAGTGTCCATGTCTATCAGTTTCATTCAGTAGTGGTTACTGCTGTGAGGGCAGTGGAGTGGCTGGTTGCTGTTAAGTACTGGGATGTATCCCTTTTTTCTAGAAAGGAAGCACGGAGACTAATAACCAAACCCTACTCCCACACATCCCTGTGTTCCCAAAAGCCACAACTGTTATCTCATGAGTGGAAAAAGCCCCCAGCAACAGTGTAGTTATGCACTGTCATTAACATTTGTAGAAAACCCAAAGTGTAGTGATACCGTGAAATTCAGGGTTAAAATAAATTCAAGGGATATTGCACTGATTATTCCTTTTCAGGTTAAATTCAATAAAAAGCTTCTATTTTTAAAATTTACCTGAAGTTTACCACAGAATTTAGTGTCCAAGTGTTACAGAAACCAAAGCCAGCTGTGATACAGAACTGCAGCCCAACTTGTAGTACAGTACAAGAGGAGTTTGACCATTATTCATTGACATTATCTTTCTCAAACACCCACCATTTCCCCAAACAAATACTAATTAAACAACCTTATTCAGAAAAAAAAAAGTGTATAGAAGTTTGTCCATCTCAAACTGGTCTCCAATTTGCTGACATATGAAAGATTGCAACCTTAATTCAGTTGCCTTGTTTGTCTCTATTATGATAGCCTAATAATTACATGATCACATACTCTTTTTTCCACATGACCCTTGTCTCATTCAGTGTACAGGGTAGATTGTGCTCTGGGACTGAATCAAGGTTGTCTACTGATGGGGGCTACTGCCTTTAAGGTGTCTCTCACCTCATTCATTGCAGAAGCTGAAAGGTGTGTACTGACTGAGGCAACGGACTGCAGGAAGACAAAGGATAGTCTGTCTCCCTATTAAGGCATTTGAATGCTACCTTGGAGAATTAGATTCTCTCTCTGCCCCTACTACAGAGTTCCTATGTGAAGCAGGACAAGTCACTTAAACCAGATTTTTCACAAATGGCCACTAACTGTGTGTTCCTCATTTTCTGGGTGTCTGACCTGAGAGACTGTGGGGTTTGTTTTGTAGAAGTGCCAAGAACTCAAAGCTGAAACTGAAGTCAACGGGAGCTGTGCTCTGAACAAGTGAAGTACTATATCATGCTAAATACTCAGGCTGCGGGGTGGGTGGGGACAGAAAAGGGGGGAGAAAGAGGGAGAAATCAGGCCTAGGCATCTCATACTAGGCACCCAAAAGTTAGTGGACACTTCTGATCTTAGTCTTTCTATGCCTCAGTTCTCCATCTCTAAAACGGGGATAATACCAATACAACTCACAGGAGTGATGTGAAGACATATCTTTGTGAAGCATTCAGATATTATAGTCATAAGCACTGTATAAAAGTCAATGAGGAAGTTGGTAATTCTGTATGCAGAGCATAATTTGAACAGTATGCAGTTAATAAGGCATGCGGCTATGAGGATAAAATGAAATACTGAATGGTAGCTAATTCAGTTCATGTTGTTCAGCCTGTGCACTGAATGAGGCAGTGGTTCTGTGAGGAAAAAACAACCTGGGGTGATGTAATTAAAGACGATCATAATGCAGACATAGAAGGAGACCAAATAAGGTTGCACAGGAAACTAATTATGGCATTTCATAACTTTTGAGTGGTTCACTTTGGAACATTAATGTTCTATAGTTTTTAGTGTTTAATTATATGTAGTTTGCACAATGCAGCCAAGGTTACACTGCTGGGAAATCAGTATTTATTTCCACAACTCAGATGTTTAGCACTCCCCACTGTTTATTACCATAACCCTCAATACAATGCTTTGTATTTTGTGTAGCACCTGTGCTCTCAAAACTGCAACGCTCTATTCTGGGCATAAGACTATACTCTTCTATTTTTTGTAAAATTAGTTCTTGGATGGCTGAAACAATGCCAGACCTCCATTCCATCTACCTCTCCTCACCTCATCTTTCTCTCTCCTCCCTATTCATGCATGTCTTCTCCTATTTTATTACTGTTACTCCAACCCAAACATGTTATGTCTATGTAGTATTGTCTGGTCTTGCGGCTTTGACAAATTACATAAATCTTTTAGAGATCCCACGAAGCATGTGATTTTTGGAAACATATCCAAGCTGTAAGGCATGTACCTTTTTGAACTTTTCATTGTGCTTCTTTATGAAAAAAAAAAAAATCAATAAAAATTTAAACAAAAAAACTGAAATGCAACATATAGATATTTTTGAGCAAAAGTAGACTAAAACAAAACATACGGATCTCCAGCCCCTGATAAGTCTGTTCCATTTTCCTCATAATCTGGAAAGAAATCCTCTCTGTCAAGCAACTCTTGATATTTCTCTTGATAATCTACAAAAGAAAAAAAATTTAAGTTTATACATAGTCTACTTTTAACATATGATTGTTTCTCAGAGGTCTTGCAAAATTAGAAAATAATTTAAAATAGAGTAAGATTAGTCCAGCACCAGTAGCGTAGCAAGGGGGGGGAAATGGAGGAGCAGCTGCTCCCCCACCGAGCACAAGTGGTGCTTTAATTTTACTCACTCGGGAATGGGGAAAAAATAAAAAAGGTGCCACCCGCTGCGGCACTTTTACTGATGGGGCGGCATTCCGGGTCTTCGGCAATGGGACCTTCACTCGCTTCAGGCGTCTTCGGTGGCACTGAAGCTTCATTGCCGAAATGCCACCGAAGACCTGCGGAGCAAGTGAAGGTCACGTCGCTGAGGTGCCACCAAAGACCCAGAGCACTGCCCCTTCAATAAAAGCACCGCAGCGGGTGGCTCCTTTTTTTTCCCCCCGTTCCCCTTCTTCCCTCCTGGCTATGCCACTGTCCAGCACCCAATGATGCAGTATAAACATGGCCTTTTTATTAGACTCTATAAACAATGAGATATGTGTAACGCAGGGAAGTGATCTTCCTTTCTAATTTCAATGTTGCATGCAGTGTTGTCATTAATATCCTGGGACCTTCACAGCTATAACAAGGTGGATGAGGTAGTATCTTTCACTGGACCAACTTCTGTTGATGAGATGGATATGTTTTCGAGCTTACACAGAGCTCTTCTTCAGGCCCGGGAAATATACTCAGAATGCCATAGCTAAATACAAGATGGAACAGATTTGTTTAGCATAGCTGACACATATTTCAAGGGACCATTCAAGATGAAGTGGCCCATTAGCACCCCTCTAGTAATAGGGAGGAAAGGAAGGGAGGGGGGAAAGCAACTGAGGGGTTGTTAGTGGGTTATAGATTGTTGCAATAAACCATAAATCCAGTCTCTCTATACAGTCCATGATTTTTAAAATGTCTAGAAAAGTTATGAATTTAAGCTCGTCTTTTGTAAGTGTTCTGCAAGTTTCCTTTGATGAGGAGGATTGAAATAGTGATCCCTTTGTTGAAAAAAAAAAAAAAAAAAAGTGTTCACGCACAGGTGATAGGGTGTTTTTTGTCTTTTCATTTTCTTGTGAGAGTTCATTCAAGAGCATAATGACTGTCTGGTTTCACCCAAATAGTGGCTATTGGGGCATTTAGTGCAGTAGACCACATGTGATAGGCATGTGTGTCTCATGGATCAAGAAAGGGGTGTTATGGAGGGTGTTAATCATTGCAGCAGTAGTGATATGTCTGCAGGTTTTGCATTTATTGTTCTGGCAGGGTCTGGTGCTGCTTTGAGTTGGTGTGTCCTGGTTTGTAGCACCAGACTCTAAAAACCATGGACTAAACAGACACTGGATTTATGGCTTATTACTACAATCTATAGCACCCTCCCCCACCCCCAGATAGTCTCTGAAAGAGATATGAGCCAAAGTCATGTCTGCCCAAGCCTAATGGGCTCTTTTGACCTAGTTCAGCTCTTTTCAGGGTAAAATTCTCCCAAATGATAACAGATCATGTCACAGGAGAGAAGAATAAGGAGTGCACATAAAATACAAGATGTCTTTATTCCTTCTCCATTAGCTAGAAAACAGGAAAACAACAAAGCAGGATGAGCCAGCTATCCCCCCTTAGAGAGGGAGTGATGTAAGAAGAGCTTTGCTTTTTCTCGGGTCCCCATCTGTGGGCACACTGGAAGGAATCAAATCACTTGTTTGTGTTATCATCTTCACACTACTTGTCATTGAATCTGCATTAATTTCCATTATTTAAAAATCGTTTATACTTCGTGCCTATTTGGACAGGGCCTCCTAAACAGTCATTTTCCTAAGAAAAATATAGCTATACTAAGCTGGAGACATACCTGGGTCTGCTGCAGTGAAAGGAACACCCTCAGAGGTGTAAAATGTTGGTTCATTCTAAAATTGAAATGACACAGTAAATTATACACATATTTAATATAAACAGGATAATCACTTTGCCTTTACTACTTCCAGAACATCTATCAAGGTTAACAAAATTTCTGTGCATTTCTTTATGAATATACATCAACTTGAACATTTGAAGTTTCCGAGTATATTCATACCATAAAATAGTTGGGGTCATTTTCAGGTGTTGCTTCCCTATATGTTGAGGTTACATGAACTCTACCCCAGTTACTTGAGCGTAGTTCTACTAGTTTCAGTAGCATCTGTTTTACATCTCTGCAAATAGACAAAAAGCACCAAGGACTGGTTAAGTACTTTGTATTAAAATGTGAAAAAAAAAAAAACAAAAAAAACCCCAAGATTCTTTACAATCCAACGCCTCTAACACTGCATATGCTACTATTTAAGTCAAAGCCCCTTAAAATAATTTAAAGAGCATGCTTCACACATATTTATAGATAAAGGTAGGGGGAAGAGAAACAGTTGTTAAACCAGTAAGATATCAAAACCCTAGTAGTTACTAAACAAATCTACAGTAAAATGGTTTTAGGAAATCCAGCTATTTTGCCACCACAATTGATTTTGAATGAACACATATGTGAGCTAGTTTCTTACCATGGATGTAGTGAAGTAATTCTGATTGTATAACGTAATCAATTACGGGAAACACGTATGCAAGAGAATCACATTGAAATGTTAAATATAGCCCCCCAGGATATTACATCTTCCACTTATGTATGACTAAACAGTATACATAATATTAATACATTCAAATAATGTTTTACATCTTTACTCGCTTATGTGTTGCACAATACAATTACAAATGGCAAGTTCTCGCCCTATTTTAGCTAACACATCCACTTAGAATCAGTGCAATACGAAACAAACAACAAAAAACTATTACATTTATAAGCAACTATTTATAAAATTATTGGCTGTAGTGTGCTTGGGGAATGGGAAAGTATGACATGTCCAAACTGTCTTCATTCCATACAATCTGCCTCAGAAAAATCCTCCATATCTTTTGGCTCAGAATAATCTCAAAATCAAGATCTATTGACATAGTGCAGCCAAGAGGATCTGAGCACCAATCACTGCCAGGAGGCGCTGGAGACTGATTGGTCATGTGCTTCGAATGGAAACTGATTCCATGACCAGAGTAGCAATAAGATGGACACCTGAAGGCAAGCGAAAACGAGGCCGCCTGAAAACAACATGGTGAAGAGCTGTGGAAGCCAACCTGGAAAACCTGGGGCACAGCTAGGGAACCATTTAAAGACTTGCCAGAAACACACAGGAGTAGAGGAGCTTTGTCACCGCCCTAAACACCAGAGGTGTTATAGAAATATATTGTAAGACAATACAAGAACAGTCATCATCATCATCATGTTCCCATTACACCTCTTATGAGTAAGATGAAGATTTCCCAGATGTCTACTGTATGACTGTCTAGGTTTGAGGAATCTTTCCCAAAAAACTTTAGTTGTTTAACTCGATCATCATCATTTTGGACTTCTAGCTGAAAGTATTGCTTATAGTCCATTTTTTCCCTTACCTATTTTTGTGAAGGAAGATATTGTAGTTTAATCAATCAATGGCAATGAAATGTGTGCAAAGACAGAAAAAAAATTAAAAATGTCAGATTTCCAAGCTCACTTGTTCTAAAAAAAATAAAATTATTGATAAGCATATAGCATGATAAAATCATGAAAAGTAACAACTCTCAAATTATTTAAAGTTGAGTGTTAACGGTAAGCAAAATCCAAGATACTACAAAGGCTTTTTATTTCTGTAAAGTGGCTAAAGTTGGTGCAACAAGAACAAAACAATCCAATTATGTTCAGGAGGTCACAGTACTGGGTAATTGGAGGACATGGTTTTCTTTATAAAGTTACACTTTGAAGACAATAAATCTTTCAGATTTGTTTTGTTCCACGATTTATTTTGGATAAATTCTCTTTCCCCATCAGGGTCTGGATGCAGGGAGATGATTTTATAATACTTTCTCTCAACTAGATCTACAGAAGGCACAAGCTCAGGGATTTGATTTTTCCCCTCATAGTTAAAAAGATAATTGAAAATAGACAGTTCTTCCATGTCCAGTAAAATATCAAACCTGCAGCAAGACTGAATCAAGTAGAGTCTGTAACATTCTTTTTTATGTCAGCATTGCCATCTGTGATTTTATATCAAGATGACAATTTCACTAATTATTACCCCTCCCACTGAAAAGCCTGCATAAGAAAGCTGAGGGGGGGATGAAAACTCAACAATATTCACTTATCTGAATTTATCTTTGACTTTTTCCTCTGGTGAGAGGCTTTGGTTACCATGGCTTTTGGAGGCTGTAGGTCCTCCCATTCCCAGTGATCTTGGGGATCCATAAAAATCAATCTCCTTCCATGCAAAGCCAGAAGCTCTCAGGTGTAATACCTGCCACAGATGCTACTGAGGAGCAACAAGACTCCTGCAGGGACAACTACTGATCTACTGGCCTTCCTCCCTCTGACAGGAGACCTGCTGTAATTGTCTGGATCCCAATATGGCTGTGTAACAGCAGCCTTGGAAGGACTCAGAAGGATGGAATAAACTCCTGCCCAGATTTCTGTGTAGGAGTCCAGAAGCTGAAAGCAGTACAGTGACATTTACCTAGCCACTCCTCCATTGTTTCTCCAACCTCTAATCATATCCATAAGAGACAGAGAGTGTACTGTGGAGGCAGAATAATCATTGGGGGATGATCAGTGACACTGAATAAAGTCAATAAACCCTCATATTAGTGAAGTCAACCTCCCTCACAATGTCTTTAATCAACATGTTCTATGCAAGATACTCTAGCAGGAACAGTTTTGCCACTTATAGTTATAGCATCCAACATGTCATCTTAGAAAACTAATCTTAACTCTTCTGCACAGCACTTCATTTTGAAAGTGTTGTTGGTTCAAATTAATGAATATAATGAAGAGCTATATTAGCAGTAAAATATACAATATTCATGGTATTCTATAGTAACCATTGTATATGGTATATAAGTTTGCAAGGTGGTAAATTGTGAACAAAATCAAGAAATACCTTAACTGACAAAGTTTCTTCAACAAGTGCAATAATTATAAATGTCCACTATAGAAGTATAGCACTGAGAAGGTATTTTAACACCTAAGCTTAAAATCTTTATTAATTGCTTAAAATATCTGATTTATACATGTACAAAATTTCCTAATTCTTTAGAAACAGGATTGTTTGTATGGGAATGTTCTGGCATAAAGTATATTACCTCATGCCCCATAAGAACAAAGACCATTAAGGTTACTATAACTCTGAAAAGAATGCATTCTGCACATTGACATACTTACTATTTCTACTGTATTCAAATTCACATACAGCTCTGAAGAAGAAGTAGGAAAACCCCACACATGAGTAAGGGAAAGCAGTGAAGAATTAATGATCAACTAATTTTTTTTCCCGCACCTGCTGCAGTTCGCATCCAGGACAACATTTTCAATTCTCTGAACCATTTCATCCATATCAGTCTTTCCTTTTTCTTTCCATGCATCTTCCAAAACTGACCCGGTCAACTAAAGAAAAGAAAGAAAAAAAGCATATTTTATTAATACAAAAAGCATGTAAGTACACTACATAAAATCTTAAAAAGCAAAGTTACAGTTCATGGAATTCTGTGACAAGCGTAGACGCATTCTTTGACTACCCTAAAGGAAAAGCTAACCTTGATTTTCTAGAGGTCTTTGATTTCATAACATTACAGACCGTATAAGTTGATGAATTCTCATTAAATTGAGTTGGCAGTTCATCAAACAGCTGGCCTTTGGTTTCTGGAAGTTTCCACTCGTTAATGCTGCTTAGAAGTTGAATGAACAGCCCTATTGCCATTTATGTTATCTTCAGGACTTTACAACTAACCACAATTTGAAAATAACTCTTCAATAAACTCACAAGGCTTTAAAGCATTCACATAAGGTTCACTCTTTAAACGTGTGCACACAACCTGAAGGTATTTTTCAAGTAACAAGGACTTTTCTATTTTACTATTTTTATGATAATTATTTCCCTTCAAAAGAGGGATATATCACTGGGTTTGCCCAAAAACCCACATATCACTGGGAAATAAGGAGCTCTTCCTAAAGTACTTAGTGTAGGCATTACCTCATAGGCCTTGCAATTAGGCCAAAATACCATGAGAAAGATAAACTTCAATGTTATCTCAAAATTAAATTCTGCAATAAATGTAATATTTAGATTTATAACAAAAAGCTAAACAAACTGGTACTAAATTCCCAAATTCCATATTTAAAAAACAAAAGGCTTTTTCACAATATCTGAAATTAAAGAGAAAAAGAACACAGTTTGTATGCAAGGTTAGAACTTCCATGAATCACAAAAGACCAATATGGCTACAGATATGACAGAAGAAAGCAGTATGATTAGCCCTTACCTGAAATTTTGACTTTTGACTCATTTGAAATTCTATCCCTGAAAGATTTCAACCCTTATTACTAAAATGTAATACATCTATTTTTTCCTATAGAACTTCTGATTGATGCATTTTATGGCAATTGCTAATGTTGGTCTATCATGTATAAAGCTAGACTAAACAAACAGACTTCAATTCCAACCAGATTGATCTGGCCCTTCTTCACTCTCGGGAATCTAAATTGAGTACAATGCACCTTACTGTTGACAGCATAAAAAAAAATATCAAGGCCATCTTGACTGCTCTGTGCAGGGATTAACAATATCTTGGCACTCTCAAGCTATGGTTACACTCAAAACTTCAAAGCGCTGCCGCGGGAGAGCTGCCGCAGCAGCGCTTTGAAGTGCAAGTGTGGTCACAGCGCCAGTGCTGGCAGAGAGCTCTCAGTGCTGCAAGTACTCCACCTCCTCATGGGGATTAGCTTGCAGCCCTGGGAGCCGCGCTCCCAGCGCTGCGGCACTGTTTACACTGGCGCTTTACAGCGCTGTATCTTGCAGCGCTCGGGGGGTGTTTTTTTTCACACCCCTGAGCGAGAAAGTTGCAGCGCTGTAAAGCGCCAGTGTAGCCAAGGCCTCAGAAGAGCCAGGATTTGCCTGTAGTCCTTGTCAAAATTTCCCCTGCCTCCACTATTGTGTACTGCACACTAGCTGGTTGATGACCTACAGTCTCAGAGTTGCTATATTTCACTGGTGCTATATATTGTTAAACTGTTTTGGGATCCTTTGAGATTATAGTTACTATATACAAAGTAAAATATTTTTAAAGTTACAGTGCTATATTTTCTGTAGTTAGAAAATGCCACTTAATTGTTGCCAAGTTAAATCCCATATAATACCCAATTAACAAAAGATAGCAACATTTCTTTTAATATAGAACGATTCTGCTGGTACCACCGTTTTAGATGAATGATTTTGAAATGCATGTTTGTCCTGATGACTTCAAAAAACAAACAAAAAAAATATCAAGTCTACTGTATTTTGTTAAGCCAACTACAATCAAATATTTGATTAGTAGTTTTAACTTGTAACTGAG
This sequence comes from Gopherus flavomarginatus, assembly GCF_025201925.1. Taxonomy (NCBI): domain Eukaryota; kingdom Metazoa; phylum Chordata; order Testudines; family Testudinidae; genus Gopherus; species Gopherus flavomarginatus. The sequence goes on from NC_066619.1 coordinate 31,139,202, forward strand.
GGCAGATATCCATGGTTACTGGAAGCCAGAGAGTTATTTGTATTACCTTAATGGAAAAGGCCATTCATATATTTCTACACAGACTTCATAAACTACTCAGGATCTTTCATCAGGTGTAGTAAATATTCAACCACAAATCTATGTAAAACAGATTAAATGCTGTTTGAAAGACACAATGAAGTGTGAAATGCAAAAAGAAGCTATATAAGTCTTATGTAGCTTGCCTATATAAGACTTGCCTATACTCCCTCACTTACTTTTTGAAAATAAGCTCAACTCCGCCCCCAAATCTTGATGCTGCAGACATAAACAAACCTTCATAAAAGAGCTCCACATTTTTAATTTATATTAGTTCTAATGTAGATATTTTAAGAAATTCCAAGCTTGGACATTTAAATGAAGATTTAAAAGCCTAGATTTAGTACCTAAAGAAAATGACTTTTCAGAGCGCTGAGCATCTGCAGCACCCAGTCAGCTCATAAATAAGCCATAGGGAGCCCAGCACTTGTGAATATCAGGCTGCTTAATTAAATGCTTAAATATGATTTCAGAAACCTAAACTTAAATAAAATTCAAATTTGGATATGTATGTGAAGTAGAGGCTGTTTTTGGCTTATTTCTAGCTGTAAAAACCCTAGATGATATCATAGAAGCAGTTCTCAGAACAACATCATGATCTCCTGTTCTCCAACACCAATTATACTTGTGATGTTACAACCATTGCTGTAACTAGACATCATCCCAAGAGAAAAGTGAATTTTTCTTAAATTGCAATAGTTAAAGATGAACTACTTAGATTCTCAATGAATTGCAGAAGTTATGTGCAGACTCAAACAATGCAAATGAATTTTACATTTTAAAACAACCAACCAACCAAAAAAACACAACCACCCCCCAACTAATTGCTCCTTTACTTATCTGCCAAAACTTCCAACTGTTCTATGCAGTGTTGTTGTAGCCATGTCAGTCTCAGGATATGAGAGATAGACAGGTGGGTGAGAATATATTTTATTGGACCAACTTCTGTTGATTAGAGAGACAAGCTTTTGAGCTTACAAAGAGCTCTTCATGTTTGGGAAACTTACGCAAGGTCTACACTACACACCTTATTTTGGCATAACTATGTTGCCCAGGGGTGGGAAAAATCCAGTGCTATCTTGGCAGGAGAGGGCTTCTCATGGAGGTGGTGTTATTAAGCCAATGGGAGAGCTCTCTTCTGTCTGCTTAGAGTGTCTACACTGACGCTGCATCGACCTAACTACATTGACATAAGCACTATGCCTCTCGTAAAGGTGGAGTTAAGTTGGTGTAGTGGGCAAGTTACATGGGAGGGAGCTACATTTCAGTATAGGCGCTTACAGAGTTAGGTCAAAATAAGCTGCCTTACATCTAATTAACTCTGTAGTATAGATCAGTAGTCATAGCCAAATACAAGATGGAACAGATTTAGCATAAGTACTTAAGACATTTTTAAAAAGGACCATTCAAGGCGAAGTGGCCTGCTAACACCCCTCCAGACATAGGGTAGGAAGGGAAGCAGGAGGGAGAAACAGCAACTGGGCAGGGGGAGAGAGTGTTAGCAGGCTATAGATTGTTGTAATAAGCCATAAATCCAGTGTTTCTATTTAGTTCATGATTTTAGTGTATAGTAAAGTTTTGAATGTAAGCTCCTAGTCTCATCTTTTGAAAGTGTTGTGGGTTGTAGGTCTCCTTTGAAGAGGATGACAGGTAGGAGCTTAAATTCATAACTTTGCTAGACACCAAAAATCATGGACTGAATAGAGACACTGGATTTATGGCTTATTACAACAATCGATAACCCATTACCAACCACCCAGCTGCTTTCTTCCTCCCCAGGACTGAAGGGGGTATGAATGGGCCATTCTACCTTGAATATTCCCTTCAAATGTGTTAACTACTTATGCTAAACAATCTGTTTAATCTTGTATTTAACTGTGAGGCTAACTTTGAGACTTTGTCTACAGCAGCGGTTCTCAACCTTTTTGGGCTCAGGACCCATTTGTAAATGTTCATGTCCTGTCATGAAGCACTAAATCAGAGGTTGGCAAACTACGGTCCAAGGGCCACATCCAGCCTGCGGGACCCTCCTACCCGGCCCCTGAACTTTTGGCCTGGGAGGCTAGCCCCAGCCCCTCCGTGCTGTTCCCCCTCCCCTGCAGCCTCAGCTCACTGTGCCACCAGTGCAATGCTCTGGGTGGCAGGGCTGTGAGCTCCTACCAGGCAGTGCAGTTGCAGAGCCATGGCCTGACCCAGTGCTCTGTGCTGCGCGGTGGAGGGGCTGACTGCTGCCTGTCCTGGTGCTCTGGGCAGAGTGGCTGTGGCGCCACCAGCCACCATGCTTCAGGTAGCATGCTAAGGGGGCACAGAGCGGGGGGGGTTGGATAGAGGGCAGGGGAGTTTGGGAGGGGGTGGTGTCAGGGGCGGGGGTGTGGGTAGGGGTCAGGGCAGTCAGAGGCCAGGCAGCAGGGGGGTTGAATGGTAGCAGGATCCTGGGGGCAGTCAGGAAAGTGATCGGGTGGTGAGGGGCACTCAGGAGAATGGGTTCTGGGGGTGGTCAGGGGACAGGGAGTGGGGGTGTGTGTGGATGAGGCAGGGGTTCTGTTGGGGCTATCAGGGAACAGGGGGAGGCTGGATGGGGCAGGAGTCCCAGGGGCACCATCAGGGGGCGAGAATCAGGAGGGTTGGGATGGGGGCAGGAGCTGGCCCAAGCCTGGCTGTTTGGTGAGGCACAGCCTCCCCTAACCAAGCCCTCAATAAAATTTCAGAAACGCAATGTGGTGGTAGAGGCCCTAGGGTGGTTTCAGCTGAATCCTGCTCTGCACTCACCCAACAGCGATTACTCCTGCAGCTCTTGTGCTGTGCTGCTGGCTGGGCTTGGCACTCTGCTCCGGCATTGCAACACCACTCCAGTTTGGCCCTGCCTCCTTGACTGGACCAAATTTGTGTGAGTGGAGTTGTGACCAGGCTCATTGGGTTGCAGTGCCACTCAAATTTGGCATACCCAGACTTCCGTCGTCATGATAACTAGGCCAAACCTGAGGGGTTCTGGGACCCCACAGGTTGCAGTGCCTGTAATAGGTAGACAAGCCCAGCCATCCCTTTGGGACAGGAGCTGCCATGCAACCTTTTGAAACATTCTGGAGACCCAATGTTGGGTCCCGATCCATGGGTTAAAAACCTGGTCTACACTATCAACTTATGTCAGTATAGCTACATCACTCAGAAAAAATCCACCCCCCTAAGCAATGAAGTTATACCAACCTAACCCCCACTGCAGACAGCACTAAACTGACAGGAGGGCTTCTCCCTTCGACATAGCTACTGCCTCTCGGGATACCCGCATGGATGGGAGAAAGGAGTAAGCAATGTCTTCACTAAGTGGTGCAGCTGTGCTGCAGCAGCGCTGTTCATGTAAACAAGCCCTGAGTAAGTTTTCCAGAACCCAAGAAGAGTTCTGTGTGCAAAGGAGCAAATGCTTTTCAAATGTTTTGAAACACCAACATATCTGCATTTGTTATGGCTACACATAAAAAATTGTATTATAGATAATCTGCAGTTTACCAGCAGAAACTATAGCAACTGCCATATTGCATTCCTTGCAGTCAATGTTTTCTCTCGTTATCTCAGAGAGAACTATCAAAAAATATAGCAATCACTTTAAGGAGCTATTTTAACATGAAAATATGAAAGCAATAATAATGAACTAGCAATTTTCTTTAATATAACTTGGTGTTAATCGATCTCAGAGAACTTATATTTTCATATAAGAAGGCAGTGTTGGTCAAGTACTTACTTTCATACAGCAGGGCAATCTGGTTATATTATGACAAAACCTGCAACATTTCATGAACATTTAAGTTTACAAAAAGTAGCAGTTTCTTTTAAAAGTATATTGTAAGAAAACACTGAATACTGAACTCTTCCTACCTTCAGTAACTTTACTGCACAAATCAAATTGTTGTCCACAGGATTAGAAAAAAGCGCGTTCAGTAATTCCCGAAGGCCAGTCTGCAGAATCTCTGCTCGCATTACTTGTCCTTTCGTTCCCTTAATCTACAAATGACCAAAAACCATGTCTGAACACTTAAAATATAGATTCAAATTATTTCTAAAGTTTGCTATAAAGGTTTCCCCTCTTCAATTCTGTACAGGTCGATATGATAGTTGGACTTGACTGGTGGACGAATATGAAAAAGTTTTTATTAAACTCCGAATAAAAATAAATAAAATCTAAAGTAGCTTTTCTATAAAATTTGACATACAGCATACTTACTGGATAGTATTGCATAACGACTGTATTAGCACTTGTTTGGGAGGACCTACACAAATGCTTGTGTGACTTCCTCATTCATGAGTGACAAAGGTCATCCCAAGCTCTTGAGAATAAAAACCCTTTCTACTATACCATTGTGCACCCTGTCTCCCCTCCAGCTCACATTTGGAAAGTTCTCTTTGTAATCAGAAGTTCTAGAAACTGTTTTTTAAAATAAAGGTTAGATTCTGCAAGAGCTGATGGCTGTCACCTGGGAAAAGTCAAACTGCCATCAGCAAATGGCTTGTTTGAGGTCTAGTTATAAACAAATTAATGTGCAATACATACATTTCTTTTGTGATTAGGTTCCCCAAAACGGCAAAGCACATACTTAACTTATTGGAACATTCAATTAAATTGAAACATGCACCAAATTTAAAAGCCAGTGAAAGGAAATATATACTTTCTAAAAATCTCATCACACATTTACCTGTGAAACTCACCATGGTAAGATTTTATATATGGAAAATGAACTGGCATGCTTCAAGGCATAAGCCAAGTTCTAACTGATAAGAGTTAGGAAGGAACTTCCCCTATCAGCTGGTTCTTGGATTTGAGTACAGTAATATATATTGTGGTGGTTTCACCAGGCAAAACTCTCATTTCAAAACAAAGAGAGGAGACACCTCATGTTGACTGGTCTGCCCTAGCTTAAGACAGACAGACAGCATCCACATCAAATACTGACTTTAAGAAAGCTGCTCTTATAATTTAGTAGAAGCATTTTTAGTGTCTAAAACGGCTTGTTCTTGTGTTGTTTTCTGAGACTCTGATGATAATGAATCAGTTTTGAAGTTCCTAGATGGTTAAAGGTTCAATGACATAAAAGATTAATATAATTTGATCTTCTATTTTAATGTGTTTTTTAAAAAAAGAAATTTTTAATGAGTAATAAAAAAGGGCCATGATACAGAACTTTTCTTACCTCCAGGTTAAGATAAAGTTCAGCTAAGAACAGCACAAAAGTATGAAATCTTTTTCGAGTAGCCTCATCACCTTTTGCTGCTTGATCTCTGTTTTCATACTCCGTTCGACACCTACAAAAACATCTTCAGAATCAAACTATTGTTACCGCTAGAAATTCTAGTGTTCATAAGAGATAGCATGTTAAACAGTTAAAATGCTGTGAACTACTAAACTGGATAGAAAATCTCTCAAGGACATTGAATACAGGACATCAATAAAAAAGGGACTAATTCATGAAGGAATGTATAAACTTCATACAGACAAAATGAATTTTTTTCTTTTATATTAACTAAAGTTGTATGATTTAAAAAAAAAAAAAAAAGGCAAAGTGTTTTCTAGTCCTGAAAGAATGGAAGCAGACAGCAGAATGGAACAGAATACATTATTTTTTTAAAATTATATCACTGAGATATCAGAGGGGTAGCCGTGTTTGTTGCTCTTTACAGATCCAGACTAAGAGAGTCCTGTGGCACCTTATAGACAACAGAAGTACTGGAACATAAGCTTTTGTGGGTGAATACCCACTTTGTCAGATACATGCTGAAGTGGGTATTCACCCATAGAAGCTTATGCTCCAATATGTCTGTTGTCTATAAGGTGCCACAGGACTCTTAGTCTGGATCTGTAACGAGCAACAAACACGGCTACCCCTCTGATATCTCAGTGATATAATTTTAAAAAGTTAATGTATTCTGTTCCATTCTGCTGTCTGCTTCCATTCTTTCAGGACTAGAAAACACTCTGCCTTTTATATATTATTTCCCTACATTGTCTCTATACAAGTTAAATATTGTTAAGTTGGTCCAAGAAGATGCAACTTACACACAGTAAGAAGTTGAATAGGGATACTTTAAATCATAGTTTCTCATATCCTCCTGTTAGTGGCTTCGTGTGCAACACCACAGACTATTTTACACCACTTATAAACGTGTATCACACATATAACCTTAGCCCATCAGTTATAAAATGATTGATATGTATAGTTTAATTGTAAATCAAAAGGTGATGGCGAACTAAAGTTGAATGGAAATACAGAACAAAAGATGAAAGGGAATAGAGGTAGTTTTGTATAGAACTCTAAGTACCCGTACCAAACAAGGTCTTTGGAAATGTGCATACCAGTACACAGCAACAGAGAATCTCATGGACCAATCCTTTCCATTATCAAACACTGTCAGTGATAATTTGATGGAACGGAAAAGGGACTTGGCTGTGAACTGAGGAGTATGGTTGATTTAGGATTATGTTTGGATAGAAGAACATGCAAGTTAAGGTTGGCATAAATATTAATGTTATTTCCTGGATTTTCAGTGTCAACATTGATAAGAAAACCACATGAGCAACCTTAACTAGTGTTTTCTAGATGGACTAACAAGGCAAATTTTCCTGAAACACATTTGTGTCTCTAAGCACAGTTCTAGAGAGCTGAGCATGATTGTGGTTTAACTGATTGATTTGGGGACTGGGAACCATAAACTTTTAATCTGAAATACTGAAGCGGATTTGCTATATTGGTCTTGGGCAAGTCTTATTCTCCCTGCTTCTTTCAAGCGTAAGCTTCTATAGCTTTTCTTCCAAAGTGCTATCTGTGATGCTGGCAGATGAGGTGCCAGCTCATGCCAAGGCCCCTAAGCCTCACTGAACACAGACAAATGCATTGCTGGAAACCAATCTGGCTCACCTGTGTGTTACTATTGTTAAAATAGATATTAGAGTTTTAAGAATGTATTTAGACTTTATGAAATGCTTGTATGATGCTGCATGTATTAATCTTACTAATATTATCCGCATTATCAGGTGATATGTAAGTGTTTGCTCTGCAACTATAAAAAGTTTGCTAAGATTGTAAACCCCACAGCCAGGAGAGAAGCATTATCAAGTGCGATGTACTAGTTTACCGCAAGAGACACATCTCCTCCCCCAACAAAAGAAGGCCCATAGACACCAGACAAACCATTATGGAACATCAGTGGACAAAATATTTCGTTGATTGCTTCCCTCACACCTATTAGGACAACAGGGGACTGGACTAGATGACCTCTTGAGGTCCCTTCCAGTCCTACGATTTTATGATTGTAGGTGCACAAGCCCTCATCCCACAGAAGACTGAATGGGAATACAAATCCATGTTAAGGAGAAATCTCATCACTATGCTGCTTGGAATTGGAAGAGGGCAACAGTTCTAAGCATAAGCCAGGGATCCCCAAGTCACTTAGTTTGGTTAGCCCTAAAAGGCTTCTAGTGCTTGCATATATAGCAGCTACTATCACATTTTTGGAACGTAAGACTGTAATTCGTGTGTGTTTATGGTTATCTGCTTTAACCCTTGTAAACAACATTTCTTTTTCCTAATTAATAGATCTTTAGTTAGTTTATTACAGAATTGGCTACAAGCATTGTCTTTGGTGAGAGATCTAAGGCATAACTGACCTCTGGAAAGTGACCGGCCCTTTAGGATTTGGAGTAACCAGAATATCATCGTGACTTTGGTGGAAGGGATCGTCTATTACAAAGGCAGGCTTGCATGGGAGACAAGATAAACTGGAGTGCCCCAGGGGACTGTCTGTTATAGTGCTTGTCAAGTTCACATTTGTTACTTGATTGGAGAACTCTAATACAAAAACATTATGGCTGCAGATTAATTGCAGCTAACTTATGCAATTAACAAAAAAATTAATCGTGATTAATTGCACTGTTAAACAATAGAATACACATTGAAATTTCTCTATATTTTCAAATATATTGGATTTAAATTACAAAACAAAGTGTACAGTACTTTAAATTATTCTTATTACAAATATTCTCACTGTAAAATGATAAAATAGTATTTTTCAATTCACTTCATACAAGTACTGTAGTGCAATCTCTTTATAGTGAAAGTAACTTACAAATGTAGATTTTTTGATACATAACTGCACTCAAAAACAAAAAAAACAAACAAAGTAAAACTTTAGAGTCTACAAGTCTACTTAGTCCTACTTCTTGTTAAGCCAATTGCTAGGATCAGCAAGTTTGTTCACATTTATGGGAGATACTGTTGCCTGCTTCTTATTTACAATGGCACCAAAAAGTGAGAAGAGGCATTCACATGGCACTTTTGTAGCTGGAGTTGCAAGGTTTTTACAAATGTTTAGCATAGATGGCACGTATGCCCTTTCATGCTTCAGCCACCATTCCAGAGGACATGCTTCCATGCTGCTAATGCTCATTAAAAAAATTAAATGTGTAAATTAAATTTGTGACTCAACTCCTTGGGGGGAGAACTATATGTTTCCTGTTCTGTTTTACCTGCATTCTGCATATATTTCATGTTATAGCAATCTCAAAGGATGACCCAGCACGTTTAAGAACACTTTCACAGCAGATTTGACAAAATGCAAAGAAGGTATGAATGCGAGATTTCTAAAAACAGCTACGGCACTCGTCCCAAGCTTTAAGAATCTTTAGTGCTAACCAAAATCTGAGAGGGATGAGGTATGGAGCATGCTTTCAGATGTCTTTAAAAAAAGCAACACTCCGATGAGGAAATACAGAATCCAAACCACCAAAAAAGAAAATCAACCTTCTGCTGGTGGCATCTGACTCAGATGAGAGAAAATGAACATGTGTCGGTCCGCTCTCCTTTGGACTGTCATCAAGCAGAACCCATCATCAGCATGGACGCATGTCCTCTGGAATGGTGGTTGAAGCATGAAGGGACATATGAATCTTTAGTATATCTGGTACATAAATATCTTGTGACACTGGCTACAACAGTGCCATGTGAACACCTGTTCTCAATTTCACATGAGATTGTAAACAAAAAGCAGGCAGCATTATGTCTTGCAAATTGTAAACAAACTTTTCTGAGCAATTGGCTGAATAATAAGTAGGATTGAGTGTACTCGTAGGCTCTATTGTTTTGCTTTGACTGCAGTTATGTAATTAAAAAATCTACATTAGTAAGTTACACTTTCACAATAAAGAGATTGCACTACAGTACTTGTATGAGGTGAACTGAAAAATACTATTTCTTTTAATGTTTTTACAGTGAAAATATTTGTAATAGAAATATAAAGCGAGCACTGTACACTTTATATGTGTTGTAATTTAAATATATTTGAAAATGTAGAACATCTGAAAATATTTAAATAAATTATATTCTATTATTGTTTAACAATGCAATTAATTACAATTATTTTTTTTAATCGCTTGACAGTCTTACAAAACATACAACCAGTTTGAGGCTTGTGCCTTGGTTTGTGGCAATCTGCCCTAAGGTTGGCACTCATGTCTGTGAGCATCTTCAGAAAGCTTGACACCATCATTTCAAAAACTGTATTCCACACACAAAGCCATGGAACTTGAGTTCTAACAACAACTTGAAAATTTGGACTAAGAGTAGAAGAATCATGAGATTGCACCCTGAGACAGGAAAGCACAAGAGACCCAACCCCAAAAGGGGACAGAGCTAGCCGTGTAACTGTAATAAATATATTAAATAAATATTGTGTAGCATTTCGAAAACCATTAACTCATATGAGTGTAACCAAGAGTTATCCCCAATTTCATTTGTTACAAAATAAAACAGAAGCAAACAAATGAACAGAAGAACTAGAAGGGAGGTTGAACAAGCCCTTAATTTGTTCTCTGAGAAAATAATTTGCTTTAAATAGCAACTGAACTTTCCATCTCTATTTCAAATAATTTGTGCAATATACTTAGTTTCACAGAGTTGTGGTCAACCTTGCCTTTCCAGCAGGGAAATAACTTTATTCTAATCAGTATTTTATCTGACAAGAAGTTATTGACAACTAGCAAAACAAAAAGTAAAAATGTAAGGTGTAAGTTTTTAACAGTGAAGGTAATTAACTATTGGGACAATTTACCAGAGGTCACAGAGGACTTTCCATGATTGACAATACTGATTTGTAAATACAAGTTTTATACTTAAATATTATACTCAGATAATAAATAATATTAATAATCTAGAATTATGATGCTCACATATTCAGGGAAAGAAGGAAATAAATATTCAACAACATGGTAAGACCCTGCTCCAATAAAATATTTTATTAATCATGAAACAGAGTAGATCCTTTGGAGAGTTCCTAGAAATCCACAGTAGTCAAAAGTTATTTAAAAGAAAAAACATCTATTCAATGTGTAGTATCTTTCCTGGGAGATCAAAGGGTTAGAAATTCAGACTCTTAAGAGGGGAAAAGAATTAGTGCCTCTTATTGCCCAGCAGCAGATTTCTCCTGATTCACTGATGTGATGATAGCTAAATACATGATAATCAGCATTGAGGCTAGAAATCTACTGATTTCAGGAGAGTATAAGAAAGATTTAAGAGGAAAGAACAAATCTTTACAGCTCTGTCAATGACCGAAAGGACCCTTGGGAAAAGGAAGAATAAATTTCTTTTAAAGACTAAATCTTATGAAGAAAAACTGTAAATTTAAGTATACGTTTCAAGAGCACTAATCTGTCAAGCCTTTTGCCACACAGACTAATAAAAAGTGGTCCCAATAATTAGAGGCCCAGAATACCGCCCTTTCAAAATAGGATTACCTCAACAGGACTCTTGATTCAAAATAAAATGCCATGCCAAAAGAACTCTGAAGAGAGAATCCTATTCTTTTATACCGCACTTCTAATCTATCTCAGTCTCATGTGTGTATTTCTAATCAGAAGACAAACTTGAGAACAAAAAAGTGAAATATCAAAATCCTAAAAATGGTTTTAAACACAAACAATTCAGGGAATTTAAGAACTGTTGGTGGCAGAAGCAGAGCATATTGACATGCAAGAGAAATTCAGGAGCAATATGATATAGACACACTGCAGAGATATGTCACGCTTGAATTTCAAGGGGAAGGTGCAAGTTACTACACTGAGAAAGTACATTTTCCTTTTCAAACAAGAGACAAATACAGGACACTTTAGAAGTTATGAAAAATTGGAAAAAGACTGAGGGATACCACACTGATTTTTGGAGGAACTAGTTTGCAGGCAGCTTTATTAGTAATTTATTAATTCACAAATTCATCAAAAATGAGGGCCTTGGTCTTGAATACGTAGCTTTCATTTAAAATCTCAGTCTAAACTCTGCTTTATATTAAATATGTATTTTGACTCCTTTGAACTAAGTTCAGGGGTAAAGACAAAAAGAGGAAAACAAGTCATTTTTAAGCATACTAGTTTTTCCTCGTCATAAAAATATAGGTGGATACTGACCTCTGAAGTAACAATTGCCGGAAGTTTCCACTTTGTGGATTAATGGTTAGATGATGAGATAGATAATTACACAGCCGTGCTCCCATGTAGGAAAAATTGGGGACAGATGTGGCCTTTCAAAATAAATTCAGAAAATAAATTATTATTCACAATAAATGAAAATTAGCTCATTAGGAAATCAAGATATCTTTCAGTAAAAGCACTTGATCAACACCAATGGATTTCTAAAAAGCTGACTATATCACTGAGTAGCAGACTAAGCAAAAAAAGAGAACTGTTATTTGTAACATGCTTAATTTCAGCAAGGGATTTCTCAGAGTCTAATGGCAATTCAATATTAAACAAGCTTTCCCACACCCTGAAGTCCTGACTTTGGAAAAATGCCAACACCCTCAAGCATGATGGCACTGTAAGAATAGTAGGACAATGGAATAGACTGCCTAGGGAGGTTGTGGAAGCCCTTTCACTGGAGGTTTTCAAAAGGAGGCTGGATAGCCACCTGTTCTGGATGGATTAAATACAACAAATCCTGCATCTTGGCTGGGGGTTAGATTAGATGACCCTTGCGGTCCCTTCTAACCCTATGATTCTATGTCTCTGTAATTCCTCCTTCCCTTCACATCTCAATGCCCACTGTATTTGAAAGTTACACTCCATTTGTAATTTATTGTTTATCTCAACATCAATACTTAGATGAAAAGTTCAGAAACACGTAAGAATACTCTCAACATAAAAATAGCCGAACACACACTCAACTAAAAATGCTTGTGTATCACTCAATAGGCAAAGCACTTAATACCTAGGAAACACAGAATCATAACCATTATAAAACTAGTCAAGGTTGCAAAACCTTTGTTTTCTCCCCATTCTCCTAAAACAACCCAGTAGTTAATTTTGGGAGGAAGGGAGGTCTATTTTTTGAACTTTTATATCACTAATTAAATGAGCAAAATATTTGAAAAGATGTGTTTAATAGTAGAAACATTTTTATCTGTAAATGAAAGTCTATTCTAAAAAGTGAAAAGGGAAGGACATCAAGATTTCTGTTATTCTATTAGGAAGCAATATGAAAATTTAGAGAACCCTCTAGAAGCCTGTGAAAAAGGGTAATGGACAAACGACACTGGTGATCAGAAAGAGGATTATGGCTAGAAGTTACAATCAACAGTCAGATGCTGAAGAGATGGGACTGGGTACAAATGTGAACTGTTAGGAGGGCTTGGTTTGCTAGAATCTAGAAAGGTGCTGTGCTGGGCATTTGATAACATTGTTCTCTACAAAGGTAGCTAGTTCATTTTACTTTTAAGCCTTCAGTGATGAATTCACATAGATGGTTGTTTCTCTTTCTAAAAGAGAAAGCTAAATGGAAAAGCTATTGTTCAGTAAAACAAACTGACTGTTCACTGATTAGCAAACATTAGCATATGAATTCCTGACAACATGCCTAAAACTGAAGGAAGGAAGTGGTACAAAACAAATAACATTTGTTTTAATTATTACAGTCCAGTCATCAAGAGTTATTCAGGCATGGATAATAGATTCATGCTCTTCTAGGAAACCATTTTCTGCTGACTCTTCAAAAGAAAACATGTCATTGAAATTTTTTCTATTGAAATGAAATAGCAGAAAATTGATTATTTGATGCTGCTGGAAGCAATACATTCTCAATACAGGCATCATAGTCAAGACTTCTAATAACTCTTCAATTTCAGTTTCTTTCAGAAGAAGCCTGCTTGTCTGCAACATCCAAAAAATGGCAAATTCTGCGATTATGTCAGACTTGAACTTGATAGGTAAGATACAAAGTTACTTTATGGTAATAATCACCTTCAATGTAGCACAAAATGAATAAATTAGAATAAATAACTAAAGCACTTTTCTCTCAATATATATACTTCACCAGACAAACTTACACTTGTGACTCCACTGCTAGAGACAGCAAATGGAGAAAGATAGGAAAAAATGAAGAACCAACACCGACAATGTAAATTGGTTTGTCAAACGGGATAATCCAACAATGGCCACACTCCAGAGAGGAAAAATGCTTTCCTACTTAATTATTAATTCTACATCTGAAATTAAAACCACACAGCTTTATATCCAAAATGCAAATGATGCCATTCAAGAAGGATGAGAAAAATACTGCCATGGAGGCCTTTACCATTTGCTTAATGAAAATAAAGTAAGGTCATCCAAAACATCTGATGTATGGGCATTCAGCACACTATTTAAAAGCCATTGACAAAGTAGCAACACTGGAAATTACCAAAAAAAAAAAACAACCCACTACCTGGCTTAATGCTTGGTTGAAAAAGGAGAAATCATGCCTCAGCTTCCCTAAGACACTCTAGATATTTTAGGAAGTGTGTGTCTATCCAACTGTGATAATATAAATAAATTTGCACTATGTAGGCCATCAAAACAGCACAAAACAGCACCCATTTGATAGAAGAGGGTACTAAAATTACAAACATAACTGAAAGAGGTTTCAGAGGGATTTGAAAGATTACAGGCTGAAGAAAAGTGCTGCAGTTTCGCTGGAATCTCATTTGAAATAAGTGAAGACCTAGAATCACAAGAATAAAAATGCCAACATGACTGAACGAATCAAGGTCAGAAGTGGAATCCAAAACAAAACCGCCTCTTCCCACCCTCACACCCAAAATGTAGCTGATGCAATGTAATCCTACATTTTGTCCTTCTCTAATATTTAAAAATTGAATATTCAGGTTTCTAGCCCAAATTCCATGTTTCCAAAGGATAGTGTGACAACAATGTTGCATCAAAATGGTAAAAAAGTTGTAGATGTCAAATCATGAAAGACAAAACAGCTAAATTCAGAACGGACTGTTTTAAAAAAAAATAAAATAAATCTGTATTTCTGTCTAGTTAGGACACCATCAAATTGAGCAAATGCTTATAACACACTGGAATTGATTTGTTTACAATTTTTGTAATGGGTCAGATGCTGAAAAAAATAATTAAGCTTGTAAAATTGTAATATCTAGGAGATACTAAAATAATTGTATGCTTAATTAGTAGATTGGGAACTCAAATATTATATTCTTGTGTTTTACATACAGAACTGCAAACTTTTCAGTTTGGATACTATAAGTGCCTTATGTTTAAGATGGAGTGATATTGTATACATTATACATTGTACCACTTTGGGTGGTTCACCTCCACTGGTTCCTCTCTGCATTTGAAGAAATCACAGCAACTCAAAAAACAGGCTAATGCAAAAGATGGTTAATTGTTAAAAAAAATTACAGTTGTCAGACAATTTTACTCTAGATGAAATCTCCTTGCTACTTCCATATTTTTATATAAGTTTTACCTATTTCCTCCCGCCCCAATAAACTTGAATTGCATACACTAGATTCTCTATTCAGGGTGCTCCATGGAGAATTAAAATTGGAGAAATAACAGTGATGCTGCCAATTGAAGCACCGATAAAGGAAGGAAGGAAGAGTTGGATGAACTGTTTGCTTAACTGAAATCAGTCTTTTTGGAAAAATATGAGAAACTTTATACAGGCTAGGCTCCCATATGACTGATCAACCACACATTCAGCTCAATATTCTTCAAATTATGTCACACATCAGACACCAAAACCAATGTACAAACTTACACTCTCCTGAAATATTTTAAGATCATTCTCAAATTCTATTTCAAACAACATTTGTTATTTTTCACTTTCTGTAACAAGCAGTAATTACAAAAGTTGCATGAAAGCAAGCCAAAAGCCCTGGAAGAACAATTGATATTAGCTCATTAGCACAAAGAAAAATTGTTCTTAACCTCTAAGGATAGGACAAGAAGCAATGGGTTTAAATTGCAGCAAGGGTGGTTTAGGTTGGACATTAGGAAAAGCTTCCTAACTGTCAAGGTGGTTAAGCACTGGAATAAATTGCCTAAGGAGGTTGTGGTATCTCCATCATTGGGGATTTTTAAGAGCAGGTTGGACAAACACCTGTCAGGATGGTCTAGATCAGGGATTGCCAGCCTTTGGCACGCGGCTCACCAGGGTAAGCACCCTGGCAGGCCGGGCCAGTTTGTTTACCTGCTGCATCCGCAGGTTTGGTCCATCGTGACTCCCACTGGCCGCGGTTTGCCATCCCAGGCCAATGGGGGCAGCGGGAAACAGCACGGGGAGAGGGATGTGCTAGCCGCCGCTCCCATTGTCCCGGAGCAGTGAACTGTGAGCCGCGATCAGCCGAACCTGCGGACACGGCAGGTAAACAAACTAAAAAAAGTGAGCCTCAGAAGTAGGACAAGAAGTATCTTTTTCAGTCCCACATAAGTGAATCTCATACTAAGGATATATCTGCACTGGGGGGTGGGGCTGGGGGAAGACCCGCAGCAATGAGTCTCAGATCCCAGATCACTGCGCTTGCACTATGAGGCTAAAAATAAACAGCGGAGATATTTGGGTACAGGCCAGAACCTGAAGACTCACTCCTTTTGCAGGGTTTCAGAACCCGGGCTCTTACACTGCTATTTTTAGCCTTGTAGCACAACCCTGAGTCCATTGACCCAGACTCTGAGACTCACCACTGTCTTTTTTCTGGGAGTGGGGGTGGGGAGGGGGAGTGTAGACATAACATCTACACCTATGTTGCAAGGCATTGTCAGAGAGCAATAGAGAAATGAATACAGCTGGAAATGGCAGTGCAAACAAACAAGTGATATTTATCCTCCTCCTTGCAGTTATGAAAGAGTAACCCACTTCCAGTCACTATTTTCAATTTCCAGGGCAAAAGCTTTGCCCAGATACTTCAATCTCTCATATGAATGGAACTATACTATAAAAATATTACATGTGCACAGAAATGCTAGCTGATATACGGTGATATGCAGCAATCCTAGAAATCCATTTGCTGCCCAAAAAAACCAACCAACCAAACCACGCACCTGCAGAATTTGTGTTTTTACAGAGAATCTTTAGTTTTTGCTTTACAAAAATAAATAAAAACATCCACAATAGAACCCGGTACCACCAGCAAATGCAAAGGAATATGGGAAATTGATGCTGTCAGCCCTGGGCAGCGGGGCTCCTGCTACCCGATTTCATTTCAATTTTGGAGAAAAACTGATTATGTTTTTTTCCATCTGAGATTTTTGGTGTTTTTTTTTTTTAAATCAGGGAAAATTAGGATTCCTGGTGATTTGTATCTTATATATTTTAATAAATTCATGCTCTGTAGCAAAATCCTGCAACAGAAAAATGTTATAAACAGACAATACACAGGCTACCTGTCGATAGATGAGTTCAACAAGCTCTTGTAATGCTTCATCTGTAGTGACCCACCCATTCAGTGTCTCTGCAAAATGCTCTATTTCAGTTTCAAAACAGCCTGGTTGTTCAGTGAGGTGATTTAAGAAATCCTGTACGTATTCTGTCAGAGTTGGATAGCTATCACATCCATCTTCAAAAGAGGAATCCTAGAGCAATGAAGAAATATACCTATGGTTAGAGGCTACTTAAAAAGCAATCTAACATACTAACAGTGGCCAGCACCAGATATGTCCAAGGAAAGTGTAAGAATCCTGCTGTGGGATGATTTCCCTCCCCCCGGCAACATGAAATCTCATCCTAATCTCTAATAGTTAGACATTGGTTTAAACCACAAAGCATGAAGGTTAATATCCCCTCCAAAAATTGTTAGCAATAAGTATTATATATAACTCTGGATATTCTTATCCATATAAATTTCCAATCCTTTTCTGAATCTTGCTAAGCTCTTGGCCTCAATGATTTCCTGTAGCAATGAGTTCCAAACAACATTTTTTAACAGTCTCCCAAAAACATTTTCACATTTTATGTTTTCTCCTTAACTTGTTTTAAAATTAAATTAAAACATGTATCTAGTTTAATTTAACAGGACTATACATTATCTAAATTAAGCCGATAAACATTTGATCAGTAGGGTCTATAACTTAAGGGAACAAACTGAACCAAGAGTACTTTTGGGGAACTGTGACTTTGTAAAGACTTCTTCAGACCATAAGATGACAAATCCCTTCCACAGTGAGTTAACAAAAAATTACTGAAACATAATTGTCAACTTTAAATAATATCTGAGAAACACTAAACTTGACAATGATTTTAGATCCATATTTTTATTATATGCAATGCTTAATTAACAAATCCTCACACAGCTTGCCAGATATTGTATTTCTACATTAAGTAGTATTGTAGTCTTTATAATAATTCAGTAAACTATCATGTGAATATGTGAAAAAAAATTAAGCATTGTAAAATAAAGTAAAATTATTCTTTCCCATAACTGCCGAATTACTGCATAGCAACCGCAATTCACATTACAAGGTACAGAAGAACAGGTGCAGGTTCAAACAGCATCCTTGAAATCTGCTTCTACAGCCAGAGTGGAGTGCAGACACAGCAACAAGTAAAAGAAACAGCTGACAGTCAGAAGCAACAGCTATTGGGATGTACTGGACACCCTCATTTGGCAAAAAGATGAAGGACTTGGAGATGGGAGGAAGATGATAATAGTAGGAGGATAAAACTGAATTCATTTTTTGAGAGCGGCCTCAAGCTTCAGTTAGCTTAGACATGTCCCTGCATTAACACACCCCCTCTGTAGTTTAAAGGATAACTTCTGTACCACATCCATTATATACAGCTCTAGTGTACTACAGTTTTGAAGGAATTATGTCTGAGGACACTGTGTACCAAATGGGAGGGAAAAATGCATTATACATATTACTACTGCCACCAATATAGGACCAGCTTGGTGGCACCTGATACACAAAAGGACCAATTTAAATCTAGCACTAAATCTTAAAAAACCCTCAGGCCACTAATAATAAAATAATAATAAATAATAACTAGCTCTTATATAGCACTTTTCATTGGATCTCAAAGCACTTTACAAAGGAGGTAAGTATCACTGTCTTCACTAGTATCTCAACTAAAAGAAGGTCTCTGTTATAGCCAGGAACTCCAGAGTGATCCTGGTTATTTCTAAGTGGCAATCAGCTAATAAAAAAGACAATATGCTCACAAATTTATTTAGGGTCTGATCCAAAGCCATTAAGATCAGTTGGAAGATTCCCATTAATTTCAAAGAGCTCTGTATTAGGCCCATAGTATGCAATCCTTCAGATAAAGTCAATAGCAGCAGGACAAGACTGGAATCTGAATGATCCATAGCAAAAAAAATCTACTTTTCCCCAAACATAGCCATTGTATGAATTGTGACAAAGTTCCTCCTCTACCTTGGTGGGTCCTGCACTTATTGGCAGATTTTGCTCACCTTAGTGATCTTCCCCACAGTTTGGATCAACTCCTCCTGTGTCTGATCAGAGTTGGGAAGTTTGGGGGGAACCCGGGCCCGCCCTCTACTCTGGGTTCCAGCCCATGGCCCTGTGGATTGCAGCTGTCTATAGTGCCTCTTGTAACAGCTGCATGACAGCTACAACTCCCTGGGCTACTTCCCCATGGCCTCCTCCAAACGCCTTCTTTATCCTCACCACAGGACCTTCCTCCTGGTGTCTGATAACGCTTGTACTCCTTAATCCTCCAGCAGCACAGCTTCTCACTCTCAGGGCTTGTCTACATCACAAAGTTGCAGCGCTGGTGAGGGGGTTACAGCGCTGCAACTTAGGAGGTGTACACATCTGCAGGGCATCACCAGCGCTGCAACTCCCTGTTTGCAGCGCTGGCCGTACTCCCGTTTTGTCTCAGGTGTAGAGGATCCAGCGCTGGTAATCAAGTGTAGACACTTACCAGCGCTTTTCTTGACCTCCGTGGAATAAGCAGGTATCGCAGCATACCTGAGGAAGCCTCTCTGGTAATCAAGCAGGTCTCCTTCCCCGGTTTGCTCTCGCGTTCCCCGAACCCCCGAGCAACAGGTCTCCTTCCCTGCGGTTTGCAGGGGGGTTCGGGGAACGCGAGAGCAAACCGCGGGGAAGCAGGTCTCCTTTCCCGGTTTGCTCTCGCGTTCCCCGAACCCCCGTGCAAGCAGGTCTCCTTCCCCGGTTTGCTCTCGCGTTCCCCGAACCCCCGTGCAAGCAGGTCTCCTTCCCCGGGGTTTGCTCTCGCGTTCCCCGAACCCCCGTGCAAGCAGGTCTCCTTCCCCGGGGTTTGCTCTCGCGTTCCCCGAACCCCCGTGCAAGCAGGTCTCCTTCCCCGGGGTTTGCTCTCGCGTTCCCCAAACCCCCGTGCAAGCAGGTCTCCTTCCCCGGGGTTTGCTCTCGCGTTCCCCAAACCCCCGTGCAAGCAGGTCTCCTTCCCCGGGGTTTGCTCTCGCGTTCCCCAAACCCCCCTTGAAGCCGCCCAACAGCGCTGCAGTGTGGCCACATCTAACACCACTTGCAGCGCTGGTTGCTGTAAGTGTGGCCACTCTGCAGCGCTGGCCCTATACAGCTGTACTAATACAGCTGTAACAACCAGCGCTGCAAAATTGTAGATGTAGACATACCCTCAGCTCCTTGTGCCTCTTGCTCCTCACACTCACTTCCTCTCCTCTGGCTCCTCCACCCAGCCTGACTGGAGTGAGCTCCTTTTTAAACCCAGGTGCCCTGATTAGCCTGCCTTGATTGGCTGCAGGTGATCTAATCAGTCTGTCTGTCTTAATTGGTTCTAGCAGGTTCCTGATTACTTTAGTGCAGCCCCTGCTCTGGTCACCCAGGGAACAGAAAACTACTCATCCAGTGACCAGTATATTTGCCCTCTACGAGACTCCTGTACCCCACTGGTCTGGGTCTCTCACAGAATATTAAAGATGTTATGATATAGAAAGACTGAAGAGGTAGTAACAAATGTTTGTTTTAGAGAGAGACAGAGAAACAGACTGAAAGGCTGTGTCTCAAATCCTTGGCTGCAAGCCTGTCCCATCCCTAGTAAGTGACATAGTAAAATAGTAAGCACTGTCCCAACATACCCTAGCTTGAAATGTTGGGCTAGATTTGTAGATAATTGTTTTAATTACCTATAATTTATCATTTTTTTTTTTTAAAGTTTTCTTTAGATTTTCTAGAAACATACTCCTCTGCCTTTAGATTATATACGGACCAGCTGAATCTTATAGGACTTTACAATGCAAGCTCATTGCAATCTTAAGCAGAGAGAGGTTGGTGCCTCTCCATAATCATCTGTAGAAACAGTGTGTAGCTTTATACTTCAGTAAATCTTATGAAACATCTACTGAACTCAATCCCCTCTGCCAATGAATTGTGGTAGGCAAGGAAAGAAGTTTACCTGACTCTGAAAGTTACTGCGGTGAAAACACTCTAGCCTTCTGCTGGAGTTACAGTAATATTATTGTTGCATGTTCTACTCCTGGGGAATTCTGAGCCGCTGCGTATGCACAGAATTCATGTCCACTGCATATTTCTCTGCTTCCCTGCAGAAAAGTGACTCCCTGATGGGGAAGTAAAGGGAATATGCAAGAGCAGGGTCACGTGCCCCTCCCCAGCAATGTGGGTACCTGATTTTGGGTTCCCGGAGCAGGCAGTGGAGAGATAAATCACCACTATGAGCAGGGGCGAAGGGAAGGATCTGGGGATGCCCTGGCCGGTGGTACCTGTGTGGGTAGGGCTGGGCTGAGGAAGGACAGGACTTGCTCTTTCCCTGCCAGAATCACTTCAGTTGTCTCTGAATTACAGCAGTTATTTAACAGTGCACAGCAACACTATGCTGCAGATAAGACTACAGAACTAATACTGTAAATAAAAGCATTGGGAGACTCTTAGGCACAAAGTAATTACACAATTTGAATTTGATCTTAATAAGAGTTCAACTGCTTACTTTTGCAAAAAATACTAAGGGGATCTTTAATGAACTGAAATCAACAATCTTTTGGTTGTAAGTGTCATCTGATCAAATAATAATTTTAAGACATTTCATGATTCTCATTTATGAGAAATACACACATATTAAAAGAGGATATATACAGTTTTCTATCCTACACCAATTATGCAGTCTGCTTTAAAGTACTGCATCTTTTCATTTACATATTTCAAATGAACATATCTTTAGAAAGCAATGTATTCTTCTGTCCTGGTCCTTAAGTCATGCAAAATGCGTACCAGCATTTTAAACGGGAGCATCAAGTCAAAAAATATTAACCAATATGTAGGACATGACAAACTGTAGCAAAGGCGGAAATGTTTATGTGCCTGCATCATGCTCTGGAGGGACCCACTTCTTTCAGGGAAAGTTTAGCTCAGTCTCATCCCTACTCCTTTGTCTTCAGAAACTGACAAATGGTACCATTTGCTACCCCTTGTATTCAGCTTACTGGTTATTAGGTGATGGAATAGCTGACAGCAATAGTTGGTCCAAATACAAGCTTCTGATTTAGAGGTGGCAGACTCTAAATCCAATTACCAATAGGTTCTCTTTCCCCATGTTTTAATAAAGCTGATGTTAAAATTGGCAATATAAATTAGAAACTGGAAGTTACCAATCACAGATGTCACTCAAATCTAGATACATCCATGTACAAAAAGTGTTTACACTGTTAGCCAGTTCAAAAGCATGTTAGCTTTTATTTCTCCACCTATGTTTCTCAAAACACAGTTTTTATATAAAAAGTGGTTGTCCCACCATTTATAAAACAACAGCATTAGAGTTTGAGGGTTGGTTGTTCAGACAATATAATTGGAATGCTAAATGATCTGAGTGATTATCATGGAATAAATGGAAAGGGAGACTGCAGGAACTCTCAGCTGCCTCCCCAGGACTGGAATTATTACAAAGGTAACACTCAAGACAATAGCACAGATGGTCAGATAGGTCCATCTTGCATTATACTTATAAGCTGGTCATGAAGAAGCATTGCAGACTCAGGAAGAGACTGCCTGCTGGGATATTGGTCAAATCAATGTGTGGTGAAAATCAGGAAGGAATGCAGTTATCTGGGACAGAAAATCAGCACACGACAAAGACTTGCATGTATTCTGTGGTATTCATTCAGATCCCTTAACATTCAAATTTATTGCTGCAGGAAGTGGACCTCTGTAATGGCTGAAGTTGGTGGGGGTAATCTAGTGCTTTCAAACCTCTGACATCTCACACCAAAAAATTATGAGAAACAAGCTGACAATCTGAACCCAGCTAGACACCAAAGACAGAATATTAAACACTTACTGTAAAACTAGGATTATATCCCGACGGATAAAACTCAGGTGCATTCACTGACAATTTTGACGTTGCCACTGGTGCCACAACCAACTGAGGTTTAGCCATTGCTGATCCACAATCGTGAGCTGCAATTTTATCTTGGGATACAGGGGGGACTTTTGTCTGCAGCATATGTTCTGTAAAGATTTTAAAAGCCATCATGTTATGTTAACACCTCAATCCTAGAATTTATCTAACATCTGCAATTTCACGCATGTAAACAACCATACAATGGAATTCATATTCTTGGGGGATGGAAGAGAAAGCAAAATCACTTCAGGAATCACACATAAAGCAACCTGCAGAGAACTTTTTAAAATTAGTATTGTAGTCTTTAAAAACATTTTAGGCCTATTTACACCTTAGTCTGGTCTGCACTGGTTTTGATAGAAAACTTGTAAGGATCTCAGATTTTTGTGAGTTCATGTACTTTAACTAAAACAAGAGAAGGCTCTGAATCTTTAGCAAACATTTTCTCCCAAATATTTTAAGAAGACACTTCTACACAATCTGATTAGAAATCTCTTCTCTTTTCAATCGCTCAATTTTCAGTTTCTTATAATATCATAATTTAGGCTTTGATAAAAACACTTATGCTCCTGCTTAAGTTTACTACCATAAGTAAGCTCATTTACAACAACAGGCCTACTCATGGTAGTAAAGCATATCCAGTAAGTGTTTGTAGGATCCGAGCCTTAAATAGTTCTCTAATCACCACAAAAATTTCCAGAGTAGACAGGATCTGAATTTCTAACCGCAAAAACCAAACACCACAATACCACATACATGACTGTTTTTAACAAAACACATTTCAGGCCTTTTCTACATTAGAAAGAAGCAAAAGCTTATTCCCCCACTGTTTTTTGCAGGTCCTCTTTAAGATAATTATACAAAAAATCTGAAACTACAAAAATCATCATTTCTAAATCACAGATGTCTGAAGAAACATTTGGCTAATCTTGTGGATTTCTCAACTTCTTTAAAAATAAGTCTAAGACTGTCATTTATTGACAAGTACTATGAAAATTGCTGAATGTATATTTTACCAGACCACGCACCCTGTTGTAAGTCATTGCATGAGAAACTGATCAAGTTATATTTCTTGTTTTCAAAAGTTATCTGCATTTTCACCTGTATTTTTATACCTTTGTTCTCTTTAGTTAGCTGAACTGTGGAAGTAAAAATTTTAATACTTATCATTGTTTCTTTGTTATCCCATACAGAATGGGAAGAGACTGTCTAGGAAGGAGTATGGCAGAAAGAGATCTAGGGGTCAGAGTGGACCACAAGCTTAATATGAGTCAACAGTGTGATACGGTTGCAAAAAAAAGCAAACATGATTCTGGGATGCATTAACAGGTGTGTTGTAAACAAGACACGAGAAGTCATTCTTCCGCTTTACTCTGCGCTGGTTAGGCCTCAATTGGCGTATTGTGTCCAGTTCTGGGCACCGCATTTCAAGAAAGATGTGGAGAAATTGGAGAGGGTCCAGAGAAGAGCAACAAGAATGATTAAAGGTCTTGAGAACATGACCTATGAAGGAAGGCTGAAACAATTGGGTTTATTTAGTTTGGAAAAGAGAAGACTGAGAGGGGACATGATAGCAGTTTTCAGGTATCTAAAAGGGTGTCATCAGGAGGAGGGAGAAAACTTGTTCACCTTAGCCTCTAAGGATAGAGCAAGAAGCAATGGGCTTAAACTGCAGCAAGGGAGATTTAGGTTTGATAGGAGCTTTTTCCTAATAACTGTCAGGGTGGTTAAACACTGGAATAAATTGCCTAGGGAGGTTGTGGAATCTCCATCTCTGGAGATTCTTAAGAGTAGGTTAGATAAATGTCTATCAGGGATGGTCTAGACGGTATTTGGTCCTGCCATGAGGGCAGGGAACTGGACTCGATGACCTCTCGAGGTCCCTTCCAGTCCTAGAGTCTATGAATCTATGAATCTGCTTCAGTAAACTATTTTTACAGAAAAAAAAAATTGCTTTAGAAAAGAGCTGAGAAGGGAACCATTTATGAAAGGTTGAGATACAAGTCTCACAATCTGCTGCCAAATAAAAGAGACGTGTGGATAGATAGAAAACACAGAAGAGGATGGTCAGGGGAAGCCTATGGCGCTATATAACGCAACATCACATCTAACAACCTGGATACAGGCGTCAGCGAGGAAGTTATAGCGTCCTGGAGGGATTGGGCAGGTGCCTGCCCTGGCTCTACTTGTTTCAGTTGAGGGTGCGGGGACTAGGTTGAATCATGGGCTGTTAGGTCGCTGCTCACTCAGGGCCCCGGGCGAGGGGCGCAGGGCAGCTCGCCAGTGGGACGAGACATGGGTCTCGGGGCCTCTGCTGTGCTGGCCCTAGAAGAGCAGATCGCGCGGTAGGCAGGACGGTGTCCCAGCAAGCAGGCAGTAGGCGAAGGAGCGGGCTCCGGTGCCCGGTCGGAGGCGGGGTTCCCTGGGGCTCCGGTGCCCGCTAGCTGGGGATTCCCCGGGGCTGTGGCGCCCTGTAGTTGCGGGAGGGGAGCCCCGGTGCCCAGTAACTGAGGGGGGGGAGGGTTTCCCCGGGCTCCGTTGCCGGTGGCGGGCAGTACCTGCGTTTCCGGTGCCCGGCGGCGCTGTCTTGGGCGGCCGAAGCGGCTCCTGCTGCTGCAGGAGGCCCGGCTTGTGCTGCGGTTCGGCGGGCCCCGAGCTGGGGAAGCCGCTGCCTGCGAGACGGGCCCCGCCGCTCCCGCTCTCCGCGGCGCCGGATCCGCTCAGCAGGGCGCCGCTACCTCGGCCCCGGCCCTGGCCTCGGCCGGCACCGGGAGCCCGGTCGAAACAATCCGACATGCTCGAGCCGGGTCGCTCAAGCGCTCATGGGAGAGAGGGGAGGGAGCGAGAAGCCGGGCCCGAGGCAGCTCCCGCGGGCCGCTTCCCTCCCTCACGGCAGCTGCTGCAGCCTGAGCCCTTCACTTTCAGTTTCATCCCACACTCGGTGGCGGCTCATAGCGCCCCCTAGCGGCCGGAGGCCTCCCATTACCATAGTAACCCGGACCCCGCCGAGACCCGCTGTGCATCGCCGAGGCGGCGGGGGGTGACGGAAGCGAGTCCCGCCCCAGTGTCCTCAGGGGGAGCATCTAACGGCATTAAATAGAACAGAATTCGCCTCACGTCACGCCACGTGGAATGGTTTCGGGCAGGGTTGTGGCGTGGTAGCAGCGTCAGGAAGAGCCAGCTCTGACTCTGTGCCAGCTGAGCCCATTCATAAGAGCAGGGCTGGATTTAGGGACTGTGAGGCACGTGACTGCCTGTGGTGCAGAGCTTGGGGGTGCCGGGTTCAGGGTGCTGCAGCTGTTGTTAGTGACAAAGGGAAGATAAACAATGTGGCCCATTCCCAACAGCTGACAAAAAGGGGTGAATATCAACAGAGATCTGTGTTCGTACTGGGGTGAAAGTTACTGAAAGGACTTACCCCTATGTTGGAGTCCTGAGTGGGGGCGGGGCCTCAACCAGAAGAGGCGTGGCCTTTCAAGATTGAAAGGTCCTGGGGCATTGGCTATGGGTGGGAGCCCCAGGGCCTTTAAATCACCCTGGAGCTACCAGCTACAGAGGCATCTCAGAGGCCTGGGGCTCAGGGGTAAATTAAAGGGCTTGGGGCGCCGGCTGCTGCGGAGCTCCGGGTCCTTTAAATCCCCGCCCAAGCCCGGCTGCCAGAGCTCCAGTGGTGATTTAAGGGGCTCGGGGCTCCCCGCAGCGGC
Organism: Gopherus flavomarginatus; assembly: GCF_025201925.1. NCBI lineage: Eukaryota > Metazoa > Chordata > Testudines > Testudinidae > Gopherus > Gopherus flavomarginatus. The sequence continues at coordinate 31,165,609 of NC_066619.1, forward strand.
TGGAGCCCTGGGCCCTTTAAATCACCACCGGAGAAGCCAGTCCAGTCTGGCACAGCATACCGGTTCTTGCCCCTATGCCAGACCGGACTGGCTTACTTTCACCTCTGGATCATACTCACCCTTCTTGTCAATTGTTGGGAATACAGTACCTGCCTACTGTATTTTCCACTCCATGCATCTGATAAAGTGGGTTATAGCCCACAAAAGCTTATGCTCAAATAAATTTGTTAGTCTCTAAGGTGCCACAAGGACTCCTCGTTGTTTTTGCTGATACAGACTAACACAGCTACCCCTCTGAAACCTGGACCTTTGTAAAATTTCATGTAACCTTCCAGACTTTCTGAGAACTACATTTTCCTTGATCCTCCTAGATTGTTGTCAGACATGCCCCCATAAGTATGTACGGGGCAAGAAGTCACCTGTCTGTCAGTGAGATAGATGAATGAAGTGATTTGAGAGCCCAGCTGTGATATCGTGAACCTTGTGTAACTGTACTTGTGTTTTAAGACATGAAGAGTGTAAGTAGTGACTTAAAAAGGACATATTTAATGAGATGCCAGCGATATCTATTGAATCCCTATCTATGCATCAATATAAAAGAAATTCTGTTACTTCTTTTGCCTTGCTTAACACATAACATTTGATGATTTTCTAAGACTGCAGAACTTAGACTTTTGCTCTCCCTAAGGGTATGTAAACTTATAGTGCCCTGAGAGGAATGGGCAAGTATCTGCCCTGGCCTATTACTACGGTTCTGCATGTCCAAACTACCTTCATTGGGTTGGTGGTGCACATCCTCACCAGGAGCACTTCCACCAACCTAAGAGGGGCAGTGTGAGGAGCAGAGAGCCAGATCTCTCAGCTCCGCTAGCAGTTCCCGGCCGGAAGCCTGGCTGCCATGCCCCCGTACTCCTTGGCTCCCTGCTGGGAACGGGGAAAGCCACCTGGAGCTTCTCGCCTCCCAGTTCCCTGCCAGGAGAGGGGTGCAGGCTTCTTGCCCTGGCTTGCAGCCAGGAGCAGGGTCCATTCTCGCCCGGCTCCCAGCTGGGAGTAGGGTCTAGCCACTCAACTCTCATGGGGAGCAGGGGGCAGCTAGGCTCTACTTTCATTGTTACTTACATTGGCTGTTAGCCAAAGTGTCTGCGCAGACACTGCATCGCCCTAACTTCACCAACATAAGCCCTACGCCTCTTGTGAAGGTGGAATTATGATGTTGGTGTAGTAGGGCACTTACATCGTTGGGACACTAACATAATTAAGTGAACATAAGTTGCTTTACATAGACCAGGCCTACTACTGTCTGTTTTCCCTTGAATAAAATAAAAGATGTTCCCAAAGAAGCCTTTACAAGTTCAGTATAGGAAGTGAAAAGCTCAAGTGCAATCTAGTTTACAGCAAGGGGTAAATTTGATGGGAAAATATCTGAAACAGAACAACCATGGGTTCTGGGTGAATCACCTCCTTTTGGAGAGGCTAGCCCACCAGCCCCATCCCTTTCATCTGAGGCCCTGCCTGCCGGAGCACTGAGCCTCTCCCCATGGCCGGAGGAGCCCCAAACCCCCCGCTCTCTCCTACAGGTACCCCTTGATCTGTATCTGATCACTGGTAGAAATCTTCTTTCCTCACCCCCAGACCTTCCCACTGAAGAAAGAGCACTAGACAATTAACGGGCTGCAAACAATAAGATTTATTAAAATAACTCAGTACAGTAAAAGCTGGGTTATCCAGCACTTTATCAACCGGAAAGCTCTATTAACCGGCATTTCTGATATCTCCCAATACAAATCTTGACTCTAGTAACCAGAACTAGTACACTGCCCAGGAGGTTATGCAACTGCACATTCTGCACTCTACTTTTATGCAAAAGAGGCAGGAGACAAGCAAGCAAGCAAGCAAGCTGATATCAGGGATTTATTCAAAAAAGCAGCTTCCAGGGTGAGTCATAGGGTCATTACAGATTCAGCCCAATCTCCTACACCTTCTACATCTACAAAGATACTTGATGTTGATAATGATGACCCTGAGGCACTGCAAGATCCTGAAGTGCCTTCTGAATCATCAAAGAAAGATTAAATTATGTTCAGTATAGTTTTAGTGTTGTGTATTTTTAGTTATCTGGGTGTTCGCCATGCACTGCCAATAGTGGTATGTAGTGTCATAAGAACCTACCCTATAGAAAACTTTACCTGTATATGATGAAGTGCTTCAAAAAAACCAAACACTCTGCAGTGCAGTACTACCACTGGATTGGTGAGCACCTGTCTACTATTTTATACTTTATTCCTTTATTGTATTGTAATTCTTTGAAAATTGGTAATCCATTGGAAATATAACTTAGTTAACCAGAAATTTTGACTAACTGTCACCCTCCATTCCCTCTCCCTCCCCAACATGCTGGATAACAAAGCTTTTACTGTAGTTAACACAGAAATTTGGGTTAATTACAAATGGGTTAACAAGATAAACAGACAAAACTGTACATCATCATTTCACAGGGATACCAAGAGTGGAACAAGGATGCCACAACAAGATCAAGACCATGGCTGGAACAGGAAGGGAAGAGGACCACAACCAGAAACACCACAGACTGGACGATGAGGATCACGAACAACACCAGCTCAGGAACTCACAAACAGGTATGTTGATCTTCTTTCTTGATGTTATTCTGCAGCCACTGGGCTGCCTCTGGGACAGACAGCACACTTTCCTCCTATTTTCTTTCAGCTTGACTTGGTATACAGTTGGGCTAGCCTTGTTGGTTATGGCTATCCGACAGGTGAATAAAAATCTATGATTTTTTTAAATTTAAATTAGATTTTTTTGATAAAATGATTTTTCAGGAAAAAATCTATCTAAAGATATCTTTGAGCTATAGCGTATCTTAATTAAAACTATCTCATCATGGAAAAGGGATAATAAATTCTAATTCTATAGTACGAGACAATATATTCCTGTAATGTTTAAGAAAAGTTTTGTAAATGAGTTCCAATAGTTCATGGATTAGGGATTCAATCTTGTGGGGTTCTAGGGGCTCCTGTATACATTATTTAGGTTAATCTTTCTATCTTCCCAATGGGACTCAGTGCTTAGTCTAGAAGATACCATCAGAGATGCTTAGTTTTGCAGTTCTCAAACTGTGGATTTGTGTCTCCAGAGATAACATGCTTGCTAACAGCAAAAATGCTTTTAAAAATAATATATAGAGGTGAGAAATAACAGACCTCAACTCTATTGTCCCTCTGACAATTTATGTTCACAGAGTCGATCCCTTACCTCTCTCTAAAAGTGCAAAGTTTCAAAAAGTTAATTGAACAGAAGATTGTTGGAGGAGGAATAGATCTGGACAAAAAGACGAAGTCTGGAGATAAATGTGAGAAGGGAGGGACAGGTAGTAGAAACAAAAGTGAAACTGTTTGATCAGCACATTCCAGAAGTCGTTTGCACGCATGCCTGTCTTAACCATAGGTAGAGGAACTTCATTAAGATATTCCTAAACCGGGTCTCTTTTACGGCCTGTTGCCATTATAGATTTCCCCTTCCAAGACTTCACCTTCAGCTGCATAGAAGCTTAACCTGTGCAAGGTTTATCATGATAGAAACAACTCCCCTCAACCACCCAAATGTCCATCTTTTTGCTCCTTGCTTCTGCATATGTGAGACCAAATTTGAACAGGAAGTGAATTTCTTGCACATCCTTGAGGGGCAGGGGGCATTCATGGTCTTTCCCATGTTAATGATGCGTAAGGGATGGCGGACAGAGATGGTATTTTGATGACTTCAGTATTTTTGTTCAGTAAACTTAAGAACCACCCCACCTGTCATAAACAGATAGCTAAGGCTTCATGTCTCTTACACCTGGAAAGAAGTAATCTGAAACACCTGACCAGAGGACCAATCAGGAAACAAGACTTTTTCAAATCTGGGTGGAGGGTTTTTTGTGTGTGAGTCCTTTGTTCTTGGTCTTCTGCCTGTACTCTCTCGGCTATGAGGAGTAAATTTTTCTATTTCCTGCTTTCTAATCTTCTGTTTCCAAGTTGTGAGTACAAAGATGGTTTGTTGTTTTGTATTTACATGTCTATAGTTGCTGGAGTGCTTTGAATTGTATTCTTTTTGAATAAGGCTGTTTATTCAATATCCTTTTAAGCAATTGACCCTGTATTTGTCACCTTAATACAGAGAGACCATTTTTATGTATTTTTCTTTCTTTTTATATAAAGCTTTCTTTTAAGACCTGTTGGAGTTTTTCTTTAGTGGGGGACTCCAGGGAATTGAGTCTGTGCTCACTAGGGAATTGGTGGGAGGAAGAAGTCAGGGGGAAATCTGTGTGTGTTAGATTTACTAGCCTGACTTTGCATTCCCTCTGGGTGAAGAGGGAAGTGCTTGTGTTTCCAGGACTGGAAATAGAGAGGGTGGACTCCCTCTGTTTAGATTCATGGAGTTTGCTTCTGTGTATCTCTCCAGGAACACCTGGAGGAGGGAAGGGAAAAGGTTTATTTCCCTTTGTTGTGAGACTCAAGGGATTTGGGTCTTGGGGTCCCCAGGGAAGGTTTTTTGGGGGACCAGAGTGCCCCAAAACACTCTAATTTTTTGGGTGGTGGCAGCTTTACCAGGTCCAAGCTGGTAACTAAGCTTGGAGGTTTTCATGCTAACTCCCATATTTTGGACGTTAAAGTCCAAATCTGGGACTAGGTTTATGATACCACCAATCTGGGGTTGGATACCCTTCCATCATCATTAATCTGTTCGGATAAAACATACTTTACAGGTGTATGAGTTGTTTGGAGCATCAATGGTGACATGCCTATCAAGTAGTCCCGATGGTGCATGGCTCAGATCAGTGTCAATACCTCATGCTCACAAGGGGAATACCTTCATTCAGTGTCACTCAGTGTCTTTGACCCATATGCCACTTGTTTGGGTCCATTCCGATTATCCTGAAGAAGCATAGCACTTAATCCTTTCAGTTGTGGCTAATTGTAGCTGAAATGACTTGTCCCGTTCTGGGATAAGCGAGTGCCAGTATTTTAGTTAGAACCTGCTTAAGATTGTTAAAGCACTCCATGTGTTCTTCATTCCATTTCCACTCTTGTCCTTTTTGCAGCAGTTGGTAGAGTGGGTGGGCAATTTGAATAGTTCTCCACAAGAAACTAGTGAGTCCAAGAAAGGATCTCAGAGAAGAGATGTCTTTTGGGGCAGGGAGCTTACATCTGAGCTCTATGCATTGGCCAACAGGTCTCCTACCCTCTACTCCAAGATAAGTCACTTTTTGTGAGACCATCTGGGCCTTCATTGGATTTATAAGAAATCCTGTTGTCTTTACTTTTTCCAGGACTACATTTAACAGTCTCAGTTTTTCTTCCTTGGTTGATGTTGCAATAAGGATGTCATTGACGTAGCTAATTATTTTATTCATCTCTGGAATGGTGGTGCACATTCTTGTGACACTCTTGTGGCAGATGGAGGGTACATTGTGGAACCCTTGGGAAACACGGCTGAAGGTATATTGCTTATTATCAAAGGTGAATGCAAACTTGTACCATAATTCAGGATGAAGTGGGGTATAGAAGAAGGTGTTTGATAAGTCTGTGACAGAAAACCACTGAGCTCCTGCGGAGATTGTTGCCATGATTTCCTGGTATTTGGCAACCACTGGAGTGAGCCTAGGTGTCACTTTGTTGAGCTCTTGATAATCCAGAGTTAATCGCCAAGTGCATTTATTCGCTTTTAGTACCTGTCAGATAGGTGCACTGCACACACTAGACGTTTCTACCAGAACTCTTTGGTCTGTCAATGCTGCGATGGTTTCTCTCAGTCCGTACTCAGCAGCTTGTGGGTATTTATATTGGCGCTAGGGCCTTGGATCTGGCACAATCACCTTTTACTTCTTCCTCTATCTGCCCACATTGCAACTTGTTAGATGCAAACACCGTTATATGTCCAGTTACCACCTTCATTACCTTTGGCTCCCACCAGGCAATTTGAGGTCTTCTGGTGCCTCAGTGCAGCCACTCAGTGTGATGCTGGGATCAGCCCACACTTTTCATTGGTTCCCTGCATCAAGGTTCGGTTTGGTAGGTCAACCACAGTCCCAAGTTTCTTCAATACATTCATGCCCAAAATCCCATGTCCATCTAGATGTTGCACTCCAAAAGGTTGTTTTTATCTCAAACTTGTTGATAGTGCATGGTATGGGTTCCAAAAGGGAAATGTACTTGTTTTCCTGTTGAATCTTTCTAGGATCTTAACTTCATGGATAGGTAGGTTTTTTGCTCTAGGTTCAGCCTTTGCAGTATAAGAGAGATGGTTGCACCTGTGTCAACCAGTAAGATCTGTTTAAAATCTCCTAACTGGCCCCTTAGAGTAGTTTTCACTACAGGTCTCCCCCATGGATCATTGAAGATGGGTGTCACAGGTGCTGAGGGAGAAGGGGGACCTTGGCCTTGTCACATTAGGCCTCCCTATAATTGTTGCTGTGTGACACCTGCCATTTCTTCACCTTTCTCATGCTTTGCCAACCTTGCTAGCAATTTCTTGGTTGGAAGACTGTCTATCCGGTCCTTAGATTTGTATTGGAGTAGACGTCTCCATAGCATTGCTCAGAAAGCTCTTGCTTCAACAGGGTCCTGATTGCTGATTTTCTTGTCTGATCTGTACTGAGCTCTTTGCTGGTCTTTGTTTTTACCATTACAGCTCTGTCCCTTAGGTTGCTTCCTAAGGTTTTCCTTAAATCCTCTCTCTCTGGTAGTTGTTTGGGAAGGCTTCTCTCTGTATTTCAAAAGCTGCTCTGGGCTTCTCTTCTAGATCCTGCAACATCTAGGATCTACTGCCCCCATACTGACTTTTAAGGTAGGCAGAAATCCTTGAACCAAAGAATCCTTGAACTCACTGGTATCACAGGAGGCAGCTCCTGCTAACCAGTAAAGCAGCTTCTTATGGCTTAAATATTTTTCTGGCCATTCGCCCATGCATTGTCTTTCACTGTAGAATCAGCCGATGACATTGCTGCACGGGAAGTTGAACTTGTATATGCCCTCATACATCTTCATGATGTCTTCTGTGTTAGTCATTTGTATGTTACCAGACAAGGCACTGTAGTCTTCTCCAGACATGCACTCCCTCAATAGGACTTGAGGGAGAGCCACAGGATTCTTTGCTCCTCAATAGGACTTGTGTGTCCTCCTTGCTGACACCTGGGAGACTGCCAATCTTGGCAAGCCAGTCTAATGCAGACTCATGGTTCAGGCATCCCAATGTTTTTCCCATTGGGGGCGCTTGTTCAAGAGTGTAGGCTTTTATTTCCTATCTGGTCTCAGGTGCTCTTGATGATCCATAGCTGACTAATGCCATGGTGACAGGGGCCATAGGAAGTCCTATCCCCTCCTAGGCATTTTCAGAAACTTCAGCTTCTTCAAACCTAGGTGCTGAAGGTTGACACTCTGTTGTTCTTCTGTTACAGGGACCTTGATCGTTTGAGTCTTCCTCTTCTGAACTTATTTCAGAATTGCAACCCCTTAGTGGATCGAGTCACATTGCTGCAACAACTCCTTGGATTCTTTTCAGTTTTCCCTTTAAACTGTTGATCTTATTTCAGCAGGCAGTATGGCTGACATGATTCTCTTGGGTTGCTTTGATCTTTCACCAGTTCTCACTGCTGCCTGAGATTCCTCGTTCTTTGTTGATAGAACGTAGTTGTCGCTCTCCTTTTTACTTAAAGCAGTTAGTTCCTGCACTTGTAAATCTAACTGACTGACCTGAGCAGCCGGACAAACTCTGACCTGCTAATAGGTTGTTTTGAGCTCCCAGCTTTTCTAATTCTAACTCCCTTTTTGCTGATACTGCTTTAAGATGAGAGATTTCTGCTTAACTCCTTAGCTACTATTGCCAACCCAGATATCAAAGTTCTTTTTCACATTTTGTAATTGGGGGTTGGTTTAGCTATTAAGAAGTCCTGCCATTTCTTACATAATACCTCATACGCATTGTCCCCCCACAAACAGACCCTCAAACTATGGGTTTTTCCATTTTCCAAATTGATTCACACTAAACTCAGACAATTTTTTATTTATCTCGGGGGTCCAGCCAGCCACTCCAAACGTCCTGTTGCTCATGCTTATACTTAATCTGACCCACCACAGACCATGTAAGCTTTCTGTGGCAGACACACCACTCTCTCTTACTGACTGTAAAAGTCAGATTCCAGCAGCACCCAGTTGTCTGAACTGGCATGTGCAAGAGCCTTTTTCAGCTCTCACACGCCTATGCATCCCCTTGGGTTGGCGCCTGCTTGTCCACAAGTCAGGCACACCAGGCTGTCAGAGCTGGTGCCTGCTTGCCCACAGCTCATCGGGTCAAACAGACTGAGCTATCATGGACACTCTGTCCCTAGCAATTCACAGGCCCACTGGAGTTGTCTGGAATGGGTCAGCAGGGCTGAGTCTCCCGCTTGAGCCTGCAAGGAACTCACTGTCCCTTCTGCCAGAGCCTCCAGCCAAGCATGTCTCCACCCCGGGGGGCATTGCTGAGTCTCCAGCCAAGGTTGAGCAATTCCCCTGGTGTGGCCTCATGAAGGTGAGTCATTGAATTGTTGCTCCCATGTTGAACAATGGCTGTTGATGGGTTCTTTGACACCCACCTGGGCATTGGTTACTTTCCTTGCTATAGTCTCTGGGGAGCTAATATCTGGCTGAATCCCCAATTTATAGTATGTTTTAGTGACAACCATACAATATAATTCTCATAACTTCATATGTGGTAATGATATACATATATGGATAAGTTATGATCTGCTGAAAGCCATTTCTCTTTCTCCTGATGCATGTAAAGCATGCCTTGTAAGGTAAGATCACAATCATATATAAATGAGGAATATGGGGGTTACAGGACACTCCTCCAAGGTACAGAATGTCACAATGACATTTCCAGTAAATAAGCAGAAGTGACACTTCTCAAAGTCAGACTGTGAAAGAGTGCTTGAGAATAGAGAAAAACTGAACCTGTGCTGGCTAATTTACTCAAAACCAACTGACAAAGTGTTCTGTTTTTCTTGCAAAATATTTGACAAGAATGCTAAATCATTGCTTGCACTTTCCGGGTACAATTACTGGCATAACTTAGTTGATGCTCTGAATCAACATGAAAAGTCACCCAGCCATTTTATAGTCTACTCCAAATGGATGGAGGCAGAGTCCAGGGTCAAGCTGAATAAATACACAGATGCAGAAAACTAGCACATTATTAATGTAGAAAACCAGCACTGGAGGAACATTCTTGATGTTTGATCTCAATTACCCTCTTGCAAAAAATAATATGGCTTTCCAGGACTTGTCAGATAAGTTATTTACTGAACATAATGGTAATTTCCTTGGTTTGGTAGAGCTCCTTGGGAAATATGATATTATGAATTAGCATGCATGTGGAGTAGTTCTTAAAGAAGCTATGGGCCATTATTGCAGCAAAACAATTCAAAACAAATTGATTGACCCTATGGGAAGGAGGAAGGTGCTTGATAACATATTGATGTGGCTCAGCAAAGCTAAGTACTATGCTGTAATAATGGACTGCACTTCTGACATTAGTCACAGTGAAAAGATGCCATTTACAATAAGATTTGTTGATGACAAGGATGGCTGTATCCAAGTAAAGGAAAACTTTATCGGTTTCTGGTCTGTGGACGACTCTACTGGAAAAGGCCTAACTGCTGTTTCTGAACATTTTGAATGAGGATAAAATAAAGTTTGAGGACTGCCGCAGCCAAGACTATGCCAATGGTGCAAACATGAAGGGAAGAAACAGTGGTTTCCAGGCAAGGATCCTTGCACTGAATCCAAGAGCTTTCTTCCTGCCTTGTGGCTACCATTCCCTTAACCTGGTTGCATCAGATGTGGAGTCATCTTCTTTAGATTCAGTCTCTTTGGAATACTGCAAAGGATAAATGTCCTGTTTTCAGCAGCAACTATCGGGTAGAAGATCCTCACGGACAATGTTACAAGTCTGACCATGAAGCTGCTAAATGACACTCGCTGGGTGAGCTGCATTGACAGCATAAGGCCACTGAGGTACCAAATAACTGAGGTTTACGATGGCCCGATGAAACTGGCACAGTTGACTAAAGCCAAAGCCGGAATCCAACACAAGGCGCAAAACCTGGCAAACCAGATCATTGACTTCAAATTTCTGGTCTCACTTGTAACAGGATATTGTGGCAAACCACAATTAAACATTGTAAGCGAGGCATTACAAATTCAGTTGATGGACATCATGACCACTTTGATGACAAGCTGCCTTGATTTTGTAGTGGCCTACAGAGACAGATTTGAAGACACCATCACTGCTGCCAAAGAAATGGTGGAAAACTAAGGAGTTGAACCTTCCTTCAAGGACACTCGTATTTCTTGGAAGAAGAGACAGTTTGGTTATGAGGGCAGAGATAAGGTGATGAGAAGCTTGGAAGAAAAATTCAAGAGAGTTATTTTTTACTCAGTCATTGACACTGCTTGAGTGTCTGTCCAATCCAACAAAAGTTCAGAGAAATGAAGCACTACAAAAACAGCTGGGTTATTTTTAATTACCTTAGTAAGCTACCGGTGAACAAGAAAACATTCCTGAACTATTGTACAGACCTTCACCCGATGCTGACACCTGGGGAATGTTCAGAAATCAATGATAAAGACCTTTACGTCAAATTGGACAACATCCATCATGTTTTGCAATATGCGAAGCACTCTCCACTCCAAGTTCTCCAATTAATTCATGATGCAGAGCTGAAGGACACTTTTCCTAATGTGTGGATAGCTTTGAGGATTTTGCTCATGCTGCTGGTCACAGTTGCAAGTGGTGAGTGCAGTTTTTCAAAGTTTGGGCTCATTAAAACATATCTTTGTTTGATGATGGCTGACGAGAGACTGACAGCACTTGAAAATGCCATTGGCCAGTCTTTGGATCCTCTGACGCTGTGCTTCAGTTCACGAGGGCAAAGGTAGGAAAAGCAACTATTTGAACTAAACGACTAGGGTTAACATTCTAAGGCTGTCACCTACTTTAATATTATTTAATACTGGTCCACACAATATTGATGTTAATACACTTCAGTTATTCTTAAAATTAAAAAAAGTTTCTATAAGCTTAGAGAAAAGGATTATTTTATTTGCTGATATATGGCATGAATAAATAGAGATTTACAGATACTAACAGGCAAATTTATTGTTTTATATGACAAGGATAAATCATGCATGCAAATTGTGCATCCAAGTCATGGAATGGGCTTTAAATGAAATAAAAATACGGTATTGAAAAGTTTAACAAATGGAAGGAGAGGAGCATCGAAGACGCTCGTCGCCTGGGGCACCATTTGGTCTAGGGCCATCCCTGCATAAAATGGGCTCTGCTACCCTGGGTTAAATAAACTTTGCCTGGCTAGTGCACTGTGACTCACCCCAAATGTTCAAAAAATCATGAGCCAGGCCCCGTGTCATAAACAGATAAGTAAGAGATAATAGAACAAAAGTGCTTCATATCTCTTTTGCCTGGAAAGGGTTAACAAGAACAGTGAGCCTGGCTGTCACCTGACCAGAGGACCAATCAGAGGACAGGATACTTTCAAATCTTGAGGGAGGGAAGTTTTTGTGTGTGCTGTTTGTGTTTGGTTGTTGTTCACTCTGGGGGCTCAGAGGGACCAGACGTGCAACCAGGTTTCTCTCCAATCTCCCTGACACAGGTTCTTATAGATTCAAAATAGTGAGTACTAGGTAGATAAAGCGAGTTAGGCTTATGCTTGTTTTATTTGCAAATGTGTATTTGGTTGGAAGGAGTTCAAATGTGTATTTGGCTGAAAGGAGTTTAAATTCGTATTTTGCTGAAAAGATTTTAATTTGTACTTGTATACTTAGGCTGGGAGGGTGTTCCCAGTGTTTATAGCTGAAAGACCCTGTACCTATTCCATTTTTTTTAAATTTACAAAGATAATTTTTATCTTTGCTCTTTCTTTAATTAAAAGTTTTTCTTGTTTAAGAACCTGATTGTTTTTTTATTCTGATGTGAGACCCCAGGGGACGGGGTCTGGATTCACCAGGGAATTGGTGGGGAGAAAGGAGAGAAGGGGGAGAGAGAGGTTATTTTCTCTCTGTGTTAGGATTACTGTCTCTCTCTGGGAGAATCTGGGAGGGGAAGAGAGAAGGAGGGGGGAAGGTGTATTTTCCTCTCTGTTTTAAGATTCAAGGAGTTTGAATCACAGTGATCTTCCAGAGTAACCCAGGGAGGGGAAGCCTGGGAAAGGCAACGGTGAGGGAAAGGGTTTACTTTCCTTGTGTTAAGATCCAGAGGGTCTGGGTCTTGGGGGTCCCTGGGCAAGGTTTTGGGGGGACCAAAGTGTACCAGGCACTGGAATTCCTGGTTGGTGGCAGCGCTACAGGTTCTAAGCTGGTAATTGAGCTTAGAGGAATTCATGCTGGTACCCCATCTTTTGGACGTTAAGGTTCAGAGTGGGGAATTATACCATGACACCCCGAAACACACCTGAGATTTAAAAAATCCATCAACAATGTGAGCTTGTTTTACTTGTCGCTCAGCTTTGGAGGCATTTGGGTGTATCACAATCACTTTTTCAAGCTTTTCTCTGCAACTCTGAGGGCCAGAAATGGAACTCTGAGAGTCTCATATCATGTGCCTCCAAGAGCAAATGCTGCAAGAGTTGGTAGCACTGCAGTTGGGCATCCCAAGAAGCTCCTAGCTGCCGATGCCTCACTCCAAAGGTGTGACTCCGTGTCATTCCCTAGTAGCTACACTACATAAGACATTTATAATGCTACTAAGGCTTCATCTGCATGGAAAAGTTTTTTTCAATATTATCTAAGGAATGAATTTAATCAGTATAATTATATTGGTATAACCACCTGTAGTGGGGTGACCACCCCGTTCCTCACCTCAGGGGGTCAAAGCAGCCCTGGAGACAGCTGTGGTGGAGAATCATAGAATATCAGGGTTGGAAGGGACCTCAGGAGGTCATCTAGTCCAACCCCCTGTTCAAAGCAGGACCAACCCCCAACTAAATCATCCCAGCCAGGGCTTTGTCAACCCTGACCTTAAAAACCTCTAAGGAAGGAGATTCCACTACCTCCCTAGGTAACCCATTCCAGGGCTTCACCACCCTCCCAGTGAAAAAGTTTTTCCCAATATCCAACCTAAACCTAGAAAATGCTAGGCTGATTAGGGGAAGCAGCCACAGTTGGGGCCATGCCCCAATCAGGCCACCGCTGACCCTATAAGAGGCCTGAGCGTCCGCAATTGAAAAACAGATATACTCTCTCTAGCTCCCTAGAGAGAGAAAGACCTGGCTGCCTGGGAGCTGAGCAGAGCTGGGGAAGGGCAAAGGAGTAGAGGAGCTCCAGCCTAGCAACTCCCCAGGCTGCAGGCCTTTGTAAAGGTCCAAAGCAGGTACTGGGGTTGCAGAGGTGCAGCCCAGGGTTAGGAAAGGAAGCAGGTCTAACCCCCCCCTTGCCAGTGATGAGTGGCTTAGAGACTGCAGTCTGCCCCAGTGAATGGGGGCTAGATGATGACTGGCAGTAGCCGCTGAGGCAAGGTGAGGATAGGGGGTTTGTCTGGGAGGGGAAACCCAGAGTGAGGAGGTACTCTGGTGGGCAGAACCCCTGGGCAAAGGGTACTGGGAAGGACACAGGGCCAGCAGCAGGCAAGACACTGGCCTGCAGAGGGTGCTATGGGCTGGAAGTGCTAATTCCCAGGATGACCAACAGGAGGTGCCACGCCAGTGAGTCCCTGCCTCGCCACCCCACCCCACCCCACCCCACATGGAAACTATTACTTCAGTATTAGGGCTGGACTACACGCAGATTTTCATAGACTCACAAAAGCACAGAAATATAGTTCTGGAAGGCATATTGAGAGGTCATTTCATTTTCATTGAGCCCCTTGCACTAACGCAGCACCAAGTAATCCTAGATCATTCTTGACCGGTATTTGTCCAATCTGTTCTGAAACTCTATTGACAAGGGTTCCACAACCTCCCTTGAAAGCCTGTTCCAGTACTTAACTATCCGTATAGTTTTTCCTAATATCTGACCTATATCTCCCTTGCTTCCATTACTTCATGTCCTATCTTCAGTGGATATGAAGAACAATTAATCACAGTCCTCTTTATAACAGCCCTTAATGTATCTGAACACTTGTCAGATGCCTCCTCCCCTCTCCAGTCTTTATTTATGGAAATTAAACATGCCCAGTTTTTTTAACCTTTCCCTCACTGGTCAGGTTTACTAAACCTTTTATCATTTTGATTGCTCTCCTCTGGACTCTCTTCAATTTGTCCACATCCGTATTGAAGTGTGGTGCCCAGAACTGGAAGCAGTACTCCTGCTGAGTTCTCACCAGTACCAAGTATAGCAGGACAATTACCTCCAATGTTTTACATGCAACACTGTTGTTAATACACAGGATTACATTAGCCTTTTTAGCAACTGCATCACATTGTTGGTTCATATTCAATTTGTGACCCACTGTAACCCCCAGATCCTTTTCAGCAGTACTACTGCCTAGCCAATTATTCCCCATTTTGTATAAGAGCATTTGATTTTTTTTTTCAGTGCAGTATGTTGTACTTCTCTTTATTGAATTTATCCTTGTTGATTTCAGACCCATTCTCCAATTTGTCTTGGTTGTTTCAAATTTTAATCCTGTTCCCCAAAGTATTTCCGACCCCATCCAGCTTGGTGTCATCCACAAATTTGCATAAGCCTACTCTTCACTCCATTATCCAAGTCATTAATGAAAATATTGACTAGCACAAGACCCAGGACCTCTGCCACACTCCACTAGATACAGTATATCCAGTTTTACAGCAAACCTTAGTTTACAACTACTCTTTCAACTAGGTCTGCACCCACCTCACAGTGATTGACCATATTTTCCTAGTTTGCTTATAAGAATATCATGTGGGGCTGTGTCAAAAGTCTTAGTAAACTAAAGGTATATCACATCTACAGTCCCACCTCCGCAGGCCAGTAATCCTGTCCAAAAAGGAAATTTGATTGATTTGGCATCATTTGTTTGTGACAAGTCCACGTTGGCTCTTTGTTAGCCTATTATCCTGTAGGTACTTACAAACTGATTGCTTAATAATTTGTTCCAGCGTCTTCCCAGGTATTCAAGTTAGGATGATTGTCTATAATTTCCTGGGTCCTCTTTTTTCCCTGGGTCCTTTTTTGCCCCCTTTTTAACTATAGGTACGATGTTTGCCTTTCTCAAGATCCCTGGTAATTCACCTGTCCTCCAGCAGTT
Source organism: Gopherus flavomarginatus (assembly GCF_025201925.1). NCBI lineage: Eukaryota > Metazoa > Chordata > Testudines > Testudinidae > Gopherus > Gopherus flavomarginatus. Next base: position 31,180,894 of record NC_066619.1, read on the forward strand.
CTCAAAGGTAATAAATAGCTAATGGTTCCAAGATTGTTTCAGCTAGTTTCTTAAGCTCCCTGAATTTCATCAGGACCTCTGACTTGAGTACATCTAACTTATCTAAATATTCTTTAGCCTTTCCCTATTGTGGCTTGCATTCCTTCCCCCCTTTTAATATTGTTAAATATCTGATAGCAATTTACCTTTTTAGCAAAGATTGAAGCAAAATAGGCCCTAAACACTTCAGTTTTCTTGATATCATTATTAGCTCTTTTCCCTGCTAAATAGAGGACCTCCATTTGCCTTTATTATCCTCTTGCTCCCAATGTATTTATAGAACGTCTTCTTTCTGTAAATCATTTTGAGGCTTACCCTTTGCGATTTTGCCTGTACATGTTTTTTGCTATTCTTTTGTACTCCTCCTTAGCAATTTGTCTATGTTTCCACCATTTGTAGGATTCCTTTTTGATTTTCACTTCATTAAAGAGCTCCTGATGGAGCCATATTGGCTTCTTACTATTCTTCCTATCTTTCTGTCACATTGGGATAGTTAGTTGTTTCACTTTGAATATTGTCTCTTGGAGATACTGCCCGCTCTCCTGAATTTTTCCTCTTCCCATGTGACCTTTCCTACTAGTCCTGAGTTTGTTAAAGTCTGCTTTTTGAATTCCATTGTCCTTATTCTGCTGCTTTCAATTGTTCCTTTCTTTGGAATCATGAAATATATCATTTCACAATTTTTTTCATCCAAATTGCTTTCCACTTTCAGACTCACAACCAATTTCTCCCTAATCAGACTCAAGTCCAAAATAGCTATCCCTCTGATTATTTCTTTAACCTTCTGAAACAAAAAGTTCTTCCTAGTATATTCCAATAATTTATTGGGAATTTTGTGTTTTGCTGTATTTCTTTTCCAACAGATGTCTAGGCAGTTAACAGCCCGGTGATGAGGTGGGACTCACCACTATGGTGCCTCCTGCTTTGCTGTCATGGGAAATAGCTTTGTGCGCCAGAACACCCTCCTCTGGCGGTGCCTCGCCAGCATCACTTTCGCTCCAGGACCCTCACCACTCCCAGGACTGCAGTATCCTCTTCAGTGACACTGCCATTCACAGTGCCACACTCTGTGTTCTCTCCTTCTGGGGTACCTGCAATCTTTATCCAGCCACTACCTCAGTGGCAATTACAGTCCTTTATCCCAGGGCCACTTCTCATGTGGCTCCAGCACCCTTTTCTGTCCTTGCCTCAGCCTGTAGGCCCTAGCAGCCCACCAGGAACTTTCTCTAAATCCCCCAGTTCCTGCTTGCAGCACTGAATTGTCCCAGGCATCGTGGCTTCTTCCTTCTGCTAAGAGCCTGGTCTTTTCCCCTTGGGCTCCAGTCAGCTACTGAACTCTGCTCTGCCCTGCAGCCCTTTTTATATGAGCCTACCCGACCATGATTGGTTACTCCTCTCAGCCCCTTTCGAATTTGTTGCCTCCAGTGCTGCCTCCTTAGGTCTGGTTTTAACCCCTTTTCTGCCAGACAGGGGCAGCTGCCCCGTCACAAGCCCCCATTATTACTAGCTCTTGCATTTTAGATATTGCTGTTAGTTGTTGTACCTCATCTACCTCCTCCTCTGATTCAGTGGTCCCTACTAGACTCCTCCTATGATCCCTTTGTGTCCCCCCCACCCCATCTTTACCTAGAGATTTTCAAGTCATCTGCCTCTTACCTCTTTCTGGCTACATTAGTCATCTTGTTGCTCTTAATCCATGTTAGATATCCTGTTGTAAAATGCTAGTGGAGGAAAGGCACTGTAGTTTTTACCATGAGGTCAACTACACAAGGTCAGCTATAGGATAGGGGTATAGTGCTGACCTCGTGTAATTGACCTCATGGTGAAAACTACAGAATCTTGTCTCCATAAAATTTTACAGCAAGATAGCTAATCCACACTAGCTGTCCCATTGTAAAAAAAAAAAAAAAAAAAAATAGCCTTTTTTGTAGTGAAGACATAACCACTGTGAGCAACATGTGAGAGATTTTGCCTGTGTTTCCAATGAGTGCAAGACTCTGCCTATGTAAACTCCCAAACTGTCAACACTTGGTTCCCCCCTCCCCCCCCCCCCCAAAAAAACACTATGAGATTAAAAAAAAAATGATTTTTAGGTCAAAGTTGAAAGTTCTCTTTATTTGCCTTCTGGTTTTTGACCCTTTAAGGTACACAGCCACAAGGGCTAGAAGCTTACTTTAAAAGAAAATAAGCAAACTTAGAAACTCAGTTAATCATTTGCCTCCCAGAGATCAGGCTTTAAGAAAAACACCAAATGTTGCAAGCTGGCAACATTGTTTAGAAAATTTACCTTTTTCAGAAAGCAAGCCTCATTCTCTAAGGTGTTATGGGGGGATTAGATGACTCAGGGCATTGTTTTTGGGCTTTAGAGCCTTTCACCACTCAGGCTACGTCTACAGTACAGCATAAAATCGAAATTACTAAAACCGGTTTTATAAAACCGATATAAAATCGATTTTATGCATCCACACTAGGGCACATTAATTCAGTGGTGTGCGTCCATGGTCCTAGGCTACCATCGATTTCCAGAGCGGTGCACTCTGGGTAGCTACATTAAAGGAATGAGACCAATAACTTCGATTTCCATCCACACTAATCCTAAATCGATATAGTAATATCAATTTTATGGTTACTCCTCTTGTTGGGGAGGAGTACAGAAATCTATTTTAAGAGCCCTTAAAATCGATTTAAAGTGCCTTGTAGTGTGGATGGGTACAGAGTTAAATCGATTTAACTGTGTAGTGTGGACCAGGCCTCAGTCACCAGTGTGAATCCAGTCCATCACGGCAGGGATTAAAAAGTATTCCCATCAAATGGATGTTTGATAGCCCCTACCTGAGCTGAGTTGGATCCCAGTTTCAGCTCTCACTGCTACGTTTTGCACTAGATTGTAAATTCTTCAGGGCAGGGACTTTATCTTTCCCTACCAAGATTTCTTGCAGCAGGCCCCAATATCATAGGCGCTGACTCTGTGGGTGCTCTGGGCTGGAGCACCAATGGGGAAAAAATGGTGGGTGAGCAGCCTCCCATTAGCTCTCCCCACCCCTCCCAGCACCTCCCACCTGCTGGTGAACCCTGCGGATCAGCACCTCCGGCCCGCCGCAAACAGCTATTTTGCAGCGGGCAGGAGGGTGGGAGAAGGTGCAAGGGCACAGCATGCTCAGGGAAGGGGGTGGAAATAGGCAGGAAGAGGCGGGACGGAGGTGGAGTGGAGACAGGGCAGGACCTTGGTGGAATGGGAGTGGGAAGAGGCGGGGCATGGGTGGGGCCTTGGGGGAAGAGGTGGAGTGGGCGTGAGACCTGGGGCAGAGATGGCAGTTGAGCACCACCCGTCACTTTGGAAAGTCAGTGCCTGTGCCCAATATAACCATATAGGCCATAAAAGTGAAAATTAGCATCACTATAATTGACACACTCAACGTGGGGGGGGGGGGGCATTTCATAAATGAGACAGGCCAAAGCACATGATCTAATCCTTTTAAAATAATAATCTCATGACATTTTGGAGGGGTCTGAACTTTTGCGGTTGCTATTTTCAGTACTGTTACTGGACTTCTGAGTACTGCTATTGAGCACGATACAGTTATCTGATTTAGGGTTAGGGTTTCCCTCTTAAAATCTCTTTACAAATCACATTCACCTCTGCTCAAATTCACTTAAATTTAACATTTTAAAATTAATGCTATGAATGAAATTAATAGGCAGCAGGTTTAAAACAAAAGTAAGTACTGAGGTGGTGGGTATTTTGCACTCACAGATAGGCTGCATTTTAAAATATGCCTAAATTGCACCTGCAAATAATAAGTTGTCTATGCTAGAGAGGAATGTTGTGACTACAAAAATGGATGATAATGTGGGCAAACAGATAAATTGTTCCTTATGAGCAGTCCTCTGTAAAGCACCATGTTACCCATTTTACTGATATCCTAATAATTAGAATTTATACAGTCACTCCTTTTTGTGGTGTATAGCCCACACTAAGATTGACATACAAAAGAGGATCTTTTGTTACAGCTCACACATTTCAAAGAAATAATAAAATGTACTATTTACTCAATGCTTTATGTGTTCAGACTGCTTCCTGAACAATACATAGCTAACTAATTAATTAAGCAAGATGTCTAAGGCTCTTTATAGCGCAAACTTTAGCTTTCTTGAATGTGCCTGGCTGCAATCTGCAGCCCACATATCACAACATAATATTAGACCCAGCAAAGGAGATGTATATACATCTAGTTACCATTACCCCCCTAACAATAAGAACAAAGGACGCCTCCCCTAGATTCTCGTGTTCTCCCAACTCTGGTGATTTTTAAGACAAATCTCACAGTATTTTGAGTTTTTCTCAACGCCTCAGCTGCTGAAATGCAGTGCCCTGCACGAGGCTCTCAGCTTTCACTAAAGAAGTTTCCATACCGTAGGGCTGTCAAGAAAAGCTTGGAAACCTGACCTGGAGAAGTAGAGATACCACAAGGCAAATAAAAAGACCCCGCCATTTGTTAGCTTTAAACACTCTTCCTGGTGCAGCACTAGGACACGGCCCGCGCCAGCCAGCCGGGCAGCCTGCAGACACTCCTCCCGCCCCCTCGCACAACGTGGGAACGAGCCTGGCGGAAAGGTTACAGACACACGCACGCCCCTCGTGCTACAGACGTTCCAGGAGCGTCACGTGATGAAATCCGCTTCCCCCTCCCCTTTTTTGTTGAAGGAGGCCTAGTACAGGAATCTCTAGATCACGTGACCCGCTTTGCCGGCCGCGCTTGAACTCGATTTCTTCCCAGTACTTCCGGGTTGGAGGACGTTCGCTCCGCCCCTTTGGCTGGGCCCTGGCGCGCGCCGGCTCATGCCCGAAGGTCAGCGCAGCGGGAGCAGGGGCCAGAGGGAGCGCAGCGTGGAGGCTGGTGGGTGCTATTGTCTCCTGTAATGGGGCTCAGGAGGCGCCTTATTTATTCTCTAGCAAAAGGGTGGGTTAATCAGCTGCGATTGCGTGCGGAGCTAGGGGATAATCCAGCTGCTTTCTACCCCGTCTTTCCGTTGCAATTGTAGCTGGTTTTATTCTTCTGCTATGACATTGTAGCAAATGCTTGGCATGCAGTGGATTAAAGGCTAGTTTTCTTCTTTCTACTGAAATTGCAGCAAGTGGTTGGGAAGCAGGGGAGGGGTGAAACAGAAGGTGCTATTCTCTTCTCGTTGGTACTGCAACAGCGGCTAAAACAGCTGCTGCCTCCTCTATCCCCATTTCACTAAATCACGAGGTGTGGGTGATACTAAGCAAAACTAAATGGAACTAGATCCTGAGGCTGGAAACTCCGTATAATTTGCTGATTCGAGGGAACTTGGATGCAAGAAGGTTTTCAGGAGGAAAAAAACTTGAACAAAAGGAAGTTTCTATCTTTTACAATAGCAGGACAGTGATGAGGTATAAATAATGCATCAGAAAAATCCCAGCAGCGGTAGTTCCATTCTCTATCACGTTTAAAGACGGGTTTTTACAGTGCCGCCCAGTAGAGTGAGTTAAACTTGGAGATCAAGAAACGATTTTGGAAAAATCAGGTCTGAAGAATGAAACTTGCAGGAAGCAAGAATTCAGTTTCAGTAACTTCACTGTCGTAACGAGGGATAATGTATTGACAACAATAGAGGACAGATCTACAGTAGTAATGGGATAAATGACCTTGTGCTTCCTAGACACAATGTAACTGTCATGGAAACAGTTTTTGTAAAGAATTAGGGGCGGGGCTATAGAACGGAGAAGGAAGCTGTGAGATTAAATGAAAAGGAGCTTGCTGCGTGAATGCATGCATGTATTTTATGTGGAGGGGAAGAAAGATGCAGTCGGCCTGATGTATTGTCATGCTTGCACGACTGTAGCATTTTTCATTAAAAGTTGTAGAACCCTCCTTTCGTGTAGGTGTTAGCTCAGAGTTACATATAGACAAGTGAAGAGCTGATCATACCAGCATCTCCCACTTAAGTTAATGGAAATTACAGGTGCTAAATAGTTCTTAGATTCAAGGCATTTGGCACAGAATCTAAATACAGATGGACAGAATGAGGCTCAAAGAGCTTGGCCAAGGTCAAAAAGAAGGTCACTTCTGGCACTAGAAATAAAACTCTGAACTGCTGACTTCCGCTCTTGTGCTCCAGTCATCAGATCGTGCTGCTTTCGTAATGTGCATGTCTTTTCGAGTGGCTGGAAGGTAGGAGCAGGGGAAGTAGTTAAACGTGCAGAAGTTCTAGGCAAGGAATTCCAAATTATTTCAGTGCTGTTTCAATGAGTGGACTTGGAGACTCCAAGGAGAGAGTGATTGACGAGGTGAGGAGCGGTAGCCAATCAGACAGGTCTTGGGGTAAGGTTTGACTAGCATTGCTCAATGCAAGCAGCCAATGAGAACCCGCTAATGAGAGTGGCGTCGGGACGCCGGCTGCTTGTGGAGCTTGCAGACGTGGTAGCGCGTTTGTGCATTGATGGGGTTGGGGTGAGGATTGTCCTTTAAAGGGGGACCTTTTCGCAGGCTAATGTTACTTGGTCACCTGAGGTGGCACATTCATTTTTATTTATCCCTAATAGTATTTTTTTGCCCCTACTATTTATCCCTGGGGGATAGATTTCTTATTCTAAGTGCCTGTCTGAATACGTGGCATAAGCACTTGTAACTTACTGTGCTACAATGTTTTCTATTTATGGTAATTCCTTTAGAAACCATAGCTGCCTGCTGAACACTGTGTGATGACTAGGTACTTTAGGCAGGGCAGTGGGGGAAAGGGGTGGAGTTTTTTCAGCTAGGAGAGCTGTGTGTTTTGCCAAAAGAGCAGAATTGGCCTAGCATATCTCAGTCTGTTGTTGTTTTTTAAAGATTAAAATATTGCATGTGAATCATATTGCACGTGGCTCATGACTATTTTATTTTGCCAGCATTTGGTATAGGCTTTCAGAGCTGTACTTGACACTAAAAAGGAGACCAACAAATTATGGTAGTGAACATGACAGATGCATCAGAAAGGCACCATTCATGCAAGATGTTGTATGTGACCAGGTCCTCACTGAAGGCCTCGGGCCACACAGAGATGCAGAGATTCATCTGTGTGCAATGCACTGGCTCCAATCCTTCACAATTAGCAAATGTCTCTGCTAGCTGTACTTAGAGTCCAAAATTGGAACGGCTGATATCAAAACTCTAAGTAGAAGAAATTGTACCATGACTCTCTTAAGACCTATGTCAAAAGTCTACATGCCATCTTTATGCAAGTTGGTTTTTCTCTCTATTTTCTCATTTTTTAATTTTTTTTTATAATTGAAGATTTAGACTACAGTCTTGATTTGTCAGATTTCACAAGCTATACTTTATGGAGTGAACTTATGTACTCCAGATTTCATAAATCCTGATTGACTGTTTAATTTTAGTAAACTTGACTTAATCCTGAAGGACAGCATCCTGATGACAATAGTGACCTACTTGATAGCAATTGTATAGTGGTGTATACATTCAAGCTGAACCTTAGGTTCACTAACATAATCTCTACTTTTTGATAAGCAACAAAAATGTCTGAAGTAATAATTGCATCTTGCATGGCAACAGAAAAAGGTAATGAAAAATATTTTATTACAGTCAATTGACTTTGTCAGTCTATATTTAAAATGGATGTAAAAGCAAGTGTGATTTATTGTTGGTGGATTTCTCTGGGGTGGGTAATCACTGACATCAGATCTCAGTAGTTGTATCGACATTTGTTTATAACACTTAAAGGTTTAGTGTTAATGGTCAAATATCTGTTTGCACTGAGGGTTGTAAATGCCTCTTATGTTTAAGAGACAGCATGGCAGTTGATGAAGCATGTGACTGAGTTGGGAAATGGATCTAATACCCACAATGTCATTGATTTAGTTTGGCTTTTGTCAAGTCATGTACACTTTTTCACAAATCAGATATTAGGAATGGTAATATACAAAAACCTGTAGGAGAACACTTCAACCTCCCTGGCCACACTATAGCAGACCTTAAGGTGGCCATCCTGCAGCAAAAAAACTTCAGGACCAGACTTCAAAGAGAAACTACTGAGCTTCAGTTCATCTGCAAATTTGACACCATCAGCTCAGGATTAAACAAAGACTGTGAATGGCTTGCCAATTACAGAGCCAGTTTCTCCTCCCTTGGTTTTCATACTTCAACTGCTAGAACAGGGCCTCATGCTCCCTGATTGAACTACCTCATTATCTCTAGCTTGCCTGCATATATATACCTGCCTCTGGAAATTTCCACTACATGCATCTGATGAAGTGGGTATTCACCCACGAAAGCTCATGCTCCAAAACGTCTGTTAGTCTATAAGGTGCCACAGGATTCTTTGCTGCTTTTGCAGATCCAGACTAACACGGCTACCCCTCTGATACTTTACACTTTTTCTGTTTCTCTGTAAAAGGGGACTGATATCTACTCTGCCTATTGAGTATTGTAAGTTTGAACTAGTGCTTATAAAATGTTATGTAAAGTGACTGTTCTGTTACTCCTGCCATCAGTCTGTCTATTTTTGATGGTTGCACAGATTTTTTAGAAAAAAGCGGCCTTTGTTTTCTACTTGGACAGATGGGCATTTTGTGTGGTTTTTGTCAACCGAAATAAGCATCTGACTCTACACAGTTCATCTCTCTAGTATTATTAATTGTTCATGCCTCTATTTGTGATTTTTGTGCACAGCAAGGCTGCGGCAGGGATTCCACACGTGGCAGTCCTTGCTGTTAGATCCCAGACAACATGGCGAGCCTCCTACGTACAGCAGTTATCAGCTACTCAAATCCTCTCTTCAGCAATGTGATGTCACGAAAAGTGCAGACTGTGAAGATGCCATGCTTGCGAATGTTTCAAACCCATCAGATACTCTGGTGTCAGGCACCTGTAAAACCAGGTAAGTTAATGTAAGAAAACAATTTCGTAGAACAACTAGGTTTTCCTTTCTAAACATGGAAATTAAGCTTCCTAAGTAGGTATATTTTGAAAAGGTACTGCTAGGATGAAAATATACAAAACTCGCCCTGAATCATGTGAGTTAATTCTAGTGCATCAGAAGTTCTACAACTTTACATTTGTTTCACAGACAACTGTGTAACAGAGTTTCTCCTTAACCACCTCCTCTCCCAATTCCCAACACCTTGGGTCCAAGTTATGCTTCTGAATGTATGTTCAGAGCTCCTACTGAGTATGACCTTGATTTAAGAAAGTACTTCTGCATATCCTTGGGTTCCACTGCAATCTAAGGCCTGGTTTATACTTAAGTTTTGCTGGCATAGCTGAGGGAAAAAAACCTCACCCCTAACAGATGTAGCTATGCCCTAGGTTAGATGCAGTTATTCCAACAAGTGTTCTTTTGAGAGTATAGTTTATTTAATTCAGGGAATAGTATGAGGTATGTCATCAAAAGAACTCTTGCTGACATAAACTGTGTCTGCATTAAGAGGATTTGCTGGTGTAACTATATACGCAAACCCTTTCTACTATAGATGAAGTCTAAGAGAATAAAACACATATTTAAATGCTTCCCTGAATCTGGATGCATCCCTGGGCCTACTGGGAATTTAGTGTATTAAAATCTGAAGACAGAATTTAGCCTTTGGCCATAAAAAGACTTCGTTGGTAGTCCAAAAACCAGACTGCAGTTTGACAGCTTCTTTGGTAGTCAGTAATAATTGTTGCTACAGATTAGGATGGACATCTTCATATGATACTTGGTATTACGCATTAAAGTATTTACTAACTGCACAGTACTTTTGTCTTCAGAACTATCAACCCATGTGAAATATCACATAAGTTTGACGCTTACTTTTATGACATCCAGTATTTAAAACGGAAAGTAACCAAACTTATAACCCTGTTAGTTGATGATTAAGCTGGCCCACTTTTTTGTTTTTGGTAATCTGAACATTGATATTCAATAAACAAAAAAGGCAAATGACGGGTAAACTTCTGAACAAAATGTCATGCTCTTCTCTATTATTGACTATGTATACTTTTTATTTCTGTTGAATACTTTCCTTTGGGTTGGGGGTTCTATAAAGAAGTTCATCAACATATGAACTAAACTTCACTGTAACCTCAAAATCACAATTTCTAAAAATAAAATTAGTAAATCACTGATGTAAAACTGCATTTGATTTAACATTATATAAAGAAGATAATTTGAAAAAATGTTAGTATGTTTGTTTAGCTGTTTAGGCTTGTAGCTGCTACCTCAGAATATATCCCCATATCTCACTTTGTATTGCAGAAGAGGCTTAGCCTGTTTTTTTTAGGGGAAACTTTGTGCTGATTTCCTTCTTCCATTTGTGATTGAAGAGTCCGAGCAAAATGGGGAAGAGATTTACCACTGAGAAATCATTCAATGGAAGATGTTTATACTTACATCTATTTAGAGATTGTTTCCACATTGTGTGATGTATAGCATTCGATGTATGCTCTGTAAGACTGAGGTTTGTGAAAAGACTTCAGTAGAAAAGTTGAAATTTAAAGGTTAACTTGAAAGGTGGATTCTTTCATGTCACTGTTTGTTCTGGTTGCCATTTTCTTCGTCTCTTAGGAACATAGGAATTGCCATACTGGAGCAGATCAATGGTCCATCTAGCCCAGTATCCTGTCTCCATCCGTGGCCACTACCAGGTGCTTCAGAGGAAGGTGCAAGAACCCTGCAGTAGGCAGTTATGGAGTAACTAGCTCACAAAGAAAGTTTCTCCCTACACCCTCCCTTAGAGATTGGTTTATGCCCCTGAAGTGTGATGGTGCATTTCCCTCCCTAAACTTTTTTTTTAAAGCTTTTTAAAAATATTTCCTTTGTAATATTTCATATTCTGGTAACTGTCAATTATTTCTAAATCTTGCTAAGCTCTTTGCACCAATGAGTTCCACAGGCCAACCGTTCATTGTGTTTATTAAAAAAAAGAAAGCCCTGAACATTTCCTTTCATCAGTTAAATTTGCTACTTTTCGGTTTCATTGTCCCCTTGTTCTTGTAATAAGAGGTGGAATCAGAAGCATCTGATCTGCCTTTTCTACACCATTCATTTGTGTTCATCACGTCACAGTCCTTCAGAGTGTCTACTCATCTTACTTCAGAACTCTGAGAACAGGTGAGCAGCTTCTTCTGAAGCTGATGTTAAAGTTGGTAACTAGCTGAGCCCACGTCCAGACTATCCCGCCGTATTGGCGGGTTAAAATCGATTGCTCGGGGATCGATATATCGCGTCTAATCTAGACGCGATATATCGATCCCCGAGCGTGCTTATATCGATTCCGGAACTCCATCAACGCCAACGGAGTTCCGGAATTGACACGGAGAGCCGCAGACATCGATCCCGCGCCGTCTGGACGGGTGAGTAATTCGATCTTAGATATTCGACTTCAGCTAAGTTGCGTATCTAAGATCGATTTTTCCTCCCCTAGTCTGGACCAGCCCTGAGTTTTGTTCTTTCCTTCCCATCCTAAAGACATGGCACATAGTTTGATAGTCTCTTTTCCCCAGCAAACTGTCTTATTCTCTTCTCTGATAACATTTATTGGTATCATTCTGTATCACAGCACTTCCTGAAGTTAAAGTACTATGAAGAAAAGTGCTTGTATTTTTCTTTGGATTTCTCTACCCAGTTCTTGTTAACTTTTCCTGTTAGTTTAATATAGTGACTTGTCCAGTATTTAACCTTTTAAGTGGAAGTTAAGTGAGAGTAGACTCTTAATAGGCTCAATTTCAATTGTTAGGTACCTTTAAAAGCTTGGAAATATAATTTGTTTACTTATTTTGTGTTAGGAGGAGATTTTTTTAAGGCCATATGTGCTTTGAAAGTCAATGAGCAGTTGACTTTGCTATTTACTTTTTCAGCATCACAGCAGCAAGAATGTTGCCTTATTAAAAATATTTCTACTTGTTACAGTTCGTGTATACTGGTCTTGAGGTCAGTGGGACTATGCAGTTTTGGGATCCCACCTTAGATACCCAGGTGATAAGGGGCCTCTCATTACCTATGCTAGATAGTTGTGCATTAACAATGTATCTATTATGTATCTATTACTTGTATGCAAAATGAGTGAAAAGTTTAATGGCAGTTCAGTGAACTGAATTCCTTTATCCATGGCATGGGAAGCGGCAGTTCAACCTTCACAACATTCCCCCTCTCCCCACAAGTTACCTCAATTCTGATGTGAAGAGACCATTTCTAGGGTAAAAGGGCAGATCTGCCTCCATGCCTATTCAGTCCTTGGCCCCTCTAGACTACCAACTGGGTTGGTGTGGGGAAGGGAAGGAGAACCCCTGTGCTGTGAGGATTGCACATGTCTGCTGGGAACAGGATCAAAATAAACCCAATTTCGCATAAGCCATCAAAACGTGCTGTTGCCAGAGGCTGCTTAGTGACTTAGAGTTCATAGACTCAGTCTCCACTTGTACTTGATTCCCTGCAGAGTCTGGTTAATGTCTCAAACTATGCAGGCTATATGGAATAGCTAGGTTCTGCAGGAAGTGCTGTTGGTAATTCAGTAGGAAATGCTTCACGCTCCCCTCCCGTTGCAACTTAGGCTACATTTACACTTGGATCTCGGGGTGTGATTTCCAACTTGAGTAAACATATGCTAGTTGTCATCCAGCTAGTGCGCAAAATATAGAGTAGCAGCTGCGGTAGCATGGGCAATGGCCAGCAGTGGTATGGGCTAGCAAATCCACCTGGACCTTGTGGGTATGCCCACTAGCCTGTGTTGCTGTCCATACTTCCATGGCTATACCTGTTTTTAGGGCACTAGTTTGATGAGAGCTACCACGAGTATGTGCACTCAAGTTGTGAATCACAGTCCCAGCTCCAGGTGTAGATGTAGCCTGTTACTTAAACCCATGACTCAGAACGAGTGGACAGTGCACTCCTGGAGATACTTCTGGGTTTTAAATTTCATTTGAAGAGTGATGATAACCCACAAGTCCCAGCTCAACTATATTTAACTTCCGCCTGTGTAAAATATCACCTGCAGAGTGTCACCTGTAGTTTCCATTGGATGTAGTGATCTTGGTGTCCTACCCTAACCCATTGATATAGTTATTTGCTCTGCATTGTTAAACAGCTGCTCCTTTTTGTTGGTGAATGAAATGCTTGCAGATCAAGATTCAGGGCTTGAAAAGCATACTGGATTACTACTAGCTAGAGGCTGATAACAGTGGTTGTGAGTGGGCAGTACTGTACTGAAGTGGAGTGTTACGGCTGGTGGAAAATGTTTGGTGCATTTGTGGGGTTGGTGGAGAGCAGGAAAGTCACTGGGTATTTCTCAGTGACCTGCTTTCCCTGTGTCTTGGTGAAGGGCACACCTTTCCATATTGGTGATGGATTGTAGTGTCTGTTAGAAAGGACACTAAATCAGATTAAAACATTCAGAGAGAAAGATCTTTCATGCAAGTAACATCTAACAGAATGAGTGAAAGAAATGAGAAAACTTTGCAACTGTCACACTGTGGATTTTTCCCTGAGCCTTCCACACAGCAACAAGGGAAAATAAATGTTTTATTAGTTTTTTTTTTATTCTAATCAATTGGCAATGCAACTTGAACACGTAGTAGCAGAAAATGCTTTAAAGTCACTTATTGAAACTGACAGTTGTCTAGATTAAGTTTGTGTTCCTTTAAGTTAGCAGCCTCCCTCCAGTGTCAGAACAATATAAGGGATTGATCATGCTCTTCTCCCTTTTATTGTGTGATTTCCCCCCAAGGCTCTCCAAATGCCACTGCACTGTGGAGCTTCCTCTTCCTGGCTTTGTAAAAAGGTGTGTGTGGGGGAGAGTTTTCCACCCTCTCCCTTCCTTTCGCCATTTTGTGTCCACTTTCCCTAAATCACCCTCAGCCTCTACTGTTCAGAACTTTCCTGAGCCACAGACAATAATCTGATTAATTTCACTTCTAATTTCTAAACAGCAATAATCTGATTAATTTCACTTCTAATTTCTAAACTGAGCTGAATCAGATAGAGGCAGGACTGGGGTCCTCCACTACTTGGGTAGCTAGAAGAGCAGGGGAACAGGTGCCTCTTCCAAGTAGCAAGAGAATAGAATTGTAACCATTTCCATTGACACCTATTTAGTTGGCAGAGAGAGCTTCCTACTTGCCTATGGTGGGAGTGGGAGATGCTGTTCCAGTTGTATAGTGATGTCTAGGAGGGCTATACATTGATGAAGCAGATGTTTGTAAAGTACCTCTCAGGTACTTATGTGACTAATTCTATTAGATACAAATCATGTCTCTTACAGTGATGTAGCATTCTTTCAACACTGCTTATTTTGATAACTCTGTTTTGTCTGGTAAGGGTGGAGGACTTATATAAAGAACTGTAGCTGTACTCTTAGTATTTAGATATTACATACTGGTGTTTTCAAACTGTTCTCCACCATTGCAGCAATTACATTTTGGGTAAAGACAGTCAATATCAAAGGAAGAGCTGAAATAATTAAATGAAATACACCTTTAGCAGTTGGTCTGTTTCCTTCCCTTTGATTTCAACTACACTCATGGGTAGGTGTGTTCTGGCATCAGTTCTAAAGGGTGCAGATGACTGGCTAATCTAATTAGCTCTTCAAATCCAGATTTTTGTAGCAGCAGTGCCAGATAATTATCAAGGATTGCAAAGTTTGTAACAGTTGGCATGAGTATTAACCTAAAAATAAGTCTCTGTTTAGATGCTTGGTGTTTCAAATTCATAGCTATAAGATACTTCTGGGCTCAAGAGTGGGTCAAAGCATCCCCTTAAAAAAAGAAAAAGTTCTATAAATAAACCATGGAGTGGAATAGGGAAGCAACACTTAAATCCCCAAAACACACACTTTCTGTATCAAATGTTTAAGTTGTATAAAGTCTGTTACAAACTGTGTTTACCACCGTCTTGTATCAAAGGACGTAACAGTCATGGTCAAATTGAAAACCTTGTAAACTAGTTTTGCAACAAAAGTTCACTTTAAAAAAAACAAAAACAAATTGAATATGACTGGCATATTCCTCTTGTCGATCTTTATGGATGAAATAGGCTATATAAATTGTAAATCTCCATACCCTTAATGCAAATAGTAGGTAGGACCTTCTCCTGCAAATAACACTACACACATTCTTATTCTTATGTGGAAATTACATAGACTTCAGTGGTAACTGTTTGCGGGACTGGGCTGAGATTTGATAGGCACGCATTGTTTTAATATGCTTGTACCAAAATGGTGAGTGTTGACTGACTATGTGAGAGATGTATTTATATATTACATACATCAATCGGTCTGGAGGATATTTAGACACTGCAAGGTGGATTAGAATAGTTTTAAACTTCTCAGACTTGAGACTCAACGAGTCTTAAACTATGCATAAATAAAATCAGAGGTTGATAATTTGCGAATCAGCGTTGTCAGTAATAAGCACAACTTCTAAGCTTTTTAGACTACTGAGTTGACTTTTCAGTCCTCTATTTCTCTTGAAAATAACTAACTTTCAAACTGATTAAATTAATAGACTGGCATCCAAATTATTTTATTTTTTTTAAATTCACCTAGTCTTTAATAGCAACCATCATCCAGGATCCCAAACTGCTTTTCAAACAGTTATGTTTCACAAGATACCCCTAGAAGGTAGGTAAGTATTAGGCTTATTTGTAAAAAGGGTAGACTCAAGCACTGATTAGTAGGTGTTTACATCCAGGCTCTATTGTACTTTCATTAAGCCAGTCAAGCCCATATATTTTAGTGTACAGTAACTCCTCACTTAAAGTCCTCCTGCTTAACGTTGTTCTGAAGTTTATGTCACTGCTCCATTAGGGACCATACTCATTTAAAGTTGGACAATCCTCCCTTATAACATCAAGGGAGCATTGCACAAGTTCCTCTTCTCCACCTCCTCTCCCTCCCTTCCTCTGTCCCTCCCTCCCAGCACTTCCTGCCGCTGTTTGGCAGCGCTTAGGACTTTCTGGGAGGGAGAGAGCAAGCGGGGAAGCTGCTCCCCCACCAGCAGGCAGGGCCATCTGGCACGCAGAGGCTTTAGGGGCTGCAGAGTCCTGGGCTAAGGGGGCCTTGGGGCCTTGGCCTGCAGCTCTAAAGCCCCTTTCAGAATGCGGCCCAGTGAGCATGGGCCAGAGGACTCAGGAGGAGCAGGTGCAACCACGCAGCCAGTGGCTGGAGAGAAGTGGCGCTTTGCCCTTCTAAGCCCCGCTTCTTTTTGGCCAGCTTTGAAGGGGAAAGCGGCGCTTCTCTCCGGCCGCTGGCTGTGTGGCTACCCCTGCTCCTCCTGAATCCTCCGGCGCGTGCTCGCAGGGCCGCTTTCTGAAAGGGGCCTTAGAACTGCAGGCCAGGGCCCCCGGGCCCCCTTAGCCCAGGACCCTGCAGCCCCTAAAGCCCCTGCATTCCACGTGGCCCTGCCTGCCGGGGATGGGGGGGCAGGCACCTCCCATAATTGTGGCCATGGGGGCAGTGCCACGCTGTGCAGAGCCACCTGCACACCCCCTATACCAGAAAGGAGCTGTTCCAGATAAGTGCTCTGCACCTCCTGTCTGCCCCAGCCCTGAGCCTCCTGCAACCCCACCCTGAGCACCCTCCTGGACCCTAACTCCCTCCAAGACCCCGCACCCCCACCCTGAATGCCCTCTTACATCCTGACTCCCTCCCAGACTCTGCATCCCCAGCCCTGAGCCCCAGGGGTAAGCCAGGGGCACCTCTCCACCACAGTAAAGTGTATAATGCTTTTTGTCTGCCCCCCATAAATTTCACTTAGTTGCATTTTTAGGAGCATAACTACAACGTTAAGTGAGGAGTTATTGTGTACCCATCTGAACCTTTAGAGATTTGTTGCTGTGAGCTGACTTTCCTACTACGTTGTACTACTACAGCCACCTGTTGGTAATTAAAGGAAAGTGATGCTTGGGAGTAGAACTGCAAGGTGTTACATTTCTGGAAAATATTGCGTAGCCTCTTACATCTGTTCTGGGAAAAGAGAATTGTTAAATGTGAGATGTATCTATAAATGTCAGTACAGAGTATAGGAAAATGCTGTAACAGAACATCAGTCTAGTAGTTCTTATTATTGCTAAACTAAATGCCATTTTTTCCTATGCATTTACAGGAATCCCATATAAGCAGTTGACTGTGGGTGTTCCTAAGGAGATATTCCAAAATGAGAAGAGGGTGGCATTGTCGCCAGCTGGTGTTCAGGCTTTGATTAAACAAGGATTCAATGTTGTAGTGGAATCAGGTGCTGGAGAAGCTTCCAAATTCTCTGATGATCACTACAGGGAGGCAGGAGCAAAGATCCAAGGGACCAAGGAAGTATTGGCTTCTGATTTAGTACTCAAAGTAATTATTTTTTTCCTCAATATAGTGTATTTTAAATGTTTTAGGGCTAATATATAACTTTTCCAAACCATTTCATATAGTCTGCTGAACGTCTAGCTGATTTTATTTTAAAAGAGGGACCTCTTGTTAAATTCACATCTTACACATTTCAGGTTTTACCTGTGTTTTTAATTTTCATCAGTTGATTATTTGGTGACTCAGATCTGGGCACTAAAAACCCTGCTAAGCGGGAAAATAGAACTAAGCCTTTGAACAGCAGTTTTGAAATGGTTTGAGGACAACTATCTACTGTTCGCACACTCGGAGTAATGGCATTTCCCATATCTAAGTAGGGAGAGTGCTTTTGAGAGCACTGAGTAGGGAGGATCCCTGCCCCAAGGAACCTGCACTCTTAAGACTAATAATAGAAAATAAATCAGTTGTTTTCCTCCTGTCATAGTTCTTCTTGCAGTGCTAGCTAAGAATGAATGCCACGCACCATCCTCCGTTCTTATTCAAAGACCTAATGGCAGCAGTGTGTTCTGAAGTGGAGTTGAGACAGGAGAACAGTGGCAGGTGATATGACAAGAACATGAAAAACAAAGAAGCATGGGGCGTATTAAGAAATGTAGGTTGTAGCCAAGTTGCTAGGAGCCTTGAAGATGAAGAAGAGAAGCTTAAGTTTGATGGTGGGACTTCCTTTAGAAATCTTAGTTATGCATGTCAAGATTTAGATATGGCATAGTGGAATTTTTATGGGCAAACTATCAACCCTTAAGAAAAGTGGGGATGGAATGCTCGCCATCTTAAAAATATGCTCAAGAAAGAGACTGATGAGCTAACAGATTTGGACATCTAAGCCCTCTGGGTCTAATGCAGTCACCAGCAGTGCAAGCTTCTTTGTGTTTTTCAGCCTTTAGAGGTGGTGATATCTTTAAGAGTAACCTGGTTTCCTGATCTCTTCAGGAGTAGGTCTGAGACTGCCAGCGTACATGTTAATTACAGTAATGCAAACATTCTTCACAAAAACTATTGCCAACTGAATAAGGGCCATTAACTCATTTCACACAGGTCCCTTGAATTCTATTTTTGTACTGCAGGGCCAGATTAATGCAGGGATTTTAGAGGCAGCAGCTCGGGGCCCTGGTGCAGAAGGGCTGAGGCAGGCTGCCTGCATGCCATGGCCTACACCCCTCCCAGAAGCACCTGGCTGCTGGCACGTCTCTGCAGCCCCTGGCGAGGTGGGGAGGAGACCGCTCAGTGTGCTGCCCCAGCCCGCAGCACCGTCCCTGCAGCTCCCATTGGCTGGAAACCAGCCAATCGGAGCTGTGCTTGCAGGCAGGGCATGGAGACACACTGTCTCCCTCCCCCCCAGGGGCATGCAGAGACATGGCAACAGCTGGCCACTTCTGGGAGTGGCATGGGGCTATGGCAGGCAGGCAGCCTACTTGAGCCCTGCTGTGCCACCGGCCGGGAGCTGCCTGTGGTAAGTGCCTCCAGGTCGGAGCCTGCACCTTGCACCCCTCCTGGACCCCAACCCCCTCCTGCACCCAAGCTCTCTCCCAGACCCTGCACTCCCTTTTGCACCCCAATCCCCACCTCAGGTCAGAATCCCCTCCTGCACTAAACTCCCTCCCAGAGCCTGCACCCCTCACCTTCTCCTGCACTCCAACACTCTGCCCCAGCCTGGAGCCCCCTCCTGCACCCAAACTCCTTCACAGAAAGAAACTAATATAACAGCTGTTCTAAGGTCAGAAGTAGGCTATTTTGAATTAACTTAACTATATTCTATGTGTTTTAAGACTGAAATGTAACCACAAAACGGCTATATGTTAATTAAATGGCAAGTTTAGTATAGCGTTTGATGCCATAATTGTGATCATTTTGTCTTAAATTAGGAAGAAAAAGACTTGTATACAGGGACCCCACAAAATCTAATAGCCCTGGGCCCACAGGAGAGTTAATAGTCCCTGCTGTACTGCCACTTAATTACCTAGGTCTGATTTTTAACAAGTGACCTACAAGCAAAAGGCACCTTTAATTTGTTTAGTTGTGTAAATAATCCTTAATAAACCTTATATTTTCCCATGCGACATGTACTGATTTGTTTGTGTTGATTAATCTGAACCCTTCTTGTTTCCTTCAGGTGAGGGCTCCTATAGTTAACCCTGCACTAGGAATACATGAGGCAGATCTTTTTAAGACAGCTGCTACCCTGATTAGTTTTATCTACCCAGCTCAAAACCCAGACCTACTGAATAAACTTGCAGAAAGGAAAACTACTGTCTTGGCTATGGATCAGGTTCCGCGGGTCACCATTGCTCAGGGATATGATGCTCTTAGCTCCATGGCCAACATTGCTGGGTATGAAACTATCTTTTTTTCACCTTGGTAAATAAAGCTAAATAAAAGTAACCTAACATTCTGGTATTAATGTGTTGTGTCCAAAATAATTCTGAATTTGTTTTCGTGCAACTGTTTCAAGAGGAATCAGTCTATTAGAGTTGTCTAAACTTGTCAGTCTCTTATGGTCAGCCTTGCAGTGATCAGATTTTTTTTTTAAATTGGAAGGCAGTTCTTAATCTGATAACTTGTTTGTAGTGCCTCACCCAATGAATTAGATCAGAATGGGCTTAAGCTATAGTTGAGATAGTGATAGACTAAGATACACAGAGTGACTAATGTCCAACACAGGGGTTGAGGATAAGACAGTATAAAGCACTCTAAACGAAACCCCACTAGCATGGCAGATGGGACTGAAAGCCCAAACTCCCCTAGGATTTGCATTCTCTGTAGCTTCTGTGATGGCAACTTAGTTGGTAAACTGGCTGTCAGCAAGTATTATGAGCATTTGCTTTTTTGTACAGATGTGAAGATGTCACTCTTCAAAGTAAGAAAACATTTTGTGCTCTTCAAAATGTATTTAGCCTTTTGCTCTAGGCAAATTACCAGCTTCTTTGTGGATGTATATAGCTGACAATGTTTTTCTAAATTATGCTAGAGAAAACAAGGTAATAGCTTGAATACTTATTCTGTGTTTTCTTATTCATCTTATATAGTTTTAATAGAATATGACAGGAAGTCATATTTTAAAGTTATAAAATTTATAAGTTTTGACCCAAGGAATAGACATTCTTTTGTGTACAGCACTAGAGATAGTCATAAGACTCCTAAAGAATATACACTTAAAATAATGTTTTGGTGTATCCAGAACAATTAGCATGCTTCTAATTGTGTTAGACACCTATATAGCACAGATGTGGGATTGTCAGTATCCCATATCTTACTACAAAATGTTTGGACTCATGTAGATCAGGAAACAAGTCTGTTTTTCTAACAAAACAAGAGACCAAAATAAGAGAATTGGGAAATCAGGCATAAAACATACACCAGAAGAACTTTATTCCCTTAATAAGGTCCCAGGCTCCTTTGTTTCTTCTCTGCTAGACTAAGCTGCGTTCTACACTGGAGAAGTTAGTAATGATGTCCCTGCACTTAAAAGGACATTCACACCTTTTCATACAGTTTACTCTCTCTGCAAAATCACTGGAAGAAAGGGAAGATTGAACACAACAGGAAAAGAGTACATTAGTCAACACATTGTTGTTTACAGAAATGCAACTGGGCCACGGGAAAGACCTAATCAGGCAGCACCCTGTGATAAGCATATTATATTTACAATCTGTTGTAGTAATATTCACTAAGCCTCCAAACATGCCTTTATGGTTGGGTAGAGTGTTATCTGTTTTCAGATGGTGCAACTGAGGCACAAAGATTAAGCAACTTGTCCAAAACCACACAAGGTTCGGTAAATCGGGGATATGAGAGTTCTTGACTCTCAGATCTGTGCTTACTCTCCCAGATCGTGCTACCTTTACACCATATTTACTGTGCTTGATTTTGCAGTTTCCCTATATGCAGATCCTCACATTAAGGTCTGATGCTGCAGACCTTAACTTCCAAGATTGTAAACTGTTAAAGTTAGTTGCTAAGTGTCAGTATATTTATCACATTTTAAAACCCTAAGCAAGGGAATGAATGGTTAGAGACCTCAAAAATCTTCCATTGTCTCACAAATACATGCTCTTAAGTACAAAGAAGTGCATTGTAAGGTTTCAAGAAGATTTAGGAACTAATTGTATAGAAAGCATTTTGAGCTAAAGGGATGCATACAGACAAATATTTAATTCAGACTAAATTTTTTTAATGGTCTGGAACTTAACTTTTGCAAAAACACTCACATTTTTAAAGAACATTTATGTTCAGAATAAATATTGGCAAGTTTCAATCAAAATTAGAAGTGCAAAAATAATCCTTTAGAGTAGCTTGTTATAAGCTAGTTGCATCCTTAACTGGCTAGCATTTCTCCATGTCACATGACAAATGCTCGTTTGGCCTACATTTTCAAATTTTTTTGAGCATAAATGTATAGCTTTCACATCAGTTTGTGTGTTTCACTTAAATGTGTGTGGGGTGTTTGGGGGGAGGTAGGGAGGCATTCTCCCTCACTTCCCCAGCCCCCGACTGCAAGTCGTGGAATTGGCCCCCACACATGTGGCCCCATTGGCCTTACTGGAGCTGTCGTTCTCTTCCTTTCCCCCCTTTACGTCCCCAATATAGAAGTCAAACTATGCCTTTGCTTAAATGTGTGCCTCTTTGACTGCTGCAATGGCTGAGCAGGAGTTGGGCATGGAAAATTACTGATACTATGGTCTCATCTTTTTCCTTTGACAGTTACAAGGCTGTTGTACTAGCAGCAAATCACTTTGGTCGATTTTTCACTGGTCAGATCACAGCTGCTGGTAAAGTTCCTCCTGCCAAGGTATGTGGACTAAGAAAATTTATTCTGTAGCAGAGGTGGATTTCATGAGTATAGCAAACCACTGTTGATGGGTGTTAAATATTTTTTGACAGGCTTGTGTTTAGTTTCAGAGTTTAGAACCTGTTTGTTAATTCTGAGTCACTCCTTATTCAGGCAAAGTTTTCCATTGTCTGCAATGGAAGCTACTCTGAATATAAAGAATGT
The DNA here is from genome assembly GCF_025201925.1 of Gopherus flavomarginatus. Classification (NCBI taxonomy): domain Eukaryota; kingdom Metazoa; phylum Chordata; order Testudines; family Testudinidae; genus Gopherus; species Gopherus flavomarginatus. Next base: position 31,203,264 of record NC_066619.1, read on the forward strand.
TGAACTTTAATAAATTTCACTTATGCTTAACTTTTTCAAATCATGCTTCTGATATAAAATCAGTTCATGCATTGGCAAGGTGATGAGGGTTTTTGAAACTATTTGGGATTGTCCGGCTGGAACTTTGGTGTCTAAGAATCCTAATAGAAATGGCCCTTGGTTGAGTTTAGTGAGGGGAAAGAAAGAGAATCAGTTGAGAATGGGAAACCAGTTTTTGTAAAATGGGGGGAAATGTATATTGCTTATGTCAGTCTATGTAGACTCCATGCTATATATGGGCTGACTCCCAAATTATTAGACGTTAGAAATGAATTTCATTAAATAATGTGATATTATGAACTATACCCTAGTCAAGTTGGACCCTGTACTGTAAGGTAATCAGTTAAATAGATCTGGTAAATGAGCCATAGTTCCTGTGGGGAATTCTGTACTGTGTCAAACTGAATTGGTGTCACTTTTCCAGATCACTTTGTATGTACCTTGATCTCTAATAACAAATGTTATTCTAGGTCCTTATAATTGGAGGGGGAGTTGCAGGGCTAGCTTCTGCAGGAGCAGCTAAATCGATGGGCGCCGTGGTTCGTGGATTTGATACCAGGTAAGTGTGGGTGTTTAAAATCTTGGAGGCAACTCAAGCTCATCTTTCATTTTTCATGAAATGGTGGAGTATAAAAAAAATCGTCCTGCCAAGGATTTTATTTCAGTTCACTCCCAAACAGAAAAATCATATCACCAGCCATTCACATTGTTCATAAAAAGTGGCTGTATCAGACCCCACTATAAAGCCAGAGGATTATACACGTAAAATGAATGGAAGGGTGTTTATTTGTTCAGACTTTCAGGAAAAACCCCTCATCACCTTTCAGGTCTCTGCTTTTCTGGAAGCTGCAGGGGAGGAAAAAAAAGAGAGGAGGCAAGGTTTATATACTCTTATTTCCCAGCATGTCTTGCCTCAGACCAGGACTACATGGCTGCTGGAAGGAACTATGTTTCCCAGAATCCTTGCTATCCTATATCCCAGAGCAAGGGCATCTGGGAATTCCTGAGCAAGGCTTTTTCCTTGCCATTGGATGGGGAGCGGAGATCCAACCTACTCTGCTCTTGCAGAGGGGGAAGCAGAATCAGCAGTATGAGCCGTTTTAAATGCTACCATCCTAAGACTGCTTCCTCTGCCTCAGATCATTCTCCTGTCCCAAAGGCATTTTTAAGAGGCAAGCCAGGAATAATGGGGTAATGGTGGCCCAGAAAAATTTCCCTCATGAGCCTTAAATGTTTGTTTCTCTTATTAAAGAATTTGCTTTTATTGAATTATTGTGTGCATATCCTAAAATCATAGGATAGGAAGGGACCTTGAGAGGTCATCTAGTCCAGTCCCTTGCACCATGGCACGACTAAGTATTATTTAGGCCATCCTTGACAGGTGTTCATCTAAAATGCTCTTAAAAATCTCAAATGATGGAGATTCCACAACCTCCTGAGGCAATTTATTCCAGTGCTTAACCACCCTGACAGGAAGTTAAGAAGAACAATTTTTCTCCCTCCTTGTAACAACCTTTTATGTACTTGAAAACTTAACATGTCCCCTCAGTCTTCTGTTTCCAGGCTAAACAAACGCAGTTTTTTCAGTCTTCTCTCATAGGTCATATTTTCTAGACCTTATATGTTGTATTGGTAGTTATACTGTATATTTGGTTATATTTCATGTGCTTAGGGTTTAGATATATCTTTTGTCAAATTTGAAGAAATAAATGAATACATATCAATTTTTTTATGGAGTGAAATGCTGCAGAAATTCTGGCAGAAGCTCTCTGATTTTGAAAGCTGTTTCCATTCCATTATATTTAAATACAACAATTGATTATATAAAGTATGTGTGGGAATGGGGAGGAGGGGAAGCAAGCATTCTTCGTAATGGATTATGTTTCTCAGAGGCAGAAATTAAATTCCATCTTAAGTTTTCCAAGTGTATGTGCTCAGCAAGCTGAGTATTTTCATCTTGATGTACAAAGATTTGTGTGCATAATTCCTTGCATGTTGAGATTATATTGAAATTGGAAAGTAGTCTCTGAAAAGTTAATATTTTGCACTGTGCTGCCACCTGATAATAAAATCCTGCAATAATAAGCAAATGTGGGTGCAGGAACGATTGCAATCTACCTGGGGTGGTGATAGAGGCTATAATCATAGTATGAGTGCCTCAAGATTTTTAATGTATGTATCCTCTCACATCCTTGCCATGTAGTAAAATTCTTTTATGCCCATTTTGCAGATGGGTAACTGGTCGTTGGACCATACTTTCTCTCTTTGCTCTTCCTCTCTGATTGCTACTGTAAGAGTCTCCAATAAAATTCTGGATGGATTGAATTGTCACTACAAAAACTGACTTGACTTTTCTGTGGTCTGCGTTTTGTCTAAACCTTTAGAGCTGCAGCTTTGGAGCAATTCAAATCTCTTGGTGCTGAGCCTTTAGAAGTGGATTTAAAGGAATCTGGAGAGGGGCAAGGCGGGTATGCAAAAGAAATGTCCAAAGAGTTTATTGAAGCTGAAATGAAACTTTTTGCCAAACAATGCCAAGAAGTTGACATCATCATCAGTACAGCTCTTATTCCTGGTATGTCACCAATGCAGCAGACACGTTTTCCTCTTCTGCTCTGAATACTTTTAATATTCCATCTCCACTATCCTCAGGTAAGTGTGCATCTTTGGGGCTATCTTGACTCCATTGCGAGGGAGCAGAAGGCAGAGAAACTGTTGGTAATTCAGCTTTACATAAATCTGTCCCTCTTCTTCTGTTGGTGGGTGAGCTGTTGAAGCTGTTGAAGAGGTTGCCATATTTGTCTTTCCCACAGCTGATGCCTTGTGTAAAACAGATGTTCAGGCCTCCTTTGCTGTTGGAGTTCCTGGTCTTTAGCCCTTTCTGGGATGGCTCTCTCTCTTTCACCTTGGTGATTTTATCTTGTGTACTCTTTTGCCACTCACTCAGCAGTCTTCAGCAGCCCCAGGACTCTTGATTCTGTGAAGTTCCTTCAGTCTTGCTAGAAAATAATGAAGTATTAGAAAAATGTACACTGCTACTTATCAGTCAGAATTTTAAAAACTGTGCAGATTAAATTAATTTAAATATTTCTTCTTTTAAATGCAACCCTCATATTCTTTGTAGATATAACGTAACTAAAATTATTTAAATTCTATACTACCCAACTTCAATGGTGGTGGTTAAATTATGCTCATAACACTTGTGTAAACATGAAGTCTATTGACTTCAATGTATGTACTATCTTTATGCTGTTGTAAATATAAAAGGAATTTGCACTAAATGAAGTAAGGATCTGCAGGACTCTTACCTAATTGTCTCTAGAACATGTGCAGTGAATAAGACAAATTGTGCTGTAATAGTAGCTTGTGACCATGTCATTAAAATTTAAATCAAAACGTGTGTGTGTGTGTGTCAGTGTCAGTGTCAGAGTTTTAAGGTTGCATGGACAAGCAATTTCTGAGTGCTTTGTTTGCTACCTTAATATTCTTTTAACGGTTTGTGTGTGGCATTGGTGATTGTTGGGTGTCACTTCAGCCATGAGATCTGAAATTTCTCCTCATAGACCTTTCTTGCCTTCAGTTCTTGTCAATAGGGTATTTCAGTGTTTGCTGGATTTTTCTTATGTAAGAAATAAATGCATGCTCTTATTTAAACAAGCTTGAAGTTGTTCTTTTAAGGCCCTTATTGCATAAAGATACTCACTTGCACAGAGTTTTTAGCTGGATTCATTGGGATTCTACTGGCTGAATCCCTTTGCAGGATCCAGGTCTAACTTCTGCAGAAACCATATACCCTTTAAGAAAGATATTGAAGGTTCATTTACTGGAATGAATAGGGATGGCAGTGGGCTTAGATTCTATTGCTGCTTGTATTTGGAGACCAGAGGCACTTTAGAAATACTTTTTTGGTTTCTTTAAAGGTAAATTTGCAGGTCATAGCCTAAAGATAAATAAAAGTAAATGCAGAATAGCATTTTCTAACGTTGTTTTTTACATAAGCAAAAATGTGCTTTTGGGAGAACATCATTTTATTATTTCTTAAGGGGTCATGAAGAGGTTTTCTACTTATTTGGGGAAAAGGTTATACTATCTTCATTCAAATTAGAGACTATATTCTCTCCTTAATGTTCACATACAATTTGTATTGAGTTCTATGGTGGCTATATGCAGATAGTGTATATTTCTCTGAGGAGAGAATTTGGCCCTTGGACATTATCCACAGGATATGATACTTACATGTAGCCTGCTGTATATATATATTTTTTGTCTTACCAGGTAAAAAAGCTCCTATCTTGTTTCGTAAAGACATGATTGAATCAATGAAAGAAGGTTCAGTTGTTGTGGATTTGGCTTCAGAAGCAGGAGGAAACTTTGAAACTACTAAGCCAGGAGAGCTTTATGTTCACAAGGTATGGGCTTTCTTAAGTAGCAGTTCTGGATTTATAAGAGTGCACGTTGTTTGAGGACTCCATAGCTTTTAAACTAAACACTGAAAATGGTTCCTGGTCTACCATTTAGGCTTAAAAAAAAAAAAAAATTAAGACTATCATTTTGTTACCAGTCATATTTTTGAAAGACAAGTGTAATTCAAGGCCTGCTCAGGAAGGATTGCCTTAATAGATCATGTTTCTTAGACTTGATAGAAACTGATATGAGGCCACGTCTACACTACTTGCCGCCAACTATCGGGGATTGATTTATCATGTCTCGTCTAGATGCGATAAATTGATCCCCAGATCGATGCCCGTGCTCTACCTCGGCAGGAGGAGTAAGCGGAGTTGACGGGGAGCCACGGTAGTCGACTTACCTGGCTGTCCTCACGGCCAGGCAAGTCAAACTAAGATACTTCGATTTGCATAGCTGAAGTTGCATATCTTAAATTGATTCCTGCCTCCTCAGTGTAGACCAGCCCTGACTCAGCTGTGGCAAAATCTATGGCTACACTACTGCGCTTACAGGGGCGCTTCTGTAGCGCTGCTAGTGCAGATGCTCTGTGCCAATGAGAAAGCTCTCCTGTCGACTTAATTACTGCAGCCCCACAAGTGGCAGTAGCTGTGTCGGTAGGAGAAGCTATCCTGCCAACATGGCATTGTCCTTACCAGCGCTTAGGTCGGTGTAACTTGTCTCTCAGGGGGTGGCTTATTCACATCCCTAAGTGATATAACGTACATAAACATAAGCTGTAAAGTAGCCATAACCTGATAATTTTTTCCCCTTCTGTATTTAACTCAACTTGTTTTGGGATACCTAGTTCAAAAAGACTAAATTACCAGTTAAATGTTGTGTTCTGTTGAAAATTGATAGTAACATTTTTTTCTTTTGATAGTGAATATAATTTACATCTCTTTGGCAGACTTCAGTTACACAGAACAGAAATATGTATTCCTAGTCTTCTCAGTTAAATTATTTTATTTCTTTACATTTGAAAAATAAAATGATACATATACAAAGGTTCTAAGCACCCTGAAACTAACTTAAACATTGCAACATTTAGTACTACACTTAGGAAGGAAAAATCAAATACACAAATACAAAATGGGTAATAACTGGCCAGGCAGTAGTACTGCAGAAAAAGATCTGGGAATTATAGTGGATAACAAATTGAACATGAGCTAACAATGAAATACAGTTGCAAAAAAGGCTGCTATTCGGGGGGTAATTAACAAGAATGTTGTAGCTAAGACACAGGAGGTAATTGTACCACTTACTAGACATTGGTGAGTCCTCTGCTGGAGTATAGTGTCCAGTTTTAGGTACCACACTCTTAAGAAAGATGTGGACGTACTAAAGGCAGTCCAAAGGAAAGCAACAAAAATTATAATTTGTTTTAGAAAACCTGACCTATGAGGAAAGGTTAAAAAAGAAGGGGGGGGGGACCTGATAAGTCTTCAGGTATGTTAAATGCTGTCATAAAGACAATGGTGATCAATTGTTCTCCATATCAACTGAAAGTAGGTTAAGTAGTAATCTGTGTAGTCTGCAGCAAGAGAGATTTAGGTTAGCTGTTAGGAAAAACTTCCTAACTCTAGAAATATTGAAGTATTGGAATAGGTTACAAAAGGAGGTTGTGGAATCCCCATTATTGGAGGTTCTTAAGATCATGTTAGACAGACACTTGTCAGGGCTGGTGTAGGTATACTTGATCCTGCCTCAGCGTGGGTGGATGGACTAGATGACCTCTTAAGGTCCCTTTTTTAGCCCCCCATTTTTATGTTTTATGATTAAAAAAGCAAATATAGCCAAGGACAAATATCTTGACTCAGCCAGACAGCCAGCTGCATAAAAGCTCCTTTCCATTCCCTCATCAGTCTGGGAACGCACCCTTAACACTCTTCCAAAAGACTGAAAAGACTTAATAGGCCATTCTATCTACCTCTCATCTGGCTGTTTTAAAGTACCTGAAGTTGTAAGAGTATTAAAATTAGAGATGGAAAAATGCTCACATAGTGCGTCCCTCTTAACGTTCAGGCTTAATCCCAGTGGTGTGCAAAGTGAATGGATTTACTCATGTTGTGATATAAACGTTGTTGGTAAAAAAATACCAACTGTAAGTGTAAACTTAATGCAACAGTTTGTTTTGTAACTTATTAAAATCTATACAAACCTTTACTAAAACTAAACTTGCTACTTGATGTGCATATCCAGAAAGGTTTTGGATGTTGAGAAACACTGTTTCTTCTGAGAATTGTACTCTACTTTTCAATGTTTCACTTGGTTTTATTTAGGGAGTTACGCATATAGGTTATACAGACCTTCCAAGTAGAATGGCTACCCAGGCCAGTACTTTGTACTCCAACAATGTTACCAAACTTCTAAAGGCTATAAGTCCTGACAAGGAAAACTTCTACTTTGATCTGAAGGACCAATTTGACTATGGCACTCTGGACCATGTTGTTAGAGGCACTGTGGTAATGAAGGTAAGTCAGCATACTATATCTTTATAACTGTATTTTTGTTTACTTCCAGACCTATAATTGAAATCTCCTTAAATCCATCCTAAGGAGGTAAATATTTGCTTGTTTTTATATGTAGCTTATGAAACACAGCCTTGTTTTTGTGTTCATGTTAAACTTTCCTCTGGTCTCTGCAATGATTGTGGTTTCTTATCATCACTACTTTTTTTATCAAAGGGCCACCATCAATGGAAAATAACATTTATCAGAAAATGCTGTGCCTACTACAGTTAACAGAAAAGCCTAAGATTTCTACAACTGCAAAAAACAAAAATGTCTTTATGTATTATGTTTGCTTGCTTTGTGAATTTTGACAACACTTTCTGAGTAGACATTTATGCTATTTCCATATATAGTCAGTTTTCCCCTTGCTGAAAAGATCCTTATAAGCATCCCGAAGGGAGCAGAAAAACACTTCTTCTAAAATCTATTTTCAAGGAATTTAAACAAATAAAAATTAGGAGATGGTACTTAAAGGGAGCTCTCGCAGAAATAGAATTTTAACATTACATTTAAAAAAGATCAAGTTAACAGTATGCTTTCAAGTTGTTTTTTAGCGTAGGTCAAAGCCAAAGGAAACATGAAGGCCTTAATTTATTCATAGAACAGGTCCAGCAATGGTAATACAAATTTCTCATCTCTTTCCATATTAATGTGTATCGTTTGTGATCTTATGGAACATTTAAGTGAGAAGGATAGTTCATTGTGATATCGGTGTCTGTCCACTTCAAATTAGTTTCCTTGTATTCCAACTTTAGCTGGGAAGGGAGTGAGTTGTATATAGATACTGTGTTTTGCCTTTTTTTTGTCCTAACGTGTGCTTAATGGTTCACGTAATCGAGACAGACTCCTCTGAGCAGGAAATATGTGTCTGTCTATGCGTTTGAGAGGCAACGTGGCTTAGATAAGGCACTGGGCAGATAGTCAGGAGACCTGCGTTCTATTACCTGCTCTACTACTGACATGCTGTATGACCTTGGGCAGGTTGCTTAATCTCTGTACTTCTGTTTACCCTCCTGTCCTTTGTTTGTCTTATGTATTTAGATTGTAAGTTATTTAGCAAAGGACTTGTCTCTCACTGTATGTTGTACAGTGCCTAGCATAGTGGGGCCCTGTTATTGACTGGGGATTCTAGCTGCTAGTATACTACTACTCCCTTAGGTGCCTAGCTCAATGTTAATTCTGTGAATAAATAGTAATGGGGTGGTGGGGTGAGATGCTGTGAGTGAGGAAAGGGAGGAACCAGAGGAGGAGCGAGGGAAGCAGACTCCAGGCTGGTGAGGGATGACCTGGAAGTTCCTACTCCTGTTTGTATGGCAGTTCCTCAGTGGCTGGTGCCTGGTGCCCCGGCTCCCCATGCCAGTGCTGGCACACACATTCCTGCCCTCCCCCAGGCTGGGTGTCTCTGCTAGGACCTGTAGTGGCTGGAAGATGGGGAGAGAATTGTTCCTACCTGCTTCCTGGTGGCCAGCCCAGTCTTGTGTACCGGCCCCGCCTCTGGGTCAGAAACACAGCTGGATCCTGCCCTTGCCTCTGAGATATTGTGGGGAGAGGGGAGACTAGAAACATATATCAGCCCCTTCAATATTTCCATTGCAGGGTTGCTAGCCCCTGCCCACCTCTAGTTCCACTGTCCTGAACAATAATCTTTAGCATTGACTGAAAAGATATGTTTTGAAGAATATTCTGTTCATAATTATGGCTCTTACTTGACAAGCCACAGACCAGATTTTCACCCATCATTCTTTGATTTTGATCTTGACTCTTGTCTAAAGAATTTTATTTTTTTTTTGAAGAAGCAATGACCAGCTGGGCAAGCCATCTATCATTCTAGGGGTAACTGTAACTTTTTGTATTGTCAGGATGGCAAGGTGACTTTTCCAGCACCTCCACCAAACAACATTCCTCAGGGAGTCCCTGTGAAACAGAAGAGTGTGGCTGAGCTGGAAGCTGAGAAAGCAGCCACGATCACACCTTTTAGAAAAACTATGACTACTGCATCTGCATATACTGCAGGTGAGAGAACTCTGACACTGCAACTACATCCTAGGTTAGGTGACTGTGTGTTGTGTGCTAAATTCAGCCTCTTGGAAACTTAGGTGTGTCTGTATGGGGAAGAAGGTAGTTTATCTTAATTCACTTTGGAAGTAAATCAAGCTGAACTGAATTAAGATCAATTTAATTCTGAATAAGACCATCCACATAGGATGCATTGTAACTAATCCACTTTACAAGTTAATTCACATGAATTTTCTTGGGCATAGCCATGTAGACAAGTTCTTAATGAAAAATAGTAACTTTAATCATTCCATTAGTAACTAGTTCTAACCCTATTTGTTGATGTGTGAGAAACCGACTGGTTGATTACTGAGTTAGTGTAAAAACAATGCAATAATTGTGTTTTGGAGAGCAAAATTTAAAGAATCTCACCAGAAATGCAGGTATTTCAACATCTCAAATAGTCCAGAGTAATGTGACATGCATGGGTGTATGTTTGGCTTGCTTAATTTAGAATCTGTGAAATACTTCATATTCCAGCAAAGTCCTTGGAGTATGTGTGTTTGAATTCTTTTACGGTAGTGGATTTTTTCACGCTTTACTGGACAATAAGAGACACCAACTTTGCTAAGTACTGGGAACAAGTGCTTGCTTTTGAAGAATAAGCAGCAGGCAATAAGAGTTGCCAGTAGGTATTCAATTAGCATTTTACATGCACCAATATTGTAAGTTAGCCTGTTAAGGAATTCAGAATATGTAATTGCCTGTCTGTTTTCTTTTCTTCTTTAAAACTCATGGTTTAAGTATTGCAACAGAATTTCAACATGATTGTGGTACTCTTTTATTTAGCTTTTGCATTTAATCAAAACAGGAGAGACATCACATTCAGCACTACCTTTCCCAAGGTAGAAAGCTCTTCTACCAGGGTAGCTTTGTCTGTGTGCATAATAAAAATCCAGAGAGCAGGTTTATTAATAAAGATCAGCACCTGCAGAGCCTTTCATCAGGCCCACAGATCTGATAAGTTCATACACAAAACTGTACTTGATTTTTACCTCAATTCTGTCACAGTTCAGGGCAGCTGCACTTGTATTCCCCCTCATGGCCCAGCAAGAGCATTTGCTCCAGGCCCCTTCTCCTCAGTTGGTACCTCTCTTAGGCAGAGATCCACGCTCTCTCTGTCCTGACTTGGGTATTTACAGGTCCCTTCCTGTACTGTGACCTCCCTAGGAAACGGAGGCTCCCTAAGCTGGCCTGCTTTATTTTTTGCTTCAGAGACATTAGACAGTATAATTGCCTACAGTTCAGCTACCACACAGGGCTTTCTAAGCAAGCACATTTATTCTTAAGGTAAAACCATTACAGAGAAAACATTGACAATAATAAAAGAATCTACATGCATGGAAATAAGCTTACTAGAGATCACCCTCTTACTTTAATAAGGGCTCTGGGTTCAGACCCCAGCCAGGGGTTTTCCTATGGTCAGAGGTTCATCACAGCTTCAGCTCAGAACAAGCAAACTTATGCATCGGAGTCCCTCCTTTATCCAGTTTGGGTCTCTGAAGACACCATGAATAGGTAATCAGCCAGACAATGGATTTCCCTCTCAGGGGGAAACTTCAGAAGGCTGATTTCTTACATAATGGGAGTGAGGGCATTTTCATACCCCTTAAAAGAAGTTACATACAATCCCACAATAGTACATAAGTATTTGCATTTTTAATACAGTGAGCTCCTACAGTGCTTAAACCTGACTGAATTAATTTTAATTTGTCAGTCAAGTTTGTCCAAGATATTGTCATGTCTGTCACAAATGCTTTATTTCCATTGTACAGAATTTAAAGCTAGAAGTACATTTACAATCTGGACAGTAGTAGAAATCTGAGATGAACTCCACCCAACACCTTGGCTGACACAGACAGTTAAAGTCTATTGGATTTGTCAACTCAAATTTCGAAGTAGGCTTTGAGCTGATAAGCTATAATTGCTCCCATATAACTATAACTGTTGGGTTAATGATCTTCTAATCAAGGAGTCACCAGGTGGGCATTATTATTTTAAAGCCATGACAAGCTATTGGGTAACTTGATTTAAATAGTGAGCCCAGTGCAGTCTGGTTCAGACTGACTTGTTTCATTGTTTCTGGCTGTCAGTTTGAAAAGGATGGCATTTCCCCCTTTCTTTCCTTATGGGAGTTTGGCATGTCTTTTTTAGCACTGGGAGGGAGCTGATGGGTGAGGGCCCTCTGGACCTTCTCCTCTTGGCTCATGTTTAGGGCTGGATCTGCCAGAAGGAATAATGGGCTTCCATTCACCTTTTACGCTACAAGGCAGCAATCTTCCTTGGTTTTCAGACCTTGGCATTTCCTGTTATTTTGCTGAAAATTAGTTCTTGTGATGAAAGACAAGGGGTGCACAGCCAATGCTACTTGATGCACTCCTGCTGACCTGTGCAGGGAGGGTGACATAGTTGGCTATCTTCTGTGGCATTCATGGTCTGGTCAGATTGGGAGTGATGCTCCCTTGTCCCTTCTGAATGCGGGGGTCTCGTTGTACTGCCTAGGTCAACACTCTGTCACAGTCCTCTTTGACAGCCATCTGATTGTCACATCCCATGTGTCATTTGCTTGGATTGACCATTACAAAAACCTTTTATTTCTGTAAACTGTGCAGATTTATTCTGGACACCAAAATGGAACTACAGGCTTCCATAATTAGTCACTTTTCAGTGTAGACGTGCATTTCAAGGCTCTGTGTTTGTTCTCAGAGTAGTGTAATGTTGGCATCAGATGTGCACTACTCATTTGTCCAAGGTAATATTGAAATGAGTGTAAAATGCCGTGATGGAGGAGAAGGGAGGGTTCTTAATCCAAGCTGTATCTTCACCATAGTATCGGAGCACCTAAAAGTTTCAAGAAATAAGATGTGTTCAATAGTGTATGGTTGGGTATTATTAGGGAAATGGGGTGGACACATTCATCAACTGCTTAATCTGATTTACATATTCAATATGTCATACAGTTTCAGTGGAGAAATGTAAATAAACCATTTAGAGATCACAATTTTGCATTAACCTTGTCCTCCTTAGGTTTGACTAGCTTGCTGGGGCTGGGCATTGCAGCTCCTAATTCTGCATTCCCACAGATGGTGACAACGTTTGGTTTAGCTGGAATAGTAGGGTACCACACAGTCTGGGGTGTGACCCCTGCTCTTCACTCTCCACTCATGTCTGTGACTAATGCTATCTCAGGTAGGTGATTGCCCTGCGGCTATTCGTGTTGTGTAGAGGAAATATTGGGTGCAGTTATGCTATTTTATGAGCTTTTAGTAGAAGTTTAATCCTCTGTATTTAAGCTGCAAAGGACCCAGATTTGAGACTATTCCAACTGAACCTTTTGTCATAAATAGCAAAGATAACAGACTTCATGTGTGGTTCTAACTACTGGTAGCCTCCTTCAAAGAGAACTAGTTACAAATCTATACAGGCAAACATACTGCATATTTTTTTAAGCAATTTATGATGTAACTGGGTTGTCTCTTGCCTGGGGCATGGCAACCTGTTTCCTGCATACCACACCTCTCCCTTTCAATCTATCCAAAATCCTGCCACTAAAATCATCTCCCTCTCCTTCCCTTCTGGCAGGCTTGTTGCTCTCTGCTTCCCTCCCCTTCCATATCATATTCAAGTCTTAGTCCTCACCTTTCAGGTCATAAACAAACTGTGCTTCCATCTCTGGTTTCTCTTCTTCCTACTTCCTCTTTTTACTCCCTTCAGTCCTCTGCCCCCTCTCTCTCCTTCTGTTGTCATCTTCATGCCTTCTTCCATGTTACTCTTTAATACTTGGAGTGGCCATCTTTCATGTTGCTCCTCAAAACTCGCTTCTGGAAAGTCTCCCACTAATGACCTCCATGAGGTTTATAACCCCCTCCTTGCCCTTAAAAAATTACACCAGCACTTGAGCTAGTACAAGTCTGAACAGCTTTGTCTGTTTTTCCTGGACTGTAAGCGCTTTCAAACAGGGGCCGTCTCCTCTTAATGTTTGTACAGCAGCATACAGAGTTGTGATTATTGCCAGCTTAATACTGAAATTAGGATTGACAGTAAACTGGCCATCACTTCTGAAATAACAGCTCTTCTTAGCCCTCATGAACAACAAAGCAGGCCACATTTGTGACCTAATAACTCAGGCTTTCATTTATAGATGAACAGCCAGTGCTGCTTAAATTAACATATGATGTGTTATATTCCAAAAATATATTGGTCTGTTGCTTTACTAATATGTTCTGTGGCACACTGGGATAGCTTTGCCAATAATTTTTATTTCACTGCAATCTTGGTTCAGAGGGATTAAACTATAGTGATGTGTACAGTGTGTGGCAAAACTATAATCAAGTGTTGTCTGTTGATTCTTGAATCACTGCTTGATATATAATTAGCTGTTTATATTCAGTAGCTTACTTATATCTTTTTCTAATAGGACTGACTGCCGTTGGTGGGTTGGCATTGATGGGAGGAAACTATTTCCCTGAAAGTACTCCTCAAGGTCTTGCTGTGCTTGCTGCTTTTGTGTCCTCTGTCAACATTGCAGGTATGAGCATGTTAACTTTCTATGAACATGAATCCAAACGCAATGTGACCACAGTCCATTAATGCCTTCCATTTTTGTAGTGGTATTGATTGAAATGACCCTAATTTATGGATTGGGATCATTTAAAAAGCAAAGAAGCTAGTATGGTTGTTGACAATGGCCTTCTTGTGTGCCCCTTCTATGATGTGACTTTCCGTTGGAGAAAGTCTGAGAATACCAGTTGTCCTTTATAGTTTAATCACTTTAGTGATTCCATGGAATACATGTATTCATCTGCATCTTGAGATGGTATTGTATTTATCCATCTCCCCTCTTTCCAGGTCGAAATTGTGGCCAAGCTGCAAAAAGACTCATAACAAAAATAGGGAACATATCAGTCTTTCCACTATGTATCATGGAAGGGCACTTGACTCCTATGAAGGTTGTTACTGGGCGAGAAGGGAGCAGCCATAATCTCCCTTCCTATACCTGTGTTAGTAAAAGCTCTGACACATGGTTAGGGTTTAGGCAGCAGAAACAGAGGACACCCACTGCAGAATTTTATTAGAAACTCCAGTGTGAGTCAGTGCTTTTCTATCCCACAGTAGGGAGGAGAAGTACGATACAGGCATGGATGATGAGTGGTGTGATCATCAATGAGCTGTGCTGCTGAACAGGTAGACAATTGAGAGTAATGGCAGATAGGTAGGCCACCTTACAAATTGGTGGGGTGTCCTACAGATCTTGATATCTGTATGTGGTTGCCAGCCCACCAACCCCGCCCTCCAATTGGATGAATTCCCTGTGTAGTCTAAAGAAAGTAGTTATATCTGACCTTGATCCTAGATATCTGTGTACCGGCTGGTACACCAGATTCCAAGCTTTCCAAAGCTCTTACTCATGTTCCAGTGGTTACTAGGATTAACTAAATATTTTCCTAGTAGGTTGGCCAAGGCCTAGTTTCAGCTTTCTTTTTTTTTTCTTTTGTACTTTGGCAAGGTGGCTTTCTGGTTACACAGAGAATGCTGGATATGTTCAAGCGTCCTACTGATCCCCCGGAATACAATTACCTGTACCTGCTCCCTGCTGGTGTCTTTGTAGGGGGATATGCAGCTGCTCTCCAGGGTGGCTATAATATTGAACAGGTAAGAAGATCCTTCATCTTCTGTCATTTGCTGATCCAGCTTTCACCAGGTCTCTTTCCTATTTGGCAACTGGACTTAAAATACACAGTGTTCAAATCACTTTGATCAAACAGGTTCTGAAATAAACCTACAAAAGGGCTGTATCCTGCTGTCCTTCATCTCCCACTCAGCTCTTTCTCAAATCGCCTCTAGTTTTACCTCTCAGTTATACATTTGGTAAAGATGACATGGGCAAGAGTTCAGAACCAGTCAAGACAAGGTCAAACGACTTTTCTGACATTTGCAGGTTTGTAAGTAACTTCTTTGTGGGAAAGGGAAAAATTCATTCTGTTGGTCTTGTTCCCTTTCTCCCCCAACACACTTAATTGCTATTCTTTCAGTATTACTTTCTTCTCTGTGCTTTGCCACACTTTCCACTTGTTGGGAATGCGTCTCGCTCCAGTTTGCATTATGAGTTCTCTCTCGCCTTTACTTGATGGCTGGGATATGGAGCTTGTCTGTATGTCAAGTACAGGCTTTTAGAACAAGCATCCACTGACTGCTAGTGACATGGGATATTTTTCTGTTGACGGGCTTTGGAGGGCACAAACTGTTAATGGCTTTTCATCCTCTGTTTATTTCCACACAGGCAGCCAAGTGTTAGCTAACTCCATGAGCTAGCTCCAAACTGCAAATGAACCTTGGACACTGACTTTAGTGTTGCAAAGTTTCTAAATAACAACTTCCTTTAAAATATCTTTATATTTCTAAAATAGCAGCAGGGTTTTTCACATTACGGACAACTCTCTTAAAAATGAATAGTAGAAATAAAGCTTAAATGCTATTGAAATGGGTGCTCTAGCAATACCTTAGAACGAAATAGAGAGCTAAGAGTTTTTTAAAAGTTTTTAAATCGGAGACCAGGCAAAAAAGGTAGGAGTTCTTTCACCTAAGTCTTGAAACTTGTAAACCACATTTGTTGTGGGGTAGAGGGAGGGATGGATGAATGGGATTCTGAGCTGCGGCCATATCTACAAAGATTTAGCCCAGAAGGAATGATAAGAGATAAGGTCTTTAAAAATAATCCCATTTTTCACAATGTAGAACATCTTATAGTGCTGCTTGTTCAGATTCAGATCATACTAGTTAAGAAAATGGAAATCAGTTACCTTTTCTTTTTTGTTGAAGTAAATCTAAAATAACTTCGTCTCAGGGTTTTATAACATAGTATTTTACAAACACCCATTTTATGCTATTTAAATGATTATTTAAATTAAATGTATCCATGTAAGCTAAATTCTTTTTCTTTTGTAAACAGGAAGTCAAAGGTATCATAAGTAAACATCAAAAATTATTTCCATACCCATTAGGACAGTTGAACTCTGACAACATTAGTTGGTGTTATGCTAAGAAAATCTTGCGCTTGCGAAGGGAAGACTTCTGGAAAGTTGTCTCAACTTAAAACTAATGTCATGAGAAGCAGGTGAACTAAACTAATAAAGCAAAAATCCTCAAATTTGATGTAAATGCAACCTTTTAAAATGACCACAGTCACATTACAACAACAAATTTGCACACCACAGTAAAATCTTGAACTCCTCTTCAGTAGCATTGGTTAAGATCAAATCCACCTTTGTGAACCATCAGCATTAAAATCTGTCTTTTATGTGATGATCGGAAAGATTTTCATGAATATATGTGTTTCTGTTGTTTTAAAGATGATGTATCTGGGCTCAGGCTTGTGTTGTGTTGGTGCTCTGGCTGGTCTGTCCACTCAAGGAACTGCCCGTCTGGGTAACACTTTGGGTATGATAGGTGTTGCTGGAGGTTTGGCGGCTACTCTTGGAGGCCTTAAACCATCCCCAGAATTGTTGGCTCAGATGTCAGGTGCAATGACCCTTGGTGGCACCATAGGTGAGTACAGCACCGTGTAAAATTAAGTTTTATAACTTACAGGTGAAATTAATAGCTCATGGTTACATGCCACTTTTGATATCTTTACTCTAACTTAGTGCCTATAGAGTGCTTTTATCCATCTATCAAAGCACTTTACTCAGGTGGGATCAGAATTGTGATCCCCACTTAGCAGATAAGGAGCTGCCTGCTTACAACAAAGTACATTTTACCAGCTCGCATCCCTCTGCCATAATAACAGGTGGGATCCCAGTCCTGCTGCAAGGCAATGAGATCAAGTCCAAAGACTGATCCTTGAGGAACTCCACTAGTAACCTTCCTGCAGCCCAATAATTAACCTTTCAGCACAACCATTGGTGTCATATCTTTAGCCACCCACCTCACAATTGTTGTACTAATCCCAATTTTCTCCATTTTAACTAATAATTTCCATTTATTACTGTATAAAATGCCTTACTAAAGTCCAAATAGATTAAATTTACCACACTTCCCTTAACTTTTTTTTTTTTTTTTTTTTAAAGACATTAAAGAAGGATATTGGGGTAGTCTGGCACAATCTACCTTTGTTAAACCTTGTTGCATTTTATCCCATTTTCCATTTATCACCAGGTCTTTAATGATTATTTCCTTCAAAATTTGTTCTAAAGGCTTACATACTATTGAGGTCAGACTAATGGATCTGTAGTTACCCAGCTCGCTCAGTAAGAAAATTAAGGAACAGAGGGGCTAAGCTGCAGGTTAGTTACTGACTGAGAAATTGAAATCTGGTCTTCTGAGTCTAGTCAGATTCCCTCTTTTTTTGGACTATGCTGCCTCATATAAAAAGAATACTGACTCTAATGGAAGCTTCTCAGGAGGCTGTAGTCTAATACTAATACATTTCTGACTTTTTTATTTCCTTATTCGCACAATGTCCCCAAGGCACAAAATTACTGACATTACTGTATTGAATAGAATACACAAGCTCATGATCGCATAAAACATTCTAATATTTTAATTCTTTGTCTCCAACTCTTGCCAGGTTTGACAATTGCTAAACGCATCCAGATTTCAGATTTACCTCAGCTAGTGGCTGCATTCCATAGTTTGGTAGGTTTGGCTGCTGTGCTCACCTGTGTAGCAGAGTACATGATTGAGTATCCTCACTTCGCTACTGACCCAGCTGCAAACCTCACCAAGATTGTGGCGTACCTTGGCACATACATTGGTGGTGTGACTTTCAGTGGCTCCCTCATAGCTTACGGGAAACTGCAAGGTGAGTATTGTCCATGTTGGGTAGAAGCTAATTTTTTTAATTTATTTTGTTTTTGTCATTTTTCTTTGACTCTAGCACCCACTTAATAAACTCTGTGTGTGTAGAGCTTAAAAAAATTTCTGTTTTACAGAAAATGTATCAAGTGAGTTAATATAGGCTTAACTTGAGGGGTTTTTTAATTGCTGCCTCGCATTTTTTTTTATTTGTTGTATAGTGCTTTTTTTGTGGATGATCTGCATTCAGTGTCCTTATGGACAGTATTTCTCATGTTAATCACCAAATAATGTAAACAATCCCCAGCCTACATTATGAAAAACTTAGTACTGATTTGGATTTCTTATTTAATGTACTGTACATACTTTCTGTCTGGAAATAATTTTCTTTTACTAAAATTTATTAAAATTTAAAAGTACATTCGTCATCTGGCCGAGTAGACAATTTAGGGTGAAATCATGGTCCTATTAAAGTCAATAGGGGTTCTGTCACTGACTTCCATGGGATTTCTCACTTAAAGTACAGGTTTCTTTTACTGTTGACTTCACAAATGTTACATGACCCTACTTTAAACAGTCAAATTCATTAAAATAATCTTATTTAGATGCATTTCTGCTTACATACCACATGAAATCTGTCTCTTCTTTTAACGTTTATAAACATTCCTATGAAACATAGAATCTTTAAAGATTCACCAACACCTGATGATGATTCTCTACCTGAAATACTAATCCTTCATTTGATATAAGTTGGTTGCTGTGGAAGTGATTGAGTGAACACTTCAATGCATAGGTACAAGAAACCTAAGACCTGTCCATACTAGGGCACTCTGGCTAAAAAATTCCCACCAGAGCTAATCCTGGTATAGCTTGTAGTAGCACCATTGGGAATTTTTAGTGAAAATTTCTCTTGTATAAACAAGGCCTCACAGAGAAGGTGGAAATAAAATATACAAACAAGGTGTTTTGCGCTAGCAATTTCTCTAGTAGAAAGCTGTAGGAGAAGGCAGCTTGTGAGTGGAGGTCACAAGCGACATACCTGGCTACCCTGAGCAGTCACTCAATGTGTGCTGCTTTTTCTCGTTACCTTGTGAGCTCAAATCCTGAGGTGCCTGCCCCAATCCTCCACCACCACTCCCTTTTTCACCTCAGTAGTACTATTGTTGGAACATCCTTGTTTCCATTACTGAGCCAGTACTCTTCTTTGTTCGTAGCACTAGAAGACTGCCCATTTCTTGCCTTCCCCCTGAGAATGGTGGTCCTCCTGAATAAACAGGCTTTGGCCTGTGACAGGAGACACTCACCTCCTGAGTGCCTCCTGTTTGCTGGATGAGGTGCTGCAATTTTTCTTGGTTCTGGCACCCCCTGTGGTTTGTTGCCCTTGCTGGATGGGTCTCCAGTGTCTCAGCCCTCTGGCCAAGTCACACAGTCAGACTTGATAAATGAACCCCTTCTAGGGTAACAGAAGTTCAACACACAGTCTGCCCTTATTGGGGTCTTCAATACTGTCTCGGGACCCTTTACCTAAGGCCCAAGAAAGGGGCTAGATTTAAAGAGTCCAATTGGTCTATCCTCACCAGGGTCTTCACCGCTGGATCCCTTTAAGTCCTGTTCTTCACTTGGGCTGCTCAACTGAGTCTTGTCCCCGTCTCAGGGCTGAGGCCACTTTGCTAGTGGCTGGTGGCAGAATTGGCCCACTCCTCCAGGTCCCAGCCCAGGGACCCCCTACACACTGCAGCCATGGACTGCTTCCTTCAGTTTAGTGCTGCTATTCTCTGGTCCTTTTCCCCTGTAGCACCTTTCTCTGCACCCTGACCTCCGGGGCTGAAGTTCTCAAATCCTCTTTCTCCTCACTGAATGCAAGTACCACCAGAACCTTTCTTCTGGTTCTGTTCTCAAGCTTCAATAATCAGCAACAAGCACCCTTCCTTGCTCCTCTGGTCTCAGCCAGGAACTGACCTGCTCAGGCACTGCAGGTCCTTTTAACTGAGCCTCTTGGGTTCTGATTGGTGGCTTCATTGCAGCCTTTCTAGGTGTGAAGGCCCCACCTTCACTGCTCCTTTCCTGGTGCGTGGTAGGACCGCAAAGCCTTCAGTAGGCCTGGTACACCCTGTCACAGAGCTTTTTTTTGTTACTTTCTGATTAAATATATACAAATGTAGAATCCGTACCTAAATGGGGATTGGCATTATGTGGTACTTCTGGTCGTGCTATGGATAGCACAAGTAAGTCTTCACCTTAGAGCTAGAACTGTTTATGTAATGCATGTTCCTCTCTACCTTCACATTCTTTCTCTGTCTCTCTCTTCTCCTCCCCCCCGCCCCCCAACCCAACTCACCAGTTTTTATCATGAGAAATTCAGGTCAAATTTACCTTGGAATATTCTGTGGTGACTGGAGAACTTTAGAAATTAATAAACATCATAAGGCACTTGGGAAAAAGGATATATTTGTTCCTTCCTCCTGTTAAAGTCAAAATACTCATCTCTGAGGGTCCCCCCCCCCACTTCCCCTCCAAAAAGAAGTCTCAAGAAAGAATAGATTTGATGTTCCTAGGAGTCCCACTTAACTGTCTGTCTAGCACATTGTTTCAAGGAGTTCTCTAAAGCTCATAACACTTCCCTGGGTATTCATTAGCTATGTCTCCTCCCTAGAGACATTACACACAATCCCACGATACACATTTGCATTTTTAATACAACAAGCTCCTAAGATACTGAAACTTAGTTCAGTAAGGTTTGTCTAGGAAACTGCCATATCTGCCAGTTTCTGCCTTAGCTTTGAATTTCACTTTGTTTTTGGTGTTTTATTTTCCTTTACTCTATTAAGGGGACAGAGGGAGTCACGTGTCACTCATGCATTTTAGTTTTAAATGTGATCATGTGTTTGATTCCAGGTATCCTGAACTCTGCACCACTCCTTCTGCCAGGCCGGCACTTACTGAATGCAAGTTTGCTGGCCGCCAGTGTTGGTGGAATGATTCCATATATGATTGATCCTAGTTACACTATGGGACTTACCTGTTTAGGTTCAGTGTCAGCACTCTCTGCTATTATGGTAAGTCAGGGAGTTGCACAATACTCCAAGTGAACCGCGATTACTGACATATAGACTTTGTTTTGTTGCAATATCTGGTTTGCTGCAATATATGCTGAATGTCCACATAGCAACGGAGTCCGGGGGGAATCAGCATATACAGAATTGTCACTTGTTTTTTCCCCCAGATACTAAAATTGTCCCATAAATATATTGTGATGCAGTGGTTATCGTGCCATAAACCAGAGCTACTGTATCATGTGGGCAGATGAAGCTAATCTGTAAGGAGTGGTTTAGTATATAGCTTTGCAAGATATGTAATTTTTATATCCCTTTAAAATGTAAAATATCACCTTTTTGCTGAAGTATGTTATATCATAAGCTACTTCCTACCACATATATTGGACAACTCTGCTGTGATGCCCTGGTAAAAACTATGGTACTAGAGTGGAATGGGAGTTGACATGAGACTTTAAAGGATCTGAAATTGGGCCTTGATTCAGCAAAGTACTTACACATATGTTTAGTTTTGCTGAATCTGGGCCTTGGTAAGGAAAAAGCTAGTTTACTGTGCTGAATTATCCTTCTTGCTTTTGCTATTTTGGGCATTCAGCACCATACAAATACCTTTTAGTTCACTTTAAAAATAAAATACAGTAGAATTGCAATTCACCTTTTTAACTCAAGTATCATGAATTAATGGAACTATTCACAAATAGGATAAAATGAAGTAGATCAAGAGAGACCAGTTTAATGACGCCACAACATATTTATAGATCATCTACAAGTCTCTTTTTTTCTTAATCATATTTCTTCACCTTTGGTACATCAGCAGCACAGTTTCTCTTTGAATTGTAAACCTGCTGCTTTTAGGGATATAATCACTTATTTTTAATCAAGGTCCGTGTTAACAAAAGACCTTATTTATGAAGCTGTGTAATGTGTTTTTTCTGTCTAATTTTTGAAGGCAGAAATGATCAGAAATTCTATATGTTAATCTCTTATTAATCTCTTTTACATAGAACATACTTTGGATCAAATCATTTTGGAATCTGATTTAACACTTTTTAGTAAATATCTGCAATATTAAATATAGTCTCTCTGTGTTGCTTACAATTTGTTAGATTGTGGTGAAATGTATATATATTTTTTTCATCTTAAGGGTGTCACTTTAACAGCGGCTATCGGAGGTGCTGACATGCCTGTAGTTATTACTGTACTGAACAGTTATTCTGGATGGGCTCTATGTGCTGAAGGCTTCCTGCTCAACAACAACTTGCTGACCATTGTTGGTGCTCTCATTGGTTCCTCTGGTGCCATCCTCTCTTACATCATGTGTGTGGTAAGAATTAAATAGAAATTGTGTTCATACTTGAAATTATATTGCAAAATAACTGGGGAGCCATGCTCAGAATCTGCATTGGGCAGGGAAGGGATGTGAGGCAAAACTGCTATGACCTGTTAATGCTGTTTAGAGACTGGTAAATTTCTTTATGGTCTTAATTCAGATTGTTGGGTTGGACAGACTGAACCTTTTGTGAAAGTAGAAGCAGCAATTCTGAGATTAAACATGCCTGATTCTTCTGCAGTTCTGAAATACTTCTCCTTTATGAAGTCCCAATTCAACAACCCTTCCCTGGGCAGCAAAATAGTGAAGACTGTTTTTAATTCCCATTGACTCAGTGCTCAATTCAGAGTTAAGCATGCTTTTAAATGCTTTGCAGAACTGGAGCCTAGGAATCTGATACAAAATCCATTGACTTCAGTGGGCTAAGATCACGCCATGAATACCTAAGTAGGCTGACTCCTCAAACTTGAACATCTTTGTAATCTTTATCCATTAGCAGTATAAATTAGGCTTAAACTTGTCTGTCTGTGTTCACAGGAAAACCTGTTTTCGTGAGTGAACTTGGCTATGAATCTTTACAAAGCCTGTAATTTGTGTAGTTCAATCTGACGATGGCTTTACTTACCATTTGAGTTAATAATCTACAGTCTTAAGTGGTGATAGATGGTTTGTTCAGAGTTTGATGAATTTGAATCTCCACTGGGTGGCAGCAGATGCACATTAGTCTGTTATTGACAAATCTGGAATAATGTTATGGGTTTAAGTTTATCCCGTCATGCGTAATCATATTTTAGTATTAGTAACGGACTGTGCTCCTGGAATGCTTCCACACTAATCTTTTTTTCTTTTCCTCCATCTCCCTCTTGTTTTCTAAGCGGGATAGATAGCTGAAAACTGTATCCTTACTGGTTTCAGGGTAGCAGCCGGGTTAGTCTGTATCCGCAAAAAGAACAGGTGTACTTGTGGCACCTTAGAGACTAACAAATTTATTTCAGCATAAGCTTTCGTGGGCTACAGCTCACTTCTTCAGATGCATAGAATGGAACACACAGACAGGAGATATTTATACATACAGAGAACATGAAAAGGTGGAAGTATGCATACCAACTGAAAGAGTCTAATCAATTGAGATGAGCTATCATCAGCAGGAGAAAAAAAACCTTTAAAGGTATGCATACTTCCACCTTTTCATGTTCTCTGTATGTATAAATATCTCCTGTCTGTGTGTTCCATTCTATGCATCTGAAGAAGTGAGCTGTAGCCCACGAAAGCTTATGCTGAAATAAATTTGTTAGTCTCTACGGTGCCACAAGTACTCCTGTTCTTTTTGCGTCCTTACTGTGCAACAACTGCCACTTCTATCTGTTCCCATTATATAATTTTCGGACCTTCCGTTTCTTCTCCCACTCTTGCCTTCTTGCATATCAATGTTGCCATCTGTTCCCCTCATGATATTTCCCTGTTACCAACTATGACTGTCTTCCATTACTCTGTTTCTGGTAAACTAGAGCTGGTATCGTGTGAAGTGTCATGTATAATTTAATGTAAACTTTTGTTTCAATTGTTGCTCAAGAAAGATAAATAAAAAGGGTATGGTATGCATGGCCTGATCAGGTCTGTACATAGGCAAGTTTGGAGAGTAGGGGCAATCAAATTATATTTGCAAACATTTTGGAGAGTTTAGCTTTTAAGATGATGCTCAGTAACTCTTGTGCTGTTTTAACCCAGTATAGATAACAGTCAATCAGCATAACTGCAACTGAGTTACTGAAGTGCAATAAACACAATAATGTGGTGATATTTTTCAGCAGGTGTCAATTTTCTATCCTTCCCTAAGTAAGGGACTTTGTTCCATGTTATGAACTGCCTTCCAAAATGTTGCTTTAAATGCGTTACTGTAATCCATGGAACTGAACAGCTTTTATTCTTCAACAGCTCTATAATGAAAAAGAAACGTCACTCCCATGACCTGGTAGGCAAAGTCAGATTTAAGATGCTATAAACTCTAATAATGCAAACATGACTCAAACTGTGCCAATGAAACAACATTCTTCTCAATGTAATTTCCATCCAAAACAATATATTTATTGAAACTTATCTATTGCAGATGAGGAGGTGTTTGTGGAAATGTCTTAATGGTTGAAAGGTTCATTCTACTGGATTTTTAATAACTTTTTTTGTGATTAAAACTAACTTAATCCCAAGAAACATTCCAAATCTCTTAAAGATTTTATAAGTCATTCATGGAGGAATCTGCCTAACTTTCCCTGTTGTGCCTTCGACAGGGTGAGTTAGGGACAAAGATTTAACCTCCAAACCAAAAAAGAAAAACACTTTGCTGTTACAGCCTTCTTGTTACTGGAATTGGTTTTTTTTCTTTACAACCTTAACACAAGGCTATTTTCCTAGAAAGTTTTTGCTTTGTTAGGAGAATCCCTTCCCGTTTGCTTTTCGTTTACACATATAGATGGATAGGCTGTTTAACCATTAACTAATATTTAAGCACCATGCAAATTGCCTGTCTGTGGAATACACAATGAAGTTTAGACAGCAACAAGACTTAACTATTCTGGTAATATCTTGGGGCACTGTCTCCTTTTCTGATTTCGTGATGTTCTTGCACAATGAGGTATTTCTTTCCTTTTAACTTCCCTTGTAACCTTCCAAGTAAGGTACAAGTTTTGGGGTTGGCCTGTGTATCTTTAGGGAGCTGCTGCTGCTGCGCTCTCTCTCTCTCTCTCTCTCTCTGCGCACCCCTCCTCTCCCTCCTACAAGTTTTTACAAGAGTGGAGGTTGCTCTATATCTTGCAGGATCAGCCCCTGTGTCTTTAAGGCAATTGAGTTTTGTTGGGAGCATTCTCCTTTTTCCAGACCACATTAGCTGGCAATTAGCCACTACAGTGCAATTGCCAGTAAATTCTATTTTTCTCTTTTCCCCTTGAAGTAGGGGAGGTATTAGTGTCATAGCATACATACAAAATTGTGTACAAATTGTAGGTCTCAGAATGGGTCTGATCCAATGCACATTTAAGTCAATGGAAGGACTGCCATTGACTCCAGTGGGCTTTGGATCAGGCCCAACATCTGTCCTCATGATATCTGAAATGCTGCTACCACATCACTTGTGAACAAAGGCCTTCCACTTGTAACATCCTCATCTCCCTTTCTTTATTCTTTTGTCAGGTGTTGGAATTCTCCAGAGTGGCACCTCTTCTAAGGCTGTAGCAGATTTTGTTTAAACAGTTAATTTGGCACTGTAGACTTCCTTGTGGATTTTTCTCTCATTTGCATATGTGCAGCTCCACATCCGTTCTTATTAAAAGATTTGCTCTGGGCTATAACCTAGCATGGCGCACACACTCTTAGCCTAAGAGAAAAGTTATTTCCCTTTTATTCCCCTTTAAAGTTTGTCAGACTGTAATTACAACAAATTTTGCCTATTTCCTGGTAGTACCTGAATATTTTGAGACCCTTGCTCTTAGAAAGAGCATGCATCATAGTAGTCAGTGTCAGCTAGAGTGTTCTTGTTGTCAGTCCATGGAACTGAATTCTCAGGAGGAGTAGCTTTTTCAGCTGAGAGCTCACGCTTTTAGAACTCTCTTTTTGGTGGTCCACCAGTGTCTGGTTTCGGTCCTCTTCAGTTCCCTAACGCGTTGTATGATAGCATTTGGTTAGTTCGGCTTGTGTATTTTGCTTTGTTCTATTTTATTTTTCAGCTTGAAGCAGTGGTGGCAGTGTATGAAGCTACCCATAAGGCCATTTAATTGTCATACTATGATTTAGAGATTCTATGGTTACAAGAAGAACTGGTCAAAAACAGGGAACATCTTTTTCAGAAATTTCATCATTCCCACCCCCAGATTCCCTTTATTATTGAAATGTCTATTTTTTTGGTTGAAATGTTTTAATTTGGGGTAAAAAATGTTTTTTGGTTTTCAGAAAAACATGATACAGAAGAAAGTTTGCTTTGTAAAACTATTTTTCTGTTATCCTTGGATTTAGTGATCAGCTGGTCACTTGTTTTTCAGGCCATGAATCGTTCTCTTGCCAATGTCATACTTGGTGGCTATGGCACCACTTCAACAGCTGGTGGAAAACCTATGGAAATTACTGGTACTCACACAGAAGTCAACTTGGACAACGCAGTTGAAATGATAAGGGAGGCCAATAGCATTATCATTACTCCAGGTAAGAGGCAGTGACAGTGGATATTGTAAGATACTAAAGGGACATAGGTTATAAATCTTCATGATTCACAATCATAAGAGGGGACAATGTGGTTTAGTGGTTAAGGTACTAAACTTGGAGCCGGGTTGTCTTTAGTTCTGTTCCCTACTTGGCCACTAACCAATTGTGTAGCCTCCTTGGGCAAGTCACTTCAGTTTTGTGTGTCTTGGTGTCTCTTCTTACTGTTTTATCTAGTTTTAGTTCATAAACTCTTACAGTCTGGAGCTCTCTCTTACTCTGTCTGTACAGCCAACACCTAGCACAGCAGAGTTATAATCGTGGTGGGGACTTTTAGGCATGATCATAATACAGCCAGTAGCAGTAATAACATTTCTCTACCTTGGATTATTAGAACTGGAAGATTTTGTGGTTCTTCTCCACTAGCTCAATGTTCTTTTGTTTGAACTGCTGATAAATATCTAAATCCAACCACTGAGATAATAAAAATCCTGAAAACACTTCTCATAGATTTTATAAAACCTTTCTCTTGGCCAAATAAATGTAGGTTTTGTATACTTCTGTAGCCGAGTATCCTTTTAAAGAGAAGTTCGTCATTACTTATGTTTCAAGATTCGTTTTCATTAAACCACATGATGCCAGTGGCTGCATTGGACACTGGGCTGGCTCCCGGGTTTTTGCTGCCCCAAGTGGCGGGGGAAAGCCACGATCGGCGGCACTTCAATGGCAGCTCCACCGCGCCGCTTTCTTCTTTGGTGGCACTTCGGAGGGACCCGCCGCTGCCAAAGAGCCGGACGTGCCGCCCCTTCCCCTTGGCCACGCCAAGCACCTCCTTGCTGCACTGGGGCTTGGAGCCGGCCCTGATTGGACAGCATCTTAATATTAATGTATAAAACTCCACCAGCACTCTTAGTATCCTTCTATGTATACCTATTTAGGCAAATACACTGTTTCATAAGAGTTAGCTTTCCTTCAAATAGGCACAAAGATGTATTGTTTTGTTGTTTGGCATTTGTTGCTATTGTTGGTACTTCCGGCACTGTATTACTGGAAGAATGTTGCTTACAATTTATGCCCTTGAGGGTTTTAAGGGTGATGCATGTTCCTCTCATGCATTATTTCTGTACAAAGTTAATGAAAGTAAAAGAATTATATATCCCTAAAGTCTGTATTCCACCTGGATTTGCATTGTAGATATCCAAAATTTGGTGAAAGGTATGAGTTTGAAGGTATGACAGTAGCTTGTGCACCAGATTTTGGCTATGTTTGTGTGAAACCGCCTGTTCCAGTGCAACAGAACAGGATATATGTTTCTGTAAAGCTGAAGTTTACCATTTGTAGATTAGTTGTCCAAACAGATGTATTGATATCACAACTGTAGTTCAGTCTGGAGAGCAAAAGGAAGAAGAAAAAAATAGGTTGTGCTGAAACTCCCATGAGTTATCGTGATGTCTGAGTGCAGGTTTTTTATGCTTAGAGCTTCTGGTGTACATAAAAAGGAAAATGAAGCAACTTTTCCTACTCTGAACTGGAGAAACAATTGTTCAAGTAAGTGGAATGTTTCTTTCAGGTTATGGTCTGTGTGCAGCGAAAGCTCAGTACCCCATAGCTGACCTGGTGAAGATGCTGAGAGAACAAGGCAAGCATGTCAGGTAAGTACCATTGTGGGGATGGTGTGTGTGTGTGTGTGTTTGTAGCGGGAGACATAACAAAGGATTTTTCATTGTAAGAAAATGCCCTAGAAGTCTGCCTTTTGCTGTCACCAATTATGCTTGTGCTGATATGAGAACGAGCTAATTAGAGGAATGTTCTAGTCTTATCAACCTACCACAGAGTATCAGACAGTCTAATAATTTCATGATACTGTTTAATCACACAGGTATTGGTACCATTTATTGACTTCAGTGGAGTTGCATACGTTTATGTCAGCAGTTAATTTTTAATCTTTTTAAACTTAGTATTACTTTCTTGGTCTGTCATGCTGGGCTCCATCCTTACAAGCAATGGCTACAACACAATAACCTTTTACTACTGTTGCTCAATATAAGTGCTCATGAAATCTTTGGAAAGTTGAATCTTTTTTTTTTTTTTTTTTTTTTATATTCCCCTTCCCTTGGGAGTATCTTTCAAAGAACAATCATTTGGTTTTCTAAAGACACAACATATGGAGGAGACTTCTGTTCAGGAACAGCTGCTTCACTAAAATATAGCACGGGGTCCTGTTCAAATCATTCCTGTTTCCTAACTTTTGCTTCCCTCCCAGGGAACCAAGCGCCATGTCTGTTGCACTGTCACTGTCTTCTGGGGAGGTTTAAAGTAGGAGAGGACGTGGCTGTCCTGGAACTTGGGAGGGGAGGGCAGGGAAGAGATTGAGAAGGAGAAGGGAATGCCAGGAGAAATCAATCCAATACCAGATGGAAGGATCTTACGGTACCTCCACCTGAGGAAGCAATCTTCACACCATGAGTATACAGGCTTTATTTCCCTCAGGAAACTTAACAATGAAATCCAGAGTAACTGATTTATACTAATGGATTCAGTGCTTACAGTCTGAGGAGCCAGTAAAACACACAGTAGTAGCCAGTAAAAACACAAAAGGTGGGCAGCCCACCCTGAGTGGCTTTATTTACACTAAAAAAGGGGGTAAAACAAATCTGCATTTAAAATATTGGCTAAAAATCTCTCACACAAAGGCTAATAGCATAAAAAAATTCTACATTTTCAGCTTTTTCTCTCACACACACACTAAATGTCATCCTGCTTATTTCCCCCTTCTTCCCCCCCCCCCCACAACATGTTACAAGTTAGCTAAGAATGCTGAGTACTTGGTGGCAAATTCATTTTTAAATGCAGAAGCGCTGGCAGACACTGGGACCCTTAGGTGACTCTGGTGATGGGGTAGGAGAGGCATACAGAGCAGCAAGAGCGGTTGGCGATCTCTCAGGAGCCCTTTAGTCTCTGTCTAACAGTGGAGTGGTAGAGCCTGCTCTAAACTGTGGCAAAAGGTTTCCTTCTCAAGGACTTCTAGTCCTGAGGAGGGAAGGATCTGTTAAGATTAGCTCTCTGGTCTGGCATGTTCCTGAAAGTCCTTGTAAGGTCTTCTTTCTGTTGTCTGTCGCAGAGACTAACTTGCAAAGGATATGCTGAGAGCTCTGCCTGAGCCGTCTAGTACCTTTGCAGCTCACCATTGGACTCTTCCAAATGACAGAGCTGCATCATTTAGTCTTTTACACCCCATGCCCTTGGGTGCAAAATCATCTAGTTTCTGATTTGTTTAGAACTTTCCTGGTGACTGCCCACACTAGCTAGTTTCTGAAGAGGTGGGCTTTTGTTGCCATTGTAGCTCCAGTCATAACACTTTGGAGGCCAGGTTTTTTGACCTGTAGTTACCATTGCAAGTTGGACTGTATTTTTCACATCTGTATTTACATCAACTCCTCTAGCTCTACAGGTAAAGGCTGTTGGAACTCAAAACAAATGTTAAATTCCATAGAATTTACCCCAATAGAGTATGTTACAAAAAGGGGAAGCTAACAAACATGGAATCTTCAGTCCTTTCTTTCTTTCTTTCTTCCTTCCTTCCTCATAAGACTTAGCTTTCCAGTGCTTTCAATACGTGTCATCTCTCCATCACTAATTGTTTTGGAAGCTATTTTTTAATTATGGTAATTTAATATCTTAAAAATTGGTCAAGTCTCAGTTGTCAGATTACAAAAAGATACTCTGACTGATGCTGGTTAGTCAAACTCATTCTCTAATTTCTGCATATTTATTTTAAATAAAAGTGACTTTGCTTTGGAGTCCACGTTCTAGCAATTAGTGTGTTTTTTTTCTTTGTTATTTTCCATGTTCATAGAAACGATATTGATAGTACCCAGAAGTGTGTGTAGTATATAATTTGATGGATAAGAAAACCAGTTAGTAAAATTGTTCATTAGCAGTCACCTAAAATAATATACTTCTGTGTTGCAGTTTAATCTACATGTAGGAAAGCTGAATGAGGCCCCTGATGCCTTTCTTTCCCATTGCAATTCTTTTCATCTCTTATTTTCTCACCATTAGTGGAAGCTGGTTTCATTGCCAAATTGTGTTAAAGATCCTGAAGGTCCATTAGGCATGTATCAAAAAAACCTCATTTGGGGTAATATGATGAGTGTCCTGTTCTTCCTTTGATTTTTTCTTTTATAGCTTCTGTGTGGGCTAGCTTCCTTTTTTCATAATGATATAAAATATTATTGATTTCACCTTGCATGTCAGGTTTGTATGGGAAAAATATGAATGAAGCTTTGTAAAGTAACTGGATTATATTTAAAATGAGTCAGTTTCAGGAAGAGATTGCTGCACTGGTTACCTAGTATTTTAATGGAATAAATCTGTATTTACAGTTTGTGGTCATTTAGGCCTTTCATCACTTTGTGGAGCTCCCACAGTGTTCATTGAGTGCAGCTGCTGTCCCTCTGGTTTCAGTAGGTCTGAATGCCTCAGGACCCAAGCACTCTCAACATCCAGATGCAGTGACACACACACACACACACACACACATCCGCTGTGGAAGTGTGCCAGCATGGACATACGATTGTCATCAGTTTATGCCCATGCTGTGCCAAGAAAAATTGCATTTGTCATATGGTCTTTTTT
The DNA here is from genome assembly GCF_025201925.1 of Gopherus flavomarginatus. Taxonomy (NCBI): domain Eukaryota; kingdom Metazoa; phylum Chordata; order Testudines; family Testudinidae; genus Gopherus; species Gopherus flavomarginatus. The sequence goes on from NC_066619.1 coordinate 31,234,310, forward strand.
TGCTTCATGGCTCATGATTGATTCAGAGACACTGTTTCCTTAACTTTGCCTGTAGCCATAACATGCTCAGTGAAGAGCATAGATTATATAACATGATGTATAGCAGGTCTTAAATTCAGAAATACAGGAGGGTTTGCAAACTTAAGTCTGCTTTAGTTATTAAAATGCATTGCTAACATCACCATTGACTTGAAATGATCTTGCAGCAGATCACATATTAAATATATTAATGGAATCAGGCAGAAAGAAAACTGCATGTTACTCAACCTTCCTGCTGGCTTTTCCTTTTTTGTCATTGACTGGTAGAGCTACAAAAAGTGTCATAGACTGGAAGGTTCCCAGAATCCATTAGGAGCTGAGGGAAGACACTTGGGATATGTCTACACTACGAAATTAGGTCGAATTTATAGAAATCAGTTTTTCAGAAATCATTTTATACAGTTGATTGTGTATGTCCCCACAAAAAATGCTCTAAGTGTATTAAGTCGGCAGACTGCATCCACAGTACCAAGGCTAGCATCAACTTCCAGAGCCTTGCGCTGTGGGTAGCTATCCCACAGTTCCTGCAGTCTCTGCTGCCCATTGGAATTCTGAGTTGAGATCCAATGCCTGAATGGGGCAAAAACAGTGTCATGGGTGCTTCTGGGTACATGTCATCCCTCCGTGAAAGCAATGGCAGGCAATCATTTTGCGCCTTTTTTTCCTGGGTTACCTGTGCAGATGCCATACCACAGCAAGCATGGAGCCTGCATAACTGACTGTCACTGTAAGTCTCCTGGGTGCTGGCAGATGTGGGACTCCATTGCTACACAGCAGCATCTCATTGCCTTTTGGCAGCAGACGGTGCGTTATCACTGGTAGCCATCGTCATCATACTCTTGGGTGCTCTTTTAACCGACCTCGGTGACATCAGTCGGGGCGCCTGGGCAGACATGGGAGTGACTCAGCCAGGTCATTACCGTCTTCTGCCAAGCACCCAGGAGATGATGATGGCAAGTAGTCCTACTACACCATCTTCTGCCAAGCACTCAGGAGATGATGATGGCTAGCAGTCAAACTGCACCATCTGCTGCCACCCTAAAGATGTAAAAGATAGATGGAGTGGATCAAAACAAGAAATAGACCCGACTGGTTTTGTATTCATTTGCTTCCCTCCCTCCCTCCATGAAATCAACGGCCTGCTAAATCCAGGGTTTTGAGTTCAGTCCTCAAGGGGGCCATTCTGTGTGACTGTTTGTGTTCCTTCTTGATGCAAAGCCACCCCTTTTGTTGATTTTTTTAATACCCTATAAGCCATGTCATCAGTCGCCCCTCCCTCCGTCAGAGCAGGCAATCATTTCATACCTTTTTTCAGCCCAGATGCCATAGCACTGGGATCATGGAGCCCGCTGAGCTCACCGCGGCAATTATGAGCACTGTAAACACCACAGGCAGTATCCTGGAGTATATGCAGAACCAGAACCTGCCAAAGCAAAACCAGGCAAGAAGGCAACGGCAGTGCGGTGATGAGGACATAGACATGGACACAGACTTCTCACAAAGTACGGGCCCCGGCAATGTGCACATCCTGGTGTCAGTGGGGCAGATTCATGCTGTGGAACGCCGCTTCTGGGACCGGGAAAGCACAGACTGCTGGGACCGCATAGTGTTGCAGGTCTGGGATGATTTCCAGTGGCTGCGAAACTTTCGCATGCGTAAGGGCACTTTCATGGAACGTTGTGACTTGCTTTCCCCTGCCCTGAAGTGCCAGAATACCAAGATGAGAGCAGTCCTCACAGTTGAGAAGTGACTGGCAATAGCCCTCTGGAAGTTTGCAACGCCAGACAGCTACCGGTCAGTCAGGCATCAGTTTGGAGTGGGCAAATCTACTGTGGGGGCTGCTGTGATCCGAGTAGCCAACGCAATCAAAGAGCTGCTGATATCAAGGGTAGTGACTGTGGGAAATGTGCAGGTCATAGTGGATGACTTTGCTGCAATGGGATTCCCTAACTGTGGTGGGGTGATAGACGGAACCCATATCCCTATCCTGGCACCGGAGCACCAAGCCAGCGAGTACATAAACCGAAAGAGGGACTTTTCAATGCTGCTGCAAGCATTGGTGGATCACAAGGGATGTTTCACCAACATCAACGTGGGATGGCTGGGAAAGGTACATGACTCTCGTGTCTTCAGGAACTCTGGTCTGTTTCAAAAGCTGCAGGAAAGGACTTTCTTCCCAAACCAGAAAATAACTGTTGGGGATGGTGAAATGCCTATAGTTATGCTTGGGGACCCAGCCTACCCCTTAATGCTATGGCTCATGAAGCCATACACAGGCAGCCTGGACAGTAGTCAGGAGCTGTTCAACTGTAGGCTGAGCAAGTGCAGAATCATGGTAGAATGTGCATTTGGATATTTAAAAATGTGCTGGCGCAGTTTAATGACTCGGATAGACCTCAGCAAAACCAATATTCCCATTGTTATTACTGCTTGCTGTGCGCTCCACACTATCTGTGAGAGTAAGGGGGAGATGTGGGTGGTTCAGGCAAGTTGCCTGGCTGCTGATTATATGCAGCCAGACACCAGAGTGGTTAAAGTACAGGAGGGCGTGATGCGCATCAGAGAAGCTTTGAAAACCAGTTTCATGACTGTCCAGGCTACGGTGTGAAAGTTCTGTTTGTTTCTCCTTAATGACACTCCCCCCCCCCCCTTGGTTCACTTTACTTCCCTGTAAGCTAGCCACCCTCCCCCCTTCGATCACCACTTGCAGAGGCAATGAAGTAATTGTTGCTTCACATTCATGTATTCTTTATTAATTCATCACACAATGGGGGATAACTGCCAAGATAGCCCAGGAGGGGTGGGGAATGAGGGAAGCACCGGATGGGGTGGGGGAGGAGGGAAGGACAAGGTCACACTGCACTTAAAATTTTAAAAACGTTAAAGCTTATTGAAGGCCAGCTTTCTGTTTCTTGGGCAATCCTCTGGGGTGGAGTGGCTGGGTGGCCAGAGGCCCCCTCCACTCCGTTCTTGGGTGTCTGGGTGAGGAGGCTATGGAACTTGGGGAGAAGGGCTGTTGGTTACACAGGGGCTGTAGCGGCGGTCTGTGCTCCTGCTGCCTTTCCTGCAGCTCAACCATACGCTGGAGCTCAATCCTGTTTGATCTTCCAATAGCCTGAGCATCGACTCTTGCCTTCTGTCAGCAAGCTGACGCCACCTATCATCTTCAGCCCACCACCTCTCCTCGCGTTCATATTGTGCTTTCCTGCACTCTGACATTGTCTGCCTCCATGCATTCTGTTGTGCTCTGTCAGTGTGGAAGGACAGCAGGAGCTCAGAGAACATTTAATGCCGAGTGCGTTTTTTTTCGTCTTCTAATCTTTGCTAGCCTCTGCAAAGGAGAAACATTTGTAGCTGGTGGAGGAAAAGGGGGAGTGGTAGTTAAAAAGACACATTTTAGAGAAAAATGGGTATACTCTTTCATGTTAAACCTTGCTATTCACACTATATAGCACATGTGCTTTTGTTACAAGGTTGCATTTTGCCTCTTGTATTGTGGGCCTGCTGGTTTAGTGTGAGAGATCACTCATGCTTCATTCCTCTCCCCACCACGTGGCTAACAGCGGGGAACATTTCTGTTCCGCCACAGCCAAACAACTGAGCAGGAATGGGCACCTCTGAATGTCCCCTTAATAAAAGTATCAGAGGGGTAGCCGTGTTAGTCTGTTAGACATGCATCTGACGAAGTAGGTATTCACCCACGAAAGCTCATGCTCCAATACGTCTGTTAGTCTATAAGGTGCCACAGGACTCTTTGCTCCCTTAATAAAAGCACCCTATTTCAACCAGGTGACCATGAATGATGTCACTCTCCTGAGGATAACAAAGCATGTTAAAGAACGGATGTTGCTTGAATGCCAGCAAACACCGTGATCATATGCTGCCATGTTTTGTTATGCAATGATTCCCGACTACATGCTACTGGCCTGGCGTGGTAAAATGTCCTACCATGGCGGACGGAATAAGGCCACCCTCCCCAGAAACCTTTTTGCAAAGGTTTTGGGAGTACATCCAGGAGAGCTTTATAGAGATGTCCCTGGAGGATTTCCGCTCCATCCCCATACACGTTAACAGACTTTTCCAGTAGCTGTACTGGCCGCGAATGCCAGGGCAAATTTAATCATTAAACCTGCTTGCTTTTAAACCATGTGTAATATTTACAAAGGTACACTCACCAGAGATCCCTTCTCCGCCTTCAGGGTCCAGGAGCATGCTTTGGGTGGGTTCGGGGGTTACTGGCTCCAGGTCCAGGGTGAGAAACATATCTTGGCTGTTGGGGAAACTGGTTTCTCTGCTTCCTTGCTGTGAGCTATCTTCAATCTCTTCATCATCATCTTTCTCATCCCCAAAACCTACTTCCGTGTTGCGTGATTCTCCATTAAGTCAAAGCGCAGGGTTGGGATAGTGGTGGCTGCATCCCCTAGCATGGCATACAGCTCATCATAGAAGCGGCATGTTCGGGGCTGTGATCCGGAGTGGCCGTTTGCCCCTCTGGTTTTTTGGTAGGCTTGCCTTAGCTCCTTAATTTTCACGTAGCACTGCTGTGCGTCCCTGCCTCTGTCCTTCATGCCCTTTTGAGGCTTTTTCTAATGTTTTGGCATTTCGTTTACTGGAATGGAGTTCAGCTAGCATGGATTCATCTCCCCATATGGTGAGCAGATCATGTACCTCCTGTTCGGTCCATGCTGGAGCTCTTTTGCGATCCTGGGACTCCATCATGTCCAGCAGTCACCTCTGCTGATAAGAGCTGCACTCACCTGCACCTTGCCATACTGACCAAACAGGAAATGAGATTCAAAAGTTCACGGGCCTTTTCCTGTCTACCTGGCCAGTGCATCTGAGTTGAGAGCGCTGTCCAGAGCGGTCACAATGGAGCACTCTGGGATAGCTCCTGGAGGCCCATACCGTCAAATTGCTTCCAGACTACCCCAAATTCAACCCGGCAAGGCCAGTTTCAGCACTCATCCCCTTGTCAGAGTTGGGGTAAAGAAATCTATTTAAAGAGCCCTTTAAGTCGAAAAAAAGGGCTTCATCATGTGGACGAGTCCAGGCTTAAATCGAGGTAACGCTGCTAAAATTGTAATGTAGACCAAGACCTGGTCTTCAAGCAGTCTTATTCTCTGTTACTGCCTTTGTAGTACTACAGAGCTGTCATTGAAGGCTCTCCATTTATCATATATCTTGAATGTTTCACTACAGTTCATGTAAGGGCTTGATTCTGAATTATCTTAATGCACTTCAGAAATGGATCAAACTAATTCAGAATAAGGCACCCTTAATCTACAGCAAAAGCATCCACATAGGGAGTTAATCAGGAATAGCTAGTCCACTTTAAATTCATACCCTACCTTAATCTGAATTAAATTCAGTGTAGGCAAGTCCTAAACATCCATTCATGGAATTTTAATCTCTTAAATTATATATTATATGATGTGTTTTAAAATAAAGAAATGCTCAAATACATAGCATATTGAACGCTGTCCCCAGACATTCTAGATTCATTATATTTTGGCCATGATATCAGTTGTGTGACTTTATAGCCATTCTTATAGAATGTGTGTATTTAAAATTTCTGCACGAGATGCAGTAGTAACCAATGACTGTAGGTTAAGGAAGTTGCATGCAAGTGCTGAAGTATTCTAAGAAAGCACGCACGCTTAATTTTAAATCTATTGACAGGCATGTGGGTTCTTGGCTTTTTAGCTGCCATAATCAGTGGAATATGCAATTGTGAGAGAAAATTTAGATTACTGTCTGAATATTTTTCTCAAACTTCAATCACTAGATGGCTAGTCTTGACTAATTTTTATAGGTTCATATATTGGAAGGATGTGCCAGTGTCTCACGATCTTGGGACACAAGGCAAAGCATTTGAAAATGGGGGAAATTGTAAGGTAGGTGGACTTGAGTTTTTAAATTTTCCATAGGTTGCGGGTATTGGGTTGTAGTCAAATTGTATTGCTGCATGTAGGGTACTAGGTATTGCATTTTAATTATGCCAGGGGTTTCTGGAGCATATAGATGGATGCCATCTTTAACTTTTCTTTACATTTAAATAAATAAAATTAATTCATTTTGAATTCTTACATTATTCTTTCAAATTACATGAATTTTGCCTTAGAGTCATAGCATTTAAGATCAGAAGGGACCCCAGATCATCTACTCTGATCTCCTGTATATCACAGGCCAAAAACACGAGCCAGAGCCTGCACACCAGACCCAACTACAGAAATTAGATCCCAGTGTGGTCTCATGTGGTCTGTAATACTGTTGTGCGCCATGGGGAAAGAATAAGAGGGACCAAGTTGCATCAATGCCTGAGGCCCTTGCAATGCCCAGGATTTGATTAGGTGAGATATAACCAGAAAATCCTGGCAAGTGACCCATGCCCCATGTTGCAGGGGAAGGTCTTAGTTTCCTAGAAGAAAAACTGGAAGTGTTCTTTTTTGACTGAAAGATCATTTTGTAAAAATGGACAGTTTAAAATCTTTTCCAATCAGGCCTTGTTTTTTGTAACTCAGATTTTTGTGAACAATAAACAAGTGCTAGAGTATCTGCATGCCCTTTGTACTTAAATTGTCATTCATGTTATCTCTCCATGAAACTATAGTGTGATGTTTTGTTTTTTTTAAGAGAATTGGCAGATGTGTATGTGCTTGGAACAGAGAGGCTGCACGTTTTGGACAGAGGGCATAGAAAGTTAAGAGGGGAGAAATTGAGTTCTGTTGAGCAAGCTATCCTGTGTGTGTATAACTTCTACAAATGTTCAGAAATTAAAAAAAAATTGTTGAGCAAGCTAAAATAGGCACCAAGCAGATGTAACTTACTTAGAGCACCCTATGTCTCATCAACTTTGGCATAGTTACAGAAATCCTATTTTTACATGGATGAAGTGCTCTGGGAGGAAGATTGTTGGACATTGACTTCTGTGTGTTGCGTTTAACGTTCATGCATTATGCATTATTTCAGTGCAAACACCAGAGTCACATGACAATGAAATGATCTTGAACCACTTCTGCAATGGGTTATATATAAATAAGCTTATTCAGGATTGAGGAAAAGAGTATTGTTTTTTCTTGTCTGTTTTGAGTAAAAAGATTGACTACGTTAACCACAAATAGTAAATCCCACTCTGAAGTTCTTCAGTCCTCAGTAAGCATTAAAAATAGAATACTATTGCATCTGTAATAACATCCTAGGCAACTGAGTTTAAATTTAACATAGATAAAATTGCACAAATCATTAAAGCTCTTTTATCAAAGCTCTTTTATCAGTACTGAAAACTTATCCCAGGATTCCTGACATAGTCTGTTCAACTGTGTGTGTGTGTGTGTGTGTGTGTGTTTAAATGCACTAGCACTGGTAGAGTCTAGTTTTGTAGTTTGGGAACGGTTTGTTCGTGATGGGGTGTGTACTGTAGGGGAATGTTTAACATGTGACAGTCTAGATGTGTTTATAGGCTCACATGGCATCTTCAGATTTTGCAGAATCTAAGCTTTCATTTTTAAAGAAGAAAGTTTCTAGTCACTAGGGCTGCAAAGAAGACATTCCAAAGATGCAGTACTGTCTTCCTGCGTCGACAGAGAGTCTGAAACAGTAACCCTTTATTCGTGTCACTGAGGTGGTAAGACTGGGTGGGCATTGTACTGTAAATCCTGGGCCATCTCTACAAGTGGGTTTGACTTCTTCAGCCTAGTGTGCACCCTCATTCCACTGCTTAATTTTACATATATGCAGAGAATATATAGACAAAAGCCTTTTGCGCAACAGAAGACATCAGCATGTGTAAACAATTCTACCAATCAATTTTCATGAATCCAAATGCTTCTGACTTGCCCACAGAGACTAGCTTATTCTAGAAGAAACCCATATAAAGGGCTGGATTTCAAACCAGCTCCCCACTTTATTTTATTTTTTGATATAGGTTTGCACCTAAAATGTATTCATGTATTTTTTCCCCAGTAACTCACATGGGTACAAAGTTTGGGCACAAGATTATTCCTCTGAAACTAGAGACTTAGTTTGAAAAAGGGCCCAGAATTGTATAATCTGACTTATTTGAGGTCCAAAAAGAGAACCTGTGTTTCAGTACAGCACTGAGCCAACCCCTCTGATAAACTAGAGCATGGTCATGAATTTTAGTTCTTTGGACTGAACTTGTAGCCAACACGCTTTGTCTGACACATATAAGTTCAGCAGGAGGAGATGCAAACATTTTCATGATATAAGGTCCTTTAGTGTTTGACTGAAAAATAAGAAATTTTAAAAAACATTTTCCTTCTTTTTTTTCATTAAAGGAGAAAATCTGATGTTCTTGCAGCACTAACATTAGAGACACTTGAAAGAGAATACTTCTTAAGCAATTAAAGATTATTAATAATTCTCCATATTTTCAGTTTTGCGAATAGGACATGTCGCACCCATTGCATGTGATGGTGGTGAAATCAAGAGGTTGTCATAAACCGGAAGGGATTTCAAGTTGAGTGCAAATTCTCCAAGGTTATATGATGTTTAGATGGGGCATTTTTAAAAGTGTCCTTTCTTTTTGTTTCCTGGTGTTTCTAGTGTAATCTCTTCTGTGTTTATGAGAAACTTGGTCTGCTCTTGCTTCTTCTCAGCCTTGCCATGCTCACCTGAATGTCTGGTAGGATCTTCCTTTTTGAGATGAGTGGATAATTTCACTATCTGTGTAAATGTTGCCTGTATGAAATCTTTATCAACATGATCATGGTGAGTGTCTGTGTCCATGCGCGCACACACACACACATCTAGTTTGACGATCTTGCACGCATTTGTTCCAAGAGTACTGGCAAACCACTGTCATATTTGGTCATCAAGACTCTCAGAAACAAACTCCCTTTGGGAGTCATCTAAATGTGTCCTGACAAATAGATTTTGTGCAAACAGTTCATAAACCTTCCAAATGTGCAGTGTATGGTTTCTGGCAGTGTTTGTCAAAATGTGTGACAGATGATGATCCATACCATAACTCCTCCCACCAATCAAAAATATTTCTTTCCCCTTCTTTTTCTTCTTCCCCTTCCCTCAGCAGAGGCAAAGTCAAAGGTGAAAGTTCATTCACTTGGCAACTTGTATGTTGGTTTGGGGATCAGCCCTGGAAACAAGGTTGTGTTCGAGTATTTACTAGAAACCTCAAGCATATTTTGTGTTTTGTTTGTTTAATTTATAGGCCAGCTTTAATCAAAAAGAAACTCGAATAATTTTATTAGAAACTAAAGAGAATTTTGTTGGGAAATCTTTGTTCCTGGCCAAAATAGTGATGATTTTCTAACGTGTTTCAAAATAAGAGTTCTTCTAATGTACTAAAAATCATTGCATTTGGGCACAGTTTGGAAGCAGCTGTGCTGCTGCACATGGTTTACATTAGTGAGTGGTTGGTGTGAAACTTTAAACCAGAGGTGGGCAAACTGCAGCCCGCGGGACTCTCCTGCCCAGCCCCTGAGTTCCTGGCCGGGAGGCTAGCCCCCGCCCCTTCCCCTGCTGTTCCCTCTTCCCCACAGCCTCAGCTCACTGTGCTGCCTGTGCAGTGCTCTGGGTGGCGGGGCTGTGAATTCCTGGGGCAGCGCAGCTGCAGAGCCGTGGCCTGACCTGGTGCTCTGCTCTGTGCGGTGGTGTGGCTGGCTTGGCATGGCTGCCTGTCCTGGTGCTCTGAGCTGCGCCGCCAGCCACCGGTGCTCCAGGCAGCACGGTAAGAAGGCAGGGGGAGTTGGATAGAGGTCAGGGGAGTTCGGGGTGGTAATCAGGGGTGGGGCTGTGGATGGGGATTGGGGTGGTCAGAGGGTGGGGAACAGGAGGGTTGAATGGGGGCAGGGATCCCGGGGGGCAGTCAGGAAGGGGAGGGGGGGTTGGATGGGGTGGCAGTCAGGGGCAAGTGTTCTGGAAGCGGTCAGGGAGAAGGGGTGGTTAGATGGGGCAGGGGTCCTGGGGGAGGGCAGTCAGGAATGAGAGGCGGGGTTGGATGGGGCAGTAGGGGGCAGTCAGGGGCACGGGTCCAGGGGTGGTCAGGGGACAGGGAGGGGTGGATGGGGCAGGGGTCCTCGGGGGGCCTTCAGGGGACAGGGAGGGGTGGATGGGGCAGGAGACACGGGGAGCGGGCATCAGAGGGTGAAAAGCTGAAGGGGGGGTCAGATAGGGGACAGGGGCCATGCCATGCCATGCCATGCCTGGCTGTTTGGGGAGGCATAGCCCCCCCTAGACGGCCCTCCATACAATTTCAGAAGCCTGATGTGGCCCTCAGTCCAAAAAGTTTTCCCTCCCCTGCTTTAGGCTGTTAATATTTTGTCCTATTTGTTTTGCTGTCCTGTATCTGATTCTAGGTATTGTCCTCTGCATCAGGATCCCAAATATTTATCAGCTAAATATAATGTATTATTTTTCCTCCCTATGTAGCTCTTGTATAAAACTGGCTTCCATTCCACTCTTGAACCAAAGTTTAACAATACAGTAACTCCTCATTTAACGTTGTCCCACTTAACGTTGTCTCACTTAACGTTGTTTCAGTGTTACGTCCATGCTCAGGGAACGTGCTGGTTTAAAGTTGTGCAATATTCCCTTATAACGTCCTTTGGCTGCCTGCTTGTAAGAGTCTGTGTAAGAGCAGTGACTTTACAAGGGAGCATTGCACAAGTTCCGCTTCTCCGCTTCTCTCCTTCCCTCCCAGAAAGTCCTAAGCGCCTCCAAACAGCTTAGGACTTGGGGCGGAGGTAGGAGGGATGTGGCATGCTCCGGAGAGGAGGTGGAGTGAGGGTGGGAAGAGGTGGGCTTGGAGTGGAGCGGGAACAGGAAGAGGCGGGCCTGGAGCATTCCCAGCAAAATCCAAGCCTGTTTTCTGGGGAAGCTGCTGCTGCTGCAAAGGTGCTTCCTAGCTTTCTTGCCTGCAGCGGACTGTGCCTGTGTGGGGTAAGCCACGGGCACTTCCCAACCACAGTACAGTACTGTACAGTATATAATGCCTTTTGTCTGACCCCAAAAAATTTCCTTGGAACCTAACCCCCTGCATTTACATTAAATCTTATGGGACAATTGGATTCGTTTAACATTTTTTCTCTTAAAGTTGCATTTTCAGGAACATAACTACAACGTTAAGTGAGGAGTTACTGTACTTGCATCTTGTCACAGCATCTCATAGTGCTGAGTGGCGTGATCATTCAGTATGTCTCATTTTGAACGTGGAGTTCAAATTACCTGATGTTAAGAGGCAGCAGGTTTAAAACAAATAAAAGGAAGTTCTTCTTCATGCAGCGCACAGTCAACTTGTGGAACTTCTTGCCCAAGGAGATTGTGAAGGCTTGGACTATAACAGTGTTTAAAAGAGAACTGGATAAATTCATGGTGGTTAAGTCCATAAATGGCTATTAGCCAGGATGGGTAAAGAATGGTGTCCCTAGCCTCTGTTCGTCAGAAGATGGAGATGGATGGCAGGAGAGAGATCACTTGATCATTGCCTGTTAGGTTCACTCCCTCTGGGGTACCTGGCATTGGCCACTGTCGGTAGACAGATACTGGGCTAGATGGACCTTTGGTCTGACCCGGTATGGCTGTTCTTATGTTCAAGTTGCTTTAACTCCATCTTACTACTGGTGGTTGAACAGATTATTCTCATTATAAATTTATATTTGTACAGCATTAAAATTAGTATCCACTGTACATCAGTGGTTCAAAAACTGTAGTTTGTGGACCTCTGGTGGTGGTTGTGATCTGATTCCATTGTAATGATGAAACATGCAGAGTGGAAAGACAATTCTCCTGTCCTTCAATTGCTCAATCATCAGTCTTCAAGCAGAGCTCCTTTATATTTCTTTAAGAACTCCTTTATCACACCTCTGATTCTTTGGTTTGCTGTACAGTAACTGAAGTCACTTAATTATCTTTGGCATTTCTTTGTGTAAATTCAACCACGATCAAAATTGTTGACTCCAAAACTGGAGGGTATCAAATGTATAGGACAAAATAATCCACCTACAGGGTGGCCTGGAGGAGAGATTAGAGAAGTAGGGGCTGCAGACAAGGAGGTGATTTGGGTCTCATAAATGTAAATACCTGTACCTGTTGAAGAAATCGAAATAGTGGGAGGAGTTGCAGCTAAGTGGTCATACCCATGAAATTAAAGCAAGTTAGCACCTATCTCCTGAATTCTGTCCCAGTACTACTCTTATGTGCTGATCACCGTTGCTTCTGTTGGATTGTGACTAGTAATGTGGGAAGGAAATGACCATGAGAAAATCTGTTATACAATAATGGTCCTCGGTATGGAAATATTTGAGACTCTCTGCTATATAGGGCTCAAACATAAGGGTGAAAAGCAGCATTATAATTAAGACGGTTTTTTTCAGTTTTATAGAAACAAATCTCTCCATATTATCTTTGGATTCATAAGCAGGGGAATATAAATTAGGAGTAGGGAGGTGCAATTAACCTGCGAGGAACTGTTCTGTGCAGGTGCCGTCATTTAGATGAGATGGAAAAAACAACCATTTGCCTTCACCAAAAATTCTATAGCTAAAACTCCATCTCCTATTCACCCAGAGTAGTGGATATTATCTCTGGAGTCCTGGTTAAATTTGGGAATAACCTTTTGGCTATCTCAACTTGCCCTGCAAATTAGGATATATGGTGGAGACTTAATATTCTGGCCTGCATTATTTGTCGTTTTGCTGCACCGCTAGATGTAAGGTGCTGGAAAACTTTATATATCTATAACTGTATCCTCTGGTGTCACCGGAATGTGTGTTGGAGGAAAGGGAAGAGATGAACTGTTAAATAAGGCTTTGTTAGGTAGAAAAAATTGCAATGCTAACTTTGTACCTTTTGTCAAAGTTGCTATGGTAAAATATTGAGTGGAGAAGAAAAGGAGAGCTCTCAAAATGTGCACTCTAAGAAAATAAAAAAAATTCGAGTGAAAACTAAATCATCATTAAGGAGACCAGACTTCTGTTCCTACTGTAAAGACCTTAATTGCTTGCATTTTTCTTTTAATGACGACCAGATGAAATAATTCTGTCTGACAAAGTTAATTTGTAACAAAGTAGATCTAATCTGTCACCAATCTTAAATTTTTATAGTATCATATTTTGCCTGAAAGTTACAGCATAATACATCAAGCAAAATACAGATGACTTGTTTTACTCTTATCTTCCTCTCACTGGAATAAAGTTGTTAATAATGTCAGAGTCTGGGGATTAGCGAGATACATGCCATGAGATGGAGAGGCCTCTTTCATTCTAAGGAGATTGTCATGTTTGAAAAGATGCAAAGAGCTACATGTCAACTTCTTAAAAACAGATTTCTAATGCCCCATTTGAGTTCATTACATGAAGTAAGTAAAGTAGAGCACACAGCCTTTTCCCCCAGTTTTATCTTCCCATTTCATGAGAGTAATTTTATGGCAATTACTCTTGTTACCATGATAAATTCAATAGTTCGCATCTTTCAGAAATTAAAATAATTTTATCCAGAAGCAGCTGAAGTCCTAGATAATTGGGACAAACTTTAATTTAAGGAAATTGTGTGTTCGAGTCTGAATTCTTGAAAGGATGTATTTTATTTGTAACCAACAGAGTAAAGTATTCTCTCTCTAACTTAACAGTGAAGATTCTTGTGGAGAAAGTTGGGAGATACCTTTTGGTTGTGGACCACCCCACATCGTCTTCCATTTTTCATAGGAGAGTTGTTGATTCTGGTCACATCCCTTACAATATGTGGCACTTGCAGCTCTTAATAACCTGAGGAGCCTTCCCAACATCTGTTGTGGGAGCCAAAGACAAATATGCTGTTCATATGTTTTTAATTCTTCTAGTATTGTTTGGGAGGTAGACACAAATGTTTGGCATATGTGTCTCACTTTGGCTGGTGACAGAAGGATTTGTCAGCCAAAAAGGAGCAGGAAAAAGGCAATTATTTTTAAAACTATTTAAAAAACCCCACCCTATTGAAGTAGAATATTACCTTGTGGAAACTTTACTTCACTGTTGCTGTGTTGTTCACTGTGCTGCGATGCATTTCTTGACAGCCCCATTCACTTATCTGGAAAGCCTCTGCCACTAATTCCTCCACTGTTGTAATTGGGAGTGCCTCTGGCATTCTCATTGCTGCAGGATCTCCAGAGGCAGCTTTCTTGTGGATCAGCATACTAAAAGGGCTAGTTCCATTAAATAAAAGTTAAAATCTACTCAATTTCCAATACAATCCATGAGAATTGGAAACCCTTTCTCTTGTCCTGGATGCGTGAATGGTTCTTCAACGTTATAAATGGTCATCTTGTCTCAGGGTAAGAGGGAAATTTAGGGGCTTTTCTTGCCTGTGGTTTCCAACACACGAGTTTGGTTTTGGCACAACTTTTTTCTGAAGGATTTAATCTGTGGTCCTTGAGGCTGAAGGGTTGAGATTTAAAATCTTAATCTAGTGGATTTATGTGATTTCAAATATCTTCCTCTTCTATAGCTCCTTCCCTCCCACTCTATCTCCCCAAACTCCCAGGACATGCTGGAAAATACATGTGATTTGTCTTTGGAGATTTAATTTTTTTGAGTAATTCTGTAGGTATTAGCACATTTAGGAACTAGCGTTCTTTCCCACACTTGGCCACATCCTTAAAGTATGAAATGAAAAGGCTGTATCTGCTAATGGGTACGTTCCTTTTTTTTTGGCTAGATTTGGTATTCACCCTGTGGCTGGTCGGATGCCTGGTCAGCTGAATGTGCTCCTAGCAGAAGCAGGTGTGCCATATGATATTGTTCTGGAAATGGATGAGATCAATGAAGACTTCCCAGGTTAGAGAGAGTGATAACTTGAAAACTACATTATTTGCCAGTATATTAAACTTGCAGTGGTTATTTTTTGTTAATTTTTTAAATGAAAATAGAGCCAGATATAATACACTGTGTTCATTTGTCCGCGCACTTGTCTATAACAATAGACAACAATAAGCATTGTTTCCAGCTCTGCTAAATGCTTTCTATTACAAGACTTTCTTATTATATGCTTTATAAATTTACCAAATTTAACCATTCAGGCTGAATCTTTTGGAACGTTTCAGCAAAAACAGTTCAGCTGTTTTATGAACATCGTTAGAGAAAAATGTTTTGCCAAGGATTAAAACTTGCTTCATTAACGAATTATAATACCTTTATGCTCTGGAGCAGGGACTTATAGACTCATAGACTCTAGGACTGGAAGGGACCTCGAGAGGTCATCGAGTCCAGTCCCCTGCCCTCATGGCAGGACCAAATACTGTCTAGACCATCCCTGATAGACATTTATCTAACCTACTCTTAAATATCTCCAGAGATGGAGATTCCACAACTTCCCTAGGCAATCTATTCCCGTGTTTAACTACCCTGACAGTTAGGAACTTTTTCCCAATGTCCAACCTAAATCTCCCTTGCTGCAGTTTAAGCCCATTGTTTCTTGTTCTATCATTGGAGGCTAAGGTGAACAAGTTTTCTCCCTCCTCCTGATGACACCCTTTTAGATACCTGAAAACTGCTATCATGTCCCCTCTTGAAATGTGGCAGACGGGTTACCTTGGAGTCAGAAAGGTGCTGTCCTCATGAACGTTCACCCAGATTTGGCCAAGGTATAAGCCTCTGAAAATTGCCATGGCACATGTTCAGTAGAAGTTTGCTAGAGGCTGGCAACTAAAATCTGGAAAGTTCCATCTGCACTGAGCATACTCTAACTCAAGGCTGCAGGGTTGAGCAGGACTTTCCCTTGGCCATGGCACCAAGTACTGAGGGCAGTGTCTCTCTTCCCCCTCACCCCCTGCTGATGCTCAGGGAGCATTGAGGAGAAGGAAGTAGGCTGACTCAAAAGTAGAGGATTGAGGAGCAGAGAGGAGATGTAGACAGGCTAAGGATGGGGAGGAACAGGAACAAGAATAGAGGGGAACAGAAACTGGGATGAGTAGAAGTACAGGATGGGGGGAGGAACAGAAATAGTGTGGGAAACATAAGAGCAGAGAGAAACAGTTTGGAAGGGATAGCAACAGACGGAGATAGGCTGGGAATGGGCAAAAAGATCTCTAACTGCTAGAGAACACTCTGCTCCAGAACCTAAAATTCAGCACAGGATTTCTGATCTATACATAACTCTGCAGTGTAGGCCTAATAGCTGTGAAACCAGTGGCATGTGGTGTCTCATCTCCCTGTAGTGGCTGGTCAACAGGAGATAATGGTACTAATATTTCATTAGTTTAAGTGGCTGGGTATCTAAAAGCTTCAATGCTACTATTGATCCGTTGGATAATATGGCTCCACATATTAGAATGTCTGTTTTTCAATTTGTTTGTGAAACTTTATGTGAATGTAAAAGGATTTAACTTAGGGAGGCAGCATGGACTAATGGATAGGGCACTGGATCCGGTAGTCAGGATACTTGGGTTTTATTCCTGGCTCTACCACTGACCAGTTGAATGAGAAACTTCACCTCTGTTTACCAGTGTCCATGCTCGCTTTTTGTCTGTCTTCTGTATTTAAGTTGTAAGCTGTTCAGGGCAAGAACTCTCCTTATGAGTTTGGGTCTCCGTTATGTGAGGCACTGTACAGTCTCTCGCACTGTAGGTTCAATCATAATGCAAATCAATATTCGTAGTAACTTCTGTATTGTGATTTTTTTCGAGTTTGTTTTTTCCTTCTTATTTTTTTAATGCAGAAACTGACCTGGTCCTTGTAATTGGTGCTAATGATACAGTTAATTCAGCAGCTCAAGAAGATCCTAACTCTATCATTGCTGGAATGCCAGTTCTAGAAGTTTGGAAGGCAAAACAGGTAAGGTGAACAAATAAAACATAGTAGCAACCTCATTTAGCCACCTTTTCTTAGAACCGTTTTGTTTGGAGATGCTAATAGAATTATCCTACTTTTTCTATTTGTGTACAAAGTTTTCCCATCCTGTACTGCGCTGTGCACAATAGAATATTCTGTGCTTCAGAAGTGCACTTCAGAGCATTAGTAATGTTGCAATAGAAGCATTTTGCTGTGCTCTGATCCAGTGAAGCTAATGGTGGCTACAACTGATGAGGCTAAAGAGTAGAATTTTGTTGGCAAGTATATTTGGCACTGTTGGCCTGCGGAAGGCTGGAGTGGACAGAGAGCCATATAGTTTCTGTATTAGCTTTCTTTCCTCAGATAGTGAAACTAATAAAGCAGCCAAAGGAGTTAGTCTGATTTGAAAAAATATCTAGCATGTAGAAAATCTGCTTATCCACACCTCACCCAAACAGTATCTCTATCTGTGCAGCAGTACAAATGTTATCAGTTATTCTTCATCACTACTGTGAATTCTCAGTATTCAGATTTGCCATCCTGAAACACTCAAGTGCTTAGCGTGATGGGGTTATTATTAGTGTTCTCTCAATAGCCCATTATCATGATTGGAGGAATACATATAAGCAAGCAGAATGCCTTGTTAAGGCCTCATTTCACATTATGCTCCAGTAGCTTCCCTTCTTCGAAGTCTGCTGATTAATTTCCTTAATTGGCTCTAGCATTAATTATCTCAAACCTATTTGTTTCTTCTAAAAGACCCATGTCAGTACTGACAACCCATTGTGAAATAATGGGTTATCTTGGAAAATAGTTACCAAGAATGTGATCTTATCAAATATTAGTGCTGGACTTTCACTCAAATATTTTCTTTATTTTTTGGTGTTACTGAGAGACTGGGTTCTAAAAGAAAGCAGTTGCTTTGTTTGTATAATATTCTTGAGTGTTAAAATCTTGCTTCGGTTCCTTTGTGTAAAAGTAATGTGGAGCTGTCCTACATCAGATGAAAAAATTGTGGCAAACAAGAGACTTCACTAGAGGTGTGGAAAAACCTGTGCTCCTGAAGCTGGCATAGTCTTAAATTGTTCAGCTTCTAGAGGGCACCATTTTGCCAAGCTATGCCTGCTTCTTGGAGCTCCACAGCCTGAAATGGTTAACTGTGGATTGGAACTAAGCACCTTTGAGGGCATGGAAGACTCTTGAGAATTGAATTGCCTCAATATTAGAGCCAACAATGGACTTCAGGTAACTCACCTTTAAAAGATTGCAATCAAACATTAGGGAGTGATGTCAGGGGATTCTTTAATCATGTTTTAAGGGCCTTTCTGACATCTTTCTGTAGTCAGCTTTTTCTGCCTGGTTAATTAAATGTGTTCTCCCCTGCACAGTAAACCTTAAATGCAGTGGTCAAGAGTAGAATTTCCATAGGTAACTTGTGTGTGCAATAAGACTTTTAACTGGATCATTATTACCCAGTCTCACATGCTGTGGATCTGAGATGCTACATGCACTTGGAATTAAGGTGTCATGTCCTGTATTTCATTACATCCATTTGCATTGTATTTTTAGCTTCTCTAGTATTTTGTACAGCATCCAGTGTACCCTTGCTGTATAATAATTCTTCACACTCCTAGTCGTCCTCAGGGTAAGTCTAGACCGCAGCTTGGAGCGAGACTCCCAGCCTGGATAGACTGACTCATGCTAGCTTGGCTTGAGCTAACATTCTAAAACTAGCAGTGTGGACCCAGCAGACGCTTGGGCTAGCTAGCCATGCTCAGACCCAGAGCTGCCACTAAGTCACAACATTCATACTGCTATTCTTAGCATGCTAGCTCAAGCCAAGCTAGCATGAGTCAGTCTACCCAGGCTGGGAGGCGCGCTCTCTCAGCTGTAGTGTAGTCATACCCTCAGTGGCTGGAGAGCTTTGGGTTAGGGCTTGTGTGTGCCAGTACAGTCCCTAGTCAGCCATTGGTCTTGTTTTTGATTAAAGCAAGCCATTCCTTCTCTGGGATCTAGGAATACACCTTACCTATGCCGGGGGTGAGGTGGAGACTGAGAATCAAACCTATGTTTCCTGCATGGGAATGTGGAACATTACTTGGAGACCACCTATCTACCCTCTTCATGTGGCATAGTGACATTGGCCTGCAAGTAGTATATTTGAATATACTGGCACCCATAAAGTGATCTATTACAGGGCATAATATCAAATCCCTTATTTTATTTTATTTTATTTTTATTTTGTGTATTGAGATTATTTTCAAATCTCCTGCACTAAGGGAGAAGATTGTTATGTACTATGTCAAATATAAACTCTTCCCTCTGCAGATCATTGTTATGAAGAGATCTTTGGGTGTCGGTTATGCAGCTGTGGACAATCCAATCTTTTACAAACCCAACACCGCTATGCTTTTAGGAGATGCCAAGAAGACCTGTGATGCCCTGCAGTCCAAAGTCAGAGAATCCTACTAGATGTAAATACTGATGATCACCTATCAAAGTTAATACTTGGCCAGTATGAAAAAAAAAAACCATTATTTTGTACATCAGAATGTAAGGCAAAGTTATGAGAAAAAAACAAGTGCACAAATTGGCTTATGTAATTTTGATATCTGAAAAAAATCACCACTTTGCTAAGGGTCTAGAAAAACCCAAATTGTGTTTCTGTTGTGGGTTTTATAGATGCTATGAATCAGGAACACTTCAGCACAATGAGTCCATCTTTAGATGAATCCAGTGTGGCTGAATTTTTTTCCTCTCCCCTAGTAGTCACCTAGGTAATATAAATTGGAATGTAGGATTTCATGGACCTGTTTCATTAACTTCCAAGTATGACATGTTGTAAACATATGCACCTAAAGTGCTGAAATATTTTTCAGTAAATGCAACTAATTCAAATCTGTATCCCCCCTGCAGTTGTTGCCATTTTAACTGTTCTGAGAAAACAATGTCCCCAGGCCCACAATCGATTCTGTTTGGGCACCAGCGGTTGCCTACACTAACCTGATTGTAAAATCTTGGCCACTGCAGGCTATTTCAATTTCTTTTCACTTTTGACTTTTAATTATATTTTGCTACTTTCAAATGTGTATTCATACATTCTTAATCAACATTTTTTGTAATGCTGGAAGAAAGCACTTTCTTAATTAACGTATTTAAGATGCTGGAGAAAATGTGGATCAAGAGTTTCTTTATCACAATTTTTTTAAGTGAATCAACTATCATTTGGGGACTGTAAAAGCATGCCAATCTTACAATCAATGTTTTGAATATTTGACTTTCCCTTGGTCTAATTAAGAGCACTATTTAAATGTTCATAAGTACAGCTAAGCAGTAAATCACTTTGGCATATAGTGCTATTTTATTTTTATTATGTTAAGAGTAGTTGAATGGAACTCAAATATTTGCCTAATAAAATGAATTTATCATGTTTGCACAATGATGTAGCAGCTGTCCTCGGTGACAAAAGCTAAATATAAATAGCTATACTTGTGTTAGAAAGCATTAACATCTGGGAAGAAGAAACTACTCTGAAGCAGTTTTAAAATTAATCCATCCTGACTGTTTATAATACTAATTTTTTTTAATCACATCATGTATTGGGACCTTGCATAACTCAATAGCATTTGAGAAATATTACCACTTAGCTACCTCTGTTTTTATGTAAGGATAACTTAAAATCCATTTTTTGAACAGGTAGTAGTACATCAAGAAATGTAATAATGTGTGAAAGAAATGGCCTTTTTAGAAATCTGTCTTTTCTATAGCTCAAAAATAAAATTAGCATATAAGCATGACTATGTTGTTACACAGCACAGGAATACTTGAGGTGTTAAATTCTAACTTAACACATTGGGGCAGCTATGGTTGAATGCAGTATGTATGGCCTCTTAATATAATTATATTGATAGCTATATTTCTGTTGGGTCTGTGCGCAAAAAACAAACAAAAAAAAAAAACCCTTGAGAGGGGAGAAAAAGGACTTAAATAGAGGGCAATTTTGTAATCATGGAATAATTGTTTTCCTTGATGAAGTATGATTTAAGTATTATTGGCTGCAGTGTCCAACTTATTTCTGCCTGCATGTAGCTAACTAAAAGTTAATCTTTTCTTAAAATGCCTTTTCCTTTGTATTTGAAATGAAAAATGCAATATGTTAGGGATCAGAGGTGCCAGTGTTAACTTTAGAACTGTGTTTTATCATGAAACATCAGAGAATTATTAAAAAAGCTTTAAAAATGTGGTTTTCGTTCACAATCATTGATCATCTCCTCTCCAGTATAGTGTGGCCTAAAAAGGTAGCGAGCCTGATGCTCCATTTTGGGTGTATAGCATCAAAATTACACTGAATGCAGAGCAGGTTGGTTTTATGCCCTTTGTAGCAAAATCTCTTTGGATGCTTCTGTTTTTCACAGTTATTAGTCCTGAGCTGGCATATGTTTGCTTACTTAATTACACAATCTAACTTAAGCCAATCTTGCAGACAGGTCTCCAAGGGGAAAAAGAAAGCTATTCTCTTCAGGTTTGGATCTGGTCAGAACTTAGCTGTTTCTTGGAAGTATCCTATCCAGGAGCAGCAGTCAGAGGTCTTGATTCAATAGTTAGCTTTCTTTTCCTCTTCATTGATTTCTCTAACTTGGAGCCAGGACCCTTTGTGGTGCCAAAGTTGGGTTAAATTGTAAGAGTCCTTGCACCTGGGTAGTGAATAAAATGTCCATGATTTATTTTTTTTAAACTATGTTAATACCATATCCCAGGCCACATTCCAAGTAC
This sequence comes from Gopherus flavomarginatus, assembly GCF_025201925.1. Lineage (NCBI taxonomy): Eukaryota > Metazoa > Chordata > Testudines > Testudinidae > Gopherus > Gopherus flavomarginatus. The sequence continues at coordinate 31,255,903 of NC_066619.1, forward strand.
AGTAACTAAATTCTGCCTTCCTACATTTCTCCTGCTCTTTCTACTATCTAGTATCACATTCACTTTCTGCCCTAAACTGTGTGTCGTTTTGCACTCTACTGTTACTGTCTGTTTGACTTTAGATGTAGCTTGCATTTCAGGGAGGGGTGAAGTGATCCCAGTATATAACTTGAATGAATAAATTGGTAAAGTACTCTGCAATCCTCTGGAATGAAAGCTCTTTGCAACACAATAACTTTCATTTTATATTCAACCTTACATAGTGATGGCATAGTGTAAATTGTATTAACATGGCTCTTAAAAAGGAATACTTAATGAAATGTTAGCCTATGACTCCAGGGATCAAACTTGTGTTTTGCTCTGGTATTTTTAAAATGAGATGATAATGCAATGAATAACTCATGTCCTCCTGTATGAACTGTTAGTTTTTTTTCACCTTGAAAGTATAGTGAGACTCCAGTTCCTTCAGAGATGGAAAGTGATGGAAACTGAAAGCATCAGAAGAGGCACCATAGGCTGCAATTCACTTTCAGTCTTGCAGATTTACTTTGTAATGACTTAATCATAAACTTTATGCTCCTCTGACATGTGTATTCTTTCCAATCCCACAGGAGAACTTATTGCCATCAATAAGTTTGAGTATTGGGAAAGTTGGGCTGCATCTTCGTCATGCATCTGATGAAGTGGGTATTCACCCACGAAAGCTCATGCTCCAAAACCTCTGTTAGTCAATAAGGTGCCACAGGATTCTTTGCTGCTTGGGCCTCCCTGTTTGTATGTCTAGGCAGAGTAGTTCAAATATTCAGTTTGAGACTTGCCAGTTTACTGGGTATTGTTCCAGCAACTGTGTTTGGTGTAGGATGGTGAAAAAATTCCTCTGCTAAAATGGCAGTGACTTGCATAATCCAGCTGCTCTGTAGTCACTCAGAGGAAATGAATATTACATTAATTAGGTTACAGACTATTCTCATGTGATCCTTAGTGTTGTATAAAAGAAACAAAACACACTGCTGTAGCTGGTTTAAAACTTTCAAAGATGCAAGTTCCTAAAAAATGTCTAGTTAGATATTTTGCTGCAGCACCTATCCTAAAATCTTGTTTTGAAAAACTCTCTGCTTGGAACTAAATTATTTTAAAATGAAAGAATGGCTGCTCCCAAGACATTGATCACAGTGGCCTTTTGGATGTAGGACCTTTTATCTCCATAAGCACAGATATGAAACATTCAGATAACAAGAAGTCAGTGAAGAAAAATTTTAAAATGAAACTTTAAACCATTTGTTCTATTAATCTGTCTTTACCTCCCTCTGAACTTTGGAACCTCCAGTCCAGTTTTGCACACAACAATGATTTAGGACACCTGCATTTCTGGGTCCATCTTATTACCAAATTTAAAGAAACTGTTCTATAAAATCCAAGAGGCTATCCCCTTTCTAATTTTTAAATCCATCCCTCTTGACATTTTCAAATGTTCCTTTTTATATAGGTTGTATTTTAATCCTTGCAAGGCAGCTGTAGAAACAGCAAAGGAAGCAGACTAATAAACCATATTTAACTGCTGTGCTCATATCAATATTCTTAGTATGCGAACAAGGAGAAAATTAGAACCATGTTGGCTTTTGCTGTGTGATTATGTGATGTGCCACATAATAAAGCCAATGTTTTTTCATGAAGAGAACAAGTTATTTATAAATAAGGTTATTAAAGTAATAAAGTAATCATTAAAGAAAAATGAATGACAGTGTGTCAGAGATAGCTTTGTGCCTTATACATCTCAGTTTTGTTTATGAAGAGCAGAGGTGTTACGTGTAGGACACAAGTCTGCTCTTTGCGCATATGTGCTTTTATTAAATACTCTGATGTGAATCTGCTAGCACTGTGCATATTTTGCATACAGGCTTTAGATCCCGTAAAGGCCCTATAAGGTCTCTCTGCTTCTTGACTCTCTTGTCCATCTCACCAGTTCCATGCTGACTAGACCCTGAGAGCTGGTTCTTGTCCAACCCCATCTCTCTTGTGGGAAAGAAGCCACAGAAGAACAAAAGGGCTGACAGGGCTTTACACTGAATAAGAGATGTGTACAAAAAAGATTGTGGTTGTTCTCTAGTACAGTATAAAATTGTTATTCTGATAAATAGTCTAACTGATAGTTTCTATGTCCCTGGAAATTTTTTTAATTAACAGCTAGCACACATTTTGAAAAGCCCTAGCAGATGTTAAAGTTGTCTCATGCAATAATAGCAGTTCCACATTTTCTTTATTAAAATATTACAGGTGTGCATAGGAAGAACTATTTGAGAAATGTTAAATCAGAAAATCACAGTTTTATCTTTATTATAGATTATGAGACAACGTAAATGTTTGATTTTTTTCCTTTCAGGAGGGATTTACTAACATGTAGACAACACAGGAAGATAACTTTTGCCTTTGATTTACAGGCACACCAACTCTTTATTTTAACATTACTGTTCTCTTTTTGAAGTGTCGGTTTAGAACTGGTTTAGTGCTACGTGCAACTTTAAAAGTTTTATAATTAATGTATTTACATTACATGTAAGTGCTAAGTATTGCTAAAATTACCCTTCTATGGCACAGCATGGCCCACAGTGGTCATCAGCAGGAATCTCTCTCCACCCCCTGCTCCCATTTCTTGGCCTTGGGATTTTATGAGGTTTCCAGGGCCATCTCATCCTAGTGGACAGGTAGTATGACATGCTGGCAACAGTGATTAGGTCCTTGGTTGAGATTCAGGTAGTCTCCCTGGCTCAGAGGGCACTCCTGGAAGTACAGGAAGAGCTGTAGGCCACAAGTACAAGACAGACGTTGCCTTTTGTGGTTAGTGCAAGAGAGGGAGCATTGTGACCATTATGGGCACAGATTTAACACCACTTCAGGGGAGGACAAGGTGCCAGCTTTCCTCAATAAACACACTCTGTCTCTGGATAGAGACAGCTTTCCAACACACCAGTTATGCGTGTCTCTAGCATTTCCTAATCCTGAGAAATTGCTGGTTTTGTAGTCCTTTGAGTTCCTAGACTTCTTTCAATCTGGTTTTTGGCCTGACTGTGGTATTGACCTTTCACTGATTCATTGGTCAATGAATTCCTTGCCAGTAAACAAAGGTCAAGCATCCATATCTGTTTTTAGATCTGTGAACAACCATGCATGAGGTTAACCATCAGGCTGTTGAATTTGCCTGTAGACCGTTGGAGTGGATGGAGTTTTGTTTCCCTAGAGGATGCTATTGCACAGTTGCCCAGCTGCCTGTTGAACCCATCCCGTTCAATGTATATTGGAGACCTCTGTAGAAGATCACATTGCAGCCCAATCTCACTACCTGTACCATCTGAGACTGAGGGAGGAGAGACAGCCGTGTGTCTGCGTTCCTAGTGCTTGGCCACAGAGGCATAGATGAGAGTGGGGGTTTGAACCCCAAAACAGACAATGACAAGATTGTTGGTACATATAGAGGAAGCACTTAGTGTCATGGGGTAGTATCTGTCCCCTCTGAATGTGTATCCCATGTGTAGCTCTCAGTGATCGAGAAGAGCGGATGGATTTAGTCTCTTGCAGACTGGTGGCCTGTGTTCTTATTGAGCACTCTGCTCTAGAATTAGCTTCCACAGTCAGTCTAGATGACATGACATCATATCACTGTATCACCATAGTACATAAGCCAGTTTGAGGTGTTACTATAAACTTTTCTGTTTACTTTCAGGTGTTTGACTAAAGAGTGAGCATGGGCTGAATGGAGATCATGAGCAAGGGAGCTCTGACTTCTTGGTATGCTGGGTTGAAGTAGCTGTATGTGCATTTTATAAAGGCCACAGCTTTGTAATTAAAAAGTAAATGGTCGTCTTGATAAGGAGTCTGCTTTCAACATTGGGTGAGAGGTTTCAGAAAAGTTTTTCCCATGGCAATGCCTTCAATAAATTCATTGTTGAGCTGCAAAAGACAGCATTTAAGACATGGGGCTAGATTCACAAAGGGGACTTAGGCATTGCAATGCCTAACTTTTAAGTGATCTCCTGCCTTGCGAAATTCACAACCCTGAATTAGGCTTCCCATACAATGCACAGGGAGAATTAGGAGTCTAAAAAGGGGATTCACAGAAGCCAGCAAGCTGAGCGGGGAGCTGCCTAGGCTAGCCATAGGAAATATGAGGGAAAAGAGTGGCACTTGGGCTACACCTCTGATCATGAGCACCTGTCTCCACTCAGGATTCACATCCAGGAATTCTCTCCTGAGTTAGGTGTCTAAGCCAGGTCAATCCTTTCTCAAGAAAAACTGAAAGATGGTGTTACTACTCCCTTTATATTCTATATCTCAATGATTGGAGCCCTCAGGATGTGGGCGAATCGGATTGACATTGCTGCTGTGCCTGATTAGAAGCAGAGACTTGAACTCAGATCTCCTGCCTCCCAAATGCATGCTCTGACCACTGGGCTATAGCATATTATGGGGTGAGGTGCTGTCTCTCTCCTGTTTGAAGCTGTTCCACTTTGTATAAATTCTTAAACATTGGAGCAGGGACTGGAACCGGGCTCTCCTAGGTGAGTCTGCTAAACACTAGGCTAGAGTCTCACTCACAATGGCCCATTGAAGCATTTATACAAAGTGGAACAGCTTCCACAGAAGAGCTTAAGAGAGCCCTACCTCAGCATAATCATAGCCCAGTGGTAAAGACATTGACTTGGGATGTGGGAGACCAGGAGTCAAGTCCCTGCTCTGAATCAGGCAGAGGAAGGGTTTGAATTTGGATCTCCCATGTCTTGGATGAGGGTGCTAACTATTGGGCATAAGCGGGGGCATGGGTACCATGACAACGATGTGCAAGATCTGGTAAGTGTGCTCTTAAGAAGCCTCTGAGTGTGCCTACTGCACTGGGCCCTGCAATGAGACAGTTGGGAGAATGCCTGGTTTGTGAATCATGCTGGGGCTTAGGCACCAGGTTGGCACCAAGCTGGTCAGTGGGTTCAGGTGGTCTAAATGTTAGACTTACCTGCCACTTTAGGTGTTTAAGTCTCCCATGTGCATCTGGCCTTTGTTGTTTTTCGGGCCTATGATTTTCTAATCTTCCAAAACTTGTTTGGGTCACAGCCAAAACTTATGTAATACTTGGGGAGCAATTTGGGTTTTGATCAGTGTGGCTTGAAGTTAAACAACTCTGGAGCATTATGCTCTTTGCAACCAATATTTTCCAGTGTTTTAAAGTTAATTAGTATTTTTCATTTCCAGACAGAAGTCATCCCATCCTTCTTTGGTTCATTTATTTTCAGGGTTTTCTTCCCATGCAATGTTTATTTTTAAGGAAAACTTTAATATTTGGTTTGGAGAAAATTGATACAGTTTACATGGTAGGTGAAAATGGCTTTCAATGTTTCCTTAATAATCTATACTTTACTTTGGAAAAAGTGGACATAGATGATGGAATTGATATGATAATCGAGCCAGGGAAACATTAACTTTTTCACTATAACGTTTTATGGACATTAAATTGTGAAGAAAACTAAATTAGCATAGTACAGGGGAGACTTTCAAAGGCACAAATAAGAGTCAACTTTCTTTAGGAATTGGTCACTGAAGCACACCTTTTTGTCTTTTTGGAAATCTTTCACCCTGTATTTTAATATTGTATAAGCATTAAGATAAAGATACTAGGTCCAATCTGTATTCTAGATGTCCATAATTTACATTGCTATTAATGGGAATTGTGTGTGTGTTTTGATGGGAGAACAGAACCTTTAGATATACCTTGCAAACTGCCAAAGCTGAAATGAGGAACATAGGATGCAAAGTAAGAAAAGGCAGGATTCTCTGTGAGAATCAATAGACTTTAAACATTTTATTTTGATTTTAATTATAGATCACAGGTTTCAAGTTCAATCAATCTTCCCCTTTCTTGATAGTATTATTGTGGGTGACAGATACATTTGAGCTAAAATAAGGGACAGGTGAAATATATGCCTTTCAGTAAAAACGTTCTCCAGATATAACTCAGGATAATGTGACACAGGAAGGTTTTATTGAGGTAGAGCATTTTGAAGAGGAGACTCCCAGCTTGGTTCTTGGCTGCCTTGAAGGACCTGCCTACGCTCACAGAGGGGAGAGGCTCTAAAAGACTGTCACCCCAAATGGTATATGTGCTTAGACTCTCACAATATAGGATGCATGATGCGAGTTATCACAAGATGACTGAAGGCTGCCAAGGTGGGCAGTTATCAGAAAGCATCGTAACAAATGCCACCAAGGCCCAAACAATGATGTGTAGCTTGCGTAAGATGCAGTTACAAACACTTCTTTTTTTTTTAAATGCCATTTCCTCTTTGCACATATCGCAGTTAATCACTTAGGTGCCATCCTTTGAAAACTTGGTCCAAAATGTCCACCTGCAATTCTAGTATATCTTTGTTTTAGCCATAAAAAAGTGTACAGCAAATAATTTTGGTTATAAAAATAACATTTAATGGGAGGATGCACTATCTGCAGAATGTGAAATGGATGGTTACAGCATAGTTCTTTTGTAAAGGATCTTTCCTCCTCAGGAAAGATTGTCCTGCTCTCCCCAGGTACTGAGGGCTTTCAGTAATATGTCAGCCAAGCCCATCGTGGCTTTTAACTTTTTCTGTTGAGAAACCTTACTCATTGGTGGTAGTGGTGGGGGTCCTAAAAGTCTCCTGTTACTGAATGTCAGAGCTGGCATTAGCTTGCTTCCGTTTTTCCTGGCATTGGCACATTTCTGGCTTCCAGAGTTATTTCCCTCTATGGCAACAATGATTTTAACTTAACCTAAAGTGTTGAAAAACATCATTTGAAAATGTATAATAAAGCGTGAGTGTTAACAGTAATATACAGCCAAGAGTAAAGCACTATAAATAGAAAGCTGGCTAGATTGTCAGGCTCACTGGGTAGTGATTAATGGCTCGATGTCTGTCTAGTTGGCAGCTGGTATCAAGTGGCGTACCCCAGGGGTCGATCCTGGGGCCAGTTTTGTTCAACATCTTTATTAATGATCTGGATGATGGGATGAATTTCACCCTCAGCAAATTCGCAGATGACACTAAGCTGTGGGGAGAGGTAGATATGCTGGAGGGTAGGGATAGGGTCCAGAGTGACCTAGACAAATTGGAGAATTGAGCCAAAAGAAATCTGATGAGGTTCAACAAGGACAAGTGCAGAGTCCTGCACTTAGGAAGGAAGAATCCCATGCACTGCTACAGGCTGGGAACCGACTAGCTAAGCAGCAGTTCTGCAGAAAAGGACCTGGGGATTACAGTGGATGAGAAGCTGGATATGAGTCAGCAATATGCCCTTGTTGCCAAGACAGCCAACAGTATATTGGACTATATTAGTAGGAGCATTGCCAGCAGATCGAGGGAAGTGATTATTCCCCTCTATTCAGCACTGGTGAGTCCACACCTGAAGTATTGTGTTCAGTTTTGGTCCCCCCTGTACAGAAGGGATGTTGACAAATTGGGGAGAGTCCAACAGAGGGCAACGAAAATGATTAGGGGCCTGGAGCACATGACTTACGAGGAGAGGCTGAGGGAACGGGTTATTTAGTCTGCAGAAGAGAAGAGTGAGGGGGGATTTGATGATAGCCTTCAACTACCTGAAAGGGGGTTCCAAAGAAGATGGAGCTATGCTGTTCTCAGTGTTACCAGATGACAGAACAAGGAATAATGGTCTCTAGTTTCCTCATATCCAACCTAGACCTCCTGCACTGCAACTTAAGCACTGGAATGGGTTAACTAGGGAGGTGGTGGAATCTCCATCCTTAGAGGTTTTTAAGGCCTGGCTTGACAAAGCCCTGGCTGGGGTGATTTAGTTGGTGTTGGTCCTGCTTTGAGGAGGGGATTGTACTAGATGACGACTCGAGGTCTCTTCCAACCCTAATATTCTATGATTCTATGAAAGCAAGAGGTATAGCAAGAATATGGAGACTGTGGTGTACGGCTGAAAACTATTTAAAAAAAGTAGAATAAAGCAGAAATTAATTTTACAAAAAGGTCTTTAAAATATTTTCACTTAGCTAGGATTTGATGTCTCAGAATTAGAGAGCACTTGTTAACACTAGCTCATTGGACTGAATCCACCCTATGTCCATAGTAGTTAAAAGTCTACCTCATAATGAATGCCTATGTGAAATGATTTGTAGTTCTCAGTTAATATCTGCCATCAAAATGGAGACATTTGTTGGCAGTCAGTGGAGATGGGTAAGTCTGCTTGTTGGTGAGTCTTCAAGCCCATGTTTTGAAGCATGTTGGGAGGTCAAGTACAGGCAACATCATTCTTTACTTGTCTATGTTTGAACATAATGATTCAGCCTGCAGAGGTTTGACTCCAGGATTTTTCACAAGAACTAAATTCACAAAATGTACATTAGAAGATGTACATTAAAAACCAGTTTGAGTTAGAAAATGGTTTTATAAATTGATTTAAACAAGATGCTCACAAACCTCAGTGATAGGCAGGTTATAAGAACCTGAATAGAACAGAAACTAAACAAATTGATGAAGTTTAGTCAATGATGTGGAATATGAACATGGATACTGTTCTCAGCCAGGGAGATCACAGGATTCATTGACAAAGCAGATTGCTCCCATTTATCCAAGACATTTTATAAGTAAGAAGTATATGAAAGTGTGTGTCATGTGTCCATATGTTCATTCTAGGCACCCAAGAAATTACTGAAAATGTTTCATGAGACATTTGTTGGTTAATGAGTTTTAATCTGTAACATAATTACACAGTTGGAATGTGCATCCATTACCTAATTGGATTGTTTATTAAAAATCTAAGCCATTTAATAAATTTCCTTACCAACATTTGTTGTCAAGCCTGTTTGTGCAGATGGTCCTGTTGTCTCTCTGCCACGTAGGCCATGTTAATCTATTTTTCCAGGTACTCACTCGGCAGCAGAATTTGTCTTGGATTTCCGGAGTGTTTTGGTAATTGTATGTTTGCATGTTTGTTCTGTCAGTGTTTTGAAAGAGCATGGGATTTGCTAGGGCTGTTATGAAGAGTCTCAGCTACCTGTGGTCTTTCTAAGAAATCTTAGTATCAGACATATCTCAAAAGGAACAACATAAATTAAGCTCATGCTGTGTGAAAATGTCCTATTCCTGAGTCTTCCCTAGAAGATCTACCTTTTAGAATCATTCCAGAATGGCCAAATTAGAGATCTGCCAAATACTGTTCAAACAACTCCTTCCACATCATGCGATTCTCAGAGGCGCCCTGTTAAATTTTTTCTTTCCAACTGAGAAAACAGCGATGGTTTCCCTACCTCTGGAGGTGGCATCCTCGACAACTGTCCATTACAGAAATGATTGATCTCTGGAAGCCACAAAAATGTCTCTGAATTTGGTTACACTTAATTTCAGTTGTTTACAAATATTCCTTGCGGAGGATGCCAACAGCGTCCTCCACAAAGTCTTACTCCTTATCCCCACTTGAGATTATGTAGGCTGTTGCTATGCTATACTATCAATATACTTTTCAGGAGCAAACTATAAATGCTCACAGTCAAGTGCAGCTTTAGATTTTTTGCCAAGTGCAGTTACCTGTCTTCCTTTCCTTATGACCCAAAGTGCCATGCAGCTCCCTGGGATTTGTGGTTTCATATGGATACAAGAAAATTTTAGAGGGACCCCTTTTAAAAAACATTGTCAGTGTTGCTTTAAGATTCAAACAGGGTTTGACCTGACTGACCTGGTGGTCAAATGGTGGTACAAAATTTGGGATTCCAGTTTGCGATAAAGGGAGGTGGTTGCTGCTTTATCTACCTCCTTAATCCTGGTGTCCCTCTTCAGCGTGCCCTTGTGGACCAGTTCTTGAAGGAGAAGTTGCTATCTTCAGCCAGCAGGAGAGGTGAACATGCTGCAAGCCCTTTGCCAGGGCAGGAAGCCGACAAAAGAAAAGAGCTAGGGAAGGATCATCAGAGAACCTGGCTCAAAAAGTGAAGGCTTGAAATACAAATAGTAATTGACTGAACCAGCCACTGGATGTCACTTGTTTCACACAAATATACCTGAGAAGTTAATAGTCTGGCAGCAGAGAATTTCTGAGAGTCTATTCAAGATAGTAAGATACAGATAGCTTCAGAGTGAAAATCCTTTCTCTCCCTCCTGTAGCTGTTAAAGTGGGATACCATGTATCTAAGTGTCAGCTCAGAGTCTGAGATCTACAGCAAATGGTCATCTGCATGACCCAATTGTGAATTCACCCTGCCACATCACTTCTTGAATGGCATGCTAGTGTTTGCCTCTCTATAGCTGGCATCTGTGGGACTAGCGGATGCAGAAGGACTCTAAACCTGCCACACAACTAAGCTAGCTTTTGCCTTGCTTCATAAATATGACTCAGAACATAGACCTAGAGACACCAGTGTTCGAGTTTTCGTGGAGCTGCAGACCTTGCTGAAACAGAAGGCAGAGACTCTATTTGCACATCTTTCAGAGAGAGAGAGAACCCACCCCAAAAGCAAAAACAGGCAGAAAGCCATGAAGAAAGATTAAGACTAAAAGGAGAGATGCAACAAAGAGGATAAAGAAGGGAGAAAAATAGGAAGGAGAAATGAGTGTCTTCAACCAGCCAGTAACTACATCAGACTTAATTAACTAAAATCCCCATCTTGGAGGGATGCATTAGGTTTTATTCTAATCTCACAGTGGTTTTAAGTGCATTGACATCCATAGAGTTACTCTTGATCTACACCATGGGAAGAGAGAGTGGAATTGGAGCCACTGTTTGTAGTCTGCTTGTTACCACAGTTAAAATTGAATTGTATGCCAGCAGCTGTACCAGATGATCTAAAAGGGGGGAGAGTCTCTTCTTGGTTAAGCACAAAGGAGCTGGGTTAAGTTTCTCTTGGGCAGAAGTCAGTATGTGCATATGTAACTCGGTGTGTGGTTTGTCTCATCCCCTCTTTTACAGTTCCTTGTTATAGACGTTCATCTTTTTTTATCTCAAATTGTAGTGGCCCATGCTTTTACCTCTGGAGATACCCAGTTCAATCCCCCAGTCATGACCAAGATGATTATCTCTCACATTTTACAATGAGTGGACAAAACAGTTCATAACCAAATAGCTTGACTAATGCTGGAAAATGACCTTCAATTATAACATCATGGAGTAGAATTAATGTATTCCTGAATTTTCTCTCGCTGAATTCCAGGAGCTATAGTTGCTCTGGCTCCCTACATGCGCTAGAATAAGTGGAACTGATAAGTCCTGTGTCACTAGTTAATAAGTGAAAATCTCATCATCATCTTGAGAAATATTACTGACTATTTTATTTTGATGGAATAGCAAGATTAGAAACTGCAGGGAAACTTATTTAAGGGGTTCCTAGGGATTGTCCAGCTTTTTAAAATGGCCATTGACACTTAGCTACATAAGCACTGGGGTGAAATTCTGGCCTCAATAAAGTCAATGGCCATCTTTCTGTTGACTCCAATAACAGCAGGATTTCACCCTTTTCAGTTGTTCTTGAATTATACAACATTTAATTCACATAGAAATCTAGAAACATTTAGGAAAAAAAATCAAAATTCACTTTTTTCCTGCATCAAAACATTAAGCCTCATTTTATTTCAAATCAAACTATACATGAAAAAATCAGTTATATTGCTATATATAGAAGCATGGGTGTTGAATGCATTGGAATTAATGTATCATTAAACAACTACAACCCATACTGATGGTGACTACATCCTGAAAAAAAACTTTCCTGAACCCCTTCTTCTGGCCTTCACACAATTCTCTACCTTGCCAAGCTCATCGTCAGAAGCAAGCTCCCTACAGACAGGGACACACCAACTCAAAGTGGCACCAGCCCTTGCCAGAACAACAAATGCAAAACCTGCAGACATATATCAACTGCTGTGATGACCAGTACCCCTCACAACACATTCGTCAAGATCCATTAGTCCTACGCATGCCTGTCACAACATGGGGGACCTCATCCAATGCATCAAATGTCCCAACAACAACAAAGTGGGAGAAACCCGACAATCACTGCACTCTCGAATGAACACTCTCAGAAAAATAGTAAAAGACAAAAATGCCATATCACCCAAAGGCAAACACTTTTTACAAAACGATCACTCCATATCTGACCTATCAGTCCACATCCTCAAAGGAAACCCGCACAACATTTTTAAAAGACGAGCCTGGAAACTTAAATTCATAACTTTACTAGACACCAAATAACATGGATTTAATAAAGACACTGGATTTATTGCTTCTTTACAACTGACTGTAGAGGTATAAACTGCTGATTTAACGCCAGTTGCAAAAGACAATTTAAGATGAACATTGTATCTGTTCCACCCTTGTATTTAGCTGTGATACTCTGAGTACCTTTCCCAGATCTGAAAAACAGTTGTGTTTAAGCTTGAAAGCATGTGGAATCTTTCACCAATAGAAGTTGGTCTAATAAAAGATAATACCTCACCCACCTTTTTCTCTTTAATATCCTGGGACCAATACAGCTAAAACAAGACAGCAAACAACTATTAAATGAATCATTCTTAATTGAAAGTTATTGGTATTTTTTCCCTCTATTTGTCTTTCATCATCTTGACTTTCTCATGGTATACTAAGTAGACTTAGAAAGAAATACTTTACATGGTTAGGTGGTTATCCACGTCTCTAGCTTTGGGCAAACACTACTCTCTTTCCAAAGAGCCTACTCATTCCAAGCATTTCTGATCTGCTGCTTTATCACACAGAGGTTCACATCTTTTGTGAACAGCTTTGAACCTCTAGTTTTGTTGTTTCTTATAACCCCACAGCCAGTCTCTTGCCCCTGCTTCTCATTACTTTATACATTTGCCTCTCCATGTTAACTATAAACCCACACTAAATGCCAAGGGGAAAACTGAGCTCATGCATCTTAATTACATGCAATCCAAGTACTGTACAACACAAACCTACGCTAATTTTGTTTTTAACAGTTAAGCATATTGGTCAAATTTGGGTAAATGATGCCCTAAAGGAATTAGCAACAGATTACAAGGATTGTAAACAGTTTTTCTTGGGAAATGTAGTCACTTTGTGCACTGAATGTTTTAATTAGCAAATGTAAGTGGAAATATGTTAACGTTTTCACTGACCACAAGTGTATGCCTAAGCAATTAAGGATTGGTATTTTACTCTTTTTTTTTTTTTTCCTACCACTGTGCACTTTTCTTTCTCAACACCATTTTTGTCTTATAACAAAAGGCCACTGTGAAATTTCAGATTGAACTTCCCCTTCCCCAGATACGTTCCTGGAAACAGAGGAGAGGAGGAAAAAGGTCATTCCCACCAGAACTGTTCGTGGAGGGGGCCTTCTGTGTTCCAACCTCCATCCTCCTTTGCAGAGGAAGCCACCCTTAAAAGTCCTGCCCTACATTGGATGCTGGGTCTGGACATGGACGGCCATAGATCCTGGGCTCCATATGTGAGGGGAAGTGTGTGTGTGTGTGGGGGCACATATCCTTCCTTCATCTCCAATCCAAGTCCAGCAGGCAGGGTAAATTCTACCATAAAGGGAGCCCCAAGCAATATCCCCTTTTTTGCAGTGCCCTTTGTGTGGAATCCACTTCCAGTCTTCATGGATGGAGGTAGTGAGGGCAGCAGAGAGGGAAGGAGCAGGGAATCCTAGAGTCAGTGTGGAGCAAACCTCACCCTCCACGGATCCCTCACTGAGTGTTTCTCCCTCCAGGATCCCAGTGAGGGGATTAATCTGTCTAATCCTGAGGAAATGCTTAGAAACATAGAAATGTAGGACTGGAAGGGAGCTTGAGAAGGCATCAAATCCATCCCTCTGCACTGAGGTTGGACCAAGTAATCCTAGACAATCCCTATATGTGTTTGTCCAACCTGTTCTTAAAATCTTCCAATGATGGGGATTCCACAAACTCCCTTGGAAGCCTATTCTAGTCCTTAACTACCTTTATGGTCAGAAAGTTTTACCTAATATCTACCCTAATTCTCCCTTGCTGCAGAATAAGCCCATTACTTCTGGTCTTACCTTAATGCACATGGAGAACAATTGATCACTATCTTGTTTATAACAGCCCTTAACATATTTAAAGACTTATCAGGTCTCCCTCAGTTTTCTTTTCTCAAGACTAACTGTGCCCAGTTTCTGTAACCATTTTGTTCCTCTAGGACAGGTTTACTAAACCTTTTATGGTTTTTGTTGCTCTTATCTGGATTCTTTCCAGTTTGCCCACATCTTTCCTAAAGTTTGGCACCCAGACTGGACATGGTATTCCTGTTGAGTCCTCACCAGTACTGAGTAGAGCAGGACTGTTACCTCCTGTGTCTTATATATGACACTCTTTTTAATACACCTCAGCATGAAATTGGCCTTTTTCACAGCTGCATCACATTTTTGATTCATATTCAATTTGTGATCTGCTATAAGACCCAGATCCTTTTTTGAGCAGTACTAGCATCTAGCCACTTATTCTCCATTTTGTACTTGTGCATTTGATTTTTTCCATCCTATGTGAAATACTTTGCATTTATCATTATTGTTTTTCACCCTATTGATTTCAGGCCAATTCTCCAATTTGTCAAGGTCATTTTGAATCCTCTCATTCAAAGTGCTTGCAACCCCTCCCAGCTTGTATCATCCACAGATTTTATAAGTATACTCTCAATTCCATTGTCCAAGTCATTAATGAAAATATTGAATAGTACTGAACTGAGGACTGAACCCACTAGATAACGTCCTCCCAATTAGACAGCAAGCCATTGATAATTGCTCTTTGAATACAGTCTTTCAACCAGTTATACACTCACCTTATAGTAACTTCATCTAGACAATGTTTCCTTCATTTACTTATATGAATATCATGTGGGACTGTATCAAATGCCTTACGAAAATCAAGATCTAGCACAGCTACTGCTTCCTCCCCACATGCCTTTTGGCCAGTAATTCAGTCAAAGAAAGAAATTAGGGTGGTTTGGCATGATTTGTTCTTGACCAATCTATCCTGTACTATTCCTTATAATCCTTTGTGACTGTGGCCTTTGGGGGCTAGCTGTGGTCACTCAATTAGGGTGAGCTGCAAAGAATGGGGCAGACAATCCCCAAACATCTGGTGGATATTCCAATACTTAGATTTACCAAACCAGCACAAACAGCTTCTTTATTACCTTGCTGGTTACTCCGAAATCCAAAAACACAGTTCTCTTAAAGTGATCCAGACTCAGGCCTCCATCCAGGTACCTAGGTCAAATATGATGACGTCTGAAAATCTTATTTCATCATATGAAAGAAAAGGTTCTACCAATTCCAAAGGATCAGACACATTATCTCCCAGGTTAATGGAAGTTTCAGATCTTACCAATATACACACTACAGCCAATTCTTATTAAAACTAAACTAAAATTTATTAAAAAATGAGAGAGTATGTTAAAAGATCAATATATATACAGACATGAGTTCTATTCTAAAGATTCAGATTCATAGCAAAGATGGTGAGCTTTGTAGCTGCAAGAAGTTCTTTCAGAAATAGTCCATAGGTTATAGTCCAATGTTTATATTTCAGGGCCATCCAGTTAGAACTGGGATCTCAGTCCTTATGGCGTAGGCCTTCCCTGCATGAAACCTTAAGCAGATCTGAGATGAGCAAGATCAGGACGCAACGATCTTTTATACAATTTAATGTCCTTTTTGACAAGTTGGAGTTCCTTGGGGAACAAAAGGTCATTAAGATGACTTTGAAGGAGGTTCATCACTGGTACTTAGCTATAGAATTAACATAAGGCAATTTGCTTGTTCCTCCACCATTCACAGATTTGCTATACATTTCAAAGAGAGATGAATACAGAGATACCTGTGTTTACAATTAATTTAAATGCTAGGATGTTCTTTTGATCTCTGAATTATTACAATACAGCATAGACAGGGACTGTTGATTACATTGTCGACCCTACTCATACATACGTAAATACACAAAAACATAACTATTACCTCACCACATATCTTTAAGGGTTGAATTTGAGTCATTTATTTTGCAGGATATTTAACTCTTTCTAGACTTGCGTCACACCCTTTTATCCTCCAAGTGCTTTACAAATTGGTTAGCAATTTGTTCCAGTATTTTTCCAGGTATTAAAGTTAGGCTATGGCTGGTATATAAGTCCCTGGGTCCTTTTTGTTCCCCCTTTTAAAGACAGATATTATGTTTGCCATTCTTGAATCTTTTGGGTCCTCACCTGTCCTCCAGGAGTTCTGAAAGATAATTGCTAAGGGTTCTGAGATTGCTTCAGCTAGTTCTTTTAGTACCCTAGGATGAATGTGATCAGGCCTTGCCAACTTGAATACCTCCATCTTATCTAAATAGTCTTTAACCTGTTCTTTCCCTATTTTGGGTTGCATTCCTTCCCTCTGGTGGTTAATGTTAATTCTGTTGAGTAGCTGGTCAGCTTTAACCTTTAAGTGAAGACTTAAGCAAAATAGGCATTAAACACCTCAGATTTCTTAATGCCATCAGTTATTAGCTCCTCTCCTCTGCTAAGCAGATGTCCTACACTTCCCTTCATTTTTCTCTTACTCAATATATTTATAGAACCTCCTTTTATTGCCTTTTCTGTCTCGTGACAGGTGTAACTTATTTTATGCCTTATCCTTTCTGATTTTGTTCCAACATGTCCTTTTGTGATCCTCCTTAGATATTTGTCCATGATGCCACTTTTTGTTTGATTCCTTTTTGATTTTCAGATCATTAAAGAATTCTTAATGGAGCTATATTGGCTTTTTACTGTTCTTTCTCTCTTTCCTTCACATCACAATAATTTTCAGTTTTGCCTTAATATTGTCTCCTTGAGAAACTGCCATCTTTCCTGAACTCATTTTTCCTCTTGCATTTCCTTCCCTTGGGACTTTACCTACCAGTTTGCTGAGTTTGTTAAAGTCGTCTTTTTTGAAGTCCATTGTCCTTATTCTGCTGCTCTCACTCCTTCCTTTCCTTTGAATCATGAAATCTCTCATTTCAAGCTCACTCTCGCCCAAATTGCCTTCCACCTTCGGATTCAAGTCTAAAATGGCCTGATTAGTTCCTCCGCTTCCTGGAACAAAAAGTTGTCACCAATCCATTCAAGAACTTATTGGAAATTTTGTTTTGTCCGATTACTTTTCCAACTGATGTCTGGATAGTTAAAATCCCTTGTTACTAGTAGGTATCTGCTACCATAGATAAAGCAAACAAAGATTAATCAGCTCTACCTATACCAGTATCTGCTTATGAGCTTTTCTGTTAATTCTATAAGCTGTCCAATTTTCCCACTCCTTGAACATAATAAAGCCTTTCTAAATGTTACTCTAACTCAAGTTCATGATGCCACAAAGGGTGGCATCCAACAGAAAATCCATGTTGCTGTAAAAAAAAAAATCCTCTTAGATCGTTAGGGCAGTTATACGATAATCATGTGAGAACCAACTGTCATAGTAAAATTTCATGTTTAATCCCAATTGAACTAACATGTAGGATTTAGGAACAGTAAGTGCTAACAAAAAACACTGGGCATGCCAGGGTTTTCTTTTTCTCAGCATTGCAAACAAATCAAAGTAGGGTGAATGAAGAGCTTTTTAGTATTATGCATAGATGTTTTTAAATGCTATACATAAGGGACCTATTGGCAAAACCTGAGAAAAGAACAAAGTGTGTCACAACCTACTCAGTACTATGCATACTGTGACACCTACAAAAAACTTGCAATGGTTAGGCTGCGGGTTTGTGGATACCACTGCTTATGGTGACCCATATCATCTCATTGTTTACTTGTACTCCTCTGTCTATATCCATCTCTTGTCTCTTGGCTTTTAGTTAGATTCCAGGTTCTCTGGGGCAATGGGCTGTCTCTTTGTTCTGTATTTGTATTGGGCCTAACATAATGGGGTCCTAGATGCTTTAGTAATACAAATAGTAAATAATAATGTAATTGATAATGGCAGGGTCTTATTCATTTGTTTTTAGTCCTTGTTTTAGAATTCTGTACCCTTTGTTCATAGCAACTCTTTAAAAGCTAGAAATTCAAATATTTGCTCTTATTGAAGATATTTCCTTTGTTAGAGTCATTCATTTTGTTATCAAAGGCTTGCTCATGAATATTTTTGGCAAAGTTCCCCTAAAAACACACACCCATGCACCTAACAATTTACAAATTAATATTTGGGAGAAAGGGGTAAAATATTGGGCACCCTAGTGTTGATAGACTTACTGTAGATAATTAATAGAGCTGGTCAAAAAACTGAATGATTTTGTCAACATTTCAAATTTTGGCCAACAATGGAGGACAAAACTTGGACTACATTTTTGCATTTTTTTTGCCAGTTCTAATAACCAGGGAATATGTGACACTATAATAAATGTGTTGCTGATATAGATATGGCCAACAGCTAAACTGCACTTGTGCGGACGTAGGGCCTGATGCTCAAAGGTGTTTAGGTGCTGAATTATAGTGTGATTTAGGTACCGAAATACTTTTGAAGATCTGGGCCTAAACCTGCCACTGTCTGCTTCAAAAGCACAGGCCGCCTATGACTTAAGCTAAAGAAGAATTTCTGTTACTAGTTTTAAGATGCAGTAATTTTAAGGAATTTACACTACTGTGTGTCAAGCAATAGAGATGAACTTAGTTGCCTACAATTTAAAAAGGGCAGGAATTCCATCCATAGAGGAAACCAATACATTACAATAGGGAAAGTCACGAGTGCAGTGCTTTCTGTAATTAAAAAAATGTTCACATGAATAATCCCTTAGGAAATGGGGGAAGATAAGCAATTTTCCCACACTATGAATCCTAGAATGTGGTCTTTATAGGGAGAGTTATCCATGCCAATATGTTTTTGAATGAATGATTTTCTTCAGTTTGACATTTGACACTTTTTCTACCCATCAGTAAATCAAACCAAACAACTGAGGTCAAAAGTGTCAACAAAAGTCAACTGATTTTAAAGAGAAGGTGTGTAGCTGTGAATGTGTATAAGGTAAGGAGAGGGTGCTTTTTTTTTGTTTCCTTTTAAAAGAGGTTGCTCATTTGCTTAAAGTTTTACAGAATAAAACGTTGTTTACACATTTTCCTGTGTTCTGTTTATCTGCCAAGATAATTCTTGCACCACACTAATTCCTGTTTGAGAAACAAATGGCCCCTTTCACATTACAGCTATGCACAGTTTACATGAATTTTTCCAGGACTCCACTTTAGAAGAGCTGCAGCAACACATATGCTTCTCTCTTCCCTTGGGTTCAGACTATGACCTCTTTATCGAGGACCCCATGATTGTACAAGCCAAATAACTAGTGTGATAACCTATAGGTGTTACGCAAAGTACTTTGGTAAACAGGGGCAATGCAAGCTTCTTTAAAGAAAATGCCATCGGTTCTACTATCTCAAAATTTGAGATAAGCAGGCCCGAAATGGGAATGAGGAAAAAGTTTAATGTGAGGATAGGATTAACTGCTTTACGGAACAGATACATCCGGGGCACTTTCTATCTTTGTTCTGAGTGCAGATATTTCATTAATGTTGAGGGGCACACTATGCTTGAAACCAATCACGTAAAATTTGCTAAGTTGATAATTCCACTGTGGCAAATGTGATCACAGTAGCAACATGTAGCTCAAATAAAACTCTGCTTTCCTTTAACAAAGGAAGCAAAATGGCAGAAACTTTTTCCGGGTAGGGTCTTTTATAACATTGGCTTAGTTTAGTAAGAGTCTCCAAAGCTTATCAGGTCTGTTGGGAGATATGGCCAAAGAGATCTGTTCAAGTGTGATTCAAGAAGCTTCCTTTTTCTCTTAGGGGCTGAGAGTAGTGCTGCCTCTTTAACTCAGCAAAGCCATTTCAGTTATGTTTAAAAATATACACGTTAATGACAGGCAAAGGTGGATTTACTCTACAAATATTTTAATACATTTCTTAATCCCTCTTAGTGGTGGTGCTATAATTTGTAAATATTACCATCTCTTCTTTCTTGAGGGTTGAACCCAGCATTGTTCAGTCAGTGCTTCATTTCTCCAGCTAAAAGAACAAGAACAAATTTTGTAAGCTCAACTTTTTCCTAGAGTCTCCTCACACATCCCCAGAAACACTTATCACTTGATTTGATGCTGAATCTAGACATATATATATATATATATATATATATATATGCTACACTTAAGGGACCCTAGCGATCCCATGATCATGGAAATGCTGTAGATGAGAGTGCTGTCTCCTAGACCATGAGATGGAGGAGGAGAAAGAGGGTATGGACAGAGTGACCAGGAGTGGGAACACTAGGTGCCCATAGTAGCTGAGTAGGAGGAACGTGCAGTACCTTCATGACCTAATTCACACGTCTCTAACTACAAAGTACTCATGTTATCCAAAAGAGGAGAAGGGATAATGTGACTGAACAGGCAGCAGAAAAGACACAGGACATGATAAGGAGGGTGGTGACGAGTCTGATGCTCTGTACAAGAAATGAGAATCAGCAGCACTGAATATGTTTGAGTTTCTTACATATGATGAATCAAAATGCTGCATGTTCCCCTTCCCCCAAAACACACAGTGACACTCCTGATGTAACATGTGCCCTTTGTTCTCTATAACTGGGGAAGGCTTGCCAGCATATCAATAGAAAATGGCTCTGAGGGCCGGCTTTAGGAAGTGTGGGGCCCAGTTCAAACAGTTTCGATGGGGCCCTAGCAGGGATGACTAAAAAACACATGTAAAAAAACACATGGGGCTTGTACTCACCGGGCAGTGCTCTAAGTCTTTGGCGGCACTTCAGTGGTGGGTCCTTCACTCGTTCCAGGTCTTCGGTGGCGCTGAGGGACCCGCTGCCGAAGACCCAGAGCAAGCAAAGGACCCGCCGCCAGGTGAGTAAAAATGAAAAAGGCGCCTCTAGCCAGGGAAGGGATTCTCACTGGGCGCGGGGCCCTCTTAGGCATGAGGACTGATTTGGGGGAATTGGTGGAATAGGCCTAAAGCCAGCCCTGCTCATAAGCCATATGCAGAGATGTGGTGTTATGTTCAAGTGCCCACCTAGAGAGGTTAGATAAAAACATAAAATACTCTTGCTGGAAGGTTGTGACATGACATAAAACTTTTATCATAGACTCAATGATGAAACCTAAAAACAGAGAGAAGAAGCAGTCTGCTCCCTAAGGTATGTCTACACTTCAGCTCAGAGTGTGCCTTCCAGCCCAGGTAGGAAGACACATGCCAGTTCTTCTTGAGCTAGCATGCTCAAAATAGCAGTGTGGACATTGCAGTACAGGTGGTGGTATGGGCTAGCCACCCAAGTACAAGCCTACCTGATGCCCTGGGTCAATACTTGAGTGGCTAGCTTGTGTTGCCACCCATAAAGCAGAGTACACACTGATATTTTTAGCATGCTATCTTGAGCAGAGCTAGGGTGTGTCTACCAGGTTGAGAGGCACATGCCCAGCTGCAGTATAGACACACTCATAATGCAGAGAGGCACAACTCACTCCCCCTTGTTCTATGCTGGTTCTTTCCATAGTAACTCTAATTACACATTTCACTATAGAGCTCCCTAGCCTGCAAGCAAGACCAGGAATCTCCTCCCTGCAAAGTGACAGCTGGCAATTCCTACACAGTCCTCAATACACCACATGGGGGAGCATCAGATCTTGAGTGGAGTGTAATTCCGATGTACAGTGTAATGTGATGTACAGTGATGAGGCAAACAACTTTGATGGAAGGTTGGCAGCACCACAACTAGTGTGGATCAATTTCCTCCTACTAGAAGTCCAGGGATCAGGCCCAGAACCCAGGCCCAGAACCCAGCCAACTTAGCAAATATTGGTGGACTGACCATTAGTACCCGTTGCTTATTGCTATGGGGGTTTAGTAAGCTTTTTCCTCTCACACGTTTAGTGAGGGAGGGCTTCTACAGACCAGTGGGCAAACCAGTGATTACATTGCCAAACAGCCAAATGGGTCCATGCTATAACAGTTCATTCCAAGGCTATGAGTGCTGTGCACAGTAAAATTCTCTTAGCAGGACACTCCATTGGTCAGTCTATCAGACCTTCCTGACTGAGAGAGAAAGACCATTAAAAGCAAAATAGAAGAAGGTTGATCAAGAAATAATGCAGCATCAAACTGAATGAAGATAGGGTGAGAGAGCATCCTATGGCGCTTGTACCTAAAAGTGAAAGCACCTGTAAGTGGTTTTCCCTTTTCCGCTCTCTGCTGCCAGTGTTGATCCCTACTGCCATGGGTCTGATTTATCATGTCATTAGTTTTATTTTCCTTTATGGAGAATCAAAGGCAGCAGTACAGTAACTATGCAGGTTATTCCATTACCTGGTCTGAAAAATCAGTGTCTCTCCTCTGCCTAGCTTGGGCTGATTGCCCCAGTCTTGGCTATAAGCAGAAGCAGCTGACCACCCATGATGAGTACATTTTAGCCCAAAGATGATACCCTTCTGTGAGCCATCACTTGGGTAAAAGTGATGAAGTGAATGCAACAGCTGGAAGCATATTTACCTATGAGAATTGATTCAAGCTAGGTGTTTCTGAGCAAAATAGTACATTTTAAATGCAGGAGGGGACCATCCTGGACATCTTGTAAGATTGCTGAATCACAGAAGACTGATTCTTTACAAACACATGCTCAGACCCTAGTAAATAATATATCATCTTTTTGAGGAAATGAACCTTCAGAACTTGGCCAAGGACAACAACAGGCATAAACCACCATTCCTCACTCACATGAGCATCAATCTCCAAATAACATTTAAAAGATACCTGATAAGTGTGGCCAGCTTCCATAAAGGGAAACTTGCTACTTTTGGCTAAGACATATTTTATGCGTGTACCTTTGGGAGCAATTTTGTGTGTGGATGCAAGCTGTGTCCAGAGGTGAGAGTAAGCCAGTATGGTCCGATACGGTGTACCAGCAAGAGCCAGTATGCCATGCCAGACCGCACCGGCTTCCGCAGCGGCTGGGAGCCCAGAGCCCTTTAAATCCCGCCTGCATCTCTGGTGGCCGGGCTGGGGCTGGGATTTAAAGGGCTCGGAGTTCCACACAGCCATGGGAGCTCCAGGTCCTTTAAATCCCAGCCCCAGTCCGGCAAGGCTCGGGTCTCCCCACAGCCATGGGAGCCCCAAGCCCTTTAAATCCCAGCTGGAGCTGTGGTGGGGATTTAAAGGGCCCGGAGCTCCACGGCGGCCGGAGCCCCAGGCCCTTTAATTTGCCTGTGAGCCCTGGGGGCTCCCAGCCACCTCTGCAGCTGGAAGCCCTGGGTTGATTTAAAGGCCCTGAGCCTCACAGCCATACCCCAGGGCCTTTAAATCTTGAGAGGCCCCGACTCTTCCAGTTGAGGCCATGCCTTTTC
Organism: Gopherus flavomarginatus; assembly: GCF_025201925.1. Lineage (NCBI taxonomy): Eukaryota > Metazoa > Chordata > Testudines > Testudinidae > Gopherus > Gopherus flavomarginatus. The sequence goes on from NC_066619.1 coordinate 31,279,266, forward strand.
CAGATGAGGCCACGCCCCCATCAGGACTCCAGCAGTACCGGTAAGTCCTATAAATTACTTTCACCCCTGGCTGTGTCACAAACATTGCAGGGAGACCAAACAGTGGCTGGTTTACATAGAAGTAAAGTGGGTGGACATACGCAGGCAAAAGGAAATCTAAGTTTAAGGGGCTCTCACGATCGCCACCATACCCTGAATTTGGCACTAAGCTATTATTTAAATGAAACAATTGTCATTCTGATGTGTTTTAAAATGGAATGAAACATTTAAAAAAAACCCAGTGTTAACTTAGCCTCAACAAAAATGCTTTTATCATGGAAAACCAAGTGCACAGCCTCCATTGTCGGAGGGTGTAGTACAAGTGATGCTTCTATCTCAGGCAAAAGCAAGAATCTGGGTGGTCCCCTTAGCCACAGTATCTGAGCACTTCATAACCTTTATTGCTTTTATCCTCACAGAACACCTGTGAGATAGGAAACTGCTATTATTCCCATTTAGCAGATGAGGAACTGAGGTACAGAGAGAACAAGCAGCTTTTCCAACATCACAGGAGAAACCTGTGCAGAACAGGGAATTGAACCTAGATCATCTAAATCCCAGGATAATACCCTAGTCACTGGGCCATCTTTTTCCAATACAGTTTCAGATGGGCTGTTTCTGTATTGTTAGTTGCATAAAGGGCTTACATTCATTTCCTGTTAAAGGAACTGAGAACATCCATGCAAATTTGAATAGATACAATCTCTAGTTATCTACTAGTTTTCTGAGGTTTTAGTGTATGACTAAGAAATAGACTTCCAGAATCAGAAAGAAGCAGGGAGGGGGCACCTCTCCACAATAATTGATCATAATTAGTGTTTATTGCTGACCAACATCAGTGAGGCACACTTCCTCTATCAAGAATGTTCCATAACACTCAAGAAACATATTTTGTAAAATTCATAACCCCTCAGATATTCCCAGTTGAAGAAAAAAAATCTTCAAAATACCTCTCATATCACTGGGATTAAGCATTATTTGCTTTCAGTGTTCCATGCTTTTGAAGTTATCAGTTGCAGATTTGCTTTTAACCTTAAGCACTGCCCCCATTTTATTGACTATTATTTGGCAGCCATTTTTTCCTGCCAGCAGGTTTCTCATCAGTTGAAACTATTTGCTGCAAGATCTGATTATATCTACCTGCAGAGCAATATTTTCTTAACAAGGCTGCATTTTCCATCATGTTGTGATAACATGTTGTTCTTTTTCGCTTTGCTGCTTTTTTCTCATACACAAGCTAACGCAGGCACAATAAAGCAAATCTATAGAACCCATGTTCCTTCAAACAAATTTCAATTTGAGATATTTATTGTAACAAATATAGATTTCCTCATTAACATATATCCTTCTACTGACTTGAGAAGAATTTGATTAATGCTTCTTGTGTTTTAATGATCATGAGTATGCCAAAAACAGCAATCAGATATAGACTAGACATTTGACTAGTGAAAAACAGGTCCTATATCACCACCGTCATTAATAGTTGTAACTCAAGCACTAAGACAAATGCACTTTCTTTGAAAAGGATACATTCTATCAGGTTATAAATGTCATATATTTAAAACTAAATTTTTGTATGTGTCATTAATAGAACCTCAAATTATTAAAAATGAAAATTCTAAAAATATAATGTACTGTTCACCATTACATCACTGCGTAGGAAAAATAGGAAAGATGGCAAAAGACCACCCTGTCTAAATCAGATCTTCAATGATCTGAAACTCAAAAAAGGGTCCTACAAAAAGTGGAAATTAGGTCGAATTACAAACGATGAATATAAACAAATAACACAAGTGTGTAGGGACAAAATTAGAAAGGCCAAGGCAGAAAACGAGATTAAACTAGCTAGAGACATAAAGGGTAACAAGAAAACATTCTACAAATGCATTAGAAGCAACAGGAGACCAAGGACAGGGTAGGCGCATTACTCAATGAGGGAGGAAAAACAATAACAGAAAGTGTGGAAATGGCAGAAGTGCTAAATGATGTTTTTGTTTCAAAAGTTTTCACCAAAATGTTTTGTAGCAATTGGATGTTTAACATAGAGAATGCTAGTGAAAATGAAGTAGGATCAGACGCCAAAATAGAGAAAGAACAAGTTAAAAATTATTTAGACAAGTTAGATGTATTCAAATCACCCCATAGCCTGATGAAATACATCCTAGAATACTGAAGGAGGTGACTGAGGAGATAGCTGAGCCATTAGTGATTATTTCTGAAAAGTCATGGAAGGTGGGAGAGATTCCAGAGGACTGGAAATGCGCAAATATAGTGCCCATCTATAAAAAAGGGAAATAAGAACAACCCAGGAAATTATAGACCAGGCAGCTTAACTTCTGTACCTGGAAAGATAATGGAGCAAATAATTAAACAATCAATTTGCGAACACCTAGAAAATAATAAAGTGATAAGTAACAGTCAGCATGGATTTGTCAAGAACAAATCAGATCAAACCTAATAGCTTTCTTTGACAAAGTAACAGGCCTTGTGGAGGGGGTTGGGGGAAGCGGTACATCTTGACTTTAGTAAGGCTTTTGGTACTGTCTCCCATGACCTTCTCATAAACAAACTAGGGAAATCCAACCTAGATGGAGCTACTCTAAACAAACATCATTCTGGGATATATTAGCAAGAGTGTTGCAAGCAAGACACAAGAAGTAATTCTTCCACTCTACTCTAATTAGACCTCAGCTGGAGTATTGTGTCCAGTTCTGGGCACCACATTTCAGGAAAGATGTGGAAAAATTGGAGAAAGACTAGTGAAGAGCAACAAAAATGATTATGGGGGTCTAGAAAACATGACCTATGAGGGCAGATTGAAAAAATTGGGTTTGTTTAGGCTGGAGAAGAGAAGACTGAGTGGGGACATGATAACACTTTTCAGGTACATAAAAGGTTGTTACAAGGAGGAAGGAGAAAAATTGTTCTCCTTAACATCTGAGGATAGAACAAGAAGCAATGGGCTTAAATTGCAGCAAGGATGGTTTAGGTGGGACATTAGGAAAAACATCCTTATTTCAGAGTGGTTAAACACTGGAATAAATTTCCTAGAGAGGTTGTGGAATCTCCATCATTGGAGATTTTTAAGAGCAAAGTAGACAAATACCTGTCAGGGATGGTCTAGATAACACTTAGTCCTGCCAAGAATGCAGGCGCAGGGCTAGATAACCTCTTGAGGTCCCCTCCAGTCCTATGATTAAAGCTGTTTATTAGTTGCATTTATCTTTGCTTGGACAATGAAAGTAGATTAATCTGTTTCAGTTTTGTTTCTAGTCGGTTTCACTTCCTGGTTTTTATGTAGTAGCATAATGAGACATTACGTGGAGTCATGAATACTACAGGGGCCCCTTTAAATACAAACAGCTATTTTCAGTGAATATTTTTAAAAAAAATCATCATACATTTTCTATTAATGTTATGCTTTGTAAAAGCCTAATTTTACAAAACCTAAATTTTAGGCCTAGATTGATCTGACACTGTCCATTTCAAGAAATGATTATGTAAAGAAAGCTCTTTGGGTATGCGTTATGCTTTATTACTTTAGAGTTGGGGGCAGGGGCACTGGGCAACTCATATGGGAGGGAAAAAACATAGCAAATTCTTGGGTTGTAGCCAATTCCTTAGCTAAGCCATGAACTCCATATTTGGCTTGAAATGAGGAATTTTCCCCCCAACAGCTGTCTCTGGAGTCAATATAAACTATTCTAGAATATTTAGTAACCAACGGAGTGATACTATAGAAAAGCTTAAAAAAAGGTTGTGTAGCATTGAACTTCATAGGGAAGTATGTTAGAGAACATTACAAAACATTACAGAAATTCATATTCATATTTTCATTTTTACAGAACATTACCTAACAAGAGTGCCCTCTGAGGGCTTTATCCTGCAACCCAAAGTCATGTGAATAGTTTTTTTTATGAGTAAATCCCGGTGAGATCAATAACTACTTTGAGTAAAGACCAGGCATTTTGTTATATAATAAAAATCTCTTTCATTTATTTCTTGTGAGATTTTTTAAAATATCCTTGCACACCTTTTTTCTCTATGCTTTTTTAAGATCCGTTGCCTGAAGGGAGGATGCTTTCTGGAAGAGTATTTGCTGATGGCAGCATTCACCACCTTACACCTCAAACAACCCCCCCTTTTCCTCCCCACAACTCTGCAAGGAAAGATTTTCCTTGAATAGAGTTTACCATTTTGAATTAACTGAACATTCAATCACATTCCCCAGCCACAATTTAGAAAACACTTTCTAAAGTGGATGCTTCTTTTTGTTCTTTCATTTTATGCACCATTATAAAAAAAAATGAGGCAAATCAAGTTTTTTAAAACTCTGATTACATCCCCAGTTCAGCTAAAATTCTGTGCTGGTCCAGCGTAGGAAACTTGGTAATAGAGCAGAGCTGTGGTCACCTACTCTAGGTGTCTGATATTTATACCACAGTACAAGCAGCAACCTTACTGTATATTTAAACAACGTATTAAAAAGAGTGCACACAAATAAAGAATGACAACTAGATATAAACCAGAACCAGCTGGAGTAAGGGGGCTGTGGTACTGTATCTTCTCTCATGGAACATTTTGCCATCTGCTAAAATCACTGTATATTTTATAATTATCACAGAAGATGAGCACTGTTGAACTCTGAAGTATTGCCTTAGAAGATTTGGATGATCTCTAGAAAGAAAGTATTGCAAAAATGTATCGCCAAAAAAATAGTCTTCTTGGGATTCCTCCCTTTAAGGGGAGATCAAAAGAATGTAATAAAAATCAGTTTACTTTGTTCAGAAATGCAATAGGATTTTAGAGCTGTTTTACAAATAAAAAGAAAGAATAGACCCACTTTGGGGACTGATGTGGTACACTGTTAGGACATTTAAGCTGAAGTTTTTAACTCACATGGTATTATGTTTATGTTTTAACAAAGATCAGTTCTATGGTGGTTGTAAAGGTACCACATATTCGGAGTGAAGCTGTTCTAAATCTGTTTAACCAAATCCAATTAGTGAAACTGTAGGAGTCTAAGAAGTGCAAAAAAGCTTAATGCTCACCACACAGGCTAGATCTCAGCTGGCTTGATGTATTTATGTGGCTGATAAGATACATTCTTTTCTGATCCTGATTGACTGATTTTTAACTTTTATTTAAATGAATTCAATTTCTAGTCCTTTTGTGGTTGCAAAAATAACCTTCTAATATGATCTGAATGTAATGGATGCAGAGCTGACTTCCCAAATCTGAGGAAAGCCTGGAACAATGACTTCAAAAGGCGTAAACTTCTTTACTAACATTAATCTGATTGGCATATTAACGACAAATAGCAAATGCTCATGTTAAATTAACTGCTGATCATTTTAACAGATGAGATCTAGGAGGAGGTGGGACTTGGGAGTTGCTGCAGGGGAAGAACAGAGGACACCAATACACAAAGATATAGAGGAGGAAGAGAAACAGACAAAGGAGGATGGAGAAGAAGGTGAAACAAAGGGCAGTGGTCCTAAAGGAGAGGAGATGTTCTTTCTGAGTGGCTCTGGATAGAGCAATAAGATACCAAGCAGCTAATAGTAATAATGAAAGCAACTAAAAGTATAGTTACTTACATAAAGGCAAGAGTCTATGCTGGGTGTCTGTGCAAATCTTCCACTGATATCAGTAGGAGCTCCACTGAGGATTAAGAACAGTATGGCATCCTATATTTGCATGTTGGCCTCTGAACTATAATTTAAAATAAAATTTCTCTCTCTCCATTGGATGAGTTTGATGTTCTGGCTTAGTCAGTAGTATTTACTTTTGTGCCCTAGCAAACCATTTCCTCACTGTTGTCTTCAAGGAGAATAGTTTCTTCACATCCGTGATGCTGACAGACCACACATTCTAGCCCTTGTTTATAGGCCCAAATTCTCTGTCCAGTGCCCAAGCTGAATAACCCAGCTGGCTGGTGGAGATCCTACCCCAAGAGCTGAAGTAGGTTTTGTGGCCCTAGTGTACCATAGAGCAGCTGGGAGGGAAAGGGATCACGATCCATGTAAGCAGTAGTTTTTCTGTCCCTTGAAGCTATTATGCATGACTGTGTCAGGAGCATCTGAACAGTGATGCTCCATAGCTTGGAGAGTTCTTAGAAAGTTCTGATGTGACATGTAATTTAGACTGAAAAACTTCAGGTTGTTTCAGTGCAATGCAATGCGCTCAGTCTCAGCAAGTCAAATGATAATGGACCTGTCCACTGCCACTATCGCAAAGATATTTGTGAAGAAGAAGGTGACATCATTGCAAGAGGAGACCACTGTATAACTCAGCCAGGACACAGTGTTATACCCAGTGCATTACGACATTTGGAGAAAATTTAAATCTTGCTCTTCTGTGATGTTTTCCATACATATTGTGTAAAACAGGCTCCCAGGACACCTTCTTAAGGGTAGTTTCTGGCCATGAAGAGGGAGGTTGTGCAAATGTTAAAGTAGTCTCTGACTAAATTAATTTTGTTCTGGATTTCCCATAGGCTTCAGGGAAGGATGATGTGCGTTTCTTGGCCCATCCTCTCTACATCTATGTGTCTTTGACTCTGTGGAGAGTCCAGGCCTGGCGATGCTGATACAAAGGCAGGCAACACCTGCTTTCCACACAGGATTTAGGTACAGAAGGCCTCCTCTATCCTGATAATTTTGTGGGAATGTTTGGACCCAAAATTATGACACTACAAGGAAAGGTGAGGATTTTTTTTAGGGCGGGGAGGGAGACAGGGAGGGAGAAAGCAAAGGTTACATGCTCAATGAGAGTTTATATTTCTATTATTTTCACCCTTCCCAGTCTCATTCTTGTTTGCTCACAGATATTTGAACAGACCTCTGCTGCACACCGTTTATTCTGTGTTCCAGTGTGTACCATAGACACCAATTATGAATCCTTTTCAAATCTATGATGCTTTATCTAGGAAGTATTAAATTTACAGAACATCAAGTCTGTGTCACTAAATGAAATCCATTCACTGTAACTGAACCAACTGTCACACATGCATTCAGATGTTAAAAGGCTAAAACTTTCTGCCTTATGCTATTGCTAGGTTGGTATAATTTACTCTAAGAATCTGCATGGCATAATAACGTTTCAGATCCTAGACTGAAATCTCCTCATGGTAGGGTTTTGGAGTTATTGTCTTGCATAGTGACAAGACTGACAAATAATAACAATAATCATTTGAATCTCATAGCAAAATATATATTTTGAAAGGTGATCAGTGCATGTCTATTGCAAGAAGTTCTGAAACCAGTGTTTTAGCTTTAAAGTTGTGTATATCTATCCAGCTCCAGTATCTTAACGTGCCAATACTTTGTTTAAAATTAATCACATGCCTGCTTTTGAACTTAATGGTAAGGTAGCTTCTTTATAAAACCTCTGAAATGAAAACAGGCACTTAAAACTCTCCGTCTACAGTCTGCAGTAAATCAAATGTCTCACTTGTTTAAATGTTACTGAACATATCCTCATCAAAGAAAAAAAATAAATTCATTGTTCTCAGTTTTTGGAAAGTAATATCCAGTTTAAAATTTATTATTTTTTAGAAAAACAGCCATTTAATAGAAGCTGATATTTATCATTTCAGCACAGTTTAAATTAATATTAAAGTGGATTTATGCTTATTATATTGATAGTATAAAATTTATGATGTCCTTAACAGTTCACCTCCTTGCCTTTTAATAAATCAGGATGAGTAAATGACTTGTTAGAAAAATACATTGTTTTAATTTAACTACTTTAAATGCTTTCAGAAAAAAGTGTGTGTGTGTGGGGAGTTTGGATTGTATTACCATCTTGGTAAAGGCTTTTAGAGTAACGGGGTCCAATTCTGCAATCCTAAATCACATGAGTAACCCTGTTAAAGTCAATGGGACTGCTTGTATGAGTATAAAGATTACAGTTTTGGGCCCATAATTTTAATGGCTTAAATAAGTCTGGGTCAGATTCTCTGGTCTGCTTAGCTCAGCTTGCACTGAATGGTCATCTGGTGGTGACTGAAGAACTGCCCTTTTGCAGTGGAATTCTCCATTAGCAGAGGCAGTAACTCTTCCTGCTTCCACCCCACCATTGGTAAAAGGGGATGGAGGGAGATGTGTCTAGAGAATGCTGAGGATGTACCATTTCCTGTTTATCAGTGACCTCACATTAGAAGAGAGTTGAGCTTACTAGAATTCTGCTCTTCCACACCCCATTCTCCTCCCTGCTGGGCTCAATTCCCTGTCCCAGAATGCCCATCATGGACTTCCATCTTCCCCTTGTGGACATTAGTACATCAGAGCTGCTCATGTGCATCTCTAACTTGCATTGTGGCCAGTTGACTGAAGATCAAGGAGCCACAATAAGCTCCCATCAGTGTTCCCTCTTCACTGTGGGGCGGACAATCTGCCTCATCTGTTTCCAGCAGCTGTATCCATCCTTGAATGTCCCATCTGATCAAAATTGTGTCTCACCTACTTTTCATGTCTTTTTCTGCAAGTGGAACAATATCTTTCCCAGACTCTACAACAGCAGCAGCATAGCCAGCAGGGGCGGCTCTAGACATTTTGCCGCCCCAAGCACGGAGGTGCCGCTGGTCCCGCGGCTTCGGCGGACTTCGGGAGGTCTGCTGAAGCCTCAGGACCAGCGGACCCTCTGCAGGCATGCCACCGAAGGCACCCTGCCTGCCACCCCAGGCACGCGCTTGGAGTGCTGGTGCCTGGAGCCGTCCCTCATAGCCAGGGCAATATTTTATAACCAATAATTCATTCTATAACATTATACAAGACAAATCCTAGGATTCCTTTCCCAGTGTTTGATTTGCATATTAATTGATGACAGATTCAGGCTCACGAGTACCACCTATTGATGAATACACAAGGAATCAGTCCCAGAGCACCCGTTATTAGTGTTAATGTAATTGATATCAACACTTCCCTCTGAAATCCATAACCTCTAGGACCAAGCAATCAAGGAAACTTTTGGAAACAACTGACATGGGCCTATTTTTATTGTTATTGTATCTGGGATTAACATGGAGACATTTGTTTTATTGCAGACATTAGTCTGAGTGTTCAGAGATTAACTTCTGAGTCCAAAACTTCTTATGAAGAAACTAATATCACATGATTACAACTTAAAATGGAGACTATTTATGGCAATACAACCTTTTTCTGGGATCTCCTCAGATTTCACAGGCTAAATAGGGCCTGGCTTGGATGGGAGTGGGTGTGGGAGTCATTAGGTGGCATACTGCCTTTTGAGTCAATATTGAACCAGTGCCACATATTAGGGTTAGTATAGTTTACATTAGGGGGCGGCAACCTTTCAGAAGTGGTGTGCCGAGTCTTCATTTATTCACTCTAATTTAAGGTTTCACATGCCGGTAATACATTTTAACGTTTTTAGAAGGTCTCTTTCTATAAGTCTATAATATAGAACTAAACTATTGTTGTATGTAAAGTAAATAAGGTTTTTAAATTGTTTAAGAAGCTTCATTTAAAATTAAATTAAAATGCAGAGTCCCCCGGACCTGTGGCCAGGACCCAGGCGGTATGAGTGCCACTGAAAATCAGCACGCGTGCCACCTTCGGCAGGCATGCCATTGGTTGCCTACCCTTGGTTTACATCTTTCCTGGCCTCGTTCTTCAAGGTGACCTGTCATGTCCCAGTGTGAAAGATGGAATGGGATTCAGATTATGTGGGGAACACAGGCCAAGTTAAGGAGAGAGGTTCTGGCTGAGGAGGATGATCCTATCATGCCCTCCCGTGGTAGAACCTGCAGAAACTGTAGCACAGCCAGAACTCTGTGCAAGACAGAAAGGATGGTCCTATGGCTGTAATGCTATGCTAGAACTTAAAAGACCTTGGTTCAATTCTCTGGTCTACTACAGACTTCCCATGTGATCTTGTGTAGGACAATTAGGCTCTCTGTGTCTCAGATGATCCGCATCAGTAAAGTGGGGATAATAGTGCTGTTCTACCTCACAGGGGTACTAGATATGGGCAGGAATTTCTGTTAGGAATGATTCTCTTTTCCTCCCAAACCCCCCCCCCCTTATTCCAGGCAGGCAGCTGAAACATTCTGTTTTGGCTCACCCAAAAAGCAGTTTTTCTTGAAATCCCTTTCTGTGAAAAACTTCATATTTTTGACATTTTCTCCTGCCTTGGGAGGTGGGGGAGGGGAGGGGAGAGAATTTGTGTAAAAAAGAAATTTTTGAGGGGATTTTGATTCTCTGGCCATTAAAGATTGTAAAGCTCTCAGATACTATGGTAACAGGTTATATAAGTACAATAGCTAGTGTATTTCTCTTTACGATGTGGTCTGTGTAATATTTAAGATGTCCTTAAATATTCATTACCTAGCTTTTACATATTTAGGTTTTCTAAATACATTGTTGTCATTTAGCCAGCTTCACTGGTTTTTCATATAGCTCTCACTGGGTGTTCATGTCAACACAGATAACAACTGGAACTCTCAATACAACAAGAGGGCACTACTAATCACTATATGCTTGTTATCCATTAGCAAACAAACAAAAAATAACTGGGAGGGCTTGACTGCAGGACAGTTATTTTCTCTCTTAAATTAAAGAAAAAGCAAATAAATTGCAAAGTACTTTTCCAATTTTTTAATTATTGCATTTTTCATCATCCGTATTTCCCAACTTTTGTTCAATCAAATGCACTCTTTGTATCTGTATAATTGTGTTTGTATTTACTTTTTCCCATGCTCTTGTAGCGCCTCAAGGAGTAATTTATGGGGCTGTAATAATGTCTTATATTATCATGGCCCCGTAAATGACTCCCCGAGGCACTAAAAGAGCCTGGGAAAATGTAAACACAAATACAAACAAGAAACAAATACCTGCGAAACAAAGAAAGCACAAAGAAGGGTAATATATGACCCTATGCTCACCTCTGTTTAAAGCCTCAACCCAGCTCCCTTGAGGTCAGTAGGAGTTTTACTTTTGACTTCAGCGGAAGCAAAACTGTCTTAAAACCTCAACTGTAATATTGTAGTTGCTTAGCTTTTATATTTAAAGACACTGGTTGTATCTATTTAGTGATATAAGGCTATAATTAGTCACTACTAAATATAAAAAATGTAATTTAGTACTGAATATTTGGAAATACTCCCTTTTTTATTTTTGATTCATTAGTAAGTTATCTAGGGATTTTTATTCTTTCAGGAAGCAATAGAGTCCAGTGGACTGGAAATCAGGGGATCTGGATTCTATCCTCAGCATTACAAATTGCTATGTGACCTTACGGAAGTCATTTAGGGCCAGACCTCTAATTCCAGGTATCCAACTTTAGCCACGTTGCACTGACTAACTCTTGCTCTGGGGCCACAAAGCAGCAGAAAGCTGGCTAACTGGGGGCCTGAGGATACCCCAGTGAAAGGGCAATTCTTGGGTGGCAAATAGTTGCCAAAGCACTATTTTGCCAGCCCTCCTTCCTAGGTTCTTGTTTCATGGGATAGACTCATAGACTCATAGACTCTAGGACTGGAAGGGACCTCAAGAGGTCATCGAGTCCAGTCCCCTGCCCTCATGGCAGGACCAAATACTGTTTCCAGGAGGCAAGGAGCAATGCATGGATAAGTTGCTTTGCTATCCCCAGCTGCTGGAACAACTTCTTGATTCTGTGGGCAGCTGGATGTAAGTCAGAGCAGAGACCAGGGTACTCTAACATATCGCAGCGTCCAAACTGGCACATGGAAACCCCAGGATCCAGAGATGTAAAGCCACTTTGGCCCTAGGCTTAGGGGGGATTTGTGATGTCCTCATCAGATAGGCAGTACAGAAATTAAGGCAGGTGAGAACCCTCTTTACTTGTCAGGAATTGAAATATGATGAAAAAAAAACCAATTTATCTGATAGACACTTCCTCCAGACCGAGGCATGTGCATATGGTACTGAGTTGCCATTCTCTTGTGTCTGAGGTGCATTTAGATAATTACCTCTTTCTTTAGATTGAGAACACTTTTTCATACATGTAATGAATGTCTACTTAAATGCTCACTAAGGGTCTAAGTTCACGGAAGCAAAAAGTCATGGGAGTTGGAGAACAATGAAGAGTTGATTAAAATACTCAGACCTGAAGAACAAAATCAAATTGTTATTTTCCAAATGATAAGCAGCAGACATATGAAAAGATGTTGGGGATGATGCACAACTTAAAGTCTACTTTGCTTCACTGTGTATAGGGATATCTGTAATGATTGTGAAGGACTAAGTTAAGGAGATGAATATATTTCAGCCACGCAGAACAGAGGAGAAGAAGACTCTTTTCAGCCAATGTAATCAGAGGCCAGGTTGGAGATCCCTTACTCACTCTGGTGAGCATTTACTCACTAGCTTCAATGGATCTGCCTGTGGGAGTAAATGCTCCACCACATGAGTAAGGGGTGCACAAGCTAGCCCTATATGGTTTCATGATTTAGGCCCAATCTTGTTGCTCTTAGATTCAATAGGAATTTTGCCAATAACTTCCATGGGAACAGGATCAGGTCCTGTGTGAGAATATTTAATGAAGTTGAGGCAACCTCCATTTACCTTTTGTCATCATGAGGAAGCATATACCAAATGAAAAAGAAATGAAGTAGGGTGAGGTAATGAGGTGGGCTTTGTCTACAATACCAATGGCTTGTAGAAGTGGGGGTTTTATCCAATGAATCTCCAGTCAATATTGTATGAGCCTCTAACCCCCACATCCCGGCAGAGAAGTCAGTTCTGAATGACAGTTCTTGGCCAAAAGCACCCTATGATGTTTTCTATCAGTAGATCTGGATATCTGTGTATAATTCCTGTGGGATTCGAGGATGGTAATGTATACACATAGAAAAAGTTCAATTTCAAGTAGCTGCTAACATCCAGTAAACATTGTGTTCCAAAATTCCTTTCAAGGCTCATAACACACAAAGAGTTTTGTTCTAAACACTGCAGTTCTTTGCAATGTCCAAGACTTCTGGTGGGAAGACTTCATACTCTGAAAAGAAAAGAATGAGAGAATATTTCACACTGAAACTACTATAGGCAGAAAGCCCTTTTCCTAGCCATAATCCAGGTATTCCTAGTGTGCCCATCACTGAGGCATTTAAGCAAAAAGCAGTTCAGTTCAGCATGTGGAGTCATTTTAAAAACTGTCTCTGTGTGTGTAGATTATTAAAGGCAATATAAGTTAGGCATGTTTTGTGTAAAAAGGACACTTGAATAACTTTAACAAGAAAATTGGAAGGCAGAAGTGGACACTCACACAGACCCACATAGTACCATGAACACCCCCAGGGTCCTTCCCCAGCAGTATGTTTCCTTCTTCCCTCCTACCTCCCACCTCAGTGAGGTCACAAACTCCTCCTTCTCCCACCCACCCTTCTCTCACTCCTCCTCCTTTATATCAGTTTCTCCTCATCACCCAAAAAGCATTGCCTCTCCCACCCCTCGGTTTCCTCTTCTTCCCACAGACCCCTTCTCCCACAAATAGACTTTCCCTCTTCCAATCACACCTCATCCTTTTCTCCCCAAGATTCCTCCTCTGCCTGTGTACCCAAGTCCAATTTCTGCACAAGGCTCTGCCTTAATCCTCTGTTGCCTCCCCTAAATATCTCCCCCAAGAGTCTGTCCCATCCAGATCCCCTCCCTTGGTCCCCTCTGAGCCTGTATCCTCTCCCACCAAGATCCACCAGCTCACGGGTTCTCTCCATGAAGTTATGTGCCCCCAGCTACTGTGTGTTGTGACCTTTGTAACTGGACAGGTAGTGTGCACTTCAAAACTGTCGTATTTACAATTTAGTTTTTAAGTTACTATAAATTCAAATCAATTGAGAAGAATGTCTGAGCATATTCTGTGCTGCCCCTGTGAGCTCAATGGTCGCTGAAATTCTACAGAGAAAGAAAATGTCTTTTCGATATATTTTCCAAAAAAGCGCATGTATGTGTACACACCCACACCCACTCATAAGAAACAGAATAGAACCTTTGCTCAGCCACATGGCAGCCTTACAACAGTCTATATAATCAACATCGATGTTACAGCAGAAAATGCCTTCACGTTTAACCCACAGTTTGCTTCTTCACACAGCACAAACCTCAGATGTCAACCACTGCAATTTATCCAAACACCACTGAGTTCCACCCTAACTTCTAAGCCAGAAGTGCACGGCCACAGGGACAGAACTGCATACATGTACACACAAACACCTCCCTGTTCCCCCAAATCCTCTCAAGTAGCTTGACTTTCATACTCACACCTTCTGTGGTGAGGAGAAGTCAGCTCCCTAAGCTTCCCTGAAAGCTACAGGGTCTGTTTTACTTCGAGGACATGGCATCGCATGATTTCAAGAACTGAGTAAGCCCTAAAAAAATCTGTGAGATTGGCTTTGAAATCCTGAAGTTAAAAAAAAAAAATTGGGTTTTTGAACTCCTGGATTTGGGCCTTCACAGTTCACTGAGGTCACATTTTCTTTGCTAGAATCTTACATTAAAAAAAAAAAAAAGAAAGCTGAGATTCTCATTTAATCACTTTACTCCAAAAGCTTGGGCTTTCTGAAACTTGCCAAATATTGCTAGCCTCATGATAAAATCTCAAGAGCTGACAACGCTACTTATGAACACATAACTTTAACACAGTGTGATGGGGCGTCTGCCCCACACTGGCAGAAAAGGGGTTAAAAGCAGCCCATAGAAGGGCAGAGCAGTGCTGCAGGCAGAGACCCAAGGAGCTAAAGGCAGCTCCTGGCAGGATGCAGGGATCTGCAAACTGAGACCCTGACACAAGGGGCAGGAGGGTGCTGGAGCCACTGAAGGAAGGAGCTAGATTGTGGACTGCAGTTTGCCACTGAAGGAAGTGGCTGGACAGTAGACCGCAGGTCCCCCTGGAGGGGGGCGGAACATAAAGTTTGGCACAGCTGGAGGGCAGTGTCACTGAAGAGGACGCTGTGGTCCTCAGAGTGACGTGGGTCCAGGAACAGAGGTGACAGAGGGCAAGACACCACCAGAAGAGGTTGCATCACTAATTCCCTGGATACCCAGCAGGAGGCACTGCAGTGGTGAGGCATGCCCCATCACACACTAACAAAATGGTTTTGGTTAGGGTCACATTAAGGCCATGAATTCTACACAACTGCAGTTCTAAGGCAGATGTATTTTTATACCACCTAGATTCTGCCTGAACTGAGTGGGGGTCACTGTGGCACGGACGCACATTGTAGCCCCAGGGGCTGGTCTAATTTATGGCAGCATTACTGTGACTGCCGATGGGCTACTTTAAAGCACAGAATTGCTTGTAATGCAGATCACTGTATACATGTCCCCTCCTAAAACGAAGGCACATCTTATACTTGGAGCTGGAAAGGAGGCAATGTCAGGCTACTCATATCAATCCTACATTGTCCTGCACCAGAGGAATTATCCCCAGGCTGGTAGTATCTCCTTTACACCACTGGAACAGCGTGTAGGAGCCTGAGTGGAGGTCATATTAGTCCTCTTAATTTTTTTTATTGGATTGGAAACTACTAGTTTTATGAACTGTTATCTGGTAATGTAATTGTGTAATTCATGTATTACTTCCACAAGGAAATTTCTGTGGAAAATCAACACATTGGAAAAAAATCAAAAGTTTCACAAAATCCATCTTAGCATTCTTGCAAATTTGATTGGTTAGACATGAAGTTGTAATTTCTGTATTGTGATGTTGGCTGAAAAGGCTGATGATTTTGTTGTACAGGAGCCAACGGTGTTCTGAGTTCCCATTTTATTTGCAAAATATGTGTGCTTTTGTGACATGGAAACAGCTGGATTATAAATCCCCAGATCAACCAAGATTTCCAAATGCTTCACAAAAGTGTGACTCTCCCCCAGAGATATTTGTATGGGCACAGGCCCATCTACGTGCAATTAGCCCATCACACCTTTACAGATAAACTGTGACAAGTTCTACATCAGTAACTCTGTTCTTATCAGTCCGTGCTTTGAGATCTTATTAGCGACTGGGATTATAAACACAGCAGAATGTTGGGTGCGGTATGTCTTCAGTTGTTCCTTTCTCACTGAAATGTCTCTATGACTGCACAAAGTCAAACTGAGATGCCTTTAGTTGGAGGCAAACTCCATATAGTTTCATCATTGCTAAACCCTTTCCTACCTCTTTCTGTCTCTTGAATGTAACGCTAGGGAAAGATCATAAAAGTGACAGCACCATCTAGCTGTAGAACACTTATGGCACAGATAGTAGTGGAAGTTTCCCCACATTGCCATATCAATATCTGAATCGTAATTAGAGGTTGGAGCATAGATCATTCTCCATACCCATTAATTCTTTTGCAAGCTCCTAGCAAAGAAGCAAATCAGTCATTTCCCCTGTGATGTGGACATCTGAGACTACTACCAAACAGCCATCAGACAGTAGCAGCTTTCAGTCACCAGCTACCTGGGTCACACTTAAGCCAAGGGCCTAGGTTCTATTAAATAGTAGTTCTCGACCTTTAGAATAAGAAATGATACTACAACACAGCTTCTGAGATAGTGGAAACTGCTGGAAAGTGGTAAAAGTTGCTTTTAAAATGGCAACCACTGAATCATTACCAACTTCCTGAACCATCCAGTCCTCTATTTTGCCCTCTTCTGATGAACACAAAATTCATAATTCTGTCTAGCTGGGAGTGTTGGGTGAGTTACCTTACTCAAGAGAGAGCCAGCTTAAGCTGATCAATAGCTGATATCTGAATATCAAGCAGCCAAAAGATGCATCTCTGGAACTTTCCTGGGACTTCAATATAGTAGCACATAGTGGTTCCCTCAGGCAGCCAGACAAGTTCCTATACCCTTATTTCCAAAAAAAGTATATGTTGGTCCACTTTACAATTTTAGGCTGAATTTTTAGAAGACACTCCGAATGTTAAAGGAAATTTCCATGCCACTTGCTTAGCCATGAACTGGAAGACAAATAAAGGAGACAAGTTTTCACCCCTTCAAAAACTGCAGATACAACCATTCTGATCGTTGAGCCTAAGCCTCTCCACACTGACATGGTTTTATTTGATGTACTTTATGTTAGCCTTATTGGCAAGTTAAAAAAATGTGCCTACAAAGTGTTCTCTGCTCAGCTACTGTCATTTGGAATTTTCTTTAAATGATGACTTTGAAGAGAAGCTCAGAAAACACTGCATAAGACAGATGGAAGCAACATTAACACATCTGATAACACTTTGCACTTCAACAGAGCCTGTCATCTGAACATCCCGAAACACTTTACCAACAATAATTAAGCCTGCCCAAATCCCTGTGAGGTAGGTATATCAAATACAAATATACCAATGTTAAAAGAGAGATCACTGAACTACTAAGTGACTTGTCAAAAGTCATATAGTAAGTCATTGCCTGAGCTGAGAATAAAACCTAGTAGGCCCATCTGTCAGGCCATTGCTTTAAATCATTATACTGCCCATCACTAGAATTGAAAATAAACTCTCAGCAGTCCTAATACAAATGTCAATGGTGCCTTACTATCTTTGTCAGTGTGTTAAGAGCAGGCAATGTTAACCGTGTTGAAATTTACTCGAGAATCTGATGTTGGAGCAGTTAGAGTTACTACTAAGACAACTAATTATACTTGATGAGGCTTTGTAGAAGAGGGCTCTCCAGTTGGTTGATTCCCACAGAGACATTAATGAAACAAATGTTTTGAGAGTGGGTAAATCCCTTTTTGGGACAGTCAGGTGAGTATTCAGGCTTTATTTACTTATTATTTATATTCATACTTGACTTTGATGCCTCTGATGAAAGCAGCATGTCTGGTTTAATCTCAGTGTGGCAGGTTCATAAATGCACGCACTACAGTTGATACATTAATGGCCATAATTATGCTCTGTTGTTTGACTTGTTTTAATTTCTTCAGACACCCAGAGATGAGAGAGAAACGTGCACACTGTACATTGCAAATACCAAAAATGTTTCCATTTTCAGACCACTGAATCATAGTTACTGGAGATGCACAGAGGCATATGCAACATAAAGAGGTCAGGAAACATGAAAGAAGACCAGCCATTTAGATGAAAATCAGCAAGCTTCTGGGAGAAGTAAATGCAGAACAGCAAAAATACCCTACACTGTCCTCACTCACACTATTGACACTTTCCATTGAAATCAATGGACCCAGTTCTGGACTCCATTTCTGTCTGATGCCATTAACATATGGTGCAAACAGGAGAAAAGCTGGCAAAACTGCCTCATTGGGAATTTCTTTAGAGCTGGAGGAATCCCTGGGTAGCATAGAGGCAGCACATCAGCATAGTGGGGTGGTTGCCAATATGTCTAGATTCTGGCTGAAGTGCCACCAAGCTTTCATTGTTCTTGCCTGCCACATCAGGACTCTGGGTCCATAGGCAGCTGGGACAAAGTCAGAGTAGTTCATGGGCTGCTCAAGTTTACACAAGGGAGTGCATTTTGTCCTGTTGGCTTCATTTAATGCAGTTGTATTATCTATCTATCTATCTATCTATCACCAAGAGTATGGAAACGCTTTACAGACATATCCTCTAGCAAAATTGTGTATAGAACTCTAAAACATTCAGAATTTTAATGGGTGTAATTTGTTTATTGCACCTTAAGCTGAGAATTTCCTATGGAAGGTTCTGCATTAACACTTGGTATCTGTGAAATTTATCTCTCTTATCTTCAGAGTAAAAAAGTTTAATTCCTATTTCATTATTCTTTCTTATTATTTAAAAAATTAATAAAACATTGTTAAAGATTTTAATCTCTACATTTGTAGACAAAATGGTCATATCAATACTAAAATATATGGCATTCCATTCACCTTTATAATTGACCTGCCTCAACCATACCATAGTATAGGAAAATTATGCAGTCTTTTTAGGTTTAATGAGCTCTCTTATGTGAAAGGTTTTAGCACCATGAGTCTTAAAAGGCACAGTGTGCTCTGGAACTCAGAAGAGCTGGGTTTCATTCTTGACTGTGCTGCTGGCCTGCTCTGTGACTTTCCCATTTTGTGCCTCTTATTTCCCTGGGCCAGAGATTGTCCATTCCTATATGTACGTATAGTGATCAGTACAATGGAGCTCCGATCTTGACCGGCCTCTATGGACTACTGTAATACAAATAATGATTAGTGATTACGATGGCTTGATAAATTAAATAGAAATCAATGGGCTGGGTTCTGCTGCACACTGCAGCTTGCTTACACTGTTCTCATTGTATAAAGGTTGAGGAGGGGGTGTAAAATGGCTCTCCATAAAATTCCGCTCTCTCCATTGTCCTCAACATGCATAGCTGGGCCTCAGAATGGTTGAAAACCAGGCAGTCACAATAGATTTGTGAACCTATCTTTGGACTCCTATTATTAAAAATATTGGGTTTATTTCCTAGCTTTGACTTACCAAAGGAGCCAATTTCTCTTTGATTTAAATGTATGGCAAGTCTTCACCTTTCTTATGTTGCTGTTAGATGCCAATATTTGTAGCCTGTTTTTTTTATATGTTGCGATGTACATAATTGCTCATACAATATTTGTATGTTATTGTCCCTTGTGGCAGTCCCGCAATAGTTCAAACTGGTACAATAGCCTGGGTTATGAATTTAAACAAAGCTCACCTACATTTAATAGTGAAAGGATTACAATGGCACCATAAGATTACCTTCAGCTGAATAGGATACAGCAGTAGATAAGTCATGATGATCTTTACATACACTTCCTATTGGACAAAAATACTCTTTGCATTCTTATAGCATGCAACAGAGTCCAGGCACAGCTGGAAAAAATGCTGTCTTCATATGGATTAGTTAATATTCCTGTGATCCCTTTGTGTTGTTTCATCCACCTATTTAGGTGCTTACATGCATGGTCTGGTCCTAATGATGTGTAAACTACTGCATTCTTTGATACAGACTGTCCTCATATGCACTTTATACATCTGAATGTTCTGTCTCGAGATCTATCATATTAGAAAGGTATTTGTGCCGCTTCCTCATGTTTTTAGGAAGTCGGCTGGAAAAAAACAGCTTGCAGCACTTGTTACCATTGCTCATGCTTCTACTCCACTGGTGACCCTGAGGCCTTAGTCAGGAGTAAGATGTTTAGCTTTTCTCTTCTAGTTTATAGTCAAACATGTAATTATGGAGACAGCTCAGCACCCCAGGGATAATGTTATTTGTCACATGGCACAGTGAAGTTTACTTCTTGTGCTTAGTCTCTCATTGCTCCCTAGGGCAGCATTAGTTGGGAATGTTGTGAAAGCATCACAGTTAGCTTGTAGTGGAATAGGGTGTGAGGGAACATAACCCCTTCCCCCCGTCTCGTTGGATAGAGCTTTGCAACTGTTTATATGGGATCTTGTCTTGCCACCAAAGCCTTTTGGAGGTTGCTGTCACGGGTTGGATACTGTACCAGGGCCATGACTGAAATAGTAATCTATCTGTCCCTGCTGCAGGGCCCTGCCATTGATATAAGCATCTGTAATTTTAACATATAATATTGTAACAATTATATGCTTTTAGCTTTATTAGTTTACAGGCCATGCAAGCTAAATAAATGCAAAATAAAGGCCATGGTTTTAGTTCTCAAAGAAACTTGTATTACTGTGGCACTGGGTGTGCACTGGATGTGGAGAAACTAGATATGAGGAAAGCAGGGTATGGAACACTGACAAAAGAGGAACTGGGAGGAGGACAAGGGGTCACTCAAGTGTCAGCTTAGTTTTAAGTAAAATATAGCATGATAATTGTTGCTTGCTTACGGTAACTGCAAGGTGGAGTTACAGAATGACCAGCTCACCCACTGCCAACACGCATGATAAGTGTGGAAATGGCTTGCTCAATTGTAAAATGACCAGCTCAATCACTGCCAAAATGCATGATATATGTTAAAATAGCTTGCTGATTTGCAATATTAATTTACCAGAAAAGGACAAATAACTTGTGTAATCAATATGATATTTTGCAGTTTTAACCTTTATAAGCTTGGTGAAAACTGTAAAGGGCAGAGCAGGCTACCTCTTGCATGAGGTTACGCTGTCTCTCCCTGTATGCATACTTGTAATCTTGTAGTCTTGTTTTATCAATAAAGGTGCCTCCGGCTGTCTGATCCAAAATCAACTGGGTGGTGGTCTTTTCCGCAACAAGGGTGTCTCATAGCCATTCCCAGCCACGTAAGTAGTGAATGTTACCAGTAGGCTTTGAAGAGCTATCTAGTCATTCTTGGTATGAATGTGATGCACCATCTTGCGGATGGAATGGGAGAAAACTAAGGAGAATCCTCAGATCTTGGTAGCCTGTGAAATTTTTCTTCAAGCTTTTATCAATGATAATATGGAGCACTTTGGCCACAGCTTATTATAATTTGCATTTGATACTGCCTTGCATGACCTTCTCATAAACAAACTAGTGAAATGCAACCTAGATGGAGCTATTATAAGGTGGGTGCACAGCCACATTGAAAAACCATTCCCAGAGAGAAGTTATCAGTGGTTCACAGTCAAAATGGAAAAGCATGAGTGGGATCCTTCTGGGATCAGTTCTGGGTCTGTTTCTCATCAATATCTTCAGAAATGATTTAGATAACGGCACACAGTACACTTTTAAAGTTTGCAGATGATAACCAAGAGGGGTTGCAAGTGCTTTGGATGATAGGATTAAAATTAAAAAGTTCTGGACTAACTGGAGAAATTCTCTAAAGTAAATAGGATGAAAGTCAATAAAGACAAGTGCAAAGTTCTCCACTTAGGAGGAACATCAGTTGCACACACACAAAATGGGAAATGACTGCCTAGGAATGAGTACTGTGAAAAGGGATCTGGGAGTCATAGTGGATCACAAGCTAAATAGGAGTGAACAGTGTAACGCTGTTGCAAAAAAAATCAAATATATTTTATATATTACCAGCAGTGTCATAAGCAAGACATGAGAAGTAATTCTTCTACTCTGCTCCATACTGATTAGGTTTCAATTGGAGTATTGTGACCAGTTCTGGGTGCCACATTTCGGGAAACATGTGGACAAGCTAGAGAAAATCCAGATAAGAGCAACAAAATTATTAAAGGTCTAGAAAACGTGACCTATAAAAGAAGATTGAAAAAATTGGGTTTGTTTAGTCTGGAGAAGAGAAGACAGAGGGGACATGATACCACTTTTCAAGTATAAAAGTTTGTTAGAGGGAAGATGGAGAAAAATTATTTTCCTTAACCTCTGAGGATAGGACAAGAAACAATGGGCTTATATTGCAGCAAGTTTGGTTTAGGTTGGGCATTAGGAAAAATTTCCTTACTGTCAGGGTATTTAAGCACTGGAATAAATTGCCTAGGGAGGTTGTTGAATCTCCGTCATTGGAGATTTTTAAGAGCAGGTTAGACAAACACCTGTCAGACATCTGAAGAAGGGTTTTTTTACACACCAAAGCTTATGCCCAAATAAATCTGTTTGTCTTTAAGGTGTCACCGGATTCCTTGTTTTTACCTGTCAGGGATGGTCTAGGTAATACTTAGTCCTGCCATGAGTGCAGGGAACTGGACTAGATGACTTCTCGAGGTCCCTTCCAGTTCTATGATTCTATAATATCCATAAACTGTACTTACAAAACAGAATAAGACACCTTCCTCCCTCAAAGGGGTTATATTACATAACAACATAACATAAGAATGGCCATATTGGATCAGACCAAATGTCCATCTACCCCAGTACCTTGTCTTCCGACATTGGCCAATGCCAGCTGCATTAGAGGGCATGAACAGAACAGGTAATTATCAAGTGACCCACTCCCTGTCACCCATTCCCAGCTTCTGGAAAAACCAAGGCTAAGGACACTCATTGGACACTGCGGAAGAATACACTACAGATGTCCACTTTATCTAGTCTGCATATTAAATAAAGAGGAATTTATTGCTCCAAATATAATTTTACCAGCACAAACTTTCACCCACACAACCCATCTGCTCCACTCTCTGCAACCCCCAAAAAGGGAGCTCACAAAAATCATAGCTTGCAAGTGTATTTGCAAGTTGTTTTGTGTTAGTCAGCTATGAACCTCTTCCCGAGGACACTGGCTCTTTCTGAGAAACTGGAACGCTGATAAGTGCTCCTGTTCTTCAGAACTTTACCTATCGCACCTGGATTGTGCATTGCAGTTCTTCCCCATTTTATCTCTTGCTTCCCACTGTGAGGAGATAAAGTTGCAGAATGGAGATACTAATTCTGAGGCTGACATGAAATCAGTTTGGTTGTTTCAATCCAGATGTGTTCTCCCCACATAAACCACTGCTACCAGGTTTGGCTTTGGTTTGGACCGTGCTGGCAGACTGAGGAAAGAGGATTAACTGGGCCTGGAGACTGAACTATCCTCTTACCTTCCCTTGGATTTGGTCTCTACTTAGCAGATAGAGGACTTTATCTAAGGCTATCAGTCTCTCACCATTTACAAGCAGCAGATTAACTACATTTAAAAAAAATCAATTAAAATATTCTCTCAATTTTCTCATAAAAACCTCACTACAATATTTTACTGCTTGGTCCCAAATGCTACATTTTGCAATAGTGTTTTGGACCAATGATATAATTTTTTTCCTAGGGGTCACTTCCTAAGATCTCTTTACAGGTAATAATTCATGTTTCTATTTATTATCTGTTCTAGTTCCTGATGTTAATCCTGCTAAATTAAAACACAGTTACCAAACTGTCACTGTCTGAGATAAATGAAGAGTGTGATCCAAAGTCATTGTTGACCAAAGTCCATATGAAATGAA
Organism: Gopherus flavomarginatus; assembly: GCF_025201925.1. Classification (NCBI taxonomy): domain Eukaryota; kingdom Metazoa; phylum Chordata; order Testudines; family Testudinidae; genus Gopherus; species Gopherus flavomarginatus. The sequence goes on from NC_066619.1 coordinate 31,303,048, forward strand.
GGAAGTCTGATATGTGAACATGTGACTTTGCATGAAAAATGCTGGATTTATTGTGAAAGTTTACATGTGGGCTATTTTATGCTTTACTGATATCGTTTTATAAAGAAACTCTGGAAAGAAGCTTGAGACTCTGATTACATCCCATTAAAAAAAAATAATTTTTTTTTTGCCAGATTTAGTTATCAGAATTTTGGTGAGTGGCGCCTGCTGGAATGAATGTAGGAATTATTTGAATGTTACATTGTTTCAACACTCAAAAAGCACTGTTGTTTCATATGGAGTTGATGAATATGCCCCAGTATTCTGTCATGCCTGGTAGAAAACTTAGTTACTGCGTTTTGGGGAAGTTTCCATATTTTGCAAACAATTGAGTTTTTTCCTGTTTCCATACATGCTGCTGAGTTTAATTTTTACAGCATGTCCCATCATGAAATATTTTAGATCAAAATGTCTGGTGAATGGGGGAGACGTGTGTATGGGTGGGGTGAGGGGGAGAGCATATTTTGGAAAACAGCATATATTGTAAATTCTTTTTCAGTTATTTCATGTACCTATTAAAATGATTGTCTCGTTCATGACTAGCCCCTGGACTTGTTAATTTTCTATGATGAAAGCTAAAATGGATAACTTTTTAATAGCAGCAGTTTAAAAACAAAGATGATCACATTACACACATCAGAATTATCTGAAAACTCAGCTTTCTACACTACCCATTCTGTCTATTATTATTTGGAGAATAACCACCCTGTCATATTAAAAATTACTTTAAATACTTTGGGTGTTTTTTTACAGGAAATACTCTGTCCTGATTTATATCTCCTGCAACCCTTGACTTATGTGGAGTGTAAGACAGTGTCAAACTTGTATCATGGTATACGATGGTGTGGGTAATACTTAGTCCTATCATGAGTGCAGGGGAATGGATTAGATGACCTCTTGAAGTCCCTTCCAGTCCTATGATTCTATGATATGCAAACGGAAACTTTCAGCCAAGACAGGCCTAGCATACCCCTTTACTGGATTTGTTAAGGTGAATGTTCCTACGGTAGCTCTGTTGCCTATAGCAGCACTGGGGCCCTGTTGAGCTATCTGTAGTAGCATAAACTCTGCTAGTTCACTTATTGGCTAGACGACTCCACTAAGTACCTGAAGAGATGTTTCTAAAGATCTAATCAAAAGCCCATAAACGCTGACAAACAGAGTTGTCTCTCTGTTGGAGCGTGGCAGTGATGTGAACGTGATTGATCCAGGTTTATATTTTACTAGTCTACTGAGTACTACCTAACCCCAGGAGTAATCTAATTTAAATTAATGGAAATACTCTGTGAAATAAGGTAGTACTCAGCATGGGTAAAGTGACAAAATCTGGGCTTTAATAATGTTTGCATTATAAAATGAGGAGAGTTGATAAGAAGCTTCAGTGTGTTGGTAGCCAGAGGACAGTTGGCCATAGTGGGCAGCCATAAGAATTACTGCTTTATTGTATTAATGTAATGGATCTAAGCTTTGGGTAGCAGTCTTAACTGGATTATTTGATTAAAAACTGTTTAGACATTCCAGCGCAGTGACCTCCAGTCCCTCTTGTAGGATCCGAGTTTAAACCCAACCCGAGTCCTTTATTTCTCCTAGCCTGACAGGAGGTGGGAGCATTGTATAAAAGACGTCCTTAACATTGTGTACCAGCCCTTGTTAGTTGATATGGGTAGACAGTTATATTCCATAAAGTGAGGTGGCTATGAAGCGAATCCAATTGAGGGACAAAGGAAAGAGGCTGCTTCTCAGGTGTGTGTGTGGGAGTTAGAGTTTGTTTGTAACTGCATCTTGTTAGGAAGAAGTATTCCTGTCAGTCAAAGCACAAAGTTGTAAGGGTTAAAAAGAAGTAGCTCCTCACTGAAAAGAGATATGCTAGAAATTGTCTAAGTGAATCTTTAGAGGAGATTGACAAGCATGGGAGGGAAATAAAAGCTAACAAGCTTCCTTCTCTGAAAAAGAAAAAAAAACCCCACAATTAATAAAGATGAGGCTGTGCATTATCCAATGTTTTCCAGAGACCTCTTGGTGTCAACTGGCAGAGGGCACCAGGACTCATAAGGATTCCAGAAATTCCCTGGGTCTAGAGTGATGGCAGGAGATCCAACATGATCTGGATCAGGTTACTCACAAGGCAGGAGTGTGGGGATGAACGTTACAAGAGAGAGTGACAACTTTTCCAGAATTCACTCCAAATTTGTATGTGATATCAAAGGTACTGTGCTTCTAGTCTCTTAATTTCCTCTTTATATTGCCAGGATTTTTGTCTCTGTTCCAATGCTGTCCACTTGGCTGAGTCTTCTGTTGTTATTTGGGTATGGCATTTCCTTCTGGTTGCTACCACTAGCACTTGCCTGTGCTACTTACTTATGCTTGTTGCAATTTCTAGCGCTGTTGTCCACTAGCTATGGTTCGATTAACTCAGTGGCAAGGGAGTGAGAGAAAAAGAAAATCTCCCATTCAGGAAAGGCATTTGTAGTGGAAACCAGTCAGATCAAATAGACTACTTTGGGGAATCTTTGCCCAATTAAGAGTATGTCTTTGCTATTGCCAACTCTAAAAGATGCTATGCAACATTTTAAAATCAACAAGGTGTCAACTAAAAATATGAAGTGGAAAAAATGGGATTTTGCTGAATTCTTCCATCTTTGGAATCTTTCTAAAAACAAATTGATTCCAAGCCTCACACATTTATTTTATGCCATTTACAAATCCCAACCCTTCTCATCACTGATTTATTTGTTAAGGGAATGAAGCCAGTGAACTTTCTCCTTACTTCTATTCTCTGGCTCTAAACACTCAATAGTTTTCAAGCCAGGGAATGTATTTTCCATTCCACTGTATATTTTTCTCTGTTTTCAGTATCATTTACTCAACACATTACAACATGTTATACATATAGGAACCCTAAACTAGTCCTGATCCAAGTCTTGTGACCCAAGTCCTGTCTCATGCCCTCCCTGGCTTGTGAAGGAGAGTCATGCACAACTGGTGGTACTCCTGACTGAAATAGCCAATGCCTCATTCAGAGAAGGGATCTTCCCTTCCTCTTTCAAACATGCAATAGTCTGAGGAAACCCACCCTAGATATTCATTCCTAGCCAACTCACCTGCTATATCAGATCTGTTATTTCTGAGCAAGCTCACAGAGAAGCTAGCAAAAGGCCAACTAAAAGCTCATCTAATTGTAGCCAGCATTTTAGACCCAGCGCACTCTGGATTCAGGCTCAGGACATGGAACTAAAATTGCTTTAGTGAGACTGATGGATGACCTCCTTCTGTCAATAGGCAGAGGACAAATATTCCGTCTCAAACCATCTGACCTCTCTGTAACTTTCAACACTGTTAACCATGAGAGTCTGCTGTCTCACCTGAGAAAGGTCTCAGGAGTCCAAGGTAAAGCTCTAAAATGGTTTGAGTCCATACTGGAGGGATGCACCCAACAAGCAGTTGGGAAACTACACCTGTACCACTAAACCCTACACTTGTGGGGTTCCAGAAGAATCAATTCTTTCCCCAGTGCTTTTCAACATATACATGCTCCCGTTAGGTGAACTAGTCAGATGAGATGGATTCATGTGCCAGCAATATGTAGATGACACACAGCTCTACCTATCCTTCACCACACACAAGTACACCACTACACCAAGATGGCTTAGATGATATCAGCTCATAGGACTGAGGAACAGCTAGCTAAAGCTGAATTTGAGCAAAACAAAGCTGATGCTGGTGGCAGAGGAAAGTATTTTGAGGAATTTGCAGCCATGGTGCAATCCCTTGTGATTGAAGGCACATACTCACAACTGGTCAGTTCAGAGGCCTCTTGGCTTTTCCACTGATTCTGAGCTCTCACATCAGAATGACCATGAGTAATGCTTTCTGTCATCACTGGCTGGCTAAGAGACTCCATTCCATCCTGGCAGACAAAGACCTGGCCTCAGTTACTCATGTTTTCATCACCTCTGGCTGGATTATAGCAATGTGATATACCTGGGCAGAAACCTTCAGCACTTAGGAAACTCCAAGAAGTACAAAACACTGCAGTTCTTTTTCTTGGCAAAACAGGCTACTGTGAGCACACCACCCCTGTCCTCCATTCTTTACTCTAGTTTCCCACAGAATATCTAATCAAATTTAAGGTCTGAGTCCTTATCTTCCAAGTGCTCTATGGCATGGGCCTAGGACACCTAAAAGCCCTTCTACTGCTCCAGGATGAAGACCATGGTTAACAATTACTCTCCTCTGCCACAATGAAACCCTCAACAATAAGCATAAAGCTCATCTGTGCAGGAGACAGAACTCTCTCTGGGGATGGTCTGAGACTATGTAATGAACTCCCCCAGGAAGTAATGACCATCAAAAACCTTACCACTTTCTGCTCCAAGTGCATGGCATATTTCTTTGAGCTTACCGTCTCTAACATAAGCACATAGCAACTGGTATATTTAACAACAAAACAAAACAGATAGTCTACCAAAACAAGACACTTCTCTGCACGTTTCTCTCTCTGGCAAGAGGAAGAGAGAACAAACAACAGATGACAGATGTATAGTAATGTCATTTAATGCACTGCTGGAAGGCACTCAGACACTTACAGTGATGAGGGCAATAGAGTATAGACTAGAATGCCAGCAACAGAGTTTCTATTGACTTCAGTGGGAGCAGAATTGGACCCTAATAGGGAAAGAAAAATTAATAGCAGTGGGGAAGGGAGACAGACTCATAAAAATGGCCATGTTGGGTCAGACCAATGGTCCATCTAGCCCAGTATCACGGCTTCTGACAGCAGCCAGTGCCAGATGCTTCAGAGGGAACGAATTGCACAGGACAATTATTGAGTGATCCATGCCCTGTCAACCAGTGCCAGCTTCTGGCTCATGTCTTCATAGGTAGTTTCCTATTGTAGCTTGCCTGGTTTTAGGTCCTTGAGAGAGCTGTGTGAATAATGCATATTTTGGTTTGTGGGCAGTTCCACAAAATTTTAAAGAATTGTTTTGGGTCAACCCCAAAATATATCTTTTTTATTGGCAATTTTTGGCTAATTGAAAGAGTTGATTTCTTTTTTACTTTGAGTTGAATAAATTGTTTCTTTCTACCTGATATTTTATTAAAAATGAAATATTTTGTTTGACCTGAAATATTTTAGTTCACTTTCAACCATTTTTAAAGGTTTGATTATTTTTTAAATAAAAAAAGGAAAGATTTAAACAAAATTGTTTCAGACTGAAAAGTTGAAATGTTTCATTTAGAAAATGCTGAAACAAAGCATTTTGACTTTTTCAGAATTTTTATATCTTTTGGAATGGAACCATTTGGAGACATGGATATGAATTCACAAAATGTTTTGGTGTTGCTGAATCTGCTTTTTTTTTCCCTGTAAAAAGGTTTAATCTGAAAAATGTCACCCAGCTCTAGTCTGGTTCCGTGGCAGGCTATTCTCTGGCATTTTTTCAGATATAGAACTTCTGGAACAAACTTTTAGTACATGGATAACAGAGTAATAATTCAGTTTATGCTCATTAGCTTTTCTTAGTGCTTCTCTTAAGAACCTTCTGATCCAATGACCAATGGGAAGCCCCATAAGCCATTTACCTCTAACAGTTTAATGCAATTATATTCTAAGCAATTTAGCAGAAAAAAAAAGACATGGGGTGTTGGTGATTAAACCCTAATCACTGCATGTCAGTCATGCTGGGAACCAGACTGCACATGATCATGCATAACTGAAGGACAAGAAGGAAAGGGAGATTATGATTTTAGGTCCTGATCCTGAGAGATGCTGAACTCCTACAGGTGCCACAGACTTAGTGAAAACTATAGAGTAGCAAACAAGTTTACATGTATCTCAGCCAAAGGTAGGTTTGCCTCTCAAGTTTGGTCAGAGCTGAGGAAGTTGGCAAGGCAGTGAAAGGGAACTCGCCTTGAGGCTGCCTGTGCTGTACCTGTTCTATTGTAGATAAACAAGAGATTCCCACTCACATAACTGTCAAGAGAGCACCTTTCACACACGCTAGTTATAAATGTTTTAAAATATTTTGAAGAAATGAATAGTATCTTACTCTTTACTGCATAATACTGCCCTTTGTCCTTTACAAACTTAACTCATCTTCCTCTCAGGTAGGACCACTTCATTCACCACTGTAATGGTGCCTCCACCACTAGGGATGAGACAAGGCTAGTTCCACATTTTTGTCTCTCGGCCAAGACTACCAACCAGAGTGCAAATTAGTGCCAACTGTAGTGGTGGTTTCCAGACTTAGTCCACCAACCTCATTAGGCCAGGAAGTGACTGTTATTGCATTCTGCTATGGGCAGATTGTAATTAATTGAGCTGGAATTTGATCAGAATACCAGAGTTAGCAACCCAACTTCTAGGAAAAGTACCATGAATATAGGCCTTGTCTGCACTACACAGTTTTATTAATAAAAGTCAAGTTTCGTTGACAAAAGAGTAGACACACAACAATGCTCCTCCTGCTGATTTAACTCTCCTGCTGCGCTGATATAATAAAACCACCTTGACAAACAGCACAGAGCTTTTCGCAACAAAAGTAGAGCAACGCAGTGTCAGTGTAAACACTGCGCTTGCTTATGTCACCCTACGTGGCCTTCAGGAGGTGTCCCACAATGACCATCAAGACTGCTCTGGCAAGCAATTTCTACTTGGCTGCCCTGCAGCCAGGTACACAGGCATGCACCCTTCTAGTTTTAAAACTCCAGAAATATTTGAAATTTCACTTCTTGTTTGCTGGGCATGTGTCATAACATTTTTCCCAGATCTGGACCTTAGCGTCCAAAATATGGGTGTTAGCATGAAAACCTCCAAGCTTAGTTACCAGCTTGGACCTGATAACGCTGCCACCAGCCAGGGATTTATACAGTGCCTAGCTCACTGTGGTCTCCCCAAAACCTTCCCTGGGGGACCCCAAGACTCAGATTCCTTGAGTCTCACAACAAAGGGGAATAGACCATTTCCCTTCCCCCTCCTCCCCTCCAGGTGTTCCCTCCCTGGGTTCCTGGAGAGATATACAGAAGCAAGCTCCGTGAATCTAAACAGAGGGACTCCACCCTCCCTGTTTCCAGTCCTGGAAAACACAAGTACCGAAAGAGCTAATCTCTCTTCCCCCCCTCACCCAGAGTGTATGCAAAGTCAGGCTAGTAAATTTAACACAAAGAGATTTTCCCCCTGACTTCTTCCTCCCACCAATTCCTTGGTGAGCTGCAGACTCAATTCCCTGGAGTCTCCACTAAAGAAAAACTCCAACAGGTCTTAAAAAGAAAGCTTTATATAAAAAGAAAGAAAAGGACATAAAAATGGTCTCTCTGTATTAAGGTGACAAATACAGGGTCATTTGCTTAAAAGAAAAAAAATGAATAAACAGCCTTATCCAAAAAGAATACAATTTAACACATTCCAGCAACTACACACATGTAAATACAAAAGAAAACAATATAAACCTATGGTCTTACTATCTTTGTACTTACAACTTGGAAACAGAAGATTAGAAAGCCAGGAGATAGAAAAATCACTCTCATAGCCGAGAGGGCACAGACACAAGACAAAGAACAAAGAAGTCACACCCAAAACTTCCCTCCACCCAGATTTGACAAAGTCTTGTTTCCTGATTGGTCCTCTGGTCAGGTGTTTCAGGTTACTCCTTTCCAGGTGACAGAGACATTAACCCTTAGCTATCTGTTTATGACAGCATGAATAGCTCATATTGAATCCCAGTTGACCATGCTGACTTTCTGCAGCAAACGTACTCCCACCTGGAGTACACTGGAGTTGCTGACTCTGTTGGGACTGCGGGGAAAGATGCTGTGCAGTCTCAGCTCTGATCCAGCCGTAGGAACGTTGACACATAAGAGCAGATTCCTTGTGGCATGGATGAGAAGGGGCATGAAAGAGACATGCAGTGGTGCCGTGCTAAGATCAAGGAGCTGAGGCAGGTGTACCAGAAGGCAAGGGAGGCCAAATATCACTCTGGTGTGGCACCAATAAAAGGATCTACATGCCATCTTTGCTGGTGACCCCACCTCCACTGCCAAGAACTCCATGGATACTTCGAGGGGTGGGGGGAAGGATTGGAGGTAGTGGCCAGTGGAGTTAACCCTGAAGATGAAGTGGTGGACGAGGAGGTAGAGTTGGAGGAGGATGTGGGACGGGGACAGGCGACAGGCTCGTTCGATGGCATGGCAAGCCAGAACCTCTTTTCACTCCAGAGAGGTCCAGCTGGTCCCAACAATTCAGCTTTGGCATGCCTGAAGCAGAAGAGAGGAGCTCATTTTGCTTTGATAGTGCCCGGTGATATGAGGAAGAGGTGTCCTTTATTTTGTTACATGATGCACATGGGAGAAGGGATCGAAATTAACAACACTAGGGACTGTTTGTATCTGCTTCCCATTCCCCTGTGCAGCTAAACAGTGAGACCCTTGCAGAGAAGTTTCTTATTGCCCACTGAGATCTCCCAGGAATCCTCCATATAGATCTCTAGGAAACTTTCCTGCAGATACTCTGCAATCTTCTGCCAAAGGTTCCTTGACAGAGCTGCTTTGTTTCTTCCCACATTGTAGGAAACTTTGCTATGCCAATCGTCAATTACTTCTGAAAGAACCAAAACAACACACAGGTGAGCAGCATATGGAGCCAGTCTGAAGCCGCACACGTGCAGGAGACGCACCCTTGCATCTTCAGTTACCCTCAGTAGTGTGATTTCAGCTTCAATCGCCCCTGATTCTGGAAAATGGGCCAGTATTCAGAATATTGTCCCTAGGGGTATGTATTGATCCCCTTCTGAACCCACCCAGACCCTTTGTCCCATCTTGCACCACCCCCTCCTGGGACAAATTCATTATGTTTAGTGCTCTGGCCATGTTGCGTGCTTGTCAAGGGAAAGTGAGAAGGAGATGTATGTAACTTTTATGATCCAAGACTGTGAATACACACACAATACTGACTCTGTAAAAGCAGTAAAGAGTCCTGTGGCACCTTATAGACTAACAGACGTTTTGGAGCATGAGCTTTCGTGGGTGAATACCCACTTCGTCAGATGCATGTAGTGGAAATTTCCTGGGGCAGGTATATATATGCAGGCAAGCTAGAGATAATGAGGTAGTTCAGTCAGGGAGGATGAGGCCCTGTTCTAGCAGTTGAGGTGTGGAAACCAAGGGAGGAGAAACTGTTTTTGTAATTGGCAAGCCATTCACAATCTTTATTTAATCCTGAGCTGATGGTGTCAAATTTGCAGATGAACTGAAGCTCAGCAGTTTCTCTTTGAAGTCTGGTCCTGAAGTTTTTTTGCTGCAGGATGGCCACCTTAAGGTCTGCTATAGTGTGGCCAGGGAGGCTGAAGTGTTCTCCTACAGGTTTTTGTATATTGCCATTCCTAATATCTGATTTGTGTCCGTTTATTCTTTTCCGTAGTGACTGTCCAGTTTGGCCAATGTACATAGCAGAGGGGCATTGTTGGCATATGATGACGTATATTACATTGGTGGATGTGCAGGTGAATGAACCGGTGATGGTGTGGCTGATCTGGTTAGGTCCTGTGATGGTGTCGCTGGTGTAGATATGTGGGCAGAGTTGGCATCGAGGTTTGTTGCATGGATTGGTTCCTGAGCTAGAGTTACTATGGTGTGGTGTGCAGTTACTGGTGAGAATATGTTTCAGGTTGGCAGGTTGCCTGTGGGCGAGGACTGGCCTGCCACCCAAGGCCTGTGAAAGTGTGGGATCATTGTCCAGGATGGGTTGTAGGTCCCTGATGATGTGTTGGAGAGGTTTTAGCTGGGGACTGTATGTGATGGCCAGTGGAGTCCTGTTGGTTTCTTTCTTGGATTTGTCTTGCAGTAGGAGGCTTCAGGGTACACGTCTGGCTCTGTTGATCTGTTTCCTTATTTCCTCGTGCGGGTATTGTAGTTTTGAGAATGCTTGGTGGAGATTTTGTAGGTGTTGGTCTCTGTCTGAGGGGTTAGAGCAGATGCGGTTGTACCTCAGTGCTTGGCTGTAGACAATGGATTGTGTGATGTGCCCGGGATGGAAGCTGGAGGCATGAAGGTAGGTATAGCGGTCGGTAGGTTTTCGGTATAGGGTGGTGGTAATGTGACCATCACTTATTTGCACCGTGATGTCTAGAAACCAACAGGACTTCACTGGCCATCACATACAGTAAGGTGGCCATCCTGCAGCAAAAAAATTTCAGGACCAGACTTCAAAGCGAAACTGCTGAGCTTCAGTTCATCTGCAAATTTGACACCATCAGCTCAGGATTAAACAAAGATTGTGAATGGCTTGCCAATTACAAAAACAGTTTCTCCTCCCTTGGTTTTCACACCTCAGCTGCTAGAACAGGGCCTCATCCTCCCTGACTGAACTACCTCATTATCTCTAGCTTGCCTGCATATATATACCTGCCCCTGGAAATTTCCACTACATGCATCTGACGAAGTGGGTATTCACCCACGAAAGCTCATGCTCCAAAACGTCTGTTAGTCTATAAGGTGCCACAGGACTCTTTACTGCTTTTACAGATCCAGACTAACACGGCTACCCCCCGATACTTAATACTGACTCTGTGTATTATTTCTTTTGCTTCGTCAGATGTGCCCTTGAGGGCCAGCTCCTACACACCGGTAAAGCGCCTGACAGATAAGGAGGCAAATAAGGAGGAGTAAGGAGGACATGTTTTGCGAAGTGCTGCAATCATCAGCTCAGGCTGATACCAAGCACAGAACATGGAGAGAGACAAAAGAAAAATTAGAAGTGGACAGCCAGGAGAGGAGCCAGCGCCAGAGCCAGAGGTGGATAATACAGGGTCAGGAGTGGATAATAACGCTCATGGAGAATGAGAAAGAGATGTTGAGGTCCCTGATTGCACTGTAAGCAGAACACATGCATGCTCAACTCCCAGAGCAGCCCATAAAGAACTGCCATCCTTGCCCTCCCCAAACTCCCCACACATGTTCCTGCTACGTTCCTTGCCCATCGCAGTACCCCTTGCGCTCCACCCCAAGGACATTTTTCATAATGACAGCTGGACTTGCACACACCGGTGAGAGCTTCACTTTAGAGGGTGCTACTCACTGTCATCCTTGTAAGAAACATAAATCTGTGTATTGCTGTTTAATAAAAATTTAGTCTTACAAAGACAGTGATTCTTTAGAACGTAAGACTGGCCTAACTGAGTCAGACCAAAGGTCCATCTAGCTCAGTGTTCTGTCTTCCGACAGTGGCCAATGCCAGGTGCCCCAGAGGGAATGAACAGAACAGGTCATCATCAAGTGATCCGTCCACGTCCCCTATTCCCAGTTTTTTGCAAACCGAGGCTAGGGACACTATCCCCGCCCATTCTGGCTAATAGCCATTGATGGACCTATCCTCCATGAACTTATCTAGTTCTTTTTTGAATTCTGTTATAGTCTTGGCCTTCACAACATCCTCTGGCAAAGAGTTCCACAGGTTGACTCTGCGTCATCTGAAGAAATATTTTCTTTTGTTTGTTTTAAACCTGCTGCCTATTAATTTCTTTTGGTGACCCCTAGTTCTTGTGTTATGAGAAGGAGTAAATAAAACTTCCTTATTTACTTTCTCCACATAAGTCATGAATTTATAGTTCTCTATCATATCCCCCCCTTAGTCATCTCTTTTCCAAGCTGAAAAGTCCCAATCTTATTAATCTTTCCTCATATGGAAGCTGTTCCATACCCTTAATAGTTTTTGTTACCCTTTTCTGAACCTTTTCCAATTCCAATATATCTTTTTTGGGGATGGGTTGACCAGAACTGCACACAGTATTCAAGATGTGGACGTACCATGGATTTATATAGGGGCAATATGATATTTTCTGTCTTATTATCTATCTCTTTTTTAATGATTCCTAATATTCTGTGCACTTTTTTGACTGTCACTGCACATTGAGTGGATGTTTTCAGAGAACTAAGACTCCAAGACTAAGAAGAACAAAGACTCCAAGATCTCTTTCTTGAGGGGTAACAGCTAATTTAGATCCCATTATTTTATAGGTATAGTTGAGTAGTTTTGTATCATCTTCAAATTTTGCTACCTCACTGTTTACCCCTTTCCCCAGATCATTTATGAATATGTTGAATAGTACTGTGACCTACACAGGGTGGTTGCAACAGAAATTCATACATAGTGGCAACTGGCACATTCATAGACTACAATTAAGGCTCAGGTAGTAATCATTACAGGGGTCATTCAAGATGGCAAACAATGCCTGGATCAATTCATTACAGAAAGACATATTACTGGGCTCATTGGCAAAATGCTGCTTCAAAGCACTTCCCTGTTGAGTCCCTCTAATAGCCCTAGTGTCTGGCTGCTCAAAATCAGCCACCAGATGCTTCAGCTGAACCCTCCACCCCAGGGAAACTTTTCCCCCTTGGCTTCACAAATGTTATACAGAGCACATCAGGCTACTGTGACCATGGGAATATTGTCCTCATTGAGATCTAATCCACCAAATAGGCAGCGCCAGCAAACCTTTAATCTACCAAACACCCATTCTATGGTCATTCAGCATCTACTGAGCCTGTTGTTGAAGTGCTCCTTGCCGCCGTCAAGGTTTCTGGCTTCATGCGCCACAGGAGTAAGGGGTAGGCTAGGTCTCCCAGAATCACTATGAGCATTTCCACATCCCCTACTGGAATCTTCTGGTCTGGAAAGAAAGTCTCTCATGCAGCTTTCTATACAGACAAGTGTTTCTGAAGATGCGTGTGTCATGCACCTTCCCTGACCACCTTGTGTTGATATCAGTGAAACAACCCCAGTAATCCACCGGCACCTACAATACCATAGAGAAGTAGCTCTTACTGCTGATGTACTCTGTCACAATATGGTCTGGGGCCAAAATTGGGATGTGTGTGACATCCATCGCCCTGCTGCAGTTAGGGTAGCCCATTACTGCAAAGCCATCCAATATTTCATGCATATTACCAAGAGTCACAGTCCTTCGTAGCAGGAGGTTATTAATGGCTCTGCACACTGGTATCACTATAACCCCTACGGTGGACTTCCCAACTCCAAACTGATTCACAACTGACCGGTAACAGTCTGGAGTTGACAGCTTCCACACAGCAACTGCCACTCGCTTTTCCATCATTAGGGCAGCTCTCATTTTGGTGTCTTTGCACTGCAGGTTGGGGCTAGCTCCGCAGAGTTCAAGGAAGGTGGCTTTGTGTATACAAGAGTTCTGAAGCCATTGCTCTTCATCCCAAACCTGCATCACAATCCGATCCCACCACTTCATGCTTATTTCCCAAGCCCAATAGCTATGTCCACCATATGCAGTTGCTTTGTGAATGCCAGCATCAGTCCTGAATTGTTTCTTTCCACAGATTCCTGTTCAGATTCTTAACTCATGAAATACTGCAGGATCAGTTGCATTGTGTTCATAACGCTTATCACAAGACTGGGAACAGTGCAGAATCCATGCTTTCAGGCAGAGATGGCAGGCTCAAAGTTTACACGGACAGTTGAAAAATGGTGTGAAATGCCATTGGAAGCCCTTGGAATTATGGGATGAAGAGAAGTGCATCATGGGGCAGTGATCCCATCCTCATGATAAACTGCAATCCATCCCCAGAACTCCTAGTGGGAGAATGTGGTGATTTTCATAATGAGCCAGCTACCCATGGTGCACTGCTCTCTCTGTTGGTGCTAGAGCAAGGAGCAATGTGTGAACATGCACAAGTGATGTAATTACAGCCATTTATGATTGTCAACTTAAGTCAACTTAACTCTCTGGTGTAAACATGACCTCAAAGACCAAATATCAAGACTCTGATTTTACATCTCTTTTGACTGATGGTGCCTCCAGAAGCACAGTGTCACTGAACTCAAGATGGGTTTGAAACAAAAACTTGGATCCAAACTAGAGCTATGTGAAATTTTTTTAGCTGAAACTCATCCCTCTTCCCCACCCTATACATATTTGGGTCAACAAACATTTCACAAATTTGTGTAGAATTTACCAAATGGATTCATCTGAATTTTTTTTAAAAACAACCACCAAATGTTTTGTTTTGACATTTTCAACCTTAAATATTTTGACAGTTTGAATTTTACTTCAATTTTCTTTAAAAAAGATTTTTTAAAAAAAAGGCCAATAAATTTTTTGTTTCTCAGGAAACAAAACATTTTATTCAACCAAAAAAGAACTATTTTTTTTAACTTTTTCAGTTTGCAGAAAAAGTAGAAAACATTGTTTTGGGTTGATGAAACGAATATTTTTTCCATTTTTTCAGTGTATCCAGCAATTCTCACAGATCTATTTCAAACACATTTGGAATGTAGCAGGGATGGTGGGGGTGGATTTGCATTCCACACCTGATCCTTTTAATTAGGCTTGGAATGATTAGATTTTTTATTGGTAAATGTTGATTTCACTATGAATACACAAACTGATGAAAACTATTTCCACTGAGAATAATCAACATTTACAGATAGGCATAATAAGAAAAATGCTGCTTGAGAACTTAGAGTTTAAGGGTATTGATTTGTATATTTTGACATGGGATATTGACAGTTGGTGTTTTAACAGTTATAAAGCTCATCTCAATGTCAATTGTCATTCAATAATCCATCTGTCCTGCCTTTGTCTGACTCCCCACTCCACTGTGGAGGTTTTAATTGTTACAAAATTTAAAAAAAATGCTTACAAATAAACATCTGTATTATCTGTGGAAATTATAAACAAAAGTTATCAAGCCTTCTTATAATGGGCCAAAATAAAAATTCTGATCTGGACAGCCTCTAACATTGGGGGGAGGGATCAGGTGGAGACCTGGATCCAGATTTTGCTCTCTCCAGATGTACTAGTTTATTGACTTAGTATCAATTCAAAGGGAATGCTACTTTTTGCAGCATCTAATCATTCCTGGGAGGTCTCCCACCTAAATACTGACCTGGATTGACCCAGTTTAGCTTATTATGAGAGCTGAGCAGACCGCAGAACAAGGTGGTATGGCTGCAGGCATAAGTGGAATCCTTCAGTACTAACCCTTTTCCACTTAGCTATCAACTTCCCAGTGTTAATTCACTACAAATGGAAGCAAGCACCAAAAGTGCAACAGCAGTAAAAGGTATAATGTGCTGCAAACACAACAAGTAAATATCACTGAACTAAGCATTCACCGTTTCTTCAATTAGCTTTACAATAAATAATCAGTATCACAGCATTTAAATTGAACATTTAAATTGGCTGGGAATCTTTCATGCTCTTTAGAAGACAGCATTCAATTTAGTGCCTCACACTGTTTCCTGAGCAGTGTTCTCCCAGGAGCATTGGTGTGAAGTGTTAAAAAATAGGTCTTCTCCTCTGCTCCTCATCTATCATATGGGAATATTATAAACAAGTAACTATGCAAGTAACAAACAGGTGTGCAAATCCATTTTGGGGGCATTACAGAACATTTGTAACACTAACAATGTTTCTGATGAAGCTGGTTGGACCTTCAGTAATATTTGCTACAACAGAAAGCGGTTCTGATGAGAGATTGCCTCATTCTCTCTTGCCACAGCTGTTCCATTCTGGATAAATAGTTAGTCATTTGGGCGAGAGCGAGAACAAGCATGAGAATGATTCTATAGCCTGGTGGCTAGAGCACTCACTCAGGATCCAAATCCCTCTGTTCCAATGACTAATCCAGGGTGTAACAGCTTCAACAGGATAGACTGATGAAACTCCACATCAGAATAACACAATTACAACTGTCTCCTGAGAGATCCCTGTTCCCTTCCTGAGGTGGAGGGGACTTGAACTGGAAGTCTCCCACATCCCAGGTGAGTTATCCCAACCACTAGGCAATGAGTTATGAAGATGTCCTTCCCCTTGGCTGCTTTGTGTGAACACGCCTGAGTGTCTCGAACCAGTAGACGGCTTCGGGAACATGCCTGTCAGGTCAGGCCCTATATGCAATTTAGGCAGCCAAACATCTATCTTCCCCTGGTTTGTGCGTCACTCTGGGGCTTAGGCAGACAGATGCTTAGAGGGAGGCAGCCATGTGCATGCTCAGAAGCAGAAATGTAGGTGCTTATGGAACTTTTTACTGCAAAAACTTAGGCTCTGAGTGAGTTTAGGCACTTAAAGGTTTGACAGGAGCTTTGTGAATTGCAATGGAGTCCAAAACTGGGATTTAGATGCCTAAATCAGGGGGTTTAAGTGCTGAAGTACTTTTGGAACCTAGGCCATAGTCACTGCCATATTAATACCTTATTATTGTCAGACTAGTAACATTATATCTAGACTTACGCTGGGCAAGATAAAGAAATTATTTCTATCCACCTCACCCCCTTCCAATTTTACAGCAGTTTTGATTTTAGGCCAGTTTGAAATGTTAGGAATAAGTCATCAGAATGAGTGGTTCGGATCAGAGGATGACTGTGCTTTCAGCACTGCAGCTATTCAGTGAATTAGCCTCAATGTTTACTTAACAGGCAAACAAGAGGCTTGCAAAGTTAAACCTACAAAGTTTTAAAGTGAATTGTACCATTTGTATAATTCTCCAAGGGGGAAAATGTTTTTGCAAGCTTCTTGGCATGACCTTCTTTGAAATTGTTAGAGCCTTTTATTTACCAAACAGAGTTCATTGTTAAAAGTAAAACTTCCTCTGTGTTCTAAATTTTGGCCCAGTTAATCTTTCAGGAGTGTTGAAAACAGGGCTTTAATTAGCAATTTTATCAGTTAACCTAGTCACTCATCCCCCTGCTTATCTGATACCATGTCAGTGCAGGCACTTAGGGACATCAGAAAGAGGCCGACTTGTCAATGGGACAGCTGAGAAGACTTCTGTGGGAGGGGGAAAAAGAGACCTCAGAAATGCATGGCATTAAATGGAATTTGATACAAATCCAGAAGGAATTATCTCACCAAAGTAACCTAGAATAGGTATGGCTTTCTCTTACATTTCTCACTGATCTTCTGTGGTGTGGCACCTATGAGAATAAAGACAACGTTAATGGTCCTTTACAGTGTGAAAGTAGGACTTGAAATTAGTGAAGTCCTTAGCTAGTTAGGTGCTAACTGAGTTGAAAATAAAACTGTGATCAGATGTTGTGCTCCACAAATAGAGGCAGGTCAAGCCAAGGTGGGGACCCCTGCCAAAGCATTATTAACCCCCTCCTGCCCACTGCAATGCCCAAGATTTAATGTGCAATTTTCTTTTCTCACATGCCCCAAATTCCTTTGCCTTCCAGCTAAGGGAAGGGAGTGTGTGTATAGGGGTGGGGTTTAGGTGCTGTACACACACTTCAGTACACAGAATTCAGAGCTGTGCCAGTATAGGGAGTTAGGAAATAGTGGATTTTTAGTGGTGAGAATAGGGGAAACCTATATTGATAGGTCCCAACCAGGACTGGGGGAGACATAGCAATTTCACGGGATGGTCTAGGCTCTATCGCCATGAAGTCTGTTAGCAGGAAGTAGCTCGAGCTTTCTGCCATGCGGCACTGATCATTAGCAGCGAACAGCATGCTAGACTTTCAACTTGTGGGGTTACCAGGGGTCATCCAGGGTCTCACCCTACAGCTTCAGCTCTGGAAGCATTGCGTGACCCCGCTCAGTACACAGCTATGTATCAAAATCCAATGGATCGTATGAAAAGACAAAAATGTAGACATAGGATAGGAGCTCCAGTTTACGCTGCCAAGGGAGAAGAATAGTACAAATACTGAAAATACAGGAAAGAATAAAGGATATTTAATAATCAGTTGAGTAAGAACTGGGTTTTTGTTATATTATGCACCCTGCTTCACTTACATTCGCAACACTAAAGTGGGCTAACTTTTTCTGGGTTCAGTTTATTCATCCATGTAGTGTCATTTGTGCTTCAGAATTCTTATTCACTTCATGTTTTTTAAACAAATATGTACAATATAGACATATAGTCTTAAAATTGTATTGTCAGCTAAAAATCTGCAGCTCTCACCAACGCAAGGAAAGCCGTTAGTGGTATTAAAAACATGCATCACCTTAGTATCTTAAGAGGGACCCATTATCATGCAGCTGAAGAGTAAGTCAGATTTCTCTCTCTATTTGGGGTGGGGGTGGGGTAACTACCTGTGCCAAGATGATATTTTATGCTTGCTCAAGCAGTTCTGATGAGTTGATAGCTGAAATGTTTATGCTTTTATGCACATAGATAACATACTTGAGACATCTCGTTTAAACAACAGATAATCCGAGTGGTGCATTTAGTTTGTGATATAATTGTGGCTGGTTTTCTAAGGTTTCCAGGGCCTAATCCTGCCCCTGTTCACTTTGGCCTACCAGTCTTAGGTGCCCGACTCCTGCTTAAATTCAACAGGACGTGATTGCCTAACACCCTTCAACTCCTTTACAAATCCTAGCTTTCAATGCCAGAGAACTGAACCCTTAAAATCAGAGGACTGAATAGAAGAATCAAATGCTGGCTGTATATTTCATGTTGTTATCCATAATGCAAGGCGCAAATACAAAGCACCACCACCATTTTTGATTGACGGTAAGATTTAAAAAAAAATTCCAAAATGGGCAATTGGGAATGATTTCTTTAAACCCATTTCCAATTTGTAGCTTGTTTTGACATAAGCATTTGAAGATCATCAAGAACAAGCCTTGCTTCATCTTTGAGTGCCACATAGTCCCATCTCAGCTCTAATTTTTTACTGCAAGGGCAATCACTGCTTCTCCCTCAAGCCTTTCCATGGTTTTTCCCAAACTGCACCCTGTGTGTGAGGAAAGGGTGGAAAACCGCCACCTCATCCTTTTTTGAATCCTTTCTTGAAACACACCTCTTCCAGGATGTCTACAAATCACTAACACCTGTCAATTACTTATCAAGGTACAGTACAATTTAGGGCAAATCTAAAATACAGCTTTGTTGCAATTTGGTGAAATTTGAAGATGAAGCTGTACAAGTTTTGAACCATTTTGCACTGCTAGTCTATCACCAGCAGTGGGAGTCTTGCTAGGAAATTCTAATGACCAATATCAAGGTTTAAAGACTGCCATCACCCTATAGTCACTCTCTGTTTTTCTAAGGTCCTAGAGACTGAAGCACTCTGTTTATTTACAGAACAAGTACAAGATAGGCTGTGACAGTGCAAATATCCCTCCACTGATACATTTCAAATATGCTTCCTCTCTGTCTGGAAGGGAAAAAATGTAGGAATGAGAACAAGTTTTGTTTCCATTTCCATTTGGTTCTTGGCCTTGCTCACGCGGCCAATAAACTGCACCAATTAGGGCAAACTCTTCTGGCCCTTCTTTTTGTGGTGAGACACTTGCTTGGTGTCAATCCAGTTTGTAGCAAACTCTTTTCACATATATCATCATATGAAAACAATTTTAGTCGCACTAGTGTACTGGGCCTTTTCCAGAACCTGTTACCTCATAGTGAAAGGCAATATGCCATTATTAATCTTCTGATTCAACCTGATGCTCACTTAATCGCACCGAATAGTACTGTACTTTACTTCATGAACAATCCAATTAAGAGCAAGGGGACTACTCAAGGAGTAAAATACTCATGAGTACAAGTGGCAGAATCTGGCATAATATTAGGAGTGTTTGGATATTGGCTGATATCCCTTTCTCCAGATTGAAAGAAAAAGAAAAAATAATAGCTGGAGGTTGGTGAATTAGTTTACTCTACATTCGCACACCCGTTGATTGTTTGTTTAGTGGCAACAGTGCTTGGTGCTACAGAATGTAGCAAAATATAGCAAGTTCCTGTCCCAAGAAGTTTACAGTCTGAAATGCAGGCACACAGAAGACACGGCACACTATGAAAATCAGATTAGATAGTAATTTAATATAGATTTTTTTCCCTCTTTGTTGGTCTAGTTTTTGTTGGAGGCTTTGGGGAAAAATGGCATTTTAAGAGCTGATTGAAGGGTAGTGGTACTAAAGAGAAAAGAGGGAACACATTCCATGGGCAGGGCTGGCTCCAGGGTTTTTGCCGCCCCAAGTAGCAGGGGGAAAAAAAAAGCCGTGATCAGTGGCACTTTGGCGGTAGCTCCACTGCGCTGCTTTCTTCTTTGGTAGCACTTCAGAGGGACCTGCTGCCTAATTGCTGCCGAAGAGCTGGACATGCTGTCCCTTCCCCTTGGCCGCCCCAAGCACCTGCTTGCTGTGCTGGTGCCTGGAGCTGGCCCTGCCCATGGGACCAAGCACAAAGACAGAAGTAGAGGAAGGAACTGCACAGGGCACTGAGATTGACATTGTTAAAGGAGGAATAGGGAAGTCAAGGGGCCTATCTCATTGCAAAGATAATTAAAGGCTCTAAACTGGCACTCTGCTCTGGCCCTTGTAGCTCCTGATGAAATGCATGCCTAATTCTCAAAGAAAGTATTAAAACTAACAAAAGATGTTCAGAACAGTTTATCCCTTTATGCAAATATTGCCCCAGTACAGCTGCTAAGAGCAGTGTCTGCGTGGCTTATCTACTGTCACATACATTCTAGCTGTCTGAGAGCAATATGTCCTTGTACTATGCAGCTGTTTGTTTGTTGTTGTCATTGTGCTTGGTGGATTTTTGTGTTTTTTGGCCAGTGGGAGAGAAATATTCTAGGTTTTATCTTCATATATTGGTCTAAATGACTCTTTTATGCTGAACTTTCTTTCATTGCAATCAGTTGATGATAGGAGCCATATTTTTAAGGCACTGATCTCTTCTTATTAAAAACAGAACATAACATGATGGTTGTGTTGTCTGTGTGCACAGACACTAGCACAACGAGAACTTATTACAACAACATCCATACTGTACTCTTGAGCACTGGCTGTTTGGAGTCTCAACATCCTCTCTTGCTCTGAAATGTTAGTGGCTGGTTCCATTGAAGCCAAAGGGAATTCTGATATTGACACCAGCAGGATCAAGTTTTGGCCCAAAGTGCCATCCACAATATCTTTCCATGTTGTACGTAATAACTGAGACTGTTCCCTGCTGTCACTACAAAGGCTACTGTATTTTCATCTCCGCAAACAACTCCTCACTTTAATTTTCCACTGATATGTTGCTGAGTAAGTCTTGTTGCCCAACAAGTAAATTTTTATGGAAGCCACAAAAATGAAATATCTACACTCATTTGCTGTCAGCCTCACATGGCCATTCCATTTCTGATGCATCATAGTTTTCATGTAAAGCACCACTGATCTGTAGGAGGTGTGGAATACTAAATGGAAGGATGAGAGGAACTGATAAGCAAATTCAAGAAGAGGAAAAAGAAAGGAACTCCACAAACGTTAGACAAAGGACAAGATTATGATGCCAAGGACAATCATCACATACAATACTTCTTTTCCTCCAGAAACATTCTCAAGGGCAGCTGCAGCAAAGGGGAAGTTTCCCCTTCAGAAATGGAAGCCATGCCAATGGGTGGTAGGTGGAGTAGCCTCCAAGGAGACCCATAAGCCAATAGCAGTAAAGGCTCAATTATGGCATATTCAAGCTCTTAAAACAAAACTTTGGGTGAATGGGGAATTTTGTGGGTTTTATCAGCTTCTGATGTAACATTTTCTTGTGCAATGTTCACAGATGCGGAATACTGCAAGTGGAATTATTTAGGATATCAGCAGGGAATAACTCCTCTAGGCTTTCTAGTCTAGCCACCTGCAAGCTGTTACTCGTGGACCCTCCCCCTCAAAACATGTTCCTATTGAGTTCTCATGCAATAACAAAATCCATTTTATAACAAGGTGACCTCACAAGAGTTTTTTCCCCAGAAATATATGATTGATATTTTATTTCTAACTACTTTATTCCCATGTGCCCTATAGAACTGAATCCACTGTAGTGCCCAGTCTAAGTAGAGGATTGTATTTCCATAGCATATGGGGCAGGGAAACAACCACTTGGCTGAGGCTACTTCACTCCAGTGCTTGACATAAACCTTTGTGGAGCTACTACACCCCTACTAAAAAGGATGGCATGATGTCACTGTTAAAAACTCAACAGGCCAGAACCTTCAAATACAGAAGGAGCACTCAATAGGTAGCCTTGAAACCACCCCCTCTTGCAAGAGGTCTTCTGTCAAGACCATAGAAGACCAGACTTTACATATTTCAGATATTTCTAACAAAACAAATTACAAAGTGGGTAAGTAGGTTACCAAGAGTGACTTGGAAACTCTTGGATATACAAAAGGGAAGGCACACAGTGTGTGTGCAAAAGGCGGTGGGAGTGCTTGGACATGATTCAGCAACAAGATATTATTCATGTCACTGAACGCACTGCTACAAGGCTTTCAGATACTATGGTGATGAGGGCAATGTAACAACCTACATCAGTGTTTCTCAAACTGGGGTCGCCGCTTGTGTAGGGAAAAGCCCCTGGCAAGCGGGGCCAGTTTGTTTACCTGCCACATCTGCAGATCCGGCCGATTTCAGCTCTCACTGGCTGCAGTTCGCCGCTGTAGGCCAATGGGGGCTGTTGAAGCGTCGGCCAGTAAGTCCCTTGGCCTGCACCACTTCCAGCAGCTCCCATTGGCCTGGAGCAGCGAACTGCAGCCAGTGGGAGCTGCGATCGGCCGGACCTGCGGACGAGGCAGGTAAACAAACCGGCCCAGCCCGCCTGGGGCTTTCCCTACACAAGCGGCAACCCCAGTTTGAGAAACACTGACCTACATAGTACAGAACTTAAATTTTATATTCAGGCCATCTGAAGGGTTAGTTTATGGCCACCAACTTGCAAATCAAACTACAAGGTTCAGTCTGTGAACATCTGTGTGAGCCAAATGCTTGACAGTTCAGCCCATTTTATATATAATACCTGAAAACTACTAGGCCTCTTTTTGGATTTCTAAAGGTAGAACGGAGAGCACTCTGTCAGGTTGACATCTGAGAAGTGAGTGGATCCCTTATCTTCACAGATCCCTTTTCATGCAGCCATTATCTCTTCTGCTTGTGGAGAAAGATGTTACTTGAACTCTGAATTTGGACTTGTGGAATTTGATTTTTTGTGCTTTGCTTGCATAGAGGTCTACTTGTGGTGGGTGACATGAGCTCCAGAATTAGCCTTGATCTTCCTTGTGCAATGCTAATCTTTAACATTAATCCTGGTCCCTTCATAAATTCTTGCCTTTACAAAGGCATTCTCTTTTATTCTCTCTCATCTCAAGAGAGCAGCCTTTTCTTCATAGTGTTTCTGTTAAGTGCATTGTGGGAAAGAGGAGGTGTACATAAGGTGACTATGCAGCACTTTTATTATACCATATTCACAGCACTTTTCTGAACATTGCTTTTATCATCAACTATGCAAGAAAGAAAAAAACAAGCAATTTTGCATTTAGCTGATATAAGGAATTAAAAATGTCTTCTTCATTTCTTATAAGTCATCTCAAACCCTAGCAGTGAAACTCCTTGTATCTCTTCCCTTATCTTCTGTATTCAGTGCTAAATATAGAAAATAAATTACCTGCAGCGGGGATTTTTAAAACATCCAGAGATATATGAATACCCTCTCAGCAGCCTATTTATGTTAAATGAACACAAAATTCCCAGTCTACTGTTTGGTTTGGCATACTCCTCTTCATATGCTGATATGAGACTAGCAGCTCCCTCTTTCTCTGAATTGGACTACCTAGTATGTTTTTTTGCTATTAAAAGCAGATTTTACTTCCACTAGGCTGCAGTTTATTATGATTAGAGCTGAGTTAATAATCCAAAGTTGTTCCGTACATGTTGGTTTGAAATTGTACATACTTTCACTTCAGCCATTCTTGTACATCTATTATTGCATGTGCCTCCTTTGAACATTTCAATGATTTTGAATTTTGCTGGGAAAAAACATTTAAATTTACACAGAAATATTTGTGCTGAAAGTTTGTCAGAGAACAGAAACAGTACCTTCTGACTCCTCCGACCAATCACAACTAAGCATATAGCTCAAATAGTTGCAGTCAAACCAGAATCTAAAAATGTCATTAATTAATCCCATTTAAATACAAGTCAGTTCAAGAAAACTGATCTGTTCATGGATACACTATAAAGCAGAGAAACTACCAAATTATTTATTCCTAGCAAATAAATCACTTGTGATCCAATTCCAGCCAGGCTGAGCAAGGCCGTTGGTATATGTATGCCTTTGGTATAGGTCAGTGATTCCCAAACTTTAGCAACCCACAAACCCCTTTCATGAAAATGTCAAATCTCATGAACCCCCTCCTAAAAATGAATATTTCTAGCGATTTTCTCCCTTACTTGAGCATAAATTCTAAAAGCAGTGATCTTGGAAATATAATTTTTTTATGACACACCTATTACACACTATTTATTATTACATTAATTATCATTACATTTTCATAACGTAATAAAATTAATAATGGCAACACTTTTCCAAGTTTTCACTTTCGTAGCTTGTATTGCTTTGATTAAGCCTGTTATAGGACAAGGCTCCTACATGTTTCATCAAGGAGTATCAGGTGTGAAACAGCATGAAAGTATTTAAGAAGCCAACTCAAATAAAGAGTTTCTCCTACCACAAGCATTCAGGTCTTGAGCAGTCCAGGTAAACAACACATGACTACAACAAAGTGTAAACTTGTTCTTCATAATAATTTAAAAAAACACTAGCGGACTATTTAATTTTAAAAACAGCAAAAAATATCCACCTCCCTTTCCATTTCTCATGAGTCTTAAAGCTTAAATCTCCTCAGTCTGATGGATGCACTTGCTCTGATCTGCATAGCTCTTGGAAGTCTGGAACCATTAGAGAAAGATAAAGTCTCAGGTCTGGTTTGGTATTGAGTCTGCTTCTATATTTGGTTTTCAGATGTACATACAAGGAAAATGCTTTCTCGCATAAGAAAGTTGTTGAAAACAGTAACAAAACTGTAGTAGCTTTTTCTGCCAACAGGGGGTACTTGTTTCTTAAATTCAGCCAAAAGTTGATCAGTGAGGAACTTCTGAAACTCCTCTTCAGTTCACAATCACAGGAGATCTCAATCAATTTCTCCTTTTCCTCAGAGGTCAGTATCTGCATTGAGAATGTGGCATCATCAAAGGGGTTGTGAATCCAGTCATTATCGCCTGACACAGCTGGAAAGTATTCCCTGAACATTGTGTAAAGTCCTTTTAGGTGTGCAGTTATATTGCTTTTAGTGCACTGATCCAACCGAAGTTTATATTCTGCCAGGAAGTCATGAAGGGTACTGAAAAAGTCAGTTTGATTGTTTTCCAAACACCTTTCCCAGAACTGCAACTTCTTTATCATGGTTATTATTCAACTCGGTCTTGAATGTTGAAAACTGTTATATTGAGCTTTGAAGAGATAAATTTAGATCATTAATCCTTGAGAAAATGTCTGCTAAATAAGCTAGGTTCTAGAGCCATACATGATTGTCTATACAGCTGACGAGGTGGAAAGGGTGGCTGTTGAAAAAAGACGAGGATTTTCGTTCTAAGCTCAAACAGGCGCACAAGGATTTTGCCCCATGCAGGGCCAGCTCCAGGCACAAGCGCAGGAAGCCTTGGGACGGCCAATGGAAAGGGGCGGCACATCTGGTCTTTGGCGGCAATTCAGTGGCAGGTCCCTCGGTCCCTCCTGCGGGGGGGGGGAAGGACTGGCCGCTGAATTGCCACTGAAGAATGAAGCAGCATGGTAGAGCTGCCACCTATTGCGGCTTTTTCTTTTTTTCTTTTTTTTCCTTCACCGCTTGGGGTGCCAAAAAGCTGGGGCCGGCCCCGGCCCCATGAAAGACATCTAACTTTGGTATGGGTCAACAGACAGTTGAGTACACTACCCATTTCTTCACAAAGTACATGAAATATTCTGGAATTTGTTGGCCCTGATTTTATGAAAATTGACCATTTTCACTGCATTGTTCAGCACTTCCTTCAGTTCCTCAGGCATGTATTTTGCCGTGAGGGCTTGTCTATGGATATTGTAATGAGTCCAAGAGACATTTGATGCAGCCTTCTTTGTTCGAGCTACAAATCCGGTATACTTCCCCGTCATTGATGTGGCCCCATCAGTGCAAATGCATAGGCAACAAGACCAATCTATTTCCTTTTCTTGAAAGGAAGATATCTGAAGATATCTTGTCCAGTTGTATGTTCTTTCAATGGCTGGCAAAACAAAAAGTCGTCTTCAGCAAGACCTTCATTCACATAACTTCATTGTACAAACACTAGCAAAACAGAGAGATTAGCAACTTCAGTTGATTCATCATAGACTATTTTTAATTCTACGTACAATTGTGGTCTCTGTACAATTTGACATGTCATACATTGTCATGAAGAATTAATCGGACAAAGGTATTATGTCAATCCTTTTTGCAGCCTTTTCTCTTAGCATGCAATGAACGTCTTTTATTGGATCAATCAAGCTCTCTGCTCTAGTATGGGCTTCTGATGCTTTTGATACTTGATAGCTCACTTGGTACAACATTTTAAGTGCATTTTCTTTATTAGTACTTGTTTTGGATACAAAACTGGTAATGTCACTTTTCCACTTGGCTAACTTTTGCTTAAAAAAAATCGACAGGCTTGTCGAGTTGTGTGGGGTGCCTAGTTTCTAAGTGGTGCTGAAGTAGAGAAGGTTTGAGGCTGCTGTTTGCTAGAACATAACCACAAATTGTGCACTGTCATTTTGGACACTCGATCACCAATTCATGAAAAGCCATATTTTATATAATCACCATATTTTCTTTTCTCCATAAACAACTTTCCAGGACCACCATGATCATTTGACTTAGATTTTCCACACTTTGGACTTGACAAAACACTAGCTGATGGTGAATGTTCATTTTCTTGTATCTTTATACATTCTGTTTTCAGCCACTTGTCCATTATTGGTTGTACGACAGTTCAAATAAAAACAACACTGAGAACACAAACAAACAAACAAACTAGTACATGAGAATATTCACTCATGTCTCACAGAAGCAAAACAGAATACCACAGAGAACGACAGAGTATCAACTAACTGAGGAATGTTACTGATGCTACATTGGCTACGATGACCTTGGTTCCTGTTTGGCATGCAAACACTTTTTCTTCTGCAATTATGGAATTTTTTTCCAGAACCCCCTGTAACATTTCACAAACCCCCAAGTGTTAATGAACCACAGTTTAGAAACTACTGGTGTAGGTGAATCACATATTTGTTTCATTATTAAATTTTCTTTATGATTTACATTTTTTTACATTGTTTAGTATACTTATTTTCAATGTTTTGTGCAAAAAATAGTTAATTAAGCATTTGAGGCTTGATTCAAGTCTACTGAAATCTAATGGATTGTTTGACTTCAACAGGCTTTACAGGTCTATAATCAAGGTGGTCAGCTAATTGATTTGTGTATATATGTAATTTGGGTTCTAAGGAACTATTAGCTGTCATTTTATCCACAAGACAAGCATAATTTGCAACTCATGTGTCAAAGATCATGTCCTAAAAATTGCATCCCCTGCATAAAAGGCCAGTTTTTTCACTCTGTAATAGCATTGCATGGACATATAAATTAGCAAAAAGGTTCTCACAAATGCAAACTGGTGAGAACTTTCACTTACCTACTGCCCAAAGAAAGCCAAGTACTTAAGCAATTTGGATTATCCTGCTCCAAGTGCCATCTTTAATTTAGAAATATTTAATTAATCTTTATTGTCACTCAAAGCTAAACTCTTGGAATTTCTTTTTCCGATCAATTGATAGTTTCATGTCTAATTGATCAAGATCCAATAAACCAGTGTCAAAATGACAGAATGCCTGAGTCAGTGTTACAACAATGGCATCATTTTACATACTAAAAATAATATGCATATTTGTTCAGTATGTCTGGTTGTCTGCTTTTGCAACCTCATGGTGTGAAGAAAACCTATTTAAAAATTTACCAGGATATAAAGATATTTTAACAGTAATGACATTTATCTGTTTTCTTTATTTTTCATTTAAGAGAGATTGATGAAAAGTATAGCAGTAATGATTTTGCAGGCTAATACTATCAGATTTTCAGAAAAACAGAGCTAACTGAAAATTTGAATTTGCAATGAAAAATGTCAAAAGTAAATATGAAAAATTTCAATTAAAAAACCCCCCCAAAATTTTATTAACATTTTCAGATCCTCCCATTACATTTTTCAGTAAAAAAAGGCAGCAAAGTTTTAAATGTTAAAAATCCTACAAAATTTCAAAAACCAAGTACAAAAATCACATTTTAAAATATTTCTTCTTCCGGTTGTAATTAAATATACTTAATGAGTCCAGACCTGAACTCCGTTGTAGACCGTGAACATCTATTACTTACTAGAGAAGATTTGCTTCAGTAAAGATTTCAGGATTTACAGTGTGCTTTTACTTCAAAGCACTTTTAAAGTAAATGAAATCTCACAACACCCATCTGAGATTGGCAAGTAAGTATTATCCTCATTTTACAGATAGAAAATGAGAGGCAGTGAGATATGGTAAAGATTTCCAAATGTGGTTGCCTAGAATGGGGCACAGCAGTCCATATTGGCTCATCTAAATTAGTGTCTTGGTTTTCAAAGATGCATCGTGTTTGCAGATCCCAATAAATCCTGTGTTAAGCACCTCTATAAGACAGCTAATGTCTTTCAGCATCTCTGGAGGAGCATCATATATATACAGCTGTTGCATTAATTTCTTCATATGAAATAAAAATGTTACCCTTCTCAGAGTAACAAAGTCCAAGTTAAAAAAACTACAAACCAAACACTTTCTACACTCAATCTCTAACTTTCTCTCAGGCACAGGCTGAGCACTAAAGATTTGTATGAATACCTCTCAAGGACTCTTAAAAAGGAAATGATCCCCAACGCTTTATACTTTCACATGCATGGCCACTTCCTTCACTTGGCTCTGCGTTCTTCACCCTGCCTAGGATTTTCTTATAGATAAATTTCCTCTCTCCAAGGTTTCTTCTTGAGCCATCTGGCTCACAGCTCTTAACTGCTACCTTACAGGCTTCTTCTACAGTCCTCCTTGGAGATACTGTCCATAGTTCTACTGCAGCCTCGGGTCTCCTTCTGAGGAAAGGGAGCAGTTTCTACACAGTTTGAACCCTTCTCATCATGATTTGCCTGTAGTCTGGAGCTTCCATCAAAACTGGGAACTATAAATCCCACCATTTTCCTGTTCAGAGATGAAACCAGGAACTGGGCAGTGCTGGACCAGGAATCTGTCTTAAAAGGCCAGATCTGCCATGCTATAATGTCCTAATTGGACTTAGAGGCTTTTAGGCACCCAGGTTTGAAAATGTTGGCCTTAAGTGAATTCCTCATAGCCACAGAGAGTCATTATTAGAGCTTAACTAAAACTCTTGAGTCCCTGTTTCACAGCCCTATGCTCAGACCACTAGACCATGACTTTCTTTGTGAAAAAGGACTTTAATGTCTTCTCACATGACATTTATTACAAATTGTTCATATGGTTTTTGCTTATTGATGCTCCATGAGTGGAGGGGACTGAGTGGATCTGGATGAACTGCACAGATAGAGAGACACTTTTGACTCTGTGGATGCCATCTTATTGGAGCCCTGTTTGGGGGAGGGGAGGAGAGAAGGGGCTGGAGGTGACAGGAGAAGGAATCCCTGCATTGTCATCTGCAGCAGAAGCATGTGGGTTTCTGCACCCAAGTCAATATTGATCAAAGCAATATAAATTCAGCCTCCACATCTGCACCTCTTCAGAGTTTTTTTTTTTTTTTTATTTGCATAGGTTCATGGTACCACGCCAGGTTAACATATGCTGCCTGGCAGAAAGGATCCAAAATAGCAATGTTAAGGGGGATTGGAGTGTTCCCTGGATATCTTTGGGATGGCCACATACCCTTTCTTCCCTGGGGACCCTCAAACCTCTATTCCATAAGATGACCATTTGGTTTTTAACAACTTTAAGTATTTGCATGCATATTTGCATATGGAATTGTCATAATGGACTTAAAGCTCAAAATGACATCACATTCAGAATAAAAGTTGAAAAGCTACCCACATTTACTGTGCCCAAAAGTCTCCAGAAAAATTTTGCTGCTAATTTGTCCTGCACTGCCTATATCAAGTAGAGTAGTGAAGTAGGGCTTTCATTCCAGTCTTTGAATATATGATCATACTGGAGATCAAATTGTTAAAGACTGGAGCCAAAGTTGAACTCTTGGCCTTGTCCAGCCGGGTAGCATGGCCTAGCGGCCAGGGTCTGTATAAACTTCCTTCTGAGCAGGGTAACATGGCCTAGTGGCCAGAGTCCATCTAAACCCCCTTATGAGCAGGGTAGCACAGCCTAGCGGCCAGAGTCCATATAAATCCCCTTTTGAGCGGGATAGCGCAGCCTAGTGGCCAGGGTTCATATAAACCCCCTTATGAATGGGGTGAAGGGAGGTAGGGGGACTCGGGCCTGCCCTTTCCACCGAGCCCTGATCCAGGGCCCTAGTAGTGGCAAGCTCCCCTTGCCACTCACTCGGCAGGGATCCTCCCGCAACTGGCCGAGCCTCAATACTGCTCTAATGCCGTTTGTCTTTAGAGTTCCCCTGGATACTTGGCCATCTGAGGCAGAGAGTCCTCCGGTCTAATCTTCCCTTGTGGCATCCTCTGACGGGGTCCCAGGTAGTGCCTCAGCTTGGCTGACTCTTGGATCCTGGCTCACAGGCCCTCCCACTGCAGGAGCTAGTGGTGTGCATCCTTCCCCTCCAGCGGTCAGCCCAGACTGAGCTGATCTGCAGGTTTTTATATCTGTTCATGCCCAGCAGAGCTTCCAGGACATGGCCACCTCTGCTATGGAGGAAGGGTTAACCCCCGCTGTACCAGTCATACCAGTGCAGGGCCGCTGTGCCCCGTCACACCCACCATTGCAGTCATCTTGTTCTCAATTGGTGCAAGACTGCAACTTGACGAGATTGTCCAAGTATCTCCTTGTTTGTGACAAAACCAAACCAATGGATGCTAAGAATATGCCATAACTTTAAACTGAAAACTGTTTAGTTTATTCTCTTCAGCTATTTTTAATGGCCAAGTTTCTGCTCCATATAACAGCCGTTATCACTACCTCATTGAATACTCCTATCTTAGTTGTCTGACATGCCGCCACCAAAACAAATGCCTTTGAAAATGCTGAAATGAGACTGGAAATACCTTAACACAGTGGTTCCCAAACTTGTTCGGTCGCTTGTGCAGGAAAAGCCCTTGGTGGGCCAGGCTGGTTTGTTTACCTGCCACTTCTGCAGGTTCGGCCAATTGCGGGTCTCATTGGTGGCGGTTCACTGCTCCAGGCCAATGGGAGCTGCTGGAAGCGGTGGCCAGTATATCCCTCAGCCCTTGCCACTTCCAGCAGCTCCCATTGGCCTGGAGCAGAGAACCGCCGCCAGTGGGAGCTTTCCCTGTGCAAGCGGTGGAACAAGTTTGGGAACCACTGCCTTACTATGATCTGGCTGGCTATTCAGTTCATGACCATCACTGGCAGTTTTATCACAGCACCCAAACTTTTGGTGCCACATGATCTCTGGCTGTGTAGCTGCATTCCTTTGGTAAACACACTTTAGAATTCATTGATCTTCCATCCTAATAATATGTCCATACCAAGAAAGCTGCCAAAACCAAACCAGCACTGACAGAAGTGGTTGCTGGGTTTGGCTTTGAATATCCTCTTTTCTAATCTTATCATGCCATTTACTATGGAGCAGAGGACAAAGATGATGAAAATTGAAAACCTCAGTCTGGTGTTCTTCAGCCTTCCTCAGTGCCCACATTTCGCTTCTGTACAATAGTTGGTTTAACCATGATTCTATAGGTCCTCAGCTTTGTGGCAAACTTGATGTCACATCATCCGCACAGAGACTGCTGAAGGACCCCAAACATGGCAGCAGCTGCTGCCATAGAAATGCTGGAACTTAGACTTTAACAAAAGGTATTTAGCAGAAAACTATGTTATACACCAGTGCAGTGCGTAGTAATCATAAATACATTGGTCTTTTTCTGTATGAAAAACTTCACACACACGAGTTACCAGTAAAGGCATGATTTGAAAGAGAAAGCAAGAGATTGCACTTGCACATATGATCTCATATCTTAAAGTTCATAGATCATCTTCGTACCTACTGTACTGGGAGACTCACTGCAGGAGGACCAATCTTTATATTTCCAAGCAGAACATATG
Organism: Gopherus flavomarginatus; assembly: GCF_025201925.1. Classification (NCBI taxonomy): domain Eukaryota; kingdom Metazoa; phylum Chordata; order Testudines; family Testudinidae; genus Gopherus; species Gopherus flavomarginatus. The sequence continues at coordinate 31,335,175 of NC_066619.1, forward strand.
TGGGTGTGAAGAAAGCCCACTTTCCCACTTCTGTAATCATAAAATAGCCTGTACCATGACTTCATGAGGGAGGTATATGGCACCTAATACATGAAGGTTAAAAATGTGTTGAAGCTCAGAGATTGGAGAAAGCTTTTAGGAGAGCAAAGCAGCAAAGACAGATCATATAACAGCCTAAATATATGACACATCCTTAGATAAAGCTAAAGCTACAGACAATAACTGCCAAGGAGTTTGCCAGGGTGTAGGTGCCATGACTAGCAAATAAAAGTCATCCATTTTATATCTTGATAGTGCTGACTGCTGAGATCAGTAATACTGAAGAGGGCCAAGATGGATGGCTCAGAGAAGCTAAAGGAAATAATTCCCCACTGTTCCATTGTGTACTCATTTGTGTTCATTGTCAGCAAAAAATATGTTTAGAGCCAATTTTTTGACCCAGCCTTAACTAGTCTTCCATACTTGGTAGCACAAATGGTCATGCCCCCAGTTTGGCAAAGCACTTAAGCACATATTTAATGTTGATTAATTCTCATTGATTGAATTCAGAGGAATTTAAGTACATATATAAATGCTTTGCTGAACTGAAGCCTACATGTGTAATTTTGCACCCATAATTATTCATGTGTGGAATTTAGGTAGTTTTGTTTGAAGTCTCTGATTCCATGCACATATGGAGACTTAACTGTCTACAGTAAGTGGCCTAAACTGTGAGAATTAACTTGTGCCAGTAATTAGTATCTGTGCCTGGGAGTTTGAAGAAGCCAATGTCTGAAAAATATAGTCCTAAATTTTTTTTTTCTGAATGAACTTTTGGTGCTTTAGGACATTTAATAAAACTTACTCATAGAAACAGGTATTACCTTCCTTGTTTTATTGCTTTGTAAATGAAAAAAACAACACAAATTCACTTTTTAAAGAAGAGTTCTGATGAGATTGCCCAGGTGGCATGTTTCACAAATATAATTTAAAACTAGCACCATTTTGTTTATATGAATTCTTCATGCAGCTATGGTTGGAAATCATATTATTTTTTCACTTCGTGTCCTAAACTGTTGTGTAAGTGCTAAACAGTTGCAGAGTGGCTGTATTTATGGCTAGTAGAAATTTTGTTAACACAAAAACATAATCAAATAACTTTGGGAATTGTCTGAAATTACATGTTATAGTGATTAATAATGTTATTTTCAAGTCACTAATGCCACCGGTTTTGTGCTGCTGTAAATTTTATTAAACAAATTAAGCATATCAAACCTCATGTGCGTCGCAATTTCATTATTGTGCAGTTGTACAACATGTATACCTATACTTGAGATGTAAATAACACTTTTCAAACAAGAATTTCAAAATGCTTTACAATCATGAAGTAAGTCTTAGAACATGCATCTCAGGCAGGCAGGCAGCTGTATCCTCATTCTACAGATGGGGAAAAATGATGCATAGACAGATTAAATGACCTGCTCAAAAGTTACACAGCAAGTGAGTAGCAAAGCCTTGTGTCCTAACTCCCACTCTCCTGGTGTACCTTGCTGCCTCTATTTCGATCAAAGCACCCTAGAGTACTAATATTGTTATATTGCCCAATGCAAATTATTCAGAACTCCCATATGATTTATTTTTGGCTTAGAGACCTCAGCCTCCTTCAGTTAGGCACTATACAAACAAAACAAAAAGACAGTGCCTGCTCTTGGAAGGTTAATAAAGATATGCCGTGGAAGCGTATCTTTTTTGCCATGCAGTTCAAGGCCCTTACTCTGATATTTTTACTTTATAAACCTTTACAGCATACCACTTTGAACTGAATGAGGGTTATACGGGCAAAGTGTCACAACATGCATGTGTTATATTTGCAAGGTGCCTTATCTAAGTATAATCCTCTTGCATTTTTCCTACAGTGCCAGGACACCACAACCCACAAGATATGTACTATAAATATATCTTTTGCTGTGCTCCCTTCATTCTTTTGTTTAACAAGGAGTGGTTTCCATCATTTTCAAGGTAAACTATAAAAACTCCCTGCTAATGCTCTCTGAGGCTGCTCTGAAAAGTGAGCTAGCGTATTTCAGCGAAGGGCCCTCGCTTTGTACATTTCTATCACAGAGTCCTGAAGCACTAATGGTAGCTTTACAAGGAAAAAAAAAAGTAGTAGCTGACAACTCAAAGACATACCTTATCTGAATGGTGTTATTGTAAAGAGAAAAGACTTGTGAACAAAAGATGGAAATTACAGAAACGGGAATCAGGTATCACAGGTCCAGAATAAGAATGGCTAATAGAATATGGGGCAAAAGACTCAAAGCCTGAGTGACAGCTCAAAGACAAGATGGGATTTCATACATTTTCTAAACATTTCTTCTGTGCTTCCTTCAAAGAAATTTTCAAATCCCAGCTGGTTTCCTCTAATTAAAGAACAGCGAACATTCTACATATGACGTGTATGTGTGTGTGTAGGCAGCAGAATGGTGGATCGTATTTAACTTTTTCTCGCTGTGATCAGATCTATTGAAAAGTATGTGAATCTTTAGGGATGTAAAAACATATATTATATTGAAACCTAATAGTTTGTTTCCATGAGTGTCGCAGAAATTATTCTGGGGTGTGTGTGAAAACAGCAGTTTGAGGTCTTGAAAACTGATAATATAAATACTCCTGCCCAGTAGTTTAGTCTAATAAAGGAAACTTGCAGTGTGTTTTCTTCTGTTGTTTCCCCTCGGTATTCTAGCATTGGGTGGGTCTCAGTGAGTATAAAACCTGACTCCTCTCAGCATATGTAAATATAGATAGGGCCCTACCAAATTCGTGGTCCACTTTGGTCAATTTCATGGTCACTGGATTTTAAAAATCATAAATGTCATGTTTTCCGATATTTAAATCTGAAATTTCACAGTGTTGTAATTGTAGGGTCCTGACCTCAAAAGGAGCTGTGCTTGGGGGAGAGTCTCAAGGTTATTGTAGGGGGTAGTGGTACTGCAAACCTTACTTCTGCGAGGCAGCTGGCAGCGGTACTGCCTTCAGAGCTGGGCAGCCAGGGAGTGGTGGCTGCTAACCAAGAGCTCCGCTCTGAAGGCAGAGCGGCAGCAGCACAGAAGTAAGCATGGCCTGGTATGGTTTGCACGCTTACTTTGCACTGCTGCCTTCAGAGCTGGGTCCTTGGTCAGCAGGCGTCACTCTCCAGCTGCCCAGCTTTGAAGGCAGCATCGCAGAAGTAAGAGTGGCATAGTATGATATTGCCATCATGACTTTTGTGCTGTTGCTGGTGGGGCGCTGCCTTCAGAGCTTGGAGCCTGGCCGAGAGCCGCCACTCTCCAGCCAACCAGCTCTAAAGGCAGCACAGAAGTAAGGGTGGAATACCATGATCCCCCTCTAAAATAACCTTGCAACTCTCCTCTCCTCTGCAACCCTTTTTTGGATCAGCACTCCCAGTTTGAGAAACACTGGTCTCCCCTGTGAAATCTATATAGTATAGGGTAAAAAGCACACAAAAGACCAGATTTCACGGGGAGGGGAGACCAGATGTCATGGTCCATGATGCATTTTTCATGGCCATGAATTTGGTAGACCCCCGTGTATAGATGTTCAGTATGAAGTGGTTATTCATTTGGGGCTCAATCCTGTGAGTTTCTAGGTGCCCACACAACTCCCATCACTTTCACTGGGAGTTCAGAATGCTCAGTATATAAGAGGGAGTGCTCAGTACCTTGCAGGATTGGGCTCTGGGTAGGTACTTGTGGTCCTCCCTCCGGTTTTCCAAGTTTAACAAACTTGGAGCACTGACCAGTAGGGAACTCCTGTCTTGTGCTTCTGTGTTCCTGCTTTATTCTTTTTTGATGAACGATAATAGTGGTGGAGGTAAGAGTAGCTATACTGCTCTAAATAGTGTCTTGTTTGGGAGGCTCTATTTTACACATAATGTTGCTCAAAATTATTATTTTTTGCCTATTACAAGTTTGTATTGTTATTAAAATAAAAGTGGTTTAAATCTTCCTTGACTGGCCATTGCGTGTTTTGAAGCTGAAGTGGGTTTTTTGTGTTCTAGGGCCTGATTTCTGAAATATTGTTCAATTTCCCAGGCAATGCTCATGTCCAATGACAGTGGTAGCCAATCAGAACAGGAAAATATAGAGTGGAGATAACTATATTTATAAGAAACATACTTATGCCCACTATACTGGCACAGCATGGCATCATCTATGTAGCAAGACTGTCCTTCCAGTAGAATGGTTACGATTTAGTTTGTGTGGTTCAATGTTTTGTGATACATAGTCATGTACCCCTCATCCCATAAAACTTTATGAACAATAAAACTTTATTATCTATAGCATCCTTAATGCCACCAAAACTATTAAAAAAACTTTAGAGTTCAAAGTAATAGTAAATAATAAGAGACAGGGAGTGAAATTAAGGGATACAAGCAATACAGAAGTGAGATGTTTTCATGTGTGAATTGAAACAAAGGAGTCAGTGAGGTAGAGAGATATAGATAGGCTGTTCAAGGTGGCAGAAGCTGCACAGAATAAGATTTTTGCATGAGCAGTGGCAAGATTTCATGGGATAACTGATAAGAGGCCAGTATTAGAAAGTGATGGGACCAGGGGTTTGGGAGAAATTAAGATGGAATATTATCATGATGCAGGGCAGAGCAAGTGAATAGAGTAGTCTGAAAACAAGGAGGCCAGTGCTGAAAAGTTCGTTGTAGTACATGGGGAGTTGTTTGACGATGGGACAGATGTGGTTATGCTCCTTTGTCAGTATGTCAGAGCCAAGCAGGGGCATTTTGAACATATTGAAATCTGGAGATCAAAGACTTGGGGAGAACATTGGGAAGCTCTTTGTGAAGATGAGAGGAGATAAATACCTTGATGGGGATTTGAGCAGAGGTGGAGTAGAGGCTGTGAGCACCTGGGACCCCAGGCAGGGTGAAGGGCAGTCAGAGGAGATATGAGAAGAGATGTAAAGTTCAAGGTCAAGAAGGATGCAATGGATGGTGGAGGCAAACAAAAGGTGCTCAGATTCCACAGTGATGAGTGCACTGAAAAGGGAGAATGAGGAGGGAAAGTGTTTGGGGAAGATTTCATAGTTTAACTCATTAACTTTCATCTGAAAACATCTCCCTTGCCTATACCTCCTCATTTCTCTCTCTCTCGGCTTGTCTTGAAATGTGCAATTATTTAACTCAGCAAAGGCTTTTGGGGGATGGTCTGTATATAAGATGTTACAAAAATAAAGGTGTATTGTACGTTTTATAACCCCTTGAAAATCAGAAGGCCACATTCAGCCTGAGCATAAGCAGGTGTAGTTCCCACTGAGGTCAATGGTATTTGCACCCACTTATGCCAGGACTGAATTTGACCCCGAGCATCTATGTAATGGTCTCTGCCTCTCTCTTGTGAATACAGTCCTTATGTTTTCATTGTTCCAATAATTATATGAAACTCTGCTTTATTTTAGCAAAACCTTTGGGGCAGCAAACAAAACATAAAACCTAATAAAATCCAACTTTCAGGCAAACCCTCTTGTATATAAAATTGAAGAGTACAAAGTGCCAAAGGCTTGTATTAGTACCATCCATTTTGTTAGCATTTTTCCAATTTATCTTGCGTTACTAACCCTCAGAGTACTATGCCTATTGTAAATATTTAAGCATTACTGTTGACATAAAGATAATACTGACAAATTGAGTTAACATTTCTGCTGAGGATAACTGACAATGTGTAGTGCAGAACAACTTTAACACCCACACCAAGCCTCATGCTCATGCCAAACTGTGTTTAGTCTACAATACAGCAGCGTCCCTTAAATGAATTTTTAGCTTTGATTTACACAACACATGAAACAACCTTTCTTGGATCAATTAATTGTTTGACTTTCTTAATACATTTCCATTTTAAACTAGATTATGGCTGTATCAAAGGAATAGTAATGGGTGCAAGATGTCAGCATCCCTGGGTGTGTGTTTGCACACGTACACTGTGATATTGCTCCTGCTCCATGTTAGTGTCCTGTTAATTCTGATTTTCAATACCCAATGGGGGTGGTTGTTCATCTCTGCTGCATTTTGCTGCGCACACCGGGCACATCTTTAAACACTGAGAGACTTTAACAAAGTGTTTCTTTGTACAAAACTCTTACAGCATTTTGTCTTGGGGGGAAAAATATGTAACATAACAGAGAAACAGTCAAGGCTGGAGAAGTCTGGAGTCACTTATTCTACAAGGGTGACATTTATAGACTGTAATTGGCAATCTGCTTTTGGTAGGTGCAGTCAAGGTCTCCCAAAAATCACAGAGAAAGTGATTTTAATTATTCTTTCCTTAGCTTATCTTACATGCCTTGGCTTTCTATTTACAATATATGCTTCATTGGTATATCTTTAAACTGAAGGGGTTCTGAAGGCATAATTATGCCTTCTCGATTTATCAAAATTCAAAGCCCAAAAGATTTTCAATTTTGTTAAAATTATGAAACTGTACCAGAAATTTCCCAAGTTGTCTGGACTGAGGCCACAAAAAGATTTGTTACTGCTAAAAGATAACTGGATTTTCAAACAAGTTAATTCCTGTTTCCTTTTCCCCAATTCACTGGACTAAAAAACTGTCTTGCACAATAGTGTAATTTGGTTAAAGGACATCATTTTCAGTTACTTCACTCTCAAATTCCCCACATTGCTTCAGTGTGTTGATGATGCATTTCCGAAGTATGTCTTACTATGATGCAATTAAAACAACACTTAACCATTGGTTTCCATACTCTTTCATAATACCTTCCACACCTACAGTGCTATAGTTATTTTAATAATAGAATAATAAAATATATAATACCTAGCTCTTCACTAGTAGAGCTCAAAGCAATTTACAAAGTTCAGTATCATTATTCCCATTTTACAGATGGGGAAACTGAGGCACATAACAGTGAAGTGACTTGCCCCAGGTCACCTAGCAGGCCAGTGGCAGACCCAGGAATAGAACATAGGTCACCTGAGTCAGTCCAGTGCTGTATCCACTAGGCCACAACAACATTCTGAGTAAAGCAAATCCTGAGATGTTAAGTCTGTGAGGAGTCCACGAGAGAGTTCAGGCTGCAGTGTCATCAACATACCAAGGTTATACAGTCTTTATGCAGAAACTGTATTCTGTGGAAAGGAGACAGTCTCATTTCTTTCCTAGTGTTTAATTGAGACCAGGATGTGGATGAAAGCAAACCAAATGATGCAAAATGGTTGGATGTTGGCAGAGATGTTGTCTGATTCCTTAGTGTTTTTCTAATGTTTGCTTAAATGAATTTAAAAGTAGGAGCAGTGGTCTCTACTGGCTCTTTATCTATGGTGGAACAAAAATGTGCAGCCTTCCTTTACTAGAGGATTGAAATACTCAGCCAAACCTTTGTTGCCTCTGGGCTAGACTACTGTACTGCACTCTATTTAGGATGACCACTGGAGACTACTTAGAAGCCTGAACCAGAATGCAGCTGGCCACCTTTTAAAGTAGGTGAGTAGTTATAGGCACATAACATCAGTGCTCAAACCTCACATGATGCTAATAATCTATAAAACCATGAATGGTCTGGGACCCAGCCAACTGAGAGATCTCCTGTCACTTTATATCCCAATTACATTACCTTGGGTGCTTGTCTGTTTTGGACTTGAACTCTCCAGGATCAGCAGTAGCGCTTTCTCACTAGAGTGTCTGGCCTCTGGAATATGTTGAGCTTGGTGGGTCGCTGGCATCTGAATTTGGCAGCCTTCAGAACACTGTAAATCATATAAGGCCTAAAGCAAGGTCAGAGGGTGGAGTAAATATTTCACAGCTGGCACAGGTCTCAATCTAAACTGAGCTCCCAGGCTAAAGTGAGTCTTTAAGGGCTAGGATAGGCCTCTATTAAGCTAAACTCAAATCAACTGTCGGGGGTGGAGCAAGCTGTATATCCCTTTATTATAGCAATTGACAGTCCTTGCCTTGAAGAGTTTATAATCTAAATAGACAAAGGGTTTGAGGCAGAAAAGAGAGCTGAAGTAACTTCTCCAGGGTCACACACAAGTTAGTGACAGAACCAGGAACAGAGAATCCAGGTATCCTGACTCGCTCTCCAGGGCTTTACCCACTAGACCATCCCACCTCATATTTATATACATTATTCTTATATTTTTAATATTTCCAAATTCCTACTAAAAAAGATGCTTTAAAAGTTAAAATAGTCTACTGTCCTTTTATACCTATTTATGGATATTGCCATATCTCCTGTATTTTATAGTCCACAATAAACATTTTTCACTTCCAGCCAGTGAATTGCCAGTGATTCTACATGTCTGTACTTTAAGGGGGAAGGAACATTCCTTTTTGATCTCCAGCTTCATAGTATTTTATGAATATAAATATTCTGCATCATAATCACTCGTGCTGGTACAGCAAAGTGTAAATGATACTTCTGAGTACCATCCAATCCTCTTGTGCCCTATGAGGTATTTCACACTGACAGTGAGAAAGTGGTGTACTATCCGAGTCTTACTTTAAGGAAAAAATTGCTACTATTTGTTCTGATAAAAGTAAAATCAAATCAGGCTAGTGGCTTATGAACATCAGTTGGTTCCTTATGTGTTGAATCACAGAAAAATAGTGTAACATATTTAAGAGGCATTGATATTAGAATACTAGACACTTCCAGCAGACTATCAAAGCTGGTAACTCCAGTGTTTAAGTTACAGGAAGTTGTATGTGCACATATGTCACTACAGCCAATGCCTAGAATATTAAAGTACAGGCTTGTAAAGGGTCAGCCCTTCTAAAGAAACATGTGTTTATCTATGTTGCTTGTATGGTTCCCATTCCCATAGTAACTGAGCACCTCAGAAGCCATAATTGTATTTAGCCTCAACACCCCTGTAAAACAGGGAAATGCTAAGTGACCAGCCCAGGGTCACTCAGGCCAGTAGCAAAGCAGGAACTCATACACAGATGTCCCAAGTCTAAGACTAGCACTCTAACTACCAAACCAGTCAGCCTCTCAACTTACAGCAACCTCCTGCTCTGCACTCTAGTGTAACCTGATCTAACAAGCCCAAGAGGCCAGCTTTATAGTTCCTTGGCTCTACCTCCCTTTTATTTCAACCAATCAGCCCCTTCCACCTTACTATATGTTTTCTTCCCCCTCACCAACATATTCAACCTTACTCATTTTGTTTGTAAGAGCTTTTCTTTTTTCTTTTATCTATTAAGAAGAATGTTTCATCCTAGCTTTCCCTGATCAGGTAGAAATAAACAGTCCCCCAGCCCCAAATGGAGAATCCAGTTCACAGACAATCAGGTTAAGCAAATCAACAACAGACTAATATCTGGAAGTTTCTCATTCCTCAATGGGAAGCTGCAGTGCTGCATTCCTACCATGGTGTGGTGCCATACAAAGGTATAAATATCAGCACTCACAAGCCCTCTCCTAGGCTCTAAAATGGCCTCAGCTTGGAAGTACTAATGATTTCACTGGCTTTAGAGAAAATTCAGAATAGGAGAAAATGCTTCCTAGAGGCAATAGTGGCCAGGACTCTATGTTCTATAACATAAGGATTGGTGGAAGGAAGAAACCAGCATTGTGATGTGGACTCTGCTATTGGTTCCTCTGTTTAAATTTACCTTGGAGCTAGGTATTAGTTTCAGTGAAGGATTTTTAAAGAAAGGAGAATTCCTTTTCTATTAACTCTTGTGTAGCCCACTCTTTGGGCTCTTCTACCTTAGTGCTGGATTGCTCCATCACAATGTATTCCCCTCCCTCTAGGACAGTTCATTCTTCTCTCTGATACTGCTAAAAGTAAAATACATCTCTGCTAGGGATAAATTCTACCTCTAGCCAGTGAAAAGACTTCTGGAGAGAAAACTTTTGTCTTTGGAATACACAAGACTGCACCAATGGCACATACTTTTCCTTTCAAGTTCTGTATTCTCTCTCTTCCCTCCACTCCCCGGTTGCTTCCCCTCCCCGCCACTGTCATTTTTCCTTCAGCAAATTACTCAGTTCAGGTACTGGATAGTTGTCATCTCTGATGACATTCTTTCTATCCTACTGTCTTATTATGCCTCATGGCAAAGAATCAAGCTGGGGGGACATGTTTTAATGGGGTAGTCAGAGATATGTATTAGGCCTGGATTTGCTTAGTGTCATCATTAATGATCTAGGAGATTGAGTAAACAGTATGGTATCCACATTTGTAAATGGTGCTAAATGTGGAGCTATGAACAGAGGTGAGGCTAGAGAAATACTACAAAAAGGCCTATACAGTTTAGAATCACTGGCAGAAAAATGAGCTTTAGATTGGAAAAAATGTAAACTAACATAATTTGGGGAAAGTTAAATGAAAAGGAGAAATCTGGGAGGCTAATGCTGAAAGAGACTTTGGGGTGAGAGTAGGCAGAAAATTAGATAGGAGTTTCCAGTGGAATATTGTGCCTTTTGTTCTTTATGCAACAATAATCAAATTAAGAAACCACACAGTTGGGTCCCAAATAATCATGTTTACAAACATGCAAGGCCTTGCTACCTATTGCTGCTCTGTTTTCTGGTGGCTTCTCAAACATAGAACACAGTGAGTACCACTGCAGCAGTCACAAACTATTTACTCTTGTTCACTACAGAGTATGGCAGGGGTAGGCAACCTATGGCACGCGTGCCGAAGGCAGCACGTGAGCTGATTTTCAGTGGCACACTGCCTGGGTCCTGGCCACTGGTCCGGGGGGCTCTGCATTTTAATTTAATTTTAAATAAAGCTTCTTAAACACTTTAAAAACCCTATTTACTTTACATACAACAATAGTTTAGTTCTATATTATAGACATATAGAAAGAGACCTTCTAAAAACATTAAAATGTATTACCGGCACTCGAAACCTTAAATTAGAGTGAATAAATGAAGACTTGGCACACCACTTCTGAAAGGTTGCCAACCCCTGGAGTATGACATCAAAACAAGTGAATGCAAATTTGGGCTGTGTATAGAGGCATCCTGTCAGAAAGCAGGGAGCTAATAGTCCCTCTCCATACAGCTTGGAGGGACTGCACCTGAAACAGGATTTGTTCTGAGCACACTACAATACATTAAAGCTGTATGACCCACAGGGAATTTAGCAAACAGCAACTCAACTGTGTAACGGGAATGAAGGGATCTAATGCAGAGAAAAGTTTTAAAATGTTAGTTTGATGAAGGGGCAGCCTTACATGGGTTTAAAACATGCAAACCCCAAGGAGGTCGAGGAATTCTTTATACTAGCACAGTGCCGGGAGACATAACTAAGAGCAGTGGGAGGAAATTAAGAAATAGAAGTTTCCTGACTGTGAGAGCTATTAGCCAGTGGAGTAATCTCCCCAGGGGAGGGTCAGAAGCTCCAGCATCTGGGATGTTAAAGTTAGACTGGATAACATGCTAGTAGAAGTGCAATAGGAAACAATCCTCCACTGAGAGAGCGGTAGAGCAAATGAATTAATGGGTCAGTGTTTGCAGATGCTATGGTTACCAAAAATCAAGGGTGGACAGCTGGCCCTGGGTGCTCCTGCCACAGCCAAATGGCATCCCTTCTGTTGCTCCTTTTGTAGAGTGGGATAAAAATGATACTCTCTCTGAAAGTGGGAGGAATTCTCCTGGCTTGATCCCGGTACACAGCCAATCTTGCCCATTCTCCTTTCTTTATACAAATAACATCTGTATTTGTCTGTCACCTACTTTTGCTACTACAGATGCATTTTGTTACTAGTACAAGATCATCCATTAGTCACTCATGTCTGGATGACACCTCTGCCTCTTTTGAAACCCAAGGGCAGACTTCTCTCTCTCTTCAATTAACCAGCTGAATTATACATTTCAGAGGTTCAATAGTCTGCCAGTGCTAGTCAGCTGAAATTCAGAATCCTGAAATGTGTGCCTAAATCTTTCACGCTTTTCAAAGAACATTAGCACTTTGACAATTTCCTAAAATGATTAATGAAACTCTGAATCACATTCTACCATGCTCTGAATTCAATGGGCTGCAAGTTGGGGTAGAATTTGTCCCAGAATATTTTGAGACTCAAAGGAAAAAACAAAGTAACAATAAACAGAACAACTGATTTGATTTGAAACACTGGCAGTTAAAGATCCCCTATTTTGTAATAAAACACTCAGCAACTATATGGATCACACTAGAATTTTCTGGCATAGAGGAAAAAAATCTGTACAGAGTTATGTTTTTCCATATCTCTTCATTCCTGATGCCTATCCATTCTGCCTCTCCATCTTGTTTAGCAAGACCAAAAAGTGCAGCCTCTTCCTCTCTAATTCATGAAGATATAAACCGCCTCTTTAGTGTATTCATGTTAAAATGTGCTAATCTGGAGTTCTAGAAGTTCCTGCACCTACAATTAGCATTTGTCTCTCCATTGTGCATGTACAGTTTGTGTGTGTGTGTGTGCGCGCGTGCGTGCGCATTGTCCCAGTTTTTACACCAGCTATTGTAAATTTGCAAGGTAGGGCATGGGAATGGATGAAATATTCACTGTCATTTTCAATTTGTGGAGAACTGAGGAAAGGTGAATGTTATTGGGGAAGGAAGTAATTGGTCATTTCAGAGACTCTAAAGAGTAGCACCATAGCAAATCTTTACCTAAAAAACCAAAAGAAGATAAACAGTCCATTTTTTGCTAGTCCAAGCATAAATTGGGAGTTCTTTCTTTAAATCAGATTGCAAATTTAAGTCAATGCCAGAAGTATAGTGAAATTAGACCTCATGATGAATCACACATGAAGGCCAGTTTAAGATAATTGAGCACACTAAGTACAGAAGCAATTTTTTTTAACCATCTTGCCACAATGTATATAAGTGACTGCTATGTATTAGCCTTGCATTGTCTTCTTACATTTTCTTCTATGTCCTTCTGAGAATGAGCAGACGACAGATTTCTGGAAGACACCGACCAACCACTACTTCTTGGATGATGAAAGTAAATTCCACCAGGAGTACTGCATGCCAAAAAAGACTAGGATCATGATCTGGAGCAAAATGGGCAGCTGAGTATGCATAATACAAAGGTCTCACATTTTGTTTTCAATTGAATAAGAAGAGCTTGGTTAATTGTGTATTTAACAGAACCCTCTTGTAAATCTGGCTAAGAGTAGAACAATAAAGCAAATACAGTTTTGATGGAAAGAATGTACAGCATGCATAGAAAATGAACATGTAGATGCTCTGCTATGCAGATTACCAAAGAAGCAATTTGTTGCAACTGCTTTGGGGTGAAGGGGTATTGGAGACTTTGAACTTGGATTTCTGGTCTGGAAGCAAGGACTCAATTCTAGATTGTAAGCGGCTAGAGGCTCTCTTGTCTTTTTTATTTTTAATGCCTATGACACTGTTGGACATAGTACAAATAATAAAAAACAAAAAAGTAGATTGCTCATGAGCCATACATGCTCCATCTAGGATTTACTGAAACCAAATGTCCTGAATACAGGAACCTTACATATTTCAAAACAAAAACAGCTCCCTTGGCTAGACAGTTATCTGGGATTTTACCCTTGGAGATGTGGTTTCAATAAATCCTAGCTAAAGTATATTATGCACATAAGTGATATCCTTTTTTGTACTTTCTCCCTTGGATTTTATTTTCTGTTGTGGTTCCTGTCTGGATTAAGCAGCACTGAAAGCCTCCTATTCTGTTTCTCAGAGAGGTATTTTTTTTCTAGCAGCTGCGTATTACATGGGAACTTCTTTTTGTACCTTATTTTCTTCATCATTTTCAGTAGGACCCCAGTTTCCTCATCCCTTCAAAAGAGCATGCTTTCTTCACCTTGGCTTTCGCATCCTTCGTGGAGCTGAACATCTTGCTAATGGGATTAGAGGGTCTCATATCATTTTTCAAGAACTTCAAAATTTGAAATGACAGCTGGCAAACAGAAGAAAACAAAAGCTGAGATCTATGAGGATCAGGGATAGGGACCATCACTGAAAAAGTTATGGGACCAGATTTTCAAAACAGCTTGGCCCACAGCAGCTCCTATTGTGATGCTTCGAAAGAATTCAGTGCTGAGTTGCAGAAAATTTCCACTGCTAATCTTGGTGTCTAATTAGGATCTGAACTCTTTTAAGAAAATGGCCTGGATTGTGGGTTCAGACCTCTGTTGAAATGTGGGCCATACTACCTTGTAATGGACCTTGCCCTGCAGAGCTTTCATGACAGCCATTTTGTCACAACGACATTTAGTCACAGGACAACCTGTAGCCAGTAGCATATACTTACAGATTCATGATTTCCAGCTCTAGGTTTCAAATACATGGCTGAGGACTACACTCAGCTTAAAGGTCTGCAATGAAAAATCTCATAAAAAAGAGTCTTGAAACGTTGATTCCATCCTGTGAAATGCTATTGCATCAGAAAGTTATTACTAGATCTTCCTGATGACAGACTTAAAGATGATAAGTCATTAGTGAGCTAATATGATCCTTACACAAACTGGGATATGCGATGGGATCAGGACAGAAATGGGGAAAGCAGAAAAGAAGTAGAGATAAAATAGATGAACTAATGAAGTGGGAAAGAAGAGAAGAAAGAAGAGTGAAAAATGCACCAAAGGCAAGAGAGGAAACGTGGAAGTAAAACAAAATATAGAAATAGATAAAGTAATATAATGGAAATTACATCAAAATAAGGAAAAGTGAGGCTAATGATTTTATATATAAAGCATTTGGCTGCCAAAGTGCTTAAGAAACAGTGTACTAATTTAATAATAAAATAAATGTCATATAAAGCTTTATAAAAACAATACCCTCATAAAATTAAGCTATGCACAGAGGAGAATCTTAGAGGGAAAAGATTTGAAGACTAAGGGGAGCCATGATTACAATGGAAAACAACCATGGATGAAAAGAGGCTCAGATGTGAGCTGCCTTAGATATGGTGATTCCCTTGTAGTGGCTATCTGCACTTAGTGTGGCAGCATGGGGAATAAGGCATCCTCCATGGAGTTGTTACCCATGTCCTGTGCATGTGGATGGGAAATAAGTGGGCAGGAGCCACAATTAAACACCGAGATTTTACCAGAGGTGGTGTTTAAAAGCAGTGAAACTGGGTGGGCTGGGATAGGATTGTCAATTTTGGCTGGATGTATTCCTGGAGGTTTCATCACATGACATAATCTTTCATTAAAGATTAATCTTTAATTCCTGGAGAATTCAGGACAATCCTGGAGGGTTGGCAACCCTAGCTGGGATAGATGTCAAGTGGGAGTGAACTCAACACTTCAGTGGTTACCAAATCTAAGGGCATGCTCATTTGTCAGTCTCACTGATGGTGAGTGGTGTCAAAATATAAAGTGAACTAACAAATAAAAGGAGAGAGTGGAAAAAAAGTGAATGGAAGAAAGGAAGAGGGAAGTATAGTGATTGAGGGAGGACAGGGGATAAAGTCTGAAGAAAAAGCAACAACACAAGAAAATGTGATGGCAGCAAACTTCTTGTTAGTCTCATGATTTTTTTACTTATTTTTTTTGTGGTTAGTTAGGAGGTGATAAACTGAATGGAAAGAACAGTAAAAGGAGAGGAGACATTGAAGAGAAGGCGTGAGTGGGATGTGGCAGGGGAGAAAAGAGTAAGAAGGGCAGATATGGAGTGACATTGAAGTGAAGAGACTGAGGGAGTGGGAGAAAGAGGATTAGTCTATCAGCACAGGCAGAGCCCACGTCCAGACTACCCCGCCGTATCTGCAGGTTAAAATCGATTGCTCGGGGATCGATATATCGCGTCTAATCTAGATGCGATATATCGATCCCCGAGTGCGCTTATATCGATTCCGGAACTCCATCAACCCCAACAGAGTTCCGGAATTGACACGGAGAGCCGCGGACATCGATCCCGCGCCGTCTGGACGGGTGAGTAATTTGATCTTAGATATTCGACTTCAGCTATGTTATTCACGTAGCTGAAGTTGCGTATCTAAGATCGATTTTCCTCCCCTAGTCTGGACCAGCCCAGAGAAAGTCCAGTCTAAAGTTCTCTGAATGTCCGAAGGGCCCTGCTTTGGCTCTTTCTGAAGCAGTTTCTTCTGGCTGGTTCCTTCCTGCAATTTTCCCCCAAGGCAACGTTCCAGGAGGGGAGGCTCTTTCCATTTCTTTCTGCTCAGGAGACAGGGTAACATTTATTGCTGGTGTTTATTGCAACCCCACACATGCATAGAGGGAAATCTTAAAAATATGCAGCAGAGTATATAAAAGCTTTAATAGAATGATAGAGACATTTTTCAGAAATAGCTTCTCGAGTTTTTGTGGGGAAAGGATACCTGTGTGGTGGAAAAAGACTTCCTTCTCCAAAGGCTTCACTTGGCTGGTTTTGGATACAATCCTGCAAGGTGCTGAGCACCTCGGCTCAGCTAGAATACCTTACAGGTTTGGACCCTGTATGAGAAGGGGCTAGAGAAAAGATAAAACCTCCTCCTCTCCAGCAAATACCATTAAAAATCAAATCTAAAAATTGTTTCTAATTTTGATCTTCATATTCCTGGTTTCTCATGTCGTCCTTTCCTCACTGCATTTGAACCAATGTTATGCCTACACAGTTCTGTGCTGCGTTGCCAATTCTCAGCTGGTATATGGTCCCTCGGGAACCACAACCAGTATATCTTGAGAATCAGAGAACTGCATACAGTTCCTTGATGCACTCCTGCTTGCCATCTTATCTCCTTTCCTCTGCTGAGCACATCTTGGTGCCTGAGACAATCTGGCCCCAAAAATAAAATATTTCTTGGTTAACTGTGAGCCCAAAGGTAAGGGTCTATCGGAACTAATCACAGAGCGAAACAAGATCACACAAACTGAACTGCATTCTCTCTGTGTAAACACCAGGGAGAGTCTCTTCTGACAAATCTAACAGTCTGTAAACTACTTATTTACATGTTTAAAGAGAAAAAAGAGGTGTAACAGGAAAATGGCATTTAGTGGTGCAGTGGTCTAAATCCAGAAGTCTCTTAAATGTCCGTTATTTAAAATTTTACACCCAAGCATAGCATTAAGGGAAAATAAGCATGAACATGCTGATCAATGTTTAGCATTTTCATGTGGGTATTCATATTTCAAGTAGGTAAGAACATTAGTTTTCAGTGAACACAATCAACACTCATACATTTACACATTTCCTTTGACTTTCCCCCTTTTTCGTAATTCCCTCTTCCCAACATGTTTTTCTCCCTGTATTTTTTCTAAGGCCGAATATGCTTTCTGTTTATAAATAGAGCTGTGCACAAGAGTTTTGGGAACATATAGTATTGAAAGAGTGACAATTGTTATTTTTTAATTAATCAAAGCTGGAGAGAACCCTCAAACCAAATACATAGTATGATACTTTCGGGGTTGCCCAAGAGATACAGGATGAGTCACTACTGCCTGCTTACACCAGGAGGGAGCCTTGTCTGGGCCTACTGGGGGAAAACTCACCCAGAACTACTGGCTGCTAGCAACACAAGTGCCCCACTTTGGGCTCTTCTAGCCCCACTCTTTCTCTCTCTAGGCTAGCAATTTGCATACCCCAGACCTTAGGCTCCCTGTGGGAGCACAGGCTAACTCTATGGGGATGATTAGCCCTCAGAGTCCACATGTCCTCTGGAATGGTGGTTGAAGCATGAAGGGACATATGAATCTTTAGTGCATCTGGCAAGTAAATATCTTGCGATTCCAGCTACAACAATGTACCATGCGAATGCCTGTTCTCACTTTCAGGTGACATTGTAAACAAGAAACAAGGAGCATTATCTCCTGGAAATGTAAACAAATTTGTTTGTCTGAACAATTGGCTGAACATGAAGTAGGATTGAGTGGACTTGTAGACTCTAAAGTTTTACATATTTTTATTTTTGAATGCAGTTTTTTTTGTACATAATTCTACATTTGTAAGTAGATTGCACTACAGTACTTGTAATGGGGGAATTGAAAAATACTATTTCTTTTGTTTTTTACAGTGCAAATATTTGTAATAAAAATAAATATAAAGTGAACAATGTACACTTTGAATTCTGTGTTGCAACTGAAATCAATATATTTGAAAATGTAAAAGACATCTGGGTCACACATGGGTAAAAGAAAATGCAACATTCTAGGTGTGTAATATATTATTTCTACAAAAATAGATATAGATGGCGCTTCTCCGTCAACCACATTCAGTGCAAATTTGTTCATTTTTTGAAGACTTTTTTCCTAACTGCCAGCCCTGCACATTCAAACTGGGATGTGAAAATCAGGCTGCCTCGTACATCCTCACCAGTAATAAATGTTCTGTGTTTGCAAAGTAGGTGACAATGTTGTTAATGCACAAGACAGACTAGCAACCAGCTTCCTTTTCATGACTATTTTGTCTCTGCAGTGCTAACAGAAGTGAAACATTCCTTTTGTCAGGAAAGGCAGAAGCTACTTCTCAAAGACACGTAGGGAGCAGGCACATTGAGTTAGAATGTGCCATTCTGCAGACTTGCTTTTCAGCTCACAACTTCATTTTAACACAAAACAAGGAAGAAATTCAGGGCAATTGAGCTGTGCTCACTTACACCTGGACTGAATTTGGTCCATAAATCTTTTGCTTAAGAGTTGAAGGGACCATCTAGACTGACCTCCCATATGTGACAGGCCATTACATTTCACCCAGTTACCAGTGTATTGAGGCCACTAAGTTGTGTTTGATGAAAGCATAACTCACAGCCCTCTTCTGTGCCCTCTCCAATTTTTCAACATACTTCTAAAAATGTGCACAACCAGAACTGTACATAGTATTCCAGTATTGGTCTCACCAATGCGTAAAATCACTTCTCTCTACTCCTATTCGCTGCTCCCTTGTTTATATATCCAAAGATCACATTAGCCCTTTTTGCCACAGGAGCTCATATTCAGTTGCTTATCCACTACGTCCCTTAAATCCTTTTCAGAGTCACTGCTTTCAAGGATACAATCCCACACTTTGTAGGTAGGGCTTGTATTCATTGTTCCAGGATATATAACTTTGCATTTGATTTGTATTAAAATGTATTTTGTTTGAATAGGCCCAGGTTACCAAATGATCCAGATCAATCTGTATGACTGCCCTCACCTTATCATTATTCATTACTCCCTCAATCTTTGTGTCATTCACAAATTTTGTCAGAAGCAATTTCATATTTACTTCCAAATCATCAATGAAAATGTTGAATAGTGTCAGGCCTACTACTGATCCCTGTGAACCCAGTAGATACACACTGATTTGATGGTGATTCCCCACTGATGACTATTTTTGAGATCTGTTACCCATTTTTTTCTCCATTTACCATATGCTTTATTGATGTTGTCTACTGTTAATTTTTGTATCAGTATGTCATGTGGTACTAAGTAAAATGACTTACAAAAGTTCATTACATCTACACAGTTATCTTTATCAACCAAACTTGTAATTTCATCAAAGAATGAAATGGGGTGTGTCTTGTCACACACAAATTATATTCCTATTAGGGCTGTTGATTAATTGCTGTTAAATCATGCTATTAACTCAAAAAATTAATCATGATTAAAAAAATTAATCGCGATTAATCACACTGTTAAACAATAGCATACCAACTGAAATTTATTAAATATTTTTGGATTTTTTCTACATTTTCAAATATTTTGATTTCAATTACAACACAGAATTCAAAGTGTACTGTGCTCACTATATTTTTTATTACAAATATTTGCACTCTAAAAATGATAAACAGAAGAAATATTTTTCAGCTCACCTCATAAAAGTACTGTAGTGCAATCTCTTTAGCATACTAAAAGTGCAATTTACTAATGTAGATGTTTTTGTTATATAACTGCACTCAAAAACAAAACAATGTAAAACTTTAGAGCCTAAAAGGCTACTCAGTCCTACTTCTTGTTCAGCCAATCACTAAGAGAAACAAGTTTGTTTACATTTACGGGAGATAATGTTGCCCGCTTCTTATTTACAATGTCACCGGAAAGTGATTTGGCCACCATTTCAGAGGACATGCTTCTGCTCTGATGCTCGTTTAAAAAAAAATGTTAATTAAATTTGTGACTGAACTTCTTGGGGGAGAAGTCTATGTTTCCTGTTTTTTTTTTGCCCACATTTTGCCATATATTTCATGTATAGCATGCCATACATGACATGTTATAAGTGATGACCTAGCACAAGTTTTACATTTGTTTTATTTTAGAATGCAGTTTTTTTATACATAATTCTGCATTTGTACGTTCAACTTTCATGATAAATAGATTGCAGTACTTGTAATGGGGGAATTGAAAAATACAATTTCTTTTATTTTTTACAGTGAAAATATTTGTAAAAAAATAAATATAAATTGAGCACTGTACACTTTGAATTCTGTGCTGTAACTGAAATCAATATACTGAAAATGTAGAAGACATCCAAAAATATTTAAAGAAATGGTCTTTGATTATTGTTTAACAACGCAACTAATCAAGATTATTTTTTTAATCTCTTGACAGCCCAAATTCCTATTCTTCAATTGTATTAATTGAATCCTGTATCCACTTTTCCATTATTTTCCCAGGATTGATGTCTGGCTAACTAGCTTGTACATGGCTGGGTTATCCTGCTTTTCTTTTTTGAATCTGGCATAACATTAGCAGTCTTCCAGTCTGCTGGAATTTTCCCGGTATTCCAATATATATGTTAAAAATTAACATTAGTGGGTCAGACATCTTCTCAGCCTGCTCTTCTAAGATGCTTAGATGCAAGTTATCTGGATCTTCTGACTTAAAAATGTGTATTCATGGTAGATATTATTTAACATTCTCCTTGATTATTAATGGACTTGATAGTCCTTCATCATCCTCATGATTTGAATACATCAGCCTGCTTTATTTCAAATACAGAACAGAAATATTTATTGAACACTTCTGCCTCTTTTGCATAATTATTAATAATTGTATCATCTCCATCTAGTAGTGGGGTTAGACCATTACTAGGATTTATTTTATTCCTAATATGCTTAAACTCCTTCTTATTGTCCTTAGCCCTGCTAGTCATTGATTTTTCCGTGATGTTTTTAGCTTCCCTTATTTATTTTTTATACTTTGTAACGTCTAATTTATATTTGATCTTTCCCCCTTTTTCCATTTCTCATATATTGCTTCTTTATTTCTAATTCCTGCTTTCACTTCACCACTGTACCAGCATGGGCTTTTAGACAAAGTTGTCCTCTTCAGTGTGTGTAAGGTTCTTGGAAGGCTACGGGCCTACCCAGGGTGCTCTGCAAGAACGAGGCCCACACACACTGTGAGTTATTGGCTTTAATGAAGGTAAAGTGACACACCCACAACGGGGACTCTTGGCGTTGCTGTCACAGAGGTGGGGAACCCAGCGCACTGAAGCTCGGCCTGGTATGGAGTCCAAGGGTGGGACCGGGACCATGCAACTATATATGCAAAATACAAACACAACTCATGCATAAGCAACTAGGGGCTTTCCACAGGCTGTGTCCACCCCTTGGCCCAAGGCCAGGGACTTTCCACAGGCGGTGTCCGCCCTTTGGCCGAGGACCAAACAAACTAGTCCTAACCGGTTAAAAGCAAGTTATAACTGGCGTCCCATGTCCTACAGTGACCTGCCGCCGAGAAAGCGGAACTACCCTAGCTAGGCCGTTACACAATCTTCCGCGGTTCCCTACCATGTGGAATCATGGCTTTTTGGCTATTGAATAAGCTCTTTGAATACTAAACACCTTGAATACTGCATGCAGATGTGGTCTCTCCATCTCAAAAAAGATATATTGAAATTGGAAAAGGTTCAGAAAAGGGCAACAAAAATGATTAGGGGTAGCGAATGGCTTCTGTATGAGGAGAGATTAATAAGCCTGGGATTTTTCAGCTTGGAAAAGAGGCAACTAAGGGGGGATATGATAGAGGTCTATAAAATCATGAGTGGTATAGAGAAAATAAATACAGAAGTGTTATTTACTCCTTCTCATAATACAAGAAGAAGGGGCCACCAAATGTAATGAATAGGTAGCAGGTTTAAAAGAAACACAAGAAAGTATTTTTTCACGCAACGCACTGTCATCCTCTGGAACTCCTTGCCAGGGGGTGTTGTGAAGGCCAATACTATAACGGGGTTCAAAAGGGAGCTAAACAGGTTCATGGAAGATAGGTCCATCAATGGCTATTAGCCAGGATGGGAGGGAGTGGTGTCCCTAGTCTCTGCTTGCCAGAAGCTGGATTTGGGTGACAGAGCATGGATCACTTGATAATAACTTGTCTGTTCATTCCCTTTTGGGCACCTGCCATTGGCCACTGTCAGAGGACAGGATACTGGGCTTGATGGACTTCTGGTCTGACCCAGTATGGCAGTTCATATGTTCTTTTTTTTTTGCTTAAATAACTCCTAATTTTTATTCACATTTTCTGTCTAATTTTTTCCTCCTGGTCAATTTCACACATAATTTTCCTCAGCTTTGAGAAATTAGCCCTTTTAAAGCACCAAATATACCTATTACTAGATGTAATTGTCCTCTGTTTTCCCCTATTGAATTAACCAGGTCATGACCACTGGTCTCTAGCCAACCACTTGAGTTGTTCTTATGAACATAAGAACTTAAGTGTTCATAAGAACACTCGAGCTATGCACACAAAATTTATATTGAACTCAATTCTATAGGATCATCAAAAAGACATTGAAACTGACTTCCACACCATCACTGGACTCCCTTGTGGAGTCTGCAACATCAGTGAGGTGGGATGCCTTCAGGAAAAAGGAGAGAAAAACCAGGTGCATGATCCAAGACATTCACTGGCCTAACACATCCCACCCCCAGTCCTAAGAGGCTGACTTCCAGAAAGAGCTTTGCCTCTGAAAATCCACTACCTTAAAATACCATGGCAGATGATTACAGAATAACAGAATGGTGAGAAATGCTGATGATCCTGGAGAACCTAGTTACTTCAGAACAACTCCCTCCTGGCACTGACCTTGATCAAATACACTAGTGTATTCTGAAACAAGCAAGAGCCAAGGTGGCAAAAACCAGTGACAATATGACCTAGTGGAAGCTGAGGAATCATAGAATCATAAGACTATAAGGGACCTCAAAAAGTTATCTAGGAATAACCCCCAATGTGACTGAGAGCCTAGACAAACCCTTGAACGTTGCCTGATGCAGTGCCTCTTGTCAACACTCTGTACTCCTGAGGAACTATTTAAGTGATAACACCAGGTGTGATAAGCTATGGTGATGATTGCTGATAGTTAAAAAGATCCAGGTAAACAACCTGAAATAACTGAGGAAGTGACAAGGTCTGAAAAACCCTACACTAAAAGGCTAAAAAAAAATCTTTCATCATTCAAGGATGAGATACGCTGAAAACAAAATGAAGTTACCACAGGATGCTACATGATATTTCTCAGTGACCCCAATACATATCCAAGAGGCTGCCGGGCCTCAGCAAGCATATCCCTTATGTTGTCGCTATGGCCCAGGAATAGTTGGGTAACAATGAACAAGCCTTTGTCTTACATTGACCCAGACTTTGTCTGGTTTCCTGTATCAGTGTGGGAAGGTGGACTTCTGTTCTCCAAGGTTCAGGAGTAAGGCTGATGGTGACACATCCAGCAAAAGCATCTTACATGCTGTGATGTAGTTTCTCCTGCAGGGTGATTACTCAGGTCATCTGAACACTAATAATTAATAACTAATTAATAAGCTCTTTCTTGTATAGCCCTTTTATCTCAATCAGCACAAATGAAGGGTTTTTCTTTTGAGAAGACCAAATCTCCAAAACACATCTTGACTCAAAACCAAAGTTTATCATAGTAAACTCCAACTAGGAAATTAAAATATTTACTTTCTACTGTTTCACCAGTTTTAGAACGAAGTCCAGTAAGTGGAACAAACCTGCCCTGGTTGGTTACTTCCTTGCTAGTAACCTGCTTTCTCTTGCTGTCTGTTAGTTCCACCTCCACTCTTTCTTTTTCAGTGTATTCATTCTGCCTGCACGCATAGGCTGACAAACAGAAATCCAGGCAAGGAAAATATGTGCTATATTTCCTAATGTCCCCTCAACCATTAGCAAAGGAAAAACTGATTGACATTAAGAGCAGTTTAGACCTGGTATTTATGTTGTAAAAAGCAGTGGGATGGTAAAACCTAATTAGCACAGAGGAAAAGTTTCCATATGGAACAACGAAGAATTGCTGTTGGAGCTGCGCTCTCTTATATTTTCAAAAATTCTTTCTTTTTTTGCCCATGGTTTATTATTTCTGTGCTTTTTGGGCAAACTCTTTAGACTCTAATGGCAAATGCTAACCTTTCTGTAGAGTTTTTGAACTGCCCCATAGGATGTAATAGTTTGCGACCTTGGTACTTGAGAGATTGTGTCTCTGTCCCCAGGATATATTATCACAAGTACAATCAGCAGAGATGGTCATGCTGGAGTCTCTTTCGTGTAAGGGAAAGAGAAATGTTGGCAGGGTGTTATCTGTGAGGGCTCCTCAGTTTTAGGACTTATGTTCCTGTCTCACTTCGCGGTGCAATTTAGACTACGAAGTGGTTGTGTCACAAATTGCTCTGAAATTCTGGGGCCTTACAGTGTTTTGCTGCTGTAGCTCCTAGTCTGGAAAGTTCCCAGCCAGCCTCAAAGCATGCAAGTCACACTCTGTCTATGTGCTAGTCAGCCTTGGTTCAGCAGCTCTGATCTCACTAGCCTGTCTACAGCCCCACTCTGGCTTCCACCAGCCTTGGTTACAATCAGCAAGGTGATCCCAACACATGCCCAGTTCTGAATTTCCCCCAAACCTTGTAGCCTGAAGTGTCTAGCCCGGACCACTCACAGAAATAGTAAAGTTTGTTGCTCCTTTAAAAACACATTGCAGCTGATTAACTTAACTGGGGTAAATACACTCTGCCTCACAGGAACAACACCGAGTTGATTTAAAGTAAAAATAAAACTTATTTATTAATTAAACATATCTAGGATTAAGTGAGTTCAAGTATAAGAATGAAGATAGAAAGAATTACAAGTAAAACAAAACAAAATATGTTTTCTTGTGGCTAAGAATAAGTGACATTCTTTGTTCAAGGAAGACTTTGTACCAATCTTAGTTAGGACCATCCACAGAAGCACAAGTTTCTCTTGTCTTGCTAGGTGAAACAACATTGCCTAAGCAGGTTTCTCACCTATATTCAGTTTCTAGAGACTTAAACCTTCACCCTGTTGGTTGAAGGACCCATCTTTCTCAGCATGCAAGAGTTCTATTCCCTTGTGTCTGTCTCATGATGGATGCCAACGATGGCTTCTGTCTTTGCTTGTGTCTTCCAGAGTTCAATGATCTTGGTTCAAGAGGCAGGGTGACCTCATGCTGTTCATCCCTTCCTGTGCATTTCCCATTCCCTTCTAGGTAAACGTGGCTTCTGTTGTTTTGATTCTACCATGCTTAATTTACAGAGGGGACAGGTAAATAGCGATGACATCCCCTCCTGTTTGGAAGAGCCTCTTTCTTCCTTTGTTAGGACACGGACTGTAGAAGCCTAATAGTTATGAATATCCATAATTCCTTATATAATGTTAATACATACATTTTGTGATGCTAATAATCACCAGTGTATAATAGGCTTTCATTGACACTTCACTTGATAAACTTTTATCAGACATTAATATTGTATATATTCAGTTGATTCAAATGCTGATCTCTTGAGGCTCAGACCTCCTGTCTTTATAGCCCAGATAAAGTTTCTGTTTCCTTCTGGAAGCTGTCTCCTGCCCTTCTTGTTAGCTTCATACTTCGTTAACTTAATATGCAAAAGGACCTTCATTGTCTCTGCCTGATTATTGGGTTGGTCAGAGAAGCAAACATATTGATTTGTCTAGGGTAAACCTGTTTTCAACTCCCCCTGACATGCCTGGCATAAACATATTTTAGTCATAATTTTAGCATATACCCATAACTTAGTACACACCCCATACATACATCACATAAGACTATTAATGATCAGTGAGTTATTAGTCTTCCAATTGTGTATTGTATGCCACCTTTTAGATACAGTTTATAACATCAGCAAATTGAGGTACAGTGAACTCTATAGAAACCTATAAAAGAAAATCATTCTCAATAGATACTTCAAGTAATTTCTATAGAACCCTAATTTCTGCACCAACTAATTATTTAATCCCCATTAAATTCTCTGGGAATTTTCCTTAAGAATATTAGGTCACTTTGTGAATCTTTTCTGCCAAGGTAGGACTGTAATGTATTGAATATTGTCAAGTGTTTTCCCAAAAACAGACATGAGCAGGAACTCAACATTGTTTGTGAAACAAGTGGCTATGGTGACAGACTATCTGTGCAGCCATCTGCTTCTCTTCTACCTCCAGATCTATGCAAGAAAAATTCACAACAAGGAGTTGAACTACAGTAGAAAACACACAACTCTCATTGCATATGAAATTTCTTGGCCTAATCAGTGTGCCTGGAAATGATTTAGCCTTATGAGCTGTCGAAGATGCAGCACACACAATCTGAAAATTTCAGAACCACTTCTACATCAGCCACTGTCTAGAGGGGTTAGATTCTTTGATAACAGAATTGACAATAAGAAACATGCATGATAGTTTCTTTACCTAAAATCCTGTCATCTGTACGCAGTTCTTTTCCTGACTTTCATGGATACAAAAGGAAGTTGTGTGCAAGACAAACAGTGTGAATTTATTAATTGGTTCACCACTTCACTTTCTGCTAACATTGTAAATAAGAAGAGGGCAGCATTATCTCCTCTAAATGTAAACAAACTTGTTTGTCTTAGTGATTGGCTGAACAAGAAGTTGGACTGAGTGGACTTGTAGGCGCTGAAGATTTACATTGTTCTGTTTTTGAGTGCAGTTATGTAACAAAAAAAATCTAGCTTTGTAAGTTGTACTTTCAAGACAAAGAGCTTGCACTATGGTGCTTGTATGAGATGAATTGAAAAATACTATTATTTTTACAGTGCAAATATTTGTAATAAAAAAAATATACACTTTGATTTCAATTACAACACAGAATACAATATATATGAAAATGTAGAAAAACATCCAAAATATTAAATACATATCAACTGGTATTCTATTGTTTAACATTGTGATTAAAACTGCAATTAATCTTTTAAATTGCAATTAATTTTTTTGAGTTAATTGCATGAGTTAACTGCGATTAATCGACAGCCCTAATAAATAAATAATACATAAAAAGCCACCAGTCTCTCCGCACAGTGCCCATGGGGGATCTTTTCTGAGGAGTATATATTCATCACATTCTCAAGTCTGGCTTCCATTCCTTGTAATATTGTAGGGCAAGTTAAAATCATGTTCCATAATTACAACCTTGGGCTCCCCTTCCAACCCTATATCAAGCACATGAGTCAAAGTCAAGTTACTTTACTTGATTAATAAGCAATTTATGTGTCTTAAGCTCTCTCTCTGGCTCTCTCTCTCTGAACCAGCAAGATCACATATTAAAGCCAAGTGACAGGGTCAAGTGTGATAAGCACTTATCCTTTCTCCTTTGTCTTGCTTAGCCTGTTAAAACATGCAAACTTTGCAATCTAAGGTATGCTTTGGAGTGAAATGTGGTTAAAGGCAAAATTAGTCAGTTATTTATAGCACCTGTATAGCATATCATTGCATTCATCTCAACTATATCCAGTGTAAATGACTTTCTTCTTTTAAGCCATTTTGTAATAATTTATGAATAAAACAGCAGTTCTGCTTTAGCTAATGCTAATACAATACTCTGGTGGCTTGAATGAGCCTCTGTGCATATGTCCCTAACCTCACCACAAAGAGCATTTATTGTTCGCTTTGTAGCATCTGCTTGATTACATGGCTCACCGAGTAGTTCCTTAAAATAGCAAATGTTTGTAACTCTTGTTGCCAAACTCTTAACTGCAGATTATGACAGAGGATCAACAGAAGTATCAGTTGAAAGGACTGGCGGAAGAAACAATCCTTTCTGGTCCTTTTTTGCATGACACCAGCAGTTTAACAACCCAGCCTCCCTTCATAGTGACCATGGATGGTGGCAAATAATTTCATGATTCATTTAATGGGTACAGAATAATTAAAAATGATGGATTTTTTTATACACAGAGTACCAGATCCTGTCCTTCTTCTTTCTCCCTTTTGTGTTGCTTCACTAGCTCAAAAGGGATAGAGAGTTGCACTAAGAGAACAGCTGAGGATTCCCCAGTGTGATCTCTGGCTGGTGAAACAGTTCGTGCTACTCTAGCTGGCATCTCATGGATGCTCCAAATGGTTTGGCCCTCTGATGGGCTGAGGACCAGGGTAATGGAAAAGCAGATTAGACACACACCTTTCCCTTCACAATCCAAGTCCTGTGCCCAGTGCAGCTGAACAGGATGTGAGGAGCTCTAGAATGTTTATGGTTGGCAAAAAGATTCTCAAGCAAAAACTGCTGGCATATTTAAAGAAATTGGTGTTCAGTCTGTTTTATTTCTCCTTTCCTGCCCTCTTCCCTTTCACCTCTTTCCCCACAGTGAGCAGTTACAAACTTCCTTTCCCTGAGGCCACATTCAACTAGCAATAATACTTATATTTGAAATGTGGATGGTCATTGTTCCATTCCTAATGGAAGAGCTGCTTATCGCCAGGGGCAGCTCCAGGCACCAGCACGTCAAGTGTGTGCCTGGGGCGGCAAGCCACGGGGGACGCTCTGCCAGTCACTGCGAGGGCGGCAGGCAGGTTGCCTTCTGCTGCATGCCTGCGGAACATCCACTGGTCACGCGGCTTCGGCGGACCTCCCACAGGCTGCCGCCGAATCCGTGGGACAGGGGACCTCCCGCAGGCAAGCCGCTGAAGGCAGCTTGCCTGCTGTGCTTGGGGCGGCAAAATACCTAGAGCCACCCCTGCTTATCACTGTCTTATTCTCTTCAAAGACGGAATTTCTTTCCCCCCTTTACAAAGAGTTTTTTTGTTTCTTACTAAGTATCTGACAGACCAGATACTAACAATAAGTTCCAGTATCAAGAACATTATACCATATTGTCTCCAGTGCCTATGATTTCATTGTGATGACTTGGGGCAACTATTTAAGTACAACTTATGAATTTGGTTGATTTTATGAAGTTCCTGTATCAATGAATGCCTTAGCCTATGTGCAATCAGCTATCAGGGGGCTGGTGTCACATCTCTCCCAGACCAGGGACAATGGAGAGTCATTAACCTGAATAGCTCCCATTCAAACTGGAGCACCTTAGGATAGTGGGATGAATGAAGCCTAAGATAATCCCTTTTGACCCCGCTTGTCTGCAGGGATGGGAGAAAGAGTAAAAAATCCCCAAAGAGAGGAACAAACAAGTCTCAGGTATTGGTACAGCTTTTTGAGAACACGTGGGGACTCAGAGAAGAACGAAAAGGGACAGGTTTCCTGAGTGAGAGGGAGCCTGCTGACTGCAGGACCAGCCAAAGCTGAAGGAAGCTGATTGCAGAGGTAAGAGAGGGAGTCCATGGCATGGAGGAAAAGCCTACAGCTGGAGAAGTGTCGCCAAACTGAAGAGACCAGGAACACTGAAAGGACGCTATGATGATACAGGGAATTTACCTTTCACAACTTATGATGGGTAGTTATGCTCTTAAGTTGTTCTTTTGAAACTGCTGCATATTTGAGTGACTCCATGCAAATGTGGGCTAGGAAGGGCTGTGTCATATTGCTCCCAGACTATGTACAGTGGAGCGGCATTAGAACTCAGTGGTCTTGTATTCAGGCAGAAGCATTTTGGGACAATGGGTTAACTGAGGCCCAGGAGAGCTGGTTCCCTCCACTTCCTTGTACACGGTTGGCATTTGGAAAGTGGAAAACTACCAGCAGCAGA
The DNA here is from genome assembly GCF_025201925.1 of Gopherus flavomarginatus. Lineage (NCBI taxonomy): Eukaryota > Metazoa > Chordata > Testudines > Testudinidae > Gopherus > Gopherus flavomarginatus. The sequence goes on from NC_066619.1 coordinate 31,365,009, forward strand.
ACGAGGGAACCAAGTATTGGTGGTGGAACAAATAAACTTGCAGGACCAGAAAAGAGAGGCAGGAAGCTTTGGGCAGGAGGAGAGAAGAGTTGAGTATGCTTTTGTAGCAAGTAGAGTTCAGTTTAGTTGTGTGACTGTCAGAGAAAGCAAGCTGACTTAGAAGGATAGATGGAGACTCCATAACTGAGAAGTTGAGACATGGATGGATCCAAAGAACTCTGACTTCAACCGAAAGAGTGCTCTGGAGTGGTGAGAAATCTGAGACAAGGAAATGCATGTGTAGGGGGTTATATATATGTATTTCTCATGCAATTAAGTAAAGAACAATGGTGTTAGAATCCAGTGCAAAGTCTGTCTGTTATGTGTAACACCTACCATGTGCCCCTGAAGAGTTCACCTGTAGACGAAGAGCACTCCCAAGGTTGGAGTCCTGAGAGAGGGTGTGTGTAGGCTATGGTAATCTGAGTGGTCAGCACTGGTAATAAAGGCTAGGCCATTGGACCACAAAGTCTAGGCTCTCAGGAGGAGGTATGTGACAAGGGAGCTGCACCTTGAGAGTGTGCCTGGGGAACCCAAACCAGCAGTAATGCCTGGACTCTGTTCAGGCTCCTGAGGCTTAAAGCACATGAGTCCAGTGGCTAGATCTCCTCACAGAAGTCTGGTGAGTGCCACTATCACATGTCCCTGAAGGCTTAAACTGTAAAGCAGAGTGCCCACAAGGGTTGGCGCTCTGAAAAAGGGTGTGCTTCAGCTAGGGGACGTCTTGGGCTGGGGAGGGGTCAGCACTGGTCCTGAGGGCCCAAGGCAGTTGGACCGGGATGCTGCACTTCCAAGGAGGGGGCATCAGATAGAGTCTGTGCCCAGGAAGTGTGTTAAAGAGGCTGAAGCCAAGGATCATGGCTGGAACTACCCAGTGACTAAGGGGAGCTTAGGAGCACATGGATCCAGACACAGCAGCCTAGTGAGTGTCCTAAAGGAGGAGCACAACCAGGGCTGTGAAATTCATGTATGACTTCTGATAAGGTATCTTTGCTAACAGTGCTCTCTCAGGCTGATGAAGAAGGCTACTGAAATATTTAGCTGGAGTTGATTTTGTGTCTTACAAGAAAACACGGTGCTCAATCACAACCTTGTCACAGAACTTGGACCTGAAGTGTCACTGGGGTTCAGAAATCTTTGGCTTAGGATGACCATATATTCCAAAAGAAAAGAAACAAGTTTTACAGGCAATCATAGTTCTAGTGCTCAAAACTGAACAACATTTATTGACACTGAGCCACATTTGTACTTGTATGTGAAAACCCTCATTTGCAAATGCAAATGGTACTTACTCATGTAAATGCACACTTAAACATTCAGTTATATGTTCTGCATATGTAAATGAGCAAGCACTTGTGCTTTACGGGCACATTTTAGCCTCCACTTTTTGAAAATTGTTTTACACTAACCACTCCTCCAATTATTCATTTTTTTCAACACAACCCCCACTCTATTTTTTTCCCACTGGAATCACACACCCTTTGCCAACTTCCCTAGAAAATCTAAGGGCTTGTCTACATCAGAAAGTTGCAGCGCTGGTGAGGGAGTTACAGCGCTGCAACTTAGGAGGTGTACACATCTGCAGGGCACCACCAGCGCTGCAACTCCCTGTTTGCAGCGCTGGCCGTACTCCCGTTTTGTCTCGGGTGTAGAGGATCCAGCGCTGGTGATCCAGCGCTGGTAATCAAGTATAGACACTTACCAGCGCTTTTCTTGACCTCCGTGGAATAAGCAGGTATCCCAGCATACCTGAGGAAGCCTCTGGTAATCAAGCTGGTCTCCTTTCCCGGTTTGCTCTCTCGTTCCCCGAACCCCCGAGCAAGCAGGTCTCCTTCCCTGCGGTTTGCAGGGTGGTTCAGGGAACGCGAGAGCAAACCGCGGCGAAGCTGGTCTCCTTTCCCGGTTTGCTCTCGCGTTCCCCGAACCCCCGAGCAAGCAGGTCTCCTTCCCTGCGGTTTGCAGGGTGGTTCGGGGAACGCGAGAGCAAACCGCGGCGAAGCTGGTCTCCTTTCCCGGTTTGCTCTCGCGTTCCCCGAACCAGCAGGTCTCCTTCCCTGCGGTTTGCAGGGTGGTTCGGGGAACGCGAGAGCAAACCGCGGCGAAGCTGGTCTCCTTTCCCGGTTTGCTCTCGCGTTCCCCGAACCCCCCTTGAAGCCGCCCAACAGCGCTGCAGTGTGACCACATCTAACACCACTTGCAGCGCTGGTTGCTGTAAGTGTGGCCACTCTGCAGCGCTCGCCCTATACAGCTGTACTAATACAGCTGTAACAACCAGCGCTGCAAAATTTTAGATGTAGACATGGCCTAAGTAAAATGGAGACAGCTGCACAGCCATTCTAACTTCTCACAAAGGACAAAAATGAACTGGAATGGATGTATAAAAAACAAAGCTAATCTTGCCCTGTAACAGCAATAACACTCTTAGCACTGAAGGACACCTGCCATAAACAAGGTTTGCAGTTCAACACACACCTCAACTTCACTTCCATGTTTAACCAAGCTCTAAAGCCATTTATTGCTATGAGTACATCATTGTATATCATTGTTATCCCTCATGAATTCTCTTTCATGTCAGTGTTCAGGTTTTGGACACACTTTTTGCTGGAAGTATTTCAAAGTCGGTAAGCCAGGGGTCTAGAGTGCTGAAGAGTTTAGTCATAGCTTGGTCCAACTTCTGAACAATAATTAAGCTTATGATTTCTGAAATGTTTATGTTAGCTGTATTTTGTATTGTTTACTGCTGTTGTTGACACTAACACTGTAGGGTCCAGATGACAGAATGAGATCTGCAGCTGAGATTATATGGTGTATTGTAAACTCAGTTTGCAGATGTACTCCTAGCTAATCAAAGACAGAGTATCTCCTTTGAGTCACATGTTGAAGAGCCAAGGTTAATGGGCATGTTTAATGCAACTCCTACATCTCCAAGTTGAAGAAGTTGTCCGAGACAAATAATTGGCAACTTAGTAAGACATTTCTGAAGCTACTAATGGGCTCTTTTCTCATGGAAACCTTTTGTGCAGCTGTGTGAGAAGAATTGCTAAAAGTTATCTTCATAATAAAATAAAATATATAGCAATGGAAGATGTTCTATTAACTTCAAGGGGAACAGAGCTAGTCCAAAGCTGAGCTCTTTTGAAAATCCCAACTTACATTTTTAAAGTGTTGTACAAACTGCACAACATTCCTGTGAACTTTAGTAAATACGTAGTGTGGTTATTATTATTATTCCCCTTTTGCAAATGGGGAAAATGATACTGAAGCTAATCCTGTAAAGTGCTGAGTACTTCTGTGAGAACATTGTTTTTCTTTTGATGTGTTCCCACAAGATGATGAGTGCCCTCAACTCCCATTGACTTCTGAGAGGTCAGGGACCTGCGTGATTTCTCTCAAAGTCAATAGAAAGGTAAGAGTGATTAGCACTCTTGAAAATCAGATTATCCATTTAAGGTGCCTACATTTTTATTTGGAAGCCTAACTTCATACAACAAAGTTTGACAATTTTAATCTAAATTATTTTCCCACAGCCATAAAAAAGTCAATGGTAGAGATAGAAACCAAGAAGTCCCAAAATAGTAACACTGTGTTTCATCCAGTGGACAATATTTCTGATTAGTCGTATTTATATCCATGATGAAAAATTAGAATTTTTTTGTTGTGAATATTTTGCCTACTAAGGAGTATACATTTTTGTCAGGATTGCTTTGGCCTTTAGTATTTCCTTTCAAATTTGATTTAATGTAATAAATTTGTTACAGTAATGATATTGGTTCCTATTGATTTTAATGGGTGTTGGATCAGGTCCACAGTCTGATTAATATATATGTTCAAGAATCCCATTCCATCTGGATCCATAGTTTGTTAACATCATCATGACACCATTCCAGAAATGCCTTTAGCCATACTTCCTCAGTAATAATCCTTCAGATAAACCTGGGTCTGTTTCTGGTTCCACACATGGTTTCACTTGGCTTGAATAGCTCAGCTAGTAGCATACAGATGGACTGAAAAATCAAATGTCTAGAATGGAAGAGATTTTGATGCAAGTGGGATTGTTTATCCTTGAGAAAAGGCAATGAAGTAACTAGATTAAAGTATTTAAATTAATTAATTTTTACTATAAAATTAAGCTTGAAGATCTAGTTGTGAGACTCCCATGTTTAACATGCTATGGCTCCTGCCTTTTCTTTGCTTCCATCTACCCTGCAACAGCAGGACAATGCAACACAGTCTATGTCCTCAGAGTTTTCTGTGTAAATTCCCCTTTCTCCATAGAAAGAGAAGACTATTTCTGTTTTTACTTGCCATGCTGAGCTGGGCGCTCTACCCATTAAGATTTCATTAGCATCCTGTGTACTTTTATTGTCCTCTGAAAAACAGTTTATAATTTGTAAACATCTTCTCTGCTTATTAATTAAGGAACATTACATTTTAACTGTATCCAATATTGATATTGCATTAAGTGTGTTATGGTCTTTCAACTTCTATTTAATGCAGATATAATTTCAACTTTAATATTTTTTTAATGAGCAAACACTCTTCCAATACTGGTCTTTATGCCTGTGTTCTGGTGCTAGTACATTTCACCATGTCATGTAATGTGAGTAATTTTTGTTTATAAACCACATTGTTTTTCAATAAATTAGAAATCTGATTTATCTAGAAATAAACCACAGTTTAATTATCTTCAAATGCGGTGCAACATGTTCTTATGGTTTTCATTATTATCACAGTACTGATAAACCATTAAGAAACAACAAAAGGAGTATTTTTTTCTAAATAGTTAATACATGTTTTACATGTGTTTGTGTGTGGGCAAGTATGTGTTACAAACAGGGAGGAACTTGTTGAGAATTTGAAAGTAGAAGGAAGCTTGGGTGAAAGTGATCATGAAATCATAGTTTTCAATTCTAAGGAAGGGTAGAAGGGAGTACAGCAAAATACAGACAATGGATTTCAGGAAGGCAGATTTTGGTAAGCTCAGAGAGCTGATAGGTAAGGTCCCATGGGAATCAAGACTGAGGGGAAAAACAACTGAGGAGAGTTGGTAGTTTTTCAATGGGACACTATTAAGGGCCCAAAAGCAAGCTATTCTGATGGGTAGGAAAGATAGAAAATGTGGCAAAAGACCACCTTGGCTTAACCGCGAGATCTTGCATGACCTACAAAATAAAAAGGAGTCATATAAAAAATGGAAGCTAGGTCAGATTACAAAGGATGAATATAGGCAAACAACACAGGAATGCAGGGGCAAGATTAGAAAGGCAAAGGCACAAAATAAGCTCAAATTAGCTATAGGAATAAAGGGAAACAAGAAGACTTTTTATCAATACATTAGAAGCAAGAGGAAGACCAAGGACAGGGTAGGCCCACTGCTCAGTGAGGAGGGAGAAACAGTAACAGGAAACTTGGAAATGGCAGAGATGCTTAATGACTTCTTTGTTTTGGTCTTCACTGAGAAGTCTGAAGGAATGTCTAACATAGTGAATGCTTATGGGAAAGGGGTAGGTTTAGAAGATAAAATAAAAAAAGAGCAAGTTAAAAATCACTTAGAAAAGTTAGAAGCCTGCAAGTCACCAGGGCCCAATGAAATGCATCCTAGAATACTCAAGGAGTTAATAGAGGAGGTATCTGAGCCTCTAGCTATTATCTTTGGAAAGTCATGGGAGATGGGAGAGATTCCAGAAGACTGGAAAAGGGCAAATATAGTGCCCATCTATAAAAAGGGAAATAAAAACAACCCAGGAAACTACAGACCAGTTAGTTTAACTTCTGTGCCAGGGAAGATAATGGAGCAAGTAATTAAAGAAATCATCTTCAAACACTTGGAAGGTGGTAAGGTGATAGGGAATAGCCAGCATGGATTTGTAAAGAACAAATTGTGTCAAACCAATCTGATAGCTTTCTTTGATAGGATAGCGAGCCTTGTGGATAAGGGAGAAGCAGTGGATGTGGTATACCTAGACTTTAGTAAGGCATTTGATACGGTCTCGCACGATATCCTTATCGATGAACTAGGCAAATACAATTTAGATGGGGCTACTATAAGGTGGGTGCATAACTGGCTGGATAACCGTACTCAGAGAGTAGTTATTAATGGCTCCCAATGCTGCTGGAAAGGTATAACAAATGGGGTTCCGCAGGGGTCTGTCTTGGGACCGACTCTGTTCAATATCTTCATCAACGACTTAGATGTTGGCATAGAAAGTACACTTATTAAGTTTGTGGACGATACCAAACTGGGAGGGATTGCAACTGCTTTGGAGGACAGGGTCAAAATTCAAAATGATCTGGACAAATTGGTCACATGCATCTGACGAAGTGAGTATTCACCCACGGGGGCTCATGCTCCAAGGCGTCTGTTAGTCTATAAGGTGCCACAGGACTCTTTGCTGCTTTGGACAAATTGGAGAAATGGTCTGAGGTAAACGGGATAGAGTTCAATAAAGACAAATGCAAAGTGCTCCACTTAGGAAGGAACAATCAGTTTCACAAGTACAGAATGGGAAGAGACTGTCTAAGAAGGAGTGTGGCAGAAAGAGATCTAAGGGTCATAGTGGACCACAAGCTAAATATGAGTCAACAGTGTGATACTGTTCCAAAAAAAGCAAACGTGATTCTGGGATGCATTAACAGGTGTGTTGTAAACAAGACACGAGAAGTCATTCTTCCGCTCTACTCTGCGCTGGTTAGGCCTCAACTGTAGCATTGTGTCCAGTTCTGGGCACCGCATTTCAAGAAAGATGTGGAGAAATTGGAGAGGGTCCAGAGAAGAGCAACAAGAATGATTAAAGGTCTTGAGAACATGACCTATGAAGGAAGGCTGAAAGAACTGGGTTTATTTAGTTTGAAAAAGAGAAGACTGAGAGGGGACATGATAGCAGTTTTCAGGTATCTAAAAGGGTGTCATCAGGAGGAGGGAGAAAACTTGTTCACCTTAGCCTCTAGTGATAGAACAAGAATCAATGGGCTTAAACTGCAGCAAGGGAGATTTAGGTTGGACATTAGGAAAAAGTTCCTAACTGTCAGGGTAGTTAAACACTGGAATAAATTGCCTAGGGAGGTTGTGGAATCTCCATCTCTGGAGATATTTAAGAGTAGGTTAGATAAATGTCTATCAGGGATGGTCTAGACAGTATTTGGTCCTGCCATGAGGGCAGGGGACTGGACTCGATGACCTCTCGAGGTCCCTTCCAGTCTTAGAGTCTATGAATCTATGAACAGTCAAACAGTGATGCTCAGTAGTAAAAGCCTCAAAGGGCTAAAAGTAAAATTTTGTCCTGAAATTTTTTTTTTATTTTTGAAACTTTGAGCACTCTAATGAGGAAATTACTAAGCATCTTTAGGTGCTAGTGTATTTATGAAATTTAACTTAACCAAAATATAGTATAGTGAAGTGAAGGGCTGTATTTGGACTTTGTAAAACTGGATCACATTTCACCATTTATATATCTTCCCTTAAATCTAAAATTGAATTATACAATCAGGGTATATGAAATAAGCTGTGTTGGTACCAAAACACTTCTTTTATCTCTTCTGGTATTTATTATGATCCCACTTGTAAATACTTATGAATTTGTCCTTAATACCCAGAATTTTAAAGGAGATGAAGAAGAAAAATACACAACAACTAACGAATCAGGCAAGTATTATTTTTTCTTGGCCTCAGAGACAAAGAAATGGTGCAACATAATAATTCTACCAAGGTAGGCGCTTCTGTTTATCTTTTCCCTGACAATAAGTAACACTTTGCTCATGATCTCTGTGGTTTATTTGTATGTGATGGCAGCACAGCTTTATATTTACCCAGAGTTTGCAACAGTTGGTTGTAGGTAAGTAGGGATAGCAGTTTTCCATTCTGTCAATTCAGCTATAACACATTCATTCATTGTGAAACAGCCTTACAGGAGGAATTTTCTGAATGAGTATATGAACTGAAGGATATCTTTTGTGCACATGTTTATTTTCACATTCAGATTTTATCAGTTAGCATTATAGGCACAGTACCATACCCTGGAGTTTCAAGCGAAATGTATTTATACTGTTGGAAATACTAGAGAGTAAAGTCCTATAGATGCAGTTCAGAAGCAGTGTCTTAGCTATAATGTTCCTCTCAAACAACAGTAGGTCAAAGAGCACTAGGAGAACTTTAAGTGCATAGCAGCAGGATCCAGACAGACAATTGGTGCACAGCTCACTGGATATTTACACTCCAGTTTGCCACACACTAACTTGTCATATAGACAAGCCGTCAGGGTATAAACGATCTACCATAAAATCAATGAAAGAATCCCATTGCTTTTAATAGTAGTTGGATCAGATCCTAAGACAAGGAACTGAATGGAAATGAACTGGCCATGACACAGCCTGGATAAGATGCAAAGAATATGAGCAGCCAGGATCATTTATATGTATGGAGAAAGGGGAGCGCTGGCATCCTCTGTTGGGGAGTGCATACAGGCTTTTTCAGTAAAATGGTGATGCTCTTGGACAAAGCTGGAAAAATACTACAAAAAAAAGTATTAACAAATGTTTGAATAAAAACCACAGAATTTATTTTGGTGACATTAGCATCCCCTTCATTTTTCCCCCCCATAAGCATTTATGTGTGTGAAATTGTGTTTGCAAGAGTGTTCCTGGACATGGAAAGTGTGGTGAATACTTATATGAATGTGTTTGCATGAGTATTCATACAGGAAGCGTCTTTCTGGCCATTTTCCAAGATTCTGTGGGGTTGGGATTCATCCAGTCAGGGAGCAGAAACACCACCATGATACTCAGGTGACCAATCACACAGCAAAACTTGTAAATTAGGCATAGTGGGTTCTCAATGCATAATCATTTACAATAATTAATGAAGAACTTCTATGATTCATAAACCATTCACAGAGTAATATGCAAATGCATGCAAATTGAATTTCATTTGTGAATTGATAATTGATAAAAAATTTACTTTAAAAAACCCAGACTTTTACAAACTCAGAGAACTGCTAGATTTTCTTTCCATGGAACCTTACCCAAGGGAAAATGGAGTTCAGGAGATCAGGCAGAGTCTCAGAGAGACAATATTAAGGCACAACTGAAAATTATCCTGATACACAGGAAAGAGGAAGAATATTAAGAGGCCAACATGGCTCCATTCAGAGTTCTTTAATTACCTGAAAATCAAAAAGGAATCCTATAAAAAGTGGAAACATAGACAAATTGCTATGGAGCAATACAAAAAAATAGCACAAGAATGTAGTTACAAAATCAGAAAGGCTAAGGCACAAAATAAGTTACAACTAGCAAAGGACATAAAAGCAATAAGAAGAGGTTTTTTAAATCCACTATGAGAAAGATGAAGGAAAGTGTAAGTTCTCTATTTAGAAGGAAAGGAGAACTAATAACTGATGGCATTTAGAAAGCTGAGGTGTTTAATGCCCATTTTGCATCAGTTTTCACTAAAAGGGTTAATGGTAACCAGATGTTTAACACAATTAATATGAACAATAAGGGGGAAGGAACACAAACCAAAACAGGGAAAGAACAGGTTCTAGAATATTTAGATAAAGTAAAAGTATTCAAGTTGTCGGGCCTGATGAAATTCATCCTATGGTACTTAAGAAAATAGCCGAAGCAGCCTCAGAACCATTAATAATTATCTTTGAGAACTCTTGGTGGATGGGTGAGACCCCAGAAGGCTGAAGAAGGGCAAACATAGTACTTATCTTTAAAGATGGGAACAGAGAGGACCCAGGGAATTATAGACTAGTCAGCCTAACTTCAATACCTGGAAAGATACTGGAACAAATTATCAAACTATCAGTTTGTAAGCACCTAGAAGATAATAGGATCATAAGGAATAAATCATGCCAAAACAACCTAGTTTCCTTCTTTGACAGGTTTTCTGGCCTAGTGAACGAGGGTGTGGGATAGTAGTAGATATGAGATATCTTGATTTTAGTAAGGCTTTTGGTATAATCCCACATGGCATTCTTGTAGGCAAACTAGGGAAATATGGTATGGATGAAATTCCTGTAAGGAGGGTGCATGACTTGTTGAAAGACTGTACTCAAAGAGTAGTTATCAATGGCTCACTGTTAAACTAGAAGGGCATATGTAGTGGGATCCTATAAAAGTCAATCCTGAGTCTGGTATTTTCATTAATGAGTTAGATAATGGAGTGAAATATACTCATCAAATTTGCAGATGACTCCAAGCTGGAAGTGGCTGCAAGCACATTGGAGGACAGGATTAGAATTCAAAGCAACCCTGACAATCTGGAGAATTGGGCTGAATTCAGCAAGATGAAATTCAGTAAAGATAAGTACAAAACACTTAATTTAGGAAGGAGAAATCATATGCATGACTACAAAATGGGGAATAACTGGCTCAAAAAGGATTTGGGGCTTACAGTGGATCACAAATTGAATATGACTCAACTACGTGATGCAGTTGCAAAATAGGCTAATATCATTCTGGGTTGTATTAACAGGAGTTTCAGAGATAAGACATGGGAGGCAATTGTCCCACTTTATTTGGCACTAGTGAGGCCTCCAGCTGGAGTACTGCGTCCAGTTCTGGGCACCATACTTTAAGAAAGATGTGGACAAATTGGAGAGTCCAGAGAAGAGAAAAAAATGATAAATGGTTTAGAAACCCTGACCTATGAGGAAAGGTTAAAAAATATGAGAAAAGAAAAGAAGACTGGAGAGAGTGCGGGGGACACCTGATAAGTCTTCAGATATGTTAAGGACTATAATAAAGAGGATGATGATGCTCCATATCCAGTGAAGGTAGGACAAATAGTAATGGGCTTAATCTGCAGCAAGGGAGAGTTAAATCAGAACATTTTTCCTAATATCTAACTTTAAGGGTAGTTAAGCACTGGAATGGGCTTCCAAAGAAGGTTGTGGAATCCCCATCACTGGAGGTTTTCAAGAACAGGATGGAGAAACTCCTTTCAGGAATGGTCTAAGTTTACTTGATCCTGCCTCAGTGCAGAGGAGCTGGACTAGATGACTTCTTGAGGACACTTCCAGTGCTGCTTTTCTGTGATTAGGAAAAGGGGCTAAATTTGTAAAATAAATTATTTACCAATGTGTATGATTGTATCCAGTGGCATAGCCAGGTTTTCAGCTTAGGGGGAACAAAAACCATAAAAAGATGCCCCCCGCTTGGCTCCCTTTCTGGCCAGACCAGACCCCCTACCCCCGCTCACCTTCCCTCCTGCGCTGCTGCCTTTACCCAGCTCCTGTCCCAGCACTCTGCTGCGCCTGCACCTGCCGGCCTGAGGGGAAGCGGCTGCTTCTGCTGAATCCCGCCAGCTACGCTACTGATTGTATCCATCACTACTCCTGGATTCCAGGTAGTAGTGTTTCCCTGCAGAGTCTTTCCTCAACTATGGCTCACATGGATGCTGTGATAATTCCTCTTTAATTCAGACCTCACAATCATCATCAATACCTTTGTCATCTTCCTGCTAGACTGACTGTAGTGTGCTCTACTTAGAGCTACTAGACATCCAGCTGGAAGCTCTTTTTGATGCAGATTACAGCTGCCTCCCTCCGAATAAGCTAGGCTGTTGTTCAGCATATCTATATTTAGCATAGGCTTCTAGCAGATTTCCTCAGTTAAGATCAGTGGAGCGGCTTGTGCTGTTTTCTGGGGCTGAACTCTTCCAGTCTGGCAGCAGAGATGTCTCACTTAAGGGCCCCTGACTATGGAATTTATTTTCCTTGACAGTCTGCCAGAGCCCATGTCTAGGGCACAATGTTAGACTTGTTTACTTAGGGTCCCCCCACTATTATAAGAACAGACACACTTGGTCAGACTAAAGGTCCATTTAGCCCACTATCCTGTCTTCGGACAGTGGCCAATACCAGGTGCACCAGAGGGAATGAACAGAACAGATAATCATTAAGTGATCCGTCCCCTGTCACCCATTCCCAGCTTCTGGCAAACAGAGGCTAGGGACACCTTCCCTGCTCATCCTGGCTAATAGCCATTGATGGACCTATCCTCCATGAACTTATCTAGTTATTTTTTGAAACCTGGTATAGTCTTGGTCTTCACAACATCATCTGGCAAGGAGTTCCACAGGCTCACTGTGTGTTGTGTGAAAAAAGGACATTCTTGTGTTTGTTTTAAACCTGCTGCCTATTAATTTTATTCGGTGACCCCTAGTTTGTGTGTTATAATACTTCCTTATTTACATTCTCCACATCAGTCATGATTTTATAGACCTCTATCATATCCTCCTTAGTCATCTCTTTTCCAAGATGAAAAGTCCAAGTTTTATTAATCTCTCTTCATATGGAAGCTGTTTCATATGCCTACTCCTTTTTGTTGCCCTTTTCTGAACCCTTTCCAATTCCAATATACCTTTTTTGAGATGAGGATACCACATTTGCATGCACTATTCAAGATGGGGGCGTACCATGGATTTATATAGCGGTTAGATGATATTTTCTGTCTCTATCCCTTTCTTAATGATTCCCAACATTCTGTTCACTTTTTTGACTGCTGCTGCACATTGAGTGGATATTTTCAGAGAACTATCTGCAATGACTCCAAGATCTTTCTTGAGCGGTAACAGCTAATTTAGACCCCATCATTTTATATGTATAGTTGGGATTATGTTTTCCAATGTGCATTACTTTGCATTTATCAACATTAAATTTCATCTGCCATTTTGGTGCTCAGTCACCCAGTTTTGTGAGATCCTTTTGTAGTTCTTTGGAGTCAGCTTGGGACTTAACTATCTTGAGTGGTTTTGTATAATCTGCAAATTTTGTCACCTCACCATTTACCCCTTTTTCCAGATCATTTATGAATATGTTGAATAGTTCCTGGGGGACACACTATTAGCTCTCTCCACTCTGAAAACTGACCATTTATTCCTTCCCTTTGTTTCTTATCTTTTAACCAGCTACCAATCCATGAGAGGACCTTCCCTCTTATCCCATGACAGCTTATTTTGCTTAAGAGCCTTTTGTGAGCGACCTTGTCAAAGATTTTCTGAAAATCTAAGTACATTATATATCCACTGGATGCACCTTGTCCACATACTTGTTGACACCCTCAAAGAATTCTAGTAGATTGGTGAGGCATGATTTCCCTTTACAAAAACCATGTTGATCATCTGGTCCTGGTGACTTATTACTGTTTAGTTTATCAGTTTGTTCCAAAAATCTCCTCTAATGACACTTCAATCTGGGACAGTTTCTCAGCTGTCACTTAAAAAGAATGGCTCATGTTTGGGAATCTCTCTCACATCCTCAGCCATGAAGATGGATGCAAAGAATTCATTTAGTTTCTCTGCAATGACCTTATCATCCTTGAGTGCTCCTTTAATATTTCTATCATCCAGTGGCCCCCCTGGCTGTGTAGCGGGCTTGCTGCTTCTGATGTACTTAAAACAATTTGCTATTACTTTGAGTCTTTGGCTAGCTGTTCTTCAAATTCCTTTTTTTGGCCTTCTTAATAATATTTTTACACTTCATTTGCAAGAGTTTATGCTCCTTTCTATTTTCCTCACTAGGTTTTAGCTTCCACTTTTTAAAGGATACCTTTTTGTTTCTCACTGCTCCTTTTACGTTGTTAGTTAGCCATGGTGGCCCTTTTTTGGTTCTCTTACTATGTTTTTAAATTTGGGGTATACATTTAGGTTGAACTTCTATTATGGTGTCTTTAAAAAGTTTCCAGGCAGCTTGTAGAGATTTCACTTTTGGCACTGTACCTTTTAGTTTCCATTTAACTAATGTCCTCATTTTTGTATAGTCCCCTTTCTGAAATTAAAAGCTACAGTGTTGGGCTGCTGTTTGTGGTGTTTTCCCCACCACAGTGATGTTAAATTTAATTATATTATGATCACTATTACCAACAAGTCCAGCTATACTCACGTCTTGGACCAGATCCTGTGCTCCATTTAGGACTAAATCAAGAAGAGCCTCTCATCTTGTAGGTTCAGGACTAGTTGCTCCAAGAAGCAGTCATTTATGGTGTCAAGAAACTTCATCTCTGCATACTGTCCTGAGGTGTCATGGACCCAGTCAATATGGGGATAGTTGAAATCCCCCCCTATTATTGAGTTTTTTATTTTTATAGCCTCTCTAATCTCATTGAGCATTTCACAGTCACTATCACCATCCCTACTGCTATATTCTTATTATTAGAGCATGGAATTACTAACCATAGAGATGCTATGGTACATTTTGGTTCATTTAAGATTTTTACTTCATTTGATTCTACGCTTTCTTTCACATATAGTGCCACTCCCCCACCAGCACGACCTGTTCTGTCACCACCACCGCCACCACTAAACTGTGTTTCTCAGTTGTTTTTATCCCCGACAAAATGGTTGCTAACATTTCTGGAGATGAGAGTAGTGGGTTCTGGAAGCCATGGATTTTATGATGCTTTATGCAATTTATGGTGCTTAATTTTTCAAATAGGATCCCAGATGCTCCAGTGCAGGGCATGAGGAAATATTAAATTGCTTATTTCCTTTTTCTTTACATTAAATAATATGCCAGTGCAAAAATTGCTAGGTATACACACAAGTCAATATTAAAGAAACAAAAATACATCTAAATTGGCAGAACTGCAACGATAATACAACAATAATTTTCTTTCCATTTCTCCTTAACCACCAGAAAAAAATAGGAAAAACTAATTCTCTTTAAAATTTCTTCCTTCATAAAAGCCTGCATGAACAGATGAACATTCCAACATGTCCAGAAGTTCAAGGATCTCAATATTGAGCCAAACACCCTGTTCCCTCCACCTAGAACCTAAATTCACACATTTAGGGAATGTCAGCTGGAACGCCAATAGCTAAATACACAGAGAACTGGAAAAAGAACAGGAGTACTTGTGGCACCTTAGAGACAAACAAATTTATTAGAGCATAAGCTTTCGTGGGCTACAGCCCACTTCATCGGATGCATAGAATAGAGCATATAGTGAGGAGATATATATACATACAGAGAACATGAAAAGATGGGAGTTTCCCAACCAACTCCAAGAGGCTAATTAATTAAGATGAACTTTTGTCAGCAGGAGAAAAAAAACTTTTATAGTGAAAATTAAGATATCCCATTTAAGATAGTTTGACAAGATACTTAACATGGGAGAACTGTAACAAGTGCAACCTCCCTTTCCTTCCTGGGTTACTCAGGAGCAGGCAACACTCAATAGTGTACTCAGTGTCATGATGTTTTCAACAGTAAAGGAGATTTTAAGTGTCCTCAATCCACTCCTCTGTACAGTCCTTTTACTTATAAAGGAAATTAATCTTGGTGGTGCCTCCACCTGGCTTGGCCCTGTACACACTCACTGGCATGCCTTGGAAGCCTCCAGGAATAAACCTAAGCTAATCTATGCAAGGGGTCTAGCTCAAAAGTACCAATTATAAACAATATACAACCAATATACTTTTGGATTAGAGTTAACAGACCATTAATTAAAAAAGAATGATATAAGAGATTAATTAAAATGTCAGAACCATTTTAAATCAGTGCAGGGGGGCGGGACTTCAATAAATCAATTAATAAATGCAATTTACAGTAGTAAATGAAACTTACCCAACTTACATTGACACGGGCTCTATTTACTCTACCCCTGAGTATGCATGCCTTAATTTCAGAGTTCTAGATACTTGCTCATGTGGGTGCAGTTGAAAATCTTGAAGCTGGCGACAGCACTCTGTTGGTCCAACGAAGGCAACAAGGGGCAGAGCAATTCTAACTTTGTGCCATTGCTAGACAACAGGCAGCCTAGAGAGGTCACCCATATTCTTAGGTGGAAGTTTTGCCTGAGTGAAGAGTGCAACATGAGGCCTGGTAACTATGCCACACTTGGGTAACAGCACAGCAAATGCTCCAGATATTTCACTATACCATAGCAAAGCACATCTATAGCACATATCTGTCCTTAAAACCAACAGGCATTTAGGAATATGGAGAAAAATAAGTCTGATCTTTATAAAGTTCTTTGCTAGCCATCCTAAAAGCATAAAACTGGAATTCATGATCATCAGGGGCAACAGAAAGAGATACTATTATTGTTTTGCCCACTGTCTTTTAATTTTTAATTTATCCTACTGGAATAAAATTCTGCTCTGAGATCTGCTTAGCAGCAGATACCCAAATGTGACAGTCTGCTCTCTTTCCATATGTGGGAATTGTATTCCGTATATATGAACAGGGTAGTATATTAGTGAGGCAGTTCAGAAGACTGATGTAAAAGCAAAATGTTGCAATGATTTAGGGAGGATGGTTTTGGGAGTTACTACAAGGATATTTGCATATTTCACAGTCAATATGAAAGGGAAAAAATGTTACAGCTTTGTTTAGGTATAAACAGTTCTTTTGTTGAAATAAATAAAATTATCCCATTTTCTATTGGGAAGATTAGTATTGTCTTTAGGCACTAAGTCTGAACAAACAGCAGACTGTTCTCATTCAGTGGTGAAATCATAGATTGTTTTCCCCCTTTAATTGTCCCTGGACTTTCAAAATGACATCACCTGTACATTCATCAAAGCTTTATATTTGGCTTTTTTTTTTGGTTTGGCAAAAATTAAGTGATGAGCTGAACAACTTCCAATTTTTAAAAGATTTCTTTAAAACAATACATGTGTTTTAAATTTGTTTGGGAGGTCTTAGTAGCATAAAAGATTTTATGCCATTATTTCAATGTTCTATTTTTTTCTTCAGTTTTTTGGAACTCAGATCATGTAGGATCAGAAATGTTTTTGTATTGAGCAACACAAAGCAAGAGAACGAATTAGCAAGAAATGTCAGTGTTTTCCCAGTATTTGTTTTATGGGGTGTCAGCTTCCTAATATAACCAGCCTTCTAGCCACACACATGCTCTTTTCTGGGCTATGCCAGGTCTTACTTTGCCTTGCAGGTTAACAACAAGTGTAGCCCAGTCCAAGTCCCTTGGAAGCTTGCCCCTGAGATATCCAGCCCCTGGCACTGGGTATGCACAGAAATACCAGGTTTGCTGCCCCCAGAAGAAAAGCATACACTTGAAAGACTTAACTCAGAACTTGCACTTTACTTAACGTCACAGCACTTAGATATATTTATAGTGAAAAGAAGAATAAGTTTATTATCGAAGATTCAAATGATAGTGAGTAAGGATATGGGAAACAAAAGGTTACATATAAAACAAAATCATAAGCAAAATTGCTTTCTAGAGTCTAAACTGAATAGGTATAAACCTGCTGTCCAAAGAAGTTTCACACCCAGAGTTTTTTTTTTTTTTGCAGTTTTTCAATAAAATTGGCTGAGATTCCATTTTCAGGAATGCAAATACTACCCATTTACTTCCTATATGCAGGATGAGGGGGTATCTTCTTTCCCTCCTTAATATACCCACAAAGTTCATTTTCTGACCTCAGAGACAGGATAACCATCCAGGGCTTGTTTTTCCTGTGTTCAGTTTCCCTGTTGACTTCCGCTTCATATGTAAATAGGCCTCCACTATGTTAGCTCGCAATGAAATATAGACTTCTTACCTTCTGTGTGGAGGAAAACTTGTTCTTCACCTCTGCTAGTGTGTAATGCCTTGACACAGACTGTAAGAACATTGATTCAGGATACAGAGTATCTGTATGTACATTTCACAGTCATATTGCTGACCACTATGACCTCAGTTTTCATTTAAGACCTCACATGACATTCTTTGCTGGACCAGAATGCATATTTCCAGATCAGGATATTCCTGTAACCCTCTTGCCAGTTGGCATTATAGGGTTTTTGGGGCACAGCCAAGTCCTGGGCTCTGCTGAATGGGTATGCTAACTGGGGTTTTCCACAAGCCCCTATGGAGCACAAGGCTAGGATTCTTGTTACAAGGCCTCTATAATCCCAACTGAAATCAATGGGAGTCACTTCTATGGGTGCAGGATCAGGCCCAATTAAAAAAAAGCACTTAAATATGTGCTTAGTTTTGGGTATGTCCTTAACCCCATCCCCATTCAGCAAAGCACATAAGCATGTGCTTAAGTTCCCTTGAAACCAATGGGAATGAAAGGCCTGATCCAAAGCTGATTGAAATCAATGGAGAGTCCCATCAAATTCAACGGGATTTGGATTGGGACCTAAGTGCACATTAAAAGTTAAGCATGTGCTTAAGTGCTTTGCTGGAACACCAGGGCTATGTGTTCACCCGCTTGTCTCCTACTGCTGCATTACCTCAATTGCGCTGCCAATTTGGAAAAATGGACATCCTCCAGCTGTCTAAGTCATAACCTGACATCTGTGACACAGATCACCCAGAGCACACTCTGCTCCTTTCAAAAGGAGCAGCAGTCCTTACCCCATCAAGCACACTTCTGGTCTGGACCTCTCCAAGACAACAGGATTTTTGGAGTATAATCCTCAATGACTCTTAGCTCTTCTCCCTTCAGGGCTGGCCAAGGAAGGATTTGACCGTTTGAATATTAGATATTAATATTAAACAGCTTACTGACCTAAATAAACAAACACATAGATTGATTTTTGGGTGTGTCTATATCTTAACCTGGGAGAAGTCCAAACTCTAAAGCTTAGTTTTCTCTTTGTAATTTGATAATACACATTAACATTTATTCGGACCCATTATTCTTTTCCATTTGTATAGCATTACACAGGACAGTGGAGACAGACTGTGGGCAAGTAACAGTCTAGCATTAAATTGTTTAAGGAGACCCAGCTAGAATTATGCAATCCTTGTTCTTCTAAACAGAGAGCTTGGTAAAAATAATTCTTTTCACAGCAACATTAGATTGGACACAGAAGACCAACTTACCGCTAGAGTGAAATCAAACAATAACACTGCTCCTCAGTTAAAGTCAGAAGGGTGAGAGTTGTAGGCAGGTCTCATTTGGTACAGTTTTCCTCTCACTTACTCTAGCTTTTCATTTGCTTAACTCCATAGACTTCAGCAGACTTCTGATTTACACTCTCCTTAGCATTTCTTATGGTTGGCTTAGGCAGCTCCCCACTTAGTTGTTTGGCTTTTGTGAATTACATTCTTAGGTGCCTAAGTCTCCCCATACAATGTATAGGGAGCCTGGGCGTCTACCCTGGGGCAAAGGATTCCACTAGGCCACCAGGTACCTAAAAGTGAGGCATTGTAATGCTGTGCCCAAGTCTCATTTGTGGATCTAGCCCTAAGTCACCTTTGAAAATGGAACTTAAGTGCTTTTGGCAAATATTGCTCATAGGCTGATTACACCGATCACCCTCTGTAAAATGATTATGGGCCTATTTTTGATTTTTATTGGAATACATAAGAAACAGAACGTTCTCTAAAGTGACCTTTATGGATTTGGTTGAGCATTCTGAGCTCATGCAAACAATAAGCTGGGTCAATAGATACAATGAAACCAGTGTTCAACAGAAATAACTAAATAGACCAGGGGTCAGCAACCTTTCAGAAGCGATGTGCTGAGTCTTCATTTATTCACTCTAATTTAAGGTTTCACTTGTCAGTAATACATTTTAACCTTTTTAGAAGGTCTCTTTCTATAAGTCTATAATATATAACTAAACTATTGTTGTATGTAAAGTAAATAAGGTTTTTAAAATGTTTAAGAAGCTTCATTTAAAATTAAATTAAAATGCAGAGCCCCCCAGGCTGGTGGCCAGGACCTGGGCAGTGTGAGTGCCACTGAAAATCAGCTCATGTGCTGCCTTCGGCATACGTGCCATAGATTGCCTACTCCTGAAATAGACCCCTATTAAACAGGTATTTTGTGGCCTTACTGAGCTTGGCTTGTCTCTGTCTGGGTCTTCTGTGGCTAGGCCTTATGGCCAAGTCCACCTAAAGTTCTGCTCCCTAAACATATAAAACAACCATTCTTCAGTTCTTCTCAGTCTCCACTGAAATTCTCTGCTTTGTCCCATTACTGGTCCCTCCTATTGCTGCTTCTCCAGCAGGATTTCCCCTTCCCCAGGAACTATGGCAGTTTACCCATGGGGTCTCCTTGATCCCTTACCAGCCCTAACTCAGGATTTCCCCAACAGGTGTCTAATCTGCTTCCTTTTTAGCCTGTTTTCCTCAGGTTCTTTCCAGAGAAAGGAACACCTCTTGGTTCTCTCTGGGGTCTCTTTCCTTTGAATGTGTTCCCAGCTCTATTTGAGTAGTGTTCTCCCTGGTCTCCTTCAGCTAGGATCACTAATTACCTATACATTACTAGATCACCAAATGAGTCTGAGGCATTGCTGCTAGGTAATAGAGAAGGCTGATCCCTCCTGGCTTTAACCTGTGAGCAGATTAACCTCTCAGGTAACCTGTGACAGTGCCCTTGTGATAGAAGAGACCTAGAATGCCCCAGATCCAGAGAACCTGGGGGTAAAGGTTTTGGTTCTCTTCCTTCTTTCTTTCCTTCAATACTTTCCTTTTTAATTTGAGTGAAGACAGGCTAGATATTGAGTTCATACCCCACTGCAGCATTGGCTGCATATGTCCTTCCTCTCTAGCCTTCCTCTCTGCTTTTTGCTTACTTGCTGTATGCTGTCCCCATGCCCAGCTGTTCTCTGTCATGAATCAGGTGCTTTGCTTGGCTGGGAAAATATCCACAATGGAAGATATCCCTTTTTCACCCCTTCTTCAACTGAAGGGATGTTAGGGGGCAATCATGGGGTCCTGTATTAGTGTGTCCTGGCTTCTATCCTGTTTGCTGTTTTGATTCATTTTCATCTGTATGCTGTAGCTGTACTATTATGCCCTCTCCCTCATCTTCATTTTACATTACACAAGGCAACATGTGGCAGGACACTTCCCCCTCCTTCATCTTACTGTATAACTACATGAAGCAATAGGATTTCTTCTTTGTACAGGAGGAGGAGGCGAAACACCGTGAGACACTGTCAATGCTGGAGGGATGATAATCCTACTTTGGATTGAAGGCATGTATGCAGAAGGCAGGGTGATTTCTCCTATGCTGTCTCTCTGCCCCCCTTTTCATGACTCCTGCACACTCAAATGCTCACAGAGGGGGCTTCTTGAACATTGCAATAATCTGCCTGTAAAGTACATACCCACTTACTAATGTCATGGGGCATATTTGCAACTATAAAGACAAGCTGGTTTGGTACTGCAGGGTTGAAGCCAAATATATAATGTCATTAGTTTATTTTAGTATTAATTATTTTTAAAAAGGGTTGCAGCTCTTATTTTAAAGTCATGCAGAAACCCATTAGCACATTTGGAACAGATTACTGTAGTTTTAAGGATGCTGTTAGTCAAGTTTTTGACCTGCTAATTTTGACCTAAAAGGAAACCAACAACATCTTCCTCCCTCCAGAACTTTTCTATCAGTGTAGAAAGTAACAAAACATCGATGAGAAACCCACTGCCAACAATTTTTGAAACCCAAATTTCAATTACAAAATGGGAAGCAAAAGGGAAATATAAGAAAAAGTAAGTGTAAAACAAATAACAGGACAGACAACTGGCATTTGGCACTTCAGCTGCTGTGAAATGTGGGCCAAGGAAGGGGGTCACCCAATTTTTTTTAAAGGTTCAATCATTGGCAAATGTCAACCATGTAGGGAAAAAGAAAGGACATGTAGCATTCAGCAAATGAGTGACTGGACTAACTCAGACGCGCAGAGGAGTAGGAGGAAGAAAATGTGAAAACATAGAGGACATGCAGAAAGAAACAAAGAACACATGGAAGGGGACAGGTGGGAAGTCTTACAGAGCAAGTTTATGCTGGAAAATGGAATCTTTACAAAGTATTTGGTATAATAGGAGTGAGCCCTGCAGAGAAAGAGCAATTGGATACTTGATTTAGTTGTGGCCTAATTAGGGTAGCTTAATTTTCTTTTTCTTCAAGTGAAACAGTAAGATCCTTTAAAAATAAAAAATAAAGGGGTAATGCTGGTGCTTAACTCCTACACATGGAATGTGCTCAGCACTCTATAAATGGGCCGTCAGGATATGTGGGCTCTGCTAGGTGCTGAAGCTCATTTCCTGTGATCATAACACCAAAAAGCATCATTGCCCCCCTGTGGGTACATTTGCCCTGCCTTCCCTTCATTCCAGAGGAAACTTTGGAGGCTGCTTGTATTGGACTCTTTACTTTCTGTGCTGGTTTGTCCCTTGTTCCACCTTTGCCTCTTTCATTTCTGTGCATTTTTTTTCTCTGCATCTGTACCTCTGACATTAGGGTTGGGAAAAGCCAGGGAGGTTTGAGGAAACACTTTAGACTCTTTCTGAACACTTTTCTTCTGTAAAAGAACTTTAAGCTTGCAGAATGACTACATCCAAATGCAGTTGGCATAGTCTTTTCCATAAGGTAGAACATCTATAACAAAGATACCAAAATAAATGAACCTAAGTCCCAAAGGGGTAAAATTGGGAAATGTCCCAGTCTGTGGTTCACCCCCGCCCTGTGACCCCCCCACCCTGGCGGGGAGCTCTGCTTTTTAAAGGCATTCTCTTCCCTCTGTCTTTATAGCAGCCACCCTTACAGCCTTTCTTTGATCACCAAAGGAGTGGGTAGAAAATCTCTTGTGGACTGACTGGATGGTGCCCCTGAAACCTGTCATTCATATGCTATAATGGCAGATTTCTCAGACTCATCCCTCTTTCCCTCACTCAGCAGCCACTAATTTCTAGTATATTTATCAAGGAGACATACTTGTTTCTTCCAAAGGCAGACTCATAACTGCTGAATGTGCTTAGAGGAAGAAAGGATCTTTTAAGCCA
Organism: Gopherus flavomarginatus; assembly: GCF_025201925.1. NCBI lineage: Eukaryota > Metazoa > Chordata > Testudines > Testudinidae > Gopherus > Gopherus flavomarginatus. The sequence goes on from NC_066619.1 coordinate 31,387,746, forward strand.
GGGTGAAAAGCAACACCCATTGATATAAGTGACCAAAACATCATTGGAATTTCTTATTATATAGAGGATAATTTCCTAACTTAAAAAGAATTGCAGCCAACATGAGGGAATTCTACATTAGACTTCATCTTGACAGATAAAGAGAAAATGATCACCGAACTAAAAGTTAATGTTAGCTTAGATACAAGTGATCATGACTTGATGACATTTATAATGTGCAAACAGAGCAAAGTCCATACTAGTTATATGTGTGTGTGTGTGTGTATCCCCCTCCCCACACTTTTTACACATTTGGTGCTTTAAAAGGGTCAATTTCACTAAACAGAAAACAATTCTGAGCCAAATCAGCTGGGAGGAAGAATTAAATCAGAAAAAAATGGTAATTGGGAATTGTTTAAGAACTCTTTACTAGAAGTTCAAAAAGCCACAATCAAAGAAGAATGCTGTATTGGTTAAGAAAATTACCTGGTGGGAAATGAAGGTATCTATAATAATAATGATAATTAATAATAAAACAAATGGAAGAAATGGACAGTTGATAGCAATGAATATGAATCCTGATTGTAGAAAATTGATAAGAGAAGCAAAGGGACAAAAGGAGGAAAAATATTTGTTTTATATTTGGGGGAAAAAAACAGATGGTGTTGTCATATAATGATAATAGTCTTTCCAGTTCATTAGCATCTCAGGAGGAGGCTAAACAGCATCCAATAAAGTTAGATATTTTAAAATCAACTAGTCTGGATAACATCTATTTTTAAAAGAGCTGGCTGAGGTGCTAGGTGGACCATTAATGTTGATTTTCAATAAGTTTTTGAACATGGGAAATTCCAGAATCCTGGAAGAAAGCTGATGATGTGCTTTTAAAAAGGTAAATGGGATGACTTGAGCTCTCAGTCTCACATTGATCCCAGGCAAGATAATGGAGTAGTTGATATGGGATTTGATTAATAAAGATTTAAAGGAGGGTACTGTAATTAATACTATTTAATATTGGTTTATGGAACAAAGATCTTGTCTAATCTGATACCATTTTTTGATGCAATTACAGGTTTGGTTGATAACTATAATAATATCAATGCAATATTCTTAGAGTTCCATAAGGCATTTAACTGGTACCACAAATTTTGATAAGAAAAACTAGAATGATCGAAAATTAAAATGGCACACATTAAATGGATTAAAATCTGGCTAACTGATAGGTCTCGAAATGTAACTGTAAATGGTGAATCATCATTGAAAAGGTGTGTCCGTCACGCTCCCACAGGGATAGTTTTTTGGTCCCATGTTATTTAACATTGTTAAATAAAACATTGTTAAATAACCTGGAAGAATACATAAAATAATCTCTGATAAAAGTTTGAAGATGACACAAAAATTGAGGGAATGGTAAATAATGAAGAGGATAGGTTGCTGAAACAGAGCAATCTGGTTTGCTTGGTAAGTGAGGTGCAAGCAAACACTATACATTTTAATACAGCTAAATGTATAAATGTAGGAACAAAGAATGTAGGCCATACTTACAGGATGGGAGACTACCCTGGGAAGCAGTGATGCTGAAAGGGACTTGGGAGTTGTGATAGATAATCAGCTGAAAATGACCTCCCAATGTGATGTTGTGTCCAAAAGGGCTAATGAAATCCTTGGATGTATAGACATGAAAAACTTAAGTGGGAGTAGAGGTGTTATTTTTCTTCTGTATTTAGCACTGGAGTGGCCGATGCTGGAATACTATGTCCACTTCTGGTGTCTACAGTCCAAAAAAGATGTTGATGAATTGTAGAGGATTCAGAGAAGAGCCACAAGAATGATATTAGGATTAGAAAATATGACTTATAAAGAGACTCGGGGAGTTTGATCTATTTATCTTAATAAAGTGAAGGTTAAGGGGTGACTTGATTAGTCTATCAGTACCCACATGAGGAACAAATATTTCAAAATGGGCTCTTCAGTCTAGTGGAGAAAGGTATAATATGACCCAATAGCCTGAAGTTGAAGCTAGACAAATTCAGACTGAAAATAGTGTACATTTTTGACAGTGAGGTTAATTGACCATTGGAACAATTTACCAATGGTTGTGGTAGATTCTCCATTGCTGACAATTTTTAAATCAAGATTGGATATGTTTCTAAAAGATCTGCTCTAGGAATTATTTTGTGGAAGTTCTATGATTTGTAATTGTCTAGTCTGACCTCCTGTATAACACAATGGTCCCGTCTGGTCTTGGAATCTATGAATGAATGTCTGAATGTAAAGGATACTGAGTGGCTCTTTGGAGATGCTGAGTGATCTGAACTCCCATTGGTATCCATAATAGCCCAGCCTCATTCAGTGGCTTGCCCAGTTGAAAATGTTGTAGATCTACACCTGCCTAGCCAAATTTCAAACAGTTTGTAGCAGAACAGTCGTAGACCCTTGCCCTGAAAATTCCAGCCTGGGCCGTTAACTTTCAGAAAATGTTGAGTGACCGGGGCTATTGTGGAAAAGGTTTGGCAATAATGGCTGGGATTTCCAAAGAGTCTAAGGAGTTAGGGAGTGTCCGTCTCCTACGGAAATTCAGTAAAAGCTGAGTGCTTAATTCTGCTAAGTTCATTTGACATTCTCAACCATTCCCAGTCAAAATCTATTCCAGGCCTATATATTTAGTTACATCCACCAACAACATATTTGTGTAAGGCCTAAGGCTCAAATCCACAAAAGAGAGATTTAAGCGTTGCAATGCTGAACACTATGGTGCCTAACTTTTGCGGTGCCTAATTACTCTGCATGACCCACAAACCTGGAGTTAGGTGCTCACGCTGCCCTATACAACTAATGAGGAGAGAGGTACCTGCAAATGGTGCTAGGTAGGAAGTTGCTTAAGCTAGCTAATAGCACGTGCAGAACAGAGGAGAATATCCTAAGCCCCACCCCTCTTAGAGAGTTAGGATCTTAAGTTCAGGTTGGAGGGAGGTGCTTTTCTTTGACTGGGATCCATAGCCAGGAACTCCCCTCCTGGAGTCAGGTGCCTAAACAGTTTCTTGCTATAACAGTGGCAGTACATACCTAACTCCACATGAAATGGTGGCAGGGGAGCACTCACTTGAGGGTTGGAAAACCCATGTTCAACTGTCTGTTCCCCATCAGGTACAGGGGAGAACTGAACTAGGGTCTCCCACATCTTATGTGAGTTCCCTAGCCAAAAAACTAAAGATTATATGGGAGGTCTTTTTCTCCTTCTATTGTAGCTGTTGTTTTGTGCTGAGTTAGGCACACTCAGAGCATGCCTTCCGAATTGGGGCAGGTAGTGTAACACCTAATTTCACCTCATTTGAGGATACCACTGGGGCTTAGTTGAGAGAGAGATGCAAGCTTCCAGGATTGAGGCAGAAATGCACATGCCCAGAGGCAGAAACTTAGGCTCCTGTCATAACCTATTCCCAGATTTGGACCTTAGCATCCAAAATATGGGGGCTAGCATGAAAACCTCCAAGCTTAGTTACCAGCTTGGACCTGGTAAAGCTGCCACCACCCAAAAAATTAGAGTTTTTTGGGGCACTCTGGTCCCCCAAAAAACCTTCCCTGGGGACCCCAAGACCCAAATTCCTTGAGTCTTACCACAAAGGGGAATAAACCATTCCCCCCCCTCCCTTCCAGGTGTTCCCTCCCTGGGTTCCTGGAGAGATACACAGAAGCAAGCTCCGTGAATCTAAACAGAGGAACTCCACCCTCTCTATTTCCAGTCCTGGAAACACAAGGATAGAGAGCCAATCTCTCCCTCGTCCCCCTCCTTCACCCAGAGGGAATGCAAAGTCAGGCTAGTAAATCTAACACACACAGATTTCCCCCTGACTTCTTCCTCCCACCAATTCCCTGGTGAGCACAGACTCAGTTCCCTGGAGTTCCCCACTAAAGAAAAACTCCAACAGGTCTTAAAAAGAAAGCTTTATGTAAAAAGAAAGAAAAAATACATAAAAATGGTCTCTCTGTATTAAGGTGACAAATACAGGGTCAATTGCTTAAAAGAAATATGAATAAACAGCCTTATTCAAAAAGAATACAATTCAAAACACTCCAGCAACTACACACATGTAAATACAAAAAAAAAACCAACCAATCTCTTTGTACTTACAACTGGGAAACAGGAGATTAGAAAGGCAGGAAACAGAAATCCTCTCATAGCTGAGAGAGAGACAGGCACAAGACAAGAACAAAGGACTCACACACAAACTTCCCTCCACCCAGATTTGAAAAAGTCTTCTTTCCTGATTGGTCCTCTGGTCAGGTGTTTCAGGTTACTCCTTTCCAGGTAAAAGAACATTAACCCTTAGCTATCTGTTTATGATAGCTCCTTAGTCCAATAGCATCTGCACTACCCCAAATTCGACCCAGCAAGGTCGATTTTAGCGCTACTCCCCTCACCAAGGAGTACAGAAGTTAATTTTAAGAGCCCTTTAGGTTGACTGTACGGGATTGCTTGTGTAGACGCATTCATTATAAAATCGAACTAACTCTGTAGCGTAGACCAGGGCTTAGAGACTGTAACAGCAGAGATTTAGTCACCAGGGAACTTTAGGTGCCTCCAGTATTATGCAGCAGTTTAGCAGGGCTTTTAATGATTTCAGGGGTATCTAAAGCGGGAGTTAGGCACCTAAATCCTTTTGTGGATCTGAGTCTAACCCTGAAATCCTTAATCAGGCAAAGCTCCCATTGCAAAAGTGAGAATTCTGACTGAACAAGAATTCCAAGATGTGGACCATAGCTATGTAATGAATTTTCTTATTGTGGCAACTAAAAAACATAGCAGAAGCAGTAACTCTCAATAGTAATTTGAGAAGGCACCAAAACTGTCCTGTAGCTAGCAACCAAGACAACATCATTAAATGTAACCACAGTAGCTAACAACTGAAACTACACCAATTGTGTAACCACAGTATCCACAGTAGCAAGCAACCAAGACACCAGTAAGGCAGCTTCAGTTCAAGTTGTCGAAATAATGTATTGATGGATTTTGATTGGCTGTTGACCTGAAATAGAAGAAAAATAGAGATATTTGAGCTATGAAATATCCTATTACCCATAATGTTCAGTGTATTTATGGAATTTGATATATTCCGTGAACCACTGTGCAATGATGTTCCCACTTTATATGAGTTGGGAAAATGTGGACCATTGCAAGCACGGAGAAGTTTTTGAACAGAATTAGGTTAGGGATATTATTTAAATTCTAATTTTATGTATTTAACAGACTATGGTTTCTTAATCTTTTGGTTCCTTAAATTAAATTGTAATATTTCTGCTCTTATAGAAATGGAATATATTTAATATCTGTCCTGTGATAAGTGTCTCACAGGCATTCTTTCATATAATGCATCCATGCTGATGTGAACAGCCCAGTAGAAACTGTCTCTAAATGGTGATTACATACTCTATAGCAACTAGAGCCTATCTTCAAAGGGATATTACACAACGTCACAGAATCTCAACATATGTCAGATGTTTGATCTTTAAGTTTTAAGTCTAAGCAACCTAGTTAAAGAACAGTTAAAAATATCACTCTGGGCATAGCACTCAGAACTAGAAACCACCTCATTTACTAACAGCCCTCTGTGTGCTCCCATACTGAGCTCAAACTAACACATACACGTGCACACTTATTTATAAAATGCCTCTCTATGGTATTGAAAGTGTTGCTGCTAATAATTCCTATGTTAGTTGAAGAGAAACCTAACCAACTCGGGCAATTTCATTAACTTCAAGTTTTTGGTGAACAAAAGTTTGATTTTTGTCATTTTAACAATCAAACAAAACCCTTAAATACATGCTGACTCAGCCTTTGGGGATTTTGATGCTTGAAGAGTAGTTTTTGCCAGCACAGGTAAAGAGGCAGAAGAGTACAGCTTACAAAATGTCTGGAATGGATACTAGGCTTACCTTACAGAGTAGCTATATAGGATTAAAACAAGCAACATTCTAGCCCTGTAGCTAGTTTTGTTACAAAGCAAGTGACATTTGATCAAGGCTATTGCTTTTAATATTTGTGTTTTGCATTCTGGAGAATTCTATGACAGTAGGTAACCCTTTTCTTACATAAAAAGAATTGTATCTTGTTAAATGTGCATGCTTCAATAAATAGCTTATAATGAAATCTGCCAAGACTGATTGAAAAAGCAACAGTTCAAAATGAGGTTGGGGAAGTAATTCTGACCAGGATGTCCTATTTTGTTGGTTTGGTTGCTCTGATTGAAACCATCTGTGAAACAACAGCCTTTGCGTGATAGGCCCAGACACAAATTAATAAGACGACAGTGCATTGACCTACAAACAAAAAGCACCATATCCCAGTAACCACAAACAGACACAGTTATTGTACTGCTTAGTTAAAAACTCTCTCTCCTCCCCACCCTGAATTTTTTTGCAGTGGCTTCTTCTGGATCTGTGTAAGTCTCCCCCTGGAAACTTACAAAACACTAGTCAATCCCACCTGTGAATGATTGTCTGATTGAACCTTGAGGTTAATTTTTCCTCATATTAGTTCATGCAAAGGAACTTTTAAAAAAAAACCTACTTAGGGATTGGCTTATACAAAACAAACTCGGTGCAAGTGAATTTGAAAATGCAGGTTCACCAGCTGAACACCTCTGGCTGTAGTTTTCCCAACCCAGAATAACATAGTGCAAAGGGAACACAGTTAATCCATTAACCCCATGACATGAAGAAACTCAGTTTCTTTACTTATGGTGTTTTCAGAACTCATTGCTCCCAAAGAGTGATTCAAATATATTTTTGTATCTGATTAACATATAATCAGAGTAGTCATTAATCTATTTCTGGTCTGGTTATGATAGTGGAGCCCAAATACTGTCTTTGTCTCTGCCTGAGATATTACAAGCATGCAGCTGGGTATTAGGAATTGCTGGCATTCTGAGGGTCACATGTTTGGCAATTTATTCATGCAAACTTGAACAATGTTTTTTTCATTATCCTCTTGTTTTTACCAACATTTTGTATAAAACTACATAATCTGTCTCCTAATGATATTTACAACAGAAAGGGTGTATCTAAATGCCTGCTTCTAAGATATCCAAACACCTGGTTAGTATCAATCTTTTATTAGAAATTCAGTTTTTATTAACTCTTTTGTTACTGACTGTGACATGGTGCACTCACTCCACGCAGGATCGGAAAGGGTTAATTCTGCATTGTGGACTGAGGAAGCCACATCCCCTCAACCCTACTGAGCATGCTCCAAGTGTAGCTGGAATATAAAAGGGAGCAGTTCAGGTAGAGACCCAGAAACTGTCAGAACCTATGGTTGCTGTGACCAGCTGAGCCAAATAGCCTTGTAAACCTGGTGATGCCAAGTGCTTGACTACAAGGGACAAAGTAGGAAGTAGCCGAGAGGGAGGCAGAAGCCACATACTTGGAAACAGTCGGTGTGTTTTGGTCTGGATTGCCATTGACTGAGTGGCAGAGACCCTTGCCACTGATAGGGCCCTGGACTGGGACCTGGTGGAGCAGGGAGAGCCCAGGTCCTCCTACCCTTGCTGTTACCCACCCTTTAGGTGGCTTGGGGGGGGTCCACTTCCCTGATTAGCTGCTGGGCCACTCATCTCTGAGAGAGGGAGCAGCCATATTGATTCTGGCCACTAGGCCTTACAGCCCAGAGAATGAGGGATGTTTTATTGACTTTGGCCCCTAGGCCTCACAGCCCTGGGAGCAAGGGCAACTCCATTGGCTCTGATCATTAGATCTTACAGCCCTGAGGCAGTCTGGAGGACTTATTCACTGGGTGCATTCACCCCACACTGGCTGGGATAACACCACCTTGTCACACCAACTCTGTTGCCAAAATCAGGAGAATTAGACTAAGTCTATAAAACAGCCATAAAAATTTCTAAGTACTGTTTTCATTAGTTATATTTACATTATACAGGGAACCAAATCAAATTGTTTCAGGGTTTCCAGTATTAATCTCATTGTCAAATAGTCTATTCAATTTATTACTTGTTCCAATTTCTAAATTCCATATTCAATTGGACTGATGATTTCCATATTGAAGATAGTTGTAGAGCAATTTTCCCAAGAAAAGAACAGATTGAGGAAGGGAACAATATCCATCAGACTATCACTAATATTCTGGCATAAGGGAAAAAAACACTGTTCAGTCTTAACATTCTTGTCTCTGTATATGGTTTGTCTTTACTCTGCAAGTAAATCGGGTTATTTTTCTATTGCTAAATGAATGCTTCTACTCTGTTGAAATACTTAAGCAGCAACACACGAGTATTCACGGTCATAATGATACCTGCACGCTTGAAGTGTATTGTGAGAGACAGGGCTGAGAGACAAATGTCTTTAACCATGTCTAGGAATGGGTATTGACCCACGGCTAAAAGTATGTTCATACTTTTACAAAATGTGTGGTTTAAAACTATTTTCAATTAAAGACATAGAAAAAAACATTTAAAATGTTTCTTTAAGGAGACATCTTAGCCGCTGGTTCCCTTTGACCTTTCCAGTCTTCGTTTCTGTGGTCGTGGGGATTGCATCAGCAAAGATAAAGGTACCATAGGAAAAATGTTTTCGAAAGTATTTTATAACCCTTACAATATTTTTCTTGACATCACTTGCATTCAATTTTTCTGTTTCTGTGGAAATGAATGTCAGATGTGGGTAAAATAAGGCAAGGGTTTGAAGTCATCATTTTATACAGACTTTTATTTTACTTTTGTTGTGGGTCGATAGTACATTTTGCTACAGAAGAAGTGATTTCTCACTGTAGTAATTTGTAATTTCTGTTGGGATGAAAGGTGTTATTCAAAGACAGAATAGTGTTAATACTATTAGATTACTGTGACTGATCTGACGGTGAGTACTTTTATTGAGATACAGGAAAGCATTCAGATTAATGGGTTATAAATAAGTACTCAGATACTATGCTGCGAAATAGAGCTGGTTGACTTTTTTTGAAATTTCTAATTTCAACCAAAATAAACCCATGAAGAATTATCACTATTTTTGAACCAGCACTAGTGATCATTGATGAGCACCATGGACATTCCAGCAAGTATACTAGTATCTATCACTCTATCTGAAAGACAACATGGATGAAAATCTCTTGTATTGAACTAACTTGTTTTGGTGAGAGAGACAAGCTTTTGAGTTTACCCAGATCACCTGAAGACCTCTGTGTAAGTTTGAAAGCTAGTCTCTCTCCACAACAGAAGTTGGTCCAATAAAAGATATTACCTCACCCACCTTGTCTCTCTAATATCCTGGGACCAACACATCCACAGCAACTCCGCATATCTATCATCCCAAATCAGCAAAGCAATCCAGCATATGTTTAATGTTAAGTTAAAGATACTTAAGTCCCACTGGGAGAGATTTTCAAAGGCAGAAAGTGTAGTTAAACATCCAACACCCCTTGATTTTCAGTGAGAGTTGGGCACATAATTATCCTTTGTGCTACTGCAATCTCTGCCAGTAACTTCAATAGGACTTCAGATACACTTAATTGTAATGTGGCAAACCCAGGACAAATGGCTACAAAGGGAAGGGTAGTAATTAGTCCCAGAGGGGTTAAAAGGCCTCTCCCTATCCATTGAGGAGAGAAAGCCATGGAGAAATAAGGTTCAGCTGGAACAAGGGTTACCAGGGAACTAATTAGGTTCAGCTGGCCCAAATTGCTGGAGACCTTTTTAAACACTCCCTGGCATGGAAGCAGGGGGGATGGGTGAGAGTAGCAGAGAAGCTACCAGCAAGTAGGTGCAGCAGGACTCTGAACTCTTCCAGCAAGGAAGACTGTACTCTGTCCCCAGAAGGGGAGAAAACCAGCACAAGGGACTGACTGAGGGAAGGATCAGCCAGACCCTGCATGACCTGGAAGGACTTTGCTTTGCCCGAGCCTGTGTCTCCAAGGCAAGAAGTGACTGAGCCAACTGAGGAGAAGCAGGTACTTTGCTACAGTAAGTTCAGGCTTAAATGAGTAGGCATGGACTTAAGCACATGCTTCAAACTAAGCATTAGGAACTAAATACTTTATTTATTGTGCCTTCTACTGAAGGATTTCAAAGTTAAAAACAACTAAACTTCAGTTTCCATATCACACCCCCCATTTACAGAGGAGGAAAGTAAGGTGACAGAAGTTACATAAATAGCTCAGATCATTCAGGAAATCTGTAAAAGAGCCAAGGCTATAACTCTGAACTCCTGACTGAGTGCTGTATTCTTGTTGCATCAACATCCACACTATTGGTAGTCCCCCCAGAACATGAATTTGCTGATCTGTGAAGTATGGTGCTTGATGCTTTTTGACCAAGCATTTTCTTGGTTATATAGCAATGCTGAGAATTTTCTGGATGGATTGAAGTAATACTGAAGGACAGGGGAGCTGCTTATGCTGTTGGTTATGGGAAGTTTCCTTTAGTGTGGTGCTTTGTTTTTCATTTCTTATGTGTCCACATGCCAGATCACTACATGATTTCCCCTTCTGGGGGTGAGTCAAAGTCTCTTCTCCCCAGCAGTCTTCTGATTCACTGACACTCCCTCAGTGGCTAATAGATGAATCCAGGCCCACTCTCTACTCTGGATTCCAGCTCATGGGCCCTTTCATCAGCAGCCAAGCTCTGTCCTATCCCATCCTTTGATTATTCCCATAAGCCTTTCCTACTAGTCTGACTTTGCCCACTTTCTGGGCTTCCTATGGAGTAACTGTGGACTACCCTGTACAGTCACCCAAACACACCTCCCTTCTTACAGGGAATGGCTGCAGACTCCTTGCCTACAGTAGCAGTGCCACCCCACAGCTGCTCTCGGCTCCTGAGCTTTATGCAGGCCTCTCCTGCTCCCTTCCAGCTGAGCCTCGTCCAATCAATCACTGCCTCCTGGCTCCTCCAGGTGCACCCTGGGCACCTAATTGGCCCATCTGGTCACCTTACCCCTTGTGTGGTGTAGACACCCCATCACGTCCCCTATTATTAAAAAGATCCTATTTTATCCCAAGCAGTTTGTTGTTACAATTATCTGAGGGATCTACTAAACCACACATTACACAGTTTATCTGGGTTAACAGAGAGAACCATTCTAAATCAGTGTTTCTCAAACATCGAGCTTGTGACTTCCCTGCGGAAATGCTGAGCTCCTATAAGAGACACTGACATAAGTCAGAACAAAATGAAAAACAAACATTTTTCCATCTTGTTCTCTTGGGACTCAGTGAAAGCAGAACCATTTATTGAATATTTTATAAGCAATTTGGCTTTTGAGTTGTAAGTGCAAAAGAACAATTGGCTGGTTGCTGTGCTTATGCATGGAAAATATTCCTCCAACATTCACTCCAAAGAACATTTTGCATTTTTCTAGGGATATAGGAATTGCCATACTGGATGAGACCAGTGATCCAGCTATTCAGTATCATGGCTCTGCCAATGGTGATGACCAGCTGTTTCAAAGTAAGGTGCAAGAATCAGAACAGAACAACTTGAATCAATGAAGTGATGCCAAAGTTTTAGCGAGGGGCTCCCTTGAACTTGTGTCCCTTCCCCAGCTCTTCATGGCATCTCCTTTCTAGGTGGGTACATGACAGCTTATCCTCACAGTAGCAGCAGTAATAGGTAGGCATCTGGCAGCCTATGTTGGCTGAGGTAGTGGTAGGTGCATGGTACTGTGGCATCTTTTCTGGTTGTAAGGTGGTTGGTTAGGTGAATAGTTGGTATCTACTGCTGGTGGGCTGATTGCTCAGTTGGAGAGTGGGTCCCCTTCTCAATTTGGGTAAGTGTCTTCTGACTGTTAGCAGTCTCCTCTGTTCTTCACTCCCCCTTCCATCACACAAAGTAATTTCTTCTGTGGCCTGTTGGAAGGTCTGAGTGGAGACAGGGCTCCACACTTCTATTAGTAGCAGTGAGGTGCTTGAGTTCTGTGCTGGGGCTAGACAGGCTAGAAGCCAAGGAGAGAGGTTGGATGCAATGGTTGCAGAGCTCCCACTCAGTATAGTGGCAGCTTGGCTCCACTTCCTTTCCTCTGCCTCATCTTCATCTGCAGAGGTTTTGTGGGTTGGGACTGCAAAGACTACATGGTATGTTCCTCTCTATGCTCCTAGTGTTGCTAGTAGGGGATGTAGGAGGGGACTTCTCCTTTCAACAGCTGTTGCGACTATGGCAGGCACAGGCACAGCCCCAGCGTGGCAGATCAGTCCCTGCTAGGGTGACCAGATGTCCCGATTTTATAGGGACAGTCCCGTTTTTGGGGACTTTTTCTTATATAGGCACCTATTGCCCCCCACCCCCTCTCTCGTTTTTTCACAGTTGTGATCTGGTAACCCTAGTCCCTGCCTATCCCAGTCTTTTACACATCCTCACGTTTTGTATGTTCTTTTGACTGCTACGGCACATGGATGTTCCTGCGTAGTTGCAGGTAATTCAGGGCTCATGCATGTTTACAAATAATTCAAATTATTCCTTCAATATCATTGAATTTCATCTGATGTCGTCCTGTCCATTTGCCTGGCATTCAGGATCTCAGTTTTCTCTAGTATTTACCACACATATTTTTTTCTCCATCTGACTGTTAGAACTAGAGAGGGAAGAACTCTGTGTGGGTTCTTGTAACTCTGGGAAGGTTTAAGAAACTGTGCTCTGAAGCAACAGAGCTGGCTTCTTTTCGACACTGGCACTTCAACGATCTACAGAGGGTTTTTAAAACAAACACAAAGTTTCACATCAGGATAGTGTCCAAAGTTATGCTGTGTGCTCTTTTGTGCCTTCTGGTCCCTTCATGCAGCTGCATAGGAAACCCAGCCAATCTGCCTTTGTGCATTCACCCAAAATGCTTGCCTAGAAGAATAGGTTTCCTTCCTTTCTACATGGTATGTGGTGTTTTTGTCATGCTAGGAGTCTTTTTCATTTGATACTATTGCCAGAGGTCACCCAGAGGTTGACCAGTCACTTAGCCAAGGGAGTGGCCGATGAATAGTTTTGTTTTGTGCTGAAAACCTTCTTTTATGACTTCTGTGATACTGTCTGGGATGAGTAAACCACTGAGATTCTCAGCAAAGGCAGTTGCTTGCATTAGCTTGTAGCCAAATAGTCAAGAAAAACAGGTTCATACATTCGACATTCACAAGTTCAAGGCAAACAAATTAATCACACTGGTAGCAGCAAGTTCTATAATGGGAAGGGGGGGAAGGATGCATCAGTATAATTCAAATAGATTAAACACACAAAGATTTATATTAGTCATGGAAAAAACTGACTTTCAGCACTTCAAGAGATAATTTCTGGATGACTATTTTCACAATATGGTTGACTTTAAAACATAATACACAGTACTAAGGGAATCATTTGGAGGCAAGACCAGTAAATGCATCCAAATCATTATTATGCACCAGTGTTGGGAATAATGAGAATTTGTAAACAATGCTTCTAAAAAGCACTTAAACAATACAGAAATTGGAAGCCAAATGCAACCTCTCATTCCCTGGGCATGGAAAGATGTGAATGTCATGCTTTTCTTGTACTGGGAAGTGGAGGGGAGAGAGCTTAGGATGTGCAAACAAAGGAGCAGCGAATCAAACTATGTGGTTCACCCATGTGCAGAAGCGTCAGCTACTACTTTAGCCTGTGTGTCAAGTTGCCAGATTGTGTAGGAGGATTTGTTTCCCCTGAAGACCCCTTTATATAACCTGTGCAAGACTTGTTTGTTTGGGCTTTGCACAACTTGGTGATGGTGCAGGATTTGGCCTGGGGTGAATCGGACAGAACATGTCCTTTGGGAGGTGGCTGACTCTACCATGGCAATAAGTGAACTTTTAAAAAATGTTGTGTGCATGAAAAGCCTGACTCTTTCTTTCTTTCTATTTTAATTACAAAGTTCCATGCTCCTCACAGCTTTGAGAAATGTTATAACCTGTTCTATGTGTAGTGGTTTATAAACAGAGCTTATATTTAATGATTACACGATAGAAGGAAACAGATGTGTTTTTATAAACAATTTTAACACATTTGAAGAGAGCAAAGTACTTTGTACAACAAGATGAATACATCAGAAATTACAGACCCAAGCCAGTGGAATAAATTAATGTCATGTTTTCCTGTGTCTTAAAAATAACAGGCCTGATTCTGAGTTGGCTTATACCAATTTTACCCCTGCATAACTTTCTTTAAGTAGGACATGATGTACTTTGAGGTGCAAAAAAACTTTTACTGTTACAAGGCCAAAAAAGTGGGGGAGAGAAAGCTGACACGTTTTCAGTCATCTTAGGACAGGCAGCAAGATTAAAAAGAAAAGCTGAGATGTTTTATTATAATGTTTCTAAACTTAAGTAGTAGGGTCCCACCAAAAGGCTTTGAAACTGTCATCATGGCCCTTTACAAGTTTATTACTTGCCTAAGAATTGGCATGTGTTTTAAATTAGTTATAGGAAGTTTTCTAATGTACACTTTCAGCATTCCCGTACAGTAAATAACTTTTAATGTCAGACTCTTGTACCATCAACTGAGGTAGACTTTTTTTACTGGTCACCAGGGTCAGCTGTAGCATTGAGACTGATCTCCAATCTCTGACTCCAATTAGTTACAGAACTCATTTATTTTTCATTTTACAGACCATTTGTCGTCTTGAAAGCCTCAGTAACTTATATGATTCCAAGATTTACACTTGGAAAAAAATTGTCATGTGTTTGTGTGTAGTTATTTTTAACACAGTTCATATCAGTGATTTATATATTACCAAAGGTGCTAGTTTATTTAAATTACAAGACACAGTGGTGGTGTTAGTGTTTGTCTGGTATCTTTCTTTCCAGGATGAATTTAATTTGATATTAATAAGTCATGTGGCAAGTACACCTCTACTCCGATATAATGCTGTCCTCGGGAGTCAAAACTTACCTCGTTATAGGTGAAACAGCGTTATATTGAACTTACTTTGATCCGCTGGAGCGTGCAGATCCGTCCACCCCCTGGAGCGCTGCTTTACCATGTTATATCTGAATTCATGTTATATCGGGTCTCATTTCGGGGTAGAGGTGTATATAATTATGATCTTTTTATGTCCTCCTAAACAACGGGGACATATTCTAATACAGGCAATATGTGCTGGCATATTTTGGATATTAAGCTAAATGCTATACTTTTTTTACACCTTGAATAATTCTACTGACATCTCTAGAGTTTGTGACCCCAGTGGAGTTGCATTGGGGTTAAATGTGGTCATTTAGCACAAAATTGGTCCTAAGTTCCTACAGGAGTTATGATAGCCTTATGATTTCCAGAACTCAGCAGATCATAGGCTATGGAATACCAGCACTCTCTCTTTTTTTTTTCATCACTGAAGAAAAATTACATTTCGTTTGTGGTACCTTACTATGTACACACAATAACCATGAACACTAGTTAGAGTTGTACACGTACCTCTAACTGTAATGATGAAAAAGAGAGACCAACATTAGCAGAGGAAATGTACACAAATAATGAGAAGGACTAAAATCTTAGTAAGGTCAGAATGTAGCTAAAGACATGAGTAGCCTTTTGCTAAGACAAAAATATATCCTAAACTGTTACAGAAACCCTATATATGTCTACCTTTTTGCAACTGTAGGTCAGGAACACAGCTTGTAGGAAAAGTATTAATCTCCAAATTATAGGGACTGCTTTGTGCTAATACCATGATATCCATACTACTATACGTTAGAAAAAAAGATGGCATCATTTAAATAACACTGCCACTATGGGGAGTTTTGCCTGAGTAAGGTGTCATTTTCAATTTCTTAATTTAATATGAAGATTCTTGGAAGTCACTGTGTGCCAATATTCTCTGTAGACTCACAAAGAAGCAGAGTAATAAAACTCAGATTCATGACTGAATTCTGTGAAAACTGCCTCCTTCAGAAGGGAATACAGTTTTGAAAAGGGTAGTGATAAGGATGTTGATATATAAAGAACAGTTTTACCAGAGCTACAGATCACAGGGGGAGGAGCTTCTAAAGATTTTTCTAGTCATCTCGGGCAATGGGGAGAGGATGTTGAAGATTCTCAGAATATATTTTCATAGCAGTGGGCAGGAGGTATGCATGTAAATCCCCTTAACAAGCATGGGATTTGTGTGCGTACTTCATGTGTACTGGCTTTGAAAAATTGCCCCTTGGTGTTTGCAGGGAGTCAAGGTTGATATTTTTAGATTTTTAATCCAATAATGTATATAGTCTCTGATCATGGTATCTGCAGACTAGTGAAAGCTTCTCTTACAATACTAGCATTCCCTTACTTACCACAGGACATACTATAGGGATTGGTGCACTACTTGTGACCCACAGGCAGCATGCAGACTTAGCAGGAGACTTTTCTAGCCAATCAGTTTCTGCAGAATTTAAACTTTTATTTCATCTTTTAAAAATTAGCCTTCTTAGTTGCCAGGAAAGCCCTGCCAAAGTGAAGTGATGCAGTGCCGTACTCCTGGATCTGCAACCAAAAAGAGTGAAACAACTTCTATAAGAAGCCCAGGACAAATTCACTTCTCAAATGAATACGGGATACACAAGGGCTGGTTTGAAAGAAGAAACCCATTAGTTGGCTGTATTAAGCAGGGATTATTGATGAAGCAGAGGAAGTTGGGGCAGGGGGGTTGGTTAAAGAGGCTGGCACAGATAACAAGAAGCT
The DNA here is from genome assembly GCF_025201925.1 of Gopherus flavomarginatus. Lineage (NCBI taxonomy): Eukaryota > Metazoa > Chordata > Testudines > Testudinidae > Gopherus > Gopherus flavomarginatus. The sequence continues at coordinate 31,404,380 of NC_066619.1, forward strand.
TGAATTTAATGTGTTGGAGTGTTCAGGAAGCCAATAGATAGACCGAATGATTACGGGGGACAAGATCAAATCAACAAGAAAGAAAGATGATCTTACCAGCAGCATTTTGTAGGAGTGGAAGGGAATGATGTGAGTTTCACTGAGAGCAGTAGGATGATGATGCTGGTATCTCTTGTAATGTTTAATAAGCACTCGGAGATCAGATTTGATAAGGCTGTCTCAGGCCCAGCACTATGTAAATGCTCAGCTCAGCCTGAGCTATCAGTGGCATTAACATAGTCTCTCCCATAGTAATAGTATATCATCTCATTTGCATAGTCACTAGCACGCTGGTAACTTGCCTCTTATCCTTATGTGATTATTAATAGTATCACATATAGCCTTTGACCCTTGTTTTTGCAAGAGCTGTGCGTTGTTGACTCATCCAATGTACCGTCTTCTATAATTCCTAGACTTGTCTTTGTGGCACTACTCTATCACCAGGTCATCATTTCCCTGTTTTATTTTTGTACATTCAATTATTTTTTGGTGCACAAACCACTATAATTTTCTTTATTAAATTTCACCATACTGTATTATAATCATATCCTCCATTTGTGATCCCTCTCAGGTTTACATCACCTTTGAATGTGATTAGTGTGCTCTCCACACCATCCACTAAGTAGATATGAGTTGTGGGATGAATTGTTGGCACAACACGAGAGGGAAAACTAGCAGAAATTTGCATATGTACGACACAAAAGGGATGGGAAAAGAAGAGAAGAAAACTGGGGAGAGGGCGGCAGTGGATGTAGAAAGTGAAGAGAGTGAGGATCTAGTTATTTACATTGTCTGGGGCCATTGCTTTTGTGGTTCCTCTGGCCTTACTGTGTATATTCTAAATGTATTTAAGAGCATTAATATGAGCATTTCACATATGAAAATATTCAAAATGTAAACATCTTGATTATTGATTTATAATGTCTGATGCCTTATGCTGCCTCTTTGGATCCAGGTGCATTACTTCCCTACAGGGCGGGTAGGTAAGGAACAGTTTGACTCTGCCCATCAACCTGCCAGTCAGCATAGCTGAGCCAGTGCAGATAACAGGTTAGTCATTTGCTACTTGCCCTGACTACCCTCTAGGAGCAAGAAAGGACTGGGGAGGAAATCATGCTTCTCTGGGGCACAGCTCTTTCCCCTGCACCACCCTTGGATATGCAGCTAAATCTGCCACCCTTTATGTAAATGCACAATTTCACCCTTCCTGGTTAAGTCTATTGCACTCTTTATTCAGATGTATGATCTATTGCATTATGTTTTTTCATATAAATTTAAATACATGAAATAAATAATCATGACTGATAACATATCTCCTGTAGTCATACATGGGTTGTTGTACTTTATTTATTAATCCTATCCATGTCAAGCAATATAAGCTTCTGCCTTTTGTAAAATGAGCCTTGAGATCCAATTTCCAAAGAGACAAGACAGACCAAGGGAGAGTTATGTAGCTTGATTTACGAAAGCATTATGTGGGTAGGTTCCATGGGATTTTTTGGATTCAATGTGGAATGCACTTTTTGCTGTTTTACAGCGATTATATCCAGTTTGATAATTCACTAATCCCTTACATTCTGCCTGGATTAGCAGCCAAATCCTCTCCCGAGTGGATATTGTAAGCAAGTTAGAGCTTCAGTTAGGTAGGCATAGATGATGTATTGCATCAAGGCATTTTAAATAACTTTGGCAGAAGTTATTTGGAAAACACATACACATGCTTTCCTGACACAATAGGAAGAAAAATAAAGCTTACTTATATACAGTAATTCAATGGTAGCATAATTAGATACTGGATTTTGTTAGGTGAGCAGTGGAAACTAAACTACATAAGTACAAATATTCACTGGAAAAAATGGCCTCTGTGCTTCCATTCTCTCTTTTGTAAAATCAGAAGTTGAGATCCTCACCTTCACTCTTACTCTTTATGGCAGGTAAAGGGTCCCTTCCTGGGTGCAGGCATGGTAGAGATCAGCTTTAAGGCTATCTTTGAAGGACCCCTTTACTAATCCTGGCATGTGTGACATGCTAGAGGTGAGGCTGTATTATGCAGTGCTGAGGAGATTCTGGGCAGCACTGCGGTCCACAGGGCAACTAGGGAATCTGACACAACTTACGCCTCCAGGGCTGTCTAAGTCTTGTTGTGAGCCTCTCCAGCTCCTGGAGAAACCCAGGATTGGTGGGGAGCTCAAAGGCAATTTAAAGTTTCCTTAGCTCCCTTTCCCCTGGGCTGAGTTGTGTTCAAATCACATCCCGCCTGCACAGCGTGTATGCATATAACATCCACACACAGAAATAGATGTATGGATAACATACCTAATTTGTAAGGATTAAACAGTTCCTTTAAGAATAAAGATGGCTATTTTGTCCTTTTAATTTCAACATCATGTGACTTTTGAATTATTTACTATGTTCCACCTGCTCAACACCTTGAAAGCAGTAGCATTCCACAGGTATAACGGAAAGCATAATTTGAAGATGCCACGGGTGTAACTGAAGAAAGAGTGGGGTGCACAAGTGTGACTGAGGGCAGAATGTGGGCTGCAGGATCTTTGTTATAGGTGTTGTGGTATGATACATAAGAAGGAAAGAACTCTGCCTCTCAGCCAAGAAGAGCCTTTCATGACCAGAGAAGACTTTGAAGCCCACTATAAACCTCATAATGCAGATTTAGTCTACCTGGAGAATAGTATCATAGGGGTAGCCGTGTTAGTCTGGATCTGTCAAAGCAGCAAAGAATCCTGGGGCACCTTATAGACTAACAGACATTTTGGAGCATGAGCTTTCGTGGGTGAATACCCACTTCGTCAGATGCATGTCTATAAGGTGCCCCAGGATTCTTTGCTGCTTTGACCTGGAGAATGATCACATACTGTGGGAATGAGCACTATACAAACCCTCCAGATAGAATATTTTCAGGGAAAACTTATATTAGAAAAATAACCCATAATGCAACAGATTACAAACTGCTTATTAAATCAATGGGATGACCTGTGTGTGTAACAGTTCACCAGTTGGACTGTGGTGTTCACAATCTGATTCGATTTTACTAGTAACCTAAACACAGTGTAAATGAGAAAATGAACATGGAACCATAGATGATGCACAGACCCTGTGGGGGAGGATCCACTTTTTTTTTTTGTTTGTTGCAAACAGCTCTCACCTCAGACCTGACAAACGCACTGAACTAAGCACATGTCTTATAGCATTTCTTCATAAAGAGTAACATGTAAAGTAACTACAAAAAGCTTGTAACTTGTCAGGACTTAGAATCATTGTGAGATGTATATATGGCTAAGGCCCTACCACGTTCACGGCCCATTTTGGTTAATTTTGAGGTCATAGGATTACACAAATTGTAAAATTCATGATTAGTTATTTAAATCTAAAATTGTACGGTGTTGTAACTGTAGGGATCCTAACCCAAAAGAGTTTGGGGGGGCTCACAAAGTTATTGTGGGGGGGGCGGTGTTGCTGTACTGCTACCCTTACTCCTGTGCTGCTGTTGGTGGCAGTACTGCCTTCAGAGCTGGAGAGTGGAAGTTGCAGGCCAGGAGCCCAGCTCTGAAGGCAGAGCCATGGCTAGCAGCATCACAGAATTAAGGACGTGGTATGATATTGTCACCCGTACTTCTGCAGTGCTGCCTTCAGCACTGGGCCCTCAGTCAGTAGCTGCCGCTATCTGGCTACCCAGCTCTGAAGATAGCAGCGCAGAAGTAAGGGTGGCATGGTATGGTATTGCCACCCTTACTTCTGTGCAGCTGCTGGTGGGGCACTGACTTCAGAGCTGGGCGACCAGCCAACAGCTGCCACTCTCTGGCCACCCAGCTCTGAAGTAAGTGCAGAAGTAAGGGTGGCAATACTATGACCCCCTACAATAACCTGGTGACCCCCCCTGCAACTACCTTCTGGGTCAGGACCCCCAATTTGAGAGAGACTGGTCTCAATGGTGAAATTTGCATAGTATAGGGTAAAAGCACACAAAATACCAGATTTCATGGGGGGAGACCAGATTTCATTGTCCGTGACACGTTTTTCATGGCCATAAATTTGGTAGGGCCATATGTATGGGTAATATTTAAGGAATAATCTATTTATATAGAAAGTGTGCTTTATGGACTTGGAATAAAAGCTAGTCACCAGAAGGCAATGTGTCTGGATGATGACCCATTCAAGCAAAAGAAAGTTTCAACCTCTCCCTAGTCAGCCAGCAAGATAATACAAGTTTCTATTGTCTACCCTTGCTACAGTGAATGGAAAACCATCAGAGACAATGACAAACAACTGAAACCACTTAAAGATAGAAAAGAAAAATACTACAGCAAGGCAGGGTTCGTCCTACCTATGAATAGGAACAAAAGGCTGTTTTCAATATAATGGTGTGTAGGGAAAGGCACTCTGGAGCCAGTGTCATAAACAGATAGCTAAGGGTTAATGTCTCTTTCACCTGAAGCACCTGACCAGAGGACCAATCAGGAAACCGGATTTTTTCAACTCTGGGTGGAGGGAAGTTTGTGTCTGAGTCTGTTTTCTGTCTGCCTGCTTTCTCTGAGCTTTGGAGAAGTAGTTTCTACTTTCTAGTCTTCTGTTTCTAAGTGTAAGGACAAAGAGATCAGATAGTAAGTTATATGGTTTCTTTTCTTTGGTATTTGCATGAATATGAGTGCTTTGATTTGTATTCTTTTTGAATAAGGCTGTTTATTCAATATTCTTTTAAGCAATCGACCCTGTATTTTGTCACCTTAATACAGAGAGACCATTTGTATGTATTTTTCCTTTCTTTTTTATATAAAGCTTTCTTTTAAGACCTGTTGGAGTTTTTCTTTACTTCAGGGAAATTGGGTCTGTACTCACCAGGAAATTGGTGGGAGGAAGAAATCAGGGGAGATCTGTGTGTTGGATTTGCCAGCCTGATTTTGCATTCCCTCTGGGGGAATAGGAAAGTGCTTTTGGTTTCCAGGACTGGGAACGGAGAGGGGGAGTCACTCTGTTTGGATCACAGAGCTTGTGTCTGTGTATCTCTCCAGGAGCACCTGGAGGGGGAAGGGAAAAAGGATTATTTCCCTTGGTTGTGAGACTCAAGGGATTTGGGTCTTGGGGTCCCCAGGGAAGGTTTTTCAGGGGGACCAGAGTGCCCCAAAACACTCTAATTTTTTGGGTGGTGGCAGCAGGTACCAGGTCCAAGCTGGTAACTAAGCTTGGAGGTTTTCATGCTAACCCCCATATTTTGGACGCTAAGGTCCAAATCTGGGACTAAGGTTATGACATGGTGGCAGCGGTGGGATATAGACAGAATCCAGAAGCCAGTAGGAATATTATATTTTTCTTTTCTCTGCTAAGGGCTTTTTAGCAGAGAGAAACAGTTTGGTTTTAAAAGGGAACCAGAGAGAATTTTTTTTCTGCTCTCTCTGGCAGTTTGTGGCTTGCATCATAAGCAAGAAACCATTAAGGTGCTATTAAGAGTCTTTTGTCACACAATAGCACTCCCATTGAGAGTCATTACCAGCACTATATATATGCAAATAAAGTGGTTTTTCTAGTTTACGCTAGAGGAAGAAAAGGAAAAAAGCACTGTTGCTAGGCAGACTTCAGGAGGCAACAGGGCCTGCAGTTCAGAAGATAAACACCGGAGGGCACCCCAACCCAAGAAAACAGGAACCATGACTTCTAAGGCAAAAATTGAGGCCAAAGAGCAACTCAAAGAAGCTGAACACAGGCGACAACTGGAAATAAAACAAAAAGAGATGGAGATGAAAGAAAGAGAAAAACAGATCAGAGAGGCAGCCTACCAAAGAGAACAGGCAGCCAAAGAGGCAGCACACAAAAGAAAACTAGAAGAAGAAGAGGTGGCCTACCGAAGGAAACAAGCAGAAGAAGAGTTGGCCCACTGCCGAGACATGGAAAAACAACAAAAAGAAATGGAAAAACAACAAAAAGAGAATGAAGAGAAGGAAAAACAGAGAAAACATAAACTGGACTTGGCAAAAGCTGGGCTGCATGTGCCAGCCAACCCTAACAACCCGGCGCCAATTATTGCTCCACAGCACAGGAAATTTCCCACCTACAAGGCAGGTGATGACACCGAGGCCTTCTTGGAAAATTTTGAAAGATCCTGTCTTGGGTACAGCATCCCCAAAGACCAGTACATGGTAGAATTAAGGTCACAGCTCAGTGGACCTTTAGCAGAGGTGGCAGCTGAAATGCCTAAGCAGCAAATGAACGACTATAAACTTTTTCAAACCAAGGCCAGATACCGAATGGGGATAACCCCAGATCATGCCCGTTGGTGCTTCAGAACCCAAAAGTGGAAACCAGAGGTGTCATTTCCCAAACACGCCTACTACATTGCAAAAAACTATGAGGCCTGGATAACAGGAAACAACGTTCAAACCTTGGAAGAACTGCACCTTCTCATACAAATGGAGCAGTTCTTGGATGGTGTTCCTGAAGACATCACACGGTACATACAAGATGGAAAACCCAAAGATCTCGCTGAGGCGGGGGAGATTGGAGCCAAATGGATGAAACTGGCAGAAAGCAAGAAAGCTACTGTCAAGGGGAACGATTACCCCAGGGGGCACACAGACCATAAACCCTACAACCGAGGACAGCCAAAGACCCCACATACCACCCAAGTAAAGCCACAGACACCCTACCCTTCCACCTCACCAGTCTCCAGTAACTCACCTCGGCCCAGTGACCCATCAGATGGAAGATGCTTTAAGTGTAATGAACTGGGACATATCAAGGCCAACTGTCCAAAGAACACCATGCGAGTGCAATTCATTACACCACCATCACACCAAAGATCCCCAGGCCCGGATGCCTCTCAAATACCCTTGGAGCGAAGGGAAAATTTGAGAGTGGGCGGAAAGAAGGTTACTGCGTGGAGAGACACGGGGGCACAAGTGTCCGCTATCCACCAATCCTTCGTCGACCCCAAATTCATCAACCCAAAGGCCAAAGTTACAATTTACCCCTTCATGTCACAAGCTGTAGACTTGCCTACAGCTCAACTGCCTGTCCAGTACAAAGGCTGGTCAGGAATGTGGACTTTTGCAGTCTATGACAATTATCCTATCCCCATGCTACTGGGGGAAGACTTGGCCAACCAGGTGAGGCGGGCCAAGAGAGTGGGAATGGTTACACGTAGCCAAACCAGGCAAGCTTCCAGACCCATTCCTGTTCCTGAGCCATCCACAGAGGCCCCGTCTGTGTTACCAGAGACCCAGACAGAGGTAGTGGACCCGGATTCCATGCCTACCACTGAAACAGCCACAGCATCTCCAGTCCCAGGCCCGGAACTGGAACAGCAACCAGCACCAGCAAGTGCAACCACATCTTCAAACTCAACGCCAGAGGGCGCCAGCGAGCCAGAACTGGCAGAAGCAAAAGACAGCCATACTCAAAAGGCTCAGCCAGAGCCTGAAATACCCTCAGGTGCACCAGCGGAGAGCGGTTCACCAGCAACGGAAACAACCCCATCACCTACATCGCTTCCAGAGGGACCAAGCCCAAGTCCACAGTCTGAGGAAGAACTGGTGACCCCAGCCTCAAGGGAACAGTTCCAGACTGAGCAGGAAGCAGATGACAGCCTTCAGAAAGCTTGGGCGGCGGCACGGAGCACCCCACCGCCTCTCAGCTCTTCTAATCGATCCCGGTTTGTTATAGACCAAGGACTTTTATACAAGGAAATTCTTTCTGGTGGACACCGGGAAGAATGGCAGCCGCAAAAACAGTTGGTGGTTCCAACTAAGTACCGGGGGAAGCTCTTAAGCTTAGCCCATGATCATCCCAGTGGCCATGCTGGGGTGAACAGAACCAAGGACCGGTTGGGGAAGTCCTTCCACTGGGAGGGGATGGGCAAGGATGTTGCCAAGTATGTCCGGTCTTGTGAGGTATGCCAAAGAGTGGGAAAGCCTCAAGTCCAGGTCAAGGCCCCTCTCCAGCCACTCCCCATAATTGAGGTCCCATTTCAGCGAGTAGCTGTGGATATTCTGGGTCCTTTCCCAAAAAAAAACCCCAGAGGAAAGCAGTACGTACTGACTTTAGTGGACTTTGCTACCCGATGGCCGGAAGCAGTAGCTCTAGGCAACACCAGGGCTAACACTGTGTGCCTGGCCTTAACAGACATCTTTGCCAGGGTAGGTTGGCCCTCCGACATCCTTACAGATTCAGGGTCTAATTTCCTGGCAGGGACCACGGAAAAACTGTGGGAAACTCATGGGGTGAATCACTTGGTTGCCACCCCATACCACCATCAAACCAATGGCCTGGTGGAAAGGTTCAATGGAACTTTGGGGGCCATGATACGAAAATTCATCAACGAAGTCTCCAATAATTGGGACCTAGTGTTGCAGCAGTTGCTGTTTGCCTACAGGGCTGTACCACATCCCAGTTTAGGGTTTTCACCATTTGAACTTGTGTATGGTCACGAGGTTAAGGGGCCATTACAGTTGGTGAAGCAGCAATGGGAGGGGTTTACGCCTTCTCCAGGAACTAACATTCTGGACTTTGTAAGCAACCTACAAAGCACCCTCCAACACTCTTTAGCCCTTGCTAGAGAGAACCTAAAGGATGCTCAAGAAGAGCAAAAGGCCTGGTATAACAGACATGCCAGAGAACGTTCCTTCAAGGTAGGAGACCAGGTTATGGTCTTGAAGGCGCAACAGGCCCATAAGATGGAAGCATCATGGGAAGGGCCATTCATGGTCCAAGAGCGCCTGGGAGCTGTAAACTACCTCATAGCATTTCCCAATTCCTCACTAAAGCCTAAAGTGTACCATATTAATTCTCTCAAGCCTTTCTATTCCAGAGACTTACAGGTTTGTCAGTTTACAGTCCAGGGAAATGATGCTGAGTGGCCTGACGGTGTCTACTACGACGGGAAAAAAGACGGTGGCGTGGAAGAGGTGAACCTCTCAACCACCCTGGAACGTCTGCAGTGGCGACAAATCAAGGAGCTGTGCACTAGCTTCGCCCCATTGTTCTCAGCCACCCCAGGACGGACTGAACGGGCATACCACTCCATTGATACAGGTAATGCTCACCCAATCAAAACCCCACCCTACCGGGTGTCTCCTCATGCCCAAGCTGCTATAGAACGGGAGATCCAGAACATGCTACAGATGGGTATAATCCGCTCATCTACCAGTGCATGGGCATCTCCAGTGGTTCTGGTACCCAAACCAGATGGGGAAATACGCTTTTGCATGGACTACCGTAAGCTAAATGCGGTAACTCGTCCGGACAACTATCCAATGCCACGCACCAATGCAGTCACTGAGAAAAACATCCAGCAGACGGGGTGCTTTCATGAACATTTGGATCCTGGTTCCTGAAAAACCAGCCCACTCTGCAATGGAGTGAACTTTGCGGGGAAATCTACTTTATTACATAGGAAGGGAACTATTGATAATGAGAGTTGCTAGTGTTCAGCATTCCTCAGGATCAGGCCTTTGATACTCAGCAATTTCACACCATCTACCAGATCAATGATTTAGTTCCAGTCATTTCCCTCACAGCTCTGGTCAGTCAGTTACCACAAAGGGAAAGAATGTGATAAAAAAGGAAAATGAGAGAGGATAAGGACACTGTAAAAGAAAACAGCAAAACAGAGGGCAGGGTAAAAATGCAACAGGAATAAAGCAAAGTGAATTAGAACATTTGGGGCCTTATCAGAACCTATCCTCAATTGTTATGGCCACATGTGGAGTGGAGGGAACTGTTAAGTACAGAATATGGAAATGTAAAGTGGGAAGAAGTAGAGCTTTGGCTTAACGGTGAGGGAGCCTCAGGCCTTATTCAGTGTTGGATTCATGTACCTCCCATATTGCTCAAAATTCAGATCCTGAAATTTACTACCTCAATCTGTATTTAATATTTAAGTTATCGAGAATGCAACAATGAATTCTCTTATTCTTAAACCAGACACAGAGCGCTGGAAGAGCTCTGTTACCACTTAGTTCAATCATGGGCCCATTCACAGTCCACATAGAAATGGGATCAAGTCACTAGATTCCAACTCTTCTGCTCCACAAGATTATGGAATGTTTGGATCCAGGGTTTTGGTTTAGAGTCTGTCTCCCCTTTGTGCCACTATTGTCCCCCAATTAGGGATGTTTACATGTGAGGTTTTGGTTTGGGCCCCATGTATACATCCACATTCATTTCCATTCACATTCATTTTCCACAGCAGGGATGTCTTATGATGGTGATGTTACTGGAAATAAATGAAGGCAGTTACTCTATAGAGCAGCACAGAAGCCTGTGCCAACAAGATGAGGAACAGAGACTGCCAAATGATAGCTTCCACAAAGAGAAATCATATTAGAACTCTAGGGGGAGGAAGGGTATCTGAGAGGGGCTTCTTGCTCTGAACAAGCCTTGGTTCCTTTGTCTCCATTTTTCATTCATAACTTTGCCTTTCCTCACACAGTCCTTTATAATTAATTTTCCTCTTCTTTTTCATTATCTTCCTTCAAATTCTTCTTTAAAACCCCATTTTAAGCTAATATTGCAAGACCAGGGGACCACATAAAGCCCAGCTTCAAGAAATATGCAACCATAGGACTGCTCATGCTCCATGTTTCAATACATGCTGTGATAGGAGTTGTTGCTGCAGTTGTGCTTAGGACAAACAAGTCCAACTGGCGCTGAACAGACCATTTTGCTTTGACTCAGAAGACTTACTAATTCAGTTATCCTTCTCTGGAATATAGAGTGGTTCACTGACATATTACTGGAACAGTCATTGAAATGTCAGAGAAGAACTAAAATGGAATTGTTCTTGAGACTGATGAAGCCAAGGTAATTAGATACAAATAATAATAGATTGCTACAAGACTCCTGCATGCTCTTGTTGGGTTGGATTTGTTCTGTTGAATGTAAGTTGCCAATTATTCTACTTTTTGTTAGTCTTGAAAGGAAAGTTCTTCCCTTTTCAGAGCAAAGAATTCTTTTATTGCATTTGCCACTGCCCCCAAAACAAAACAATTCCAGTTGCTTACTACTGCTGCTGTTCCTGCCAGGAAAGCTACTTTTAAAAGCCATACAAGTAGGTATAATAGAAATGTCTTTCTTCCTGAGGGTTGCTGTTCAGAACACCTTTGCCTTATTTAGCACTGGGGCACTGCCAAATGGGACCACACAATTTTGGAAATAAAGGACCGATGCTAACTGGAAGAATGTTGAGTGTTGAAAAGCCATGTGGAATAATCGTGTCCAACTACTGAGGTCTATACCCATGGCAATGAACAGAGAATATCAGGTTTCAGAAAGAGATCCTGAGCCCGTCTATGCAGGAAACTGTCTCTAGTCAGGAAGGGCAGTTTAGCATTGCTTAAGCTTAAACATGTGCTTCAGTCCCATTGATTTCAATGGGAAATTGCTTTTCTGAGCTGTGGCCTGATCCAAAAGATACCTTCTTTCTCTTGGGAATTCATGCAAGTCAAGTGATCCTCCGTCAGCCTTCCCAACTGATGAGTTTAAAATTACTTCATCTTCGTTAGCCTTGTCTAGATGCAAAAGTTGTGCTGCTTTGACTACACCGGTATAAGAAAAGCAGCACAAGCCCCCACATATGGATTCAGTTTTACTGTTCTAAAAGTGATTATCAGTATAGTTTATTCCCTTACTAGAAAGCGAATACTATGTACTGGTATGAGGCATCTTTATACCTGTGTCATTGCATCCACACTACGGGTTGTATCACTATAACCAATTTAGTTTTTTTTTTTTTTTTTTTTTTTTTAAAACCCACACCACTAACAAATACAAAATCTTTGTGTGGACCAGCTCTTCATATCCACCTGCTTGATTTCAGGCAGACGTCATGAGGTGGCTTAATTGGACTCTCAGTCTTTCACTCCTGCTGGGAGTTTAATGAAAAGCACTCTTCTCTAGTTTTAACTTGCTGGGATGTTTTTTAAATAGGCTCCAGCCCTAGGATAATTAATGACTCTCAGATTACTTAACAGCCAGGTTATCAGGATATAAAGCTACTGATGATTCTGTCTATTTAAGAGAAACTATTTATGCAGATATTTATCTCTTGATCATTATGGTGATATCTGTGTAAAACAAGTATTGCATGGCAAAATATCAGGGGGTGTACATATATATATATATATATATATATATATATATATATATATATATATATATATATATATATATATATATATACACACAGAGTCACATTTTATATGTAAAAGTGTTTGGAATTTTTTGGCATCATATTCATTATTAAACAAAACTTCTGAAAGTAGAATTAAACTAAACCCTCTGCACAAGGCCTGCACTAGACCCCTGCACCACTGAAATCACACTTAATTCCACATAAAGCAGTGCTTACACGGGGCATAGGCTTTAGACTAGCACAAGGAGACATTTTTGTCCTATTTTCAGAATTTTGCTTAAAAAGACTTTCCTGGGCTGCTTTTGTGTGTGTTTGTGGGGAGTGGGGAGGGTGGAAGGTGGGTATGAGCTTCTCTGAGGTCAGACCAGATCGACTAATAGTTCCTACTGGCCTTAAATTCATGGATTTTAGATTGGTCGTTTTTATGCAATTATTTCATGACCTGATTGATATTGCTGCTTATGGGGTCAAAGGGAATGTAGAAATACTATTAAACATTCCCTTTAGATAGAGAGTTCCAGAAAACCCAATAACACAAATCCCTACCAAAAAACTAGAAATCCTGGCACAGGAAGTCATTGAGGCCAAGAATCAAAAAGGGACTGGATGTTAATATGGATACTGAGACTGTCCAGAGTTATCATAGTTAATGCTAACAAACATTGGAACAGATATTAAACCTCATGCTTGAGGGTTGAGCAAATCTATAACGATTAGAGATGAGGATAAGGCCTAATGCGAGGAGCAGATTAGCCCACATCTGCCCCTGTGGTGTTCTGACACCTTCCTCTGAAGCATCTGTGCTAGCTGCCATCAGAGACAGCATAAAACCTGGGGTCTGATCCAGAATGGCAATTGTGATGTTGAATCTTCTAGGACAGCTCATGATGGCTATTTTTCAGAAATGGCAGCATATTTGCATAATGGGAAGGAAGTGGCTTTATTGCTTTTTGTATCTTTAAGTATTGTTACTTGGCAGAATACCAGGTAATGCAAAAACTGCTAAAACTTTTGATAATTAGGGAAAGCTGCAATGATTACTATAAGTTAGCTGTGTGCTCATGTATTTGTTCTTTGGGTGTGGGTGGACACATACATATTTGAGAGGGAGAGAGTATGTAATATTTATATCCTTGATTTTTAACCCTTTTTATATAAAATCGATAAAGTGTTATTTTTTTTTAAAGGAATGCCCTTAATGCATATGTGGTGTAAATTACCACCCGAGTTGCTGGATCATCCAGCTCTCCTAACTGGATCTTCAGAACTTTGAAATAAGGAATCTTTTGAGGTAATATTACCCTTCCAGAGAGTAGATGATCTTTTGGTGCAAGATAGCACTACTGATTTCCTTTGAGAGGGCAGCAACCTTGGTGGATATCATCGGCCTGTTCTCAGTGATCCTAATGCCCCTTCCTGTTTTGCTGGCCACTTATAGGGGCCTTAAAGCGGGTAGGAAAGGATGTGCATGCCGAGATCTTTCTTGGCTGGTATATCTCTGATATAAAGCCCTATCTAGCAGCTGGTGTATGAGGCATCAGGAGTGTGACCGGTATAGGCTATACTGCACCAATATTCTGCTTCCTAGGACCCATAGAGGTTCATGGGAAGCAGAAAGTAAGTTGGGGAGCCTTGTGGGAGAGGGTTTCATTTTGTCAGCTGAAAACACTCAAAATACACACGTCTGTTGTGTTAGGGCTCTGATTAAGGACATTTTTGTAGGCTTTGCCTCCCTGGAGTAGCACTCAGCTATGCAAACTTTCTTTCCTCTCTGGGGAAAAATTGGACAGGAGTCAAATGATCTATTTCACTACACTCAGTCCCCTTGTCTACACTCACATAACTAGGGGAGCTTCTTATGTGAACAAATATGTGCAAAGAACAAACACTCCACATAAAAGGGCTCTGTGCATCCTGTTCTTAATCAGTTATGTATCTGCAGTCGTTTGCCAGCATCCACCCATGAGAGACACAATTTGTGGTTTGGCTACCATTTGCTTGGCTTCTTTCTGATTGGCCTTAATCCCAGGGATTACTGATGTGCCAAAATGAGAGGATTTGGATGCTTGCAAAAGAGATGGCACTTGAACTATAGCACTAGTCAACATGCCCATCTAAATCTATCCCTTGGTTCAAACGAAATCAATCCAGCGGCAGTATTTGTTTGACTCCTATTGAGCCTGCTCACATAGGAATGGTGAAGGTAGTTCGTACGACCGCCGATGAGGATCAGAGCAACAGCCACATCTTGAAACATCCAGATCTCTAACTGTAAATGTGATAGTGCTTTAACTGAAAGAGAAGTAAGAAAGAAAGCTGCTCACCTTGTTCAAAAGAAGCCATTAGTTTAATATATAGTATTGGGAGAAGGAAAGTACTGGCTAAGGGAATGAGCCACTCCTGCTTATTTAGGCTGAATGCTAATAAAGTTTTGACAGTTTGCATGAGGCCTCCGATTTAACTGACCACAAATAGTTACATGTATTACCAAGTTTTCAGCTGAATAATTTGGCAAGGTTCTGTAGCATTGTAGAGGCTTCACCTCATATAGTCGTCGTGCTTGGGGAGGGCGAGAAACACTTAAACTGAAACAGGGTTCCACTGGTGGAATAGCATTTTCAACTGCGTTTCAAAAAGATAATTACTTTTGAATTTGGGAGATGGTGCTAATTAATTCCTAACCAACGTGGCTTCTCAGCTTAAGAAAAACAAGCAAAATGAAACAACAACAACAAACCCTCCCTTTCTCTGAAAAAGATGTGTTACAAATTAAAAATAACTCATCTCTTTAGAATTATTTCCTCATGAAGTTACATTCTTTCCCTTCAAGTCCAAGGACCTGGGTAGGGCTAATTCTATCCACACAACATAGTAACAGTGTATGTCTGTTTATTGAACTTGCTGTGACCCACACACAAAGTATCTAAAATACAGTACCAGGCAAACAAACCTAAAAATAAACATCCAAAACACTTATAATACATTATAACCTTGATTTGGAAATGTTTAGGAAAAAGGTACCTATGTTGCCTCTTTGAGCATGAATAACATAAGAAGAATTTGTTAAAGCTGAAAATTACAGTTTTAAAGGCTTCAAGTTGTCTCTCCAGGTTGTTAGCTGGCAATGAACCAATCAACATGAATGGTTCTGTTTTAAAAGAGTGTATAACCTCCATTTCTCTAGGCTTTTTATTTTTTTTCTCCATATAATTTTTAAGTAAAATGTACAACAAATGCTACAAAATCTCTCTCTTCTTTCCTGGCCTCTGTATGTATATACTTGTTTAAAATATAGTTCCAAATATCCTGGCTCAATTTCTTATTAAACTTAAATAAATCTTCATAGAAGAATTTTAGTATAGCATCTTTATTTTCAGGTCAACTTCTTGGCTGGATGTTGCAAACTTGTACATTTATGTGCATGCGGATATGGCTTCACAGAGCAATTTTAGTGGTTAGAGGCATCTGCCTTACATGTAATTTAAATGTCTTTGAATTCTTCTCCCATAAACCATTGATTGGTTACATAATGGGAAACTTCCAAAACTCCATTCCTTAAGCTAGGATTATGAAACTAGACCTGGCCAGAGCCATTCCAGTTCTGAATTCAGCCTCAGACAAACCTCATAGAAAAGCCCATTCATATAAAGATTTATACAAAGGGATTAATAAGAGCATTTTGAATTACCACATTTTTAGTATCTTATATAAAAGTGCTAAAGATACACATATTTTCACTGAGATCACCATATCCCGGGAGAGGGCTTTACAAGTTCCTTTTTGCTGTTCAGAGTGTTCAATGGTTTTTGGAAGAATTTGATTCTTTCAGCTGAATAGGATTCACAAATGAAAACTATTGCTGTGAAAGCTTGCACAGACCTGTCTGGTGAACGTCTTTAAAGCCCATTACTTTCACCAGTATCATAAGGTCACAATGCTTAATTAAAGAGAGAATTTAAAAACAAGGGGGAAAATTAGAACAAAAAATAACAAACACTGTATATATTTGTAAGTTCTTTAGGAGAAGATGGAAGAACCTAGATTCGCATAGAAGGCTCCCATACAATAGATGCTGAGAGTTCCCAGCATTAAGCAGGAACTTTAATTTCAACGAAGTTAGGAATTTGAGTACCTTTGTGGATCCAGGCTGATTTGCTTAGCACCTTGATGGGTCAGGTCCTTCAGGCACAATTTAACTCCTAGTGGATAACTCTTATTTACTGAATACATTATGTATCATGCCATAATATTAAAAAGTGCTGTGCAATCAACTAAAAAGTCAAAGTCCTTGCCCCATTAGCTCACAGTCTGATGCATACATATTCAATACTGTTCATAGGGTGAAAAGTTGAAGTCAAAACGGTGACAGATGATGCTGGGAATGGCAATCAGTGTTGGAAAGCTAAGCAAAACTAGTGTTTTAAGGAGAGAATTGACTGTGTAAGAAGGGCTAGCTGAAATTTTTTAAACAATTTTTAAAATAAAAATGGAGTTTAATTGAAAATTAAATTGAAATTTTTTGTACAAAAAGTTTTTGGTTTGTTTATATCATGGAATTTTTTAAAAAAGTCAAAAGTGAAAAATTACCTGAACGACCTGAATTTTTTCAAAATTTAAAAAATGTTTTTCATCTCAAGAAGGCAAAATTCCAGTTCTTTTTCTTGTCTTTCCTTGTCTTAAACAATCCTCACTCTTTATTCCCTTTTGAAAAAGTAGGGAAAAAGTAAAAAGTTAGAGGTATTTTCTCCTTGCTTTTTCTTTCTCAATCTTTTTTAAAATGTTCACCCCAAAAAAGAACTTAAAGTGAGAATTAAAAAAAAAATTCCTTGACAACTAAGAACAATTTTTAAATCAAAATGAAAATTTCGTTTCTGAAAACAATTGGTTCAAACTTTTTGTTGGAAAAAAGTAAAATTTATAATAAAATCTAATTATGCAGTTGAAACCCCCCAGAAGATTTTGAGCAGATCTTTCTGTCAGTATTTCATCCCTGCTGCTCTCTTTACATCCCTCAGGGTGCTCAAGTGAGAGGGAAAAACACCATCACTTTGGGGAAATGGTATCTCCTCTAAAGTTGATGGCAGAACTCCCATTGACTTCAGTAGTACCCAGATTTTACCCCTAAAGTGCTATTTTGGGACTCAGTCCACAGGTCACTGGTTTTCTCCTTTCCTCTACCATCTTTTCTGATGCAACTTTTACAAGGCTGCTCCCTCCTACAAATTCACATTCAGAAACCCCATTTCTTTGCATTTTCAGTAGTTTGTTTGACTTCTGAATTAGGCACTGTTTGAACTTCCTGGTGGCTCAGCAGTATGACATTTCAGTATTTTATAAGGCCGATTTGTTTTATTGAAAGCCTAACAAGCACTTTCAGACTCACAATCATGAGCAGCTAATGGCCAAAAGGCAATTAATCACCTCAAGATGAGAGGGGACTGTTCACAAGCCTTCAAAAATTTAGGCAACAGAGCTAATTAACTTTCACCTTGCTATGAAACCACTTGAACATGGGCACTAGTTTAGACTCTTAAATCAAATAATTGCCCTTTAGATTGCTTCTGGCTATTCAGCCGTTTAAGGGGGTAAATTTGTACAGGAATTCATTTATGCCCATGGTGGGCCAGATTCTGGTACTCTGACTCACGTTTAGTAATGCAGTACTCCGTTACTCCTCTGGAGAAGTAAGGTACTCCTCTCCTGAGTAACTGTGCAGACTTTAGCTCTGTGGAAGGATGCTGAGAATTGTGGAGTCCCTGTGTTGTAAAGAGATAAAAAATGAGTTGAAAGGGGCAGGAAAAACACCCACTGAGTGCTTGCATAAGTAGTATGGGACTGAAACCAAAACATCTTTCTGTAGAATATGATAAAATGGGGAAGAGTAGCATAAACTTTGCATAATAACAAAGGGTCTTTCATTTTTAGGATGATTGTGCACTTCAGAGTTTAATTCCAATGAAATATAAGGAAGATGAAATTTGTGCAATGTTCTTATTGTATTTTGCTGTATAAACATGACTTTTGTGACAACAGCCATACAGCCAGATCTGTTTATGTGATTGTGGCACTAATTAGACTGTTCAATACTAATCACTTTTGTTTTCATAGCAAAATAAAAATTAATTGAACTACCAAGATCTACACGATTGTATTGCCATAACCATCGTCCTTCCTTTCCTCATTCCCGTTTGTTACTCTCCCTTACTGTGGGGCTGATTGTGAACTGCTTACTATGGTGAGAGTGGTAGTGTCACCTAATGTAAAGAGCACTACACTAGGAGTCAGGTGACCTGGGCTCTCTTCCTAATTCTGCAAATCACTTGACCTAGCTGTGCCTCTGATTCCCTTCTCAGCCTGGTCTATTTATTTAGATTATAAGATCTTTGGGGCATGTCTATCACTCACTATATTTTGTATAATTCCCTGCAGAATGGAGCCTAAATTGTCATTGCAGCCTCTGGGCGCAAACAAAACTACTACTTTCTCTAATAATAATAATGTGAGTAACTAGCACTATGCATGGTTGAGCACTGTGCTTGGTAGTGTTTGCAAGATTGGGCCCGTAAACCCCTAGCCCTTAAAACACCTAACACACATGTAAAGCTTTATGCATAAGTAGCTCCCCTGGGTTTGTCATGACTGTTTGAATCCATGAGTGTTTGCAAGATCAGGGCTTTAGGTTGTTAAGTATTTCTATTTGCACTGCAAAGTATCTGGAACAAATGATGAGTCCTCTATATGCATTTTGTATAGCCAAAAGGTGCTAAAGAAGGCTCACAAGAATTCTTAGTATTACAGATGTTTTAAAATGTTTTAGTCATTTTATAGTTTTTGTGCATCAGATTCTGCAATAAGCAGGGAAAGTTGATGTTGTACAAACAAATGCAGATAATTAATTAAAACAAAGATTTCAGAAAGAGTCATGAAAATGTGCTTGTCAGACAATCTTTATTATTATTTTAATCCCTATTGTTTCACAGATTGTTTGTTAATCTTCTCCTGCCCTTTTTACTGTTCTCGGCTATTTTGTGGCAGAACTGAAAGTGGAGGGGGCTGAGACAGGCAGCATAAGGCATGGCAGCCGTTAGAGTTCTTCCAGTCTGTGTATGGTTTTATGCGCTTCTAATTATCGATGTGTGGGGGTTTTGTCAGAAAAGCTGGGCGTGTGGTTCCTTTTGTTCTTCTGTGTCTGTTGTGGTTTATATTGTAAATGGGACACACATGATTTATAGTGTGTGGCATGATGCAGCTAGAGAAAATTGGGCTTTACAAACACGAGCAGGGGAAAGAGTGCACATGAACAACATGTTCCTGTTGGGGGAGCAAGAACAATCCAGTGTAGTTTATGCAGATTAGGAGAGTAAACAACACAGGAAAGGTGGCTGTGTGCAAAGGAATGGCTTACTTCCATATGGGCTAAAAATATACACCACTGAAAGACAGAGTTGTGGTAGATCAAAGATAACTGTCTTTAGGAAATCATGCTGAAGTGTGTAGAAGGCCCAAGGCAGTATAAAAAGTGCTATATGCTCACAAGAAAAGCATGCACATTATTAAGGAAACAATTCACTTCTGGCCAACAGAAGCCTGGATAATGGAGCTCTGGAAGATCCTGCATGGGACTCTGTCAAGCACGTACCAGGGCCCCTCATTTATAATCTCCCTAAACTGTTGGGGGAAAAATGGTTTCCAGAAGTGTACAAAGTGCAAACATACAGTAGCCGAACCCCATATCCACCCTTCAGGGAGTGTAGAAATGCTGTGTAGCATGCCTGCGGCGCAATACTGTGATGTGGGTGGAATGGTGTGGATGAGCTCTTTAATTTGAACTTATAAGGGGAAAACATGCTTATTTTCCTACATATATAGAAGGAAATATACTAATACACAAAATACTAAAAAGTAGCATACTTTTAATCTGTTCATCTATCCAGACATTTATAACACATTCATGGTGTTGTTTTCTCAGTGAAATACTTATTATTTATTATTTCAATTATCGCAGTACCTAGGAACCCCAGTTTTGGATCAGGACCCCATTGTGCTAGATGCTGTACAGACAGAACAAAGAAGGCAATCTTGCCCTAAAGTGCTTACAACCTCAGTGTAAGACAAGAGACAACAGATGGACATAGAGTGACGGGGCAGCACAAGGAACCAATGAGATGCTGTTGGTCGGCAGTAGTCTCAGCACACCAGCCTCCTAACCATAGTCAAGTTTTTTTGTAAGCCTCCTAGCACAGGAGAGTTTTAAGGAGGGCTTTATACTAAGCCTCAAATATTCAAAAATATATTTGAGGTACTGCACTTAAAAAAGCTGCTTTTTTAAAAAAACTAGTCTATAGTATACTACTACTACTAAAATCACAGCAGAAGAAAACGATTGAACAGATTTTGCTCTAATTTATCAGAGGAATCCCCCTTTGGACTGACATCCAGCATCCGAAAAAAGAAATCTTTTAGGGGAAGTTATGATCAGCCAAAAAGAAGGGTTAGAATGAACTGGCCTTCTCTTGCTTGTAATAACACCACAATGAGCAGTGGATTTTAAATGCCCTTTTCGAGACACAGCTGTGGCTGCTCATTTTACTACTGGTAATTAGAGTAATAGACTATATATGAACCACAGAGATGAACTGTGAAGAAAACAGTGGCATGATGAGTAATCCAAGAAGACAAAGATAGGGGTTGAAGATTTAATTGAAAGCAGTTCTTCTGAAGATGGTACTTGTGCAGCAAAGGACTGAACTTCATGAGCTCAGAGCCAATGGCTATGGAGTTCACAAATGTGATAGAAGCACTTGTTTCCTTTCCTGGAGCCTGATCTTGTGAGGTGGTGAATATCTGCAACTCCTCCTGGCTTCAGTGGGGCTAAGTACGTGAATTAGGATGGCAAGCCTAGATTTCCTGAATCCCCAGGTAACTCCCAGATCTGGAAAATGGGGTCAGTCATTCGGTGCTAAACTGTGCAGTTGCTGAGGTAGACTATTAAGTGAAAAAGTATAGTCAACAAGATTTATGCACAAGGAAAATTTCAGAGGAAAGATTAAAAACTTAAGAATGGCCATACTGGGTCACACCAATGGTCCATCTAGCCCAGTATTCTGCTTCTGACAGTGGCCAGTGCCAGGTGCTTCACAGGGAATGAACAGAACAGGAGAATTTTGAATGAACCATCCCTGTCGTCCAGTCCCAGCATCTGGAAATTGGAGGTTTAGGTACAATATAGGGCAACGAAGAAGAAAGGAGCAGCTATTGGGAGCATACAGCTCTGAACAATTTTAAACCAAGAGACTTTGAATCCATATTATATTTGCATAGTGGAAAAGGCAGGAGAGTGATTTTTGAAGGATCATCCTGGATGGGAGAGGTTCCATGATATGAATACAAATGAGAAGAAGAGGGGGAGTTTCCTGTGGGAGTAAAGGTAATTTTATCAAGATGTTGCAGACGCTGGTTGTGGTCCTTTGTAATGAAAACGGGACATACATTGTAGCACAAAAAACACTTCCAAAGATTTTCTAATACTCTTGTCACCTCCCTGATTCTCAAATGTCGCTCATCTTATTCCACAAACACACACCAGAACAGCAAACATTTCTGCTGTGGTATGACAAAGAAAGCTAAAAGTACTTGTGCCTTAGGGTATGCATGTTTTTACTGTACTGGATTATATTGTTTTATTTCCCAAGTCTCTTCCACTTACTTAAAATGGTTTACAAAACATTTAAATCATGAACAGTATTTCAAAACACACTCGACTGGAAGTCACACACACTTTCACTCTCTCTGTAAATACCTGAAACACAGTTGGGGCATTTCCTCATTTTGATGCTTTGTGGTTCTCATTCAGCTTTTGAAGTGACAGCACAGAAATCCATTCTGTCTTGCTTGGCATGAACAGGCATGTAATATGTGTGGATGAAGTTGGCTTTAGAAGTTACACAATCTATTTTGCTTAGAGTGGTGGAGGCAAAATGGTCCTTCCCTAGTTGAAAAGCTATAGCTCTTGAGTAATTCTTTACAGTGGAAAGTAATACTAAATTCATTTCTCGAGTCCTTCATTTCATTAAGGAAAGCAAATAATCCAAACGATGCTAAAATTATTTCATCAGAAGTGAAGGAGGAAAGTGCCCTTTTTAAAAAATATTTGTGCACTGTTACATTATTTCGGTCTTCCATTTGCATAACTATGTTGAACTATTAGATCTGACAGTGGGCCTAATCTTTCCCTGTTGAAATGCCATTGAAATTCACTAGAGTTGCACCCAAAGAGGTGTCTCTTTGTGCCTATGAATTTTCTGCACGATATAGTCAACCAGCCCAGATGCTTAGAAACCTTAATTTCAACACAGTCACACACAAAGGCCAGTTCCTCTGGTGTGATGGAGTCACTTTGTGCTGCACCACTGGTGTAATCTGGTCCCAGAATACATGCTTTTCTCTGCTTCACTGTGGAGCTTCCACCTAGGACCTTCCCTTGTCATCCTCCTACCTGACTTCTTGCTATTATCTCAAATGAACACTCCACATATCCTCTAGAATGTTCTATCACATTTTTGTCTTGTGTGTGGTGTTTTTTTTTAAAATAAACCTTCTAGTAGCATTGTGATACTATAACAGGATGGCAGATTCTAGGACCCTGCATAGGAAGCAAGGTTGTTCTATTGACTCAGTCTGATGTTAGGTGCTTGAACCTTACTTAATTAACTCCAGACAGGACATTAAAGGGACTAGAGCATCTCTCAGGCAGATGGAACTAGAGCCCAGGATAGAAGAGGTTTGTAGGGAAAAAACTCATTAGGGCCATGTTTGGGGAGAGAGCTTAAGCTGATGTATTCATAGAACTTAAATCCAGAGTGGATCATTAGATCATCTAATCTGGCCTTCTGTTTATTGTCACAATGCAGGGCTACTTTACCTGTATTACCCCTCTGCATTCCCAGGAGTGCACCCTGGGTTCCTCTGGCCATCACTTACCTTGGGTGGAGACCTGCATCTCCTTCGTGACTGGAATTTCTCCAGGAAGCACTGTTTCCTGCCTACACTATGATATTCCCAGCAAGCCAGAGTGCCTAAACAGGCCAGTGTCCACACATTGCTTTCTCTTTTAAGGCTACAAACAAGCGTAATTGCCAGCAGTTATAAGTTACCACACGCCTTTGTGTAAGCAAGCACATTTATTCTTAAGGTGAAAGCATTTCAGAGAACACATTAAAAACAATTAAAGAACCCTCTCCACCCCACACATGCTAATAAGCTTACCAGAGATCACTGCCCCAACTCCAGCAAGGGCATTGGTAGGAGTCAATCCTTCAAACCCCACAATGGGTTTTTGTGCGGTTTCAAATTCATAATAGTCATAGCTCAGAACCAGCACAATCACAAATAGTTCATTTCCTTTATAGAGCTTGGGCCTTTGATCTTCAGATTCTGGGAGCAGGTAATCAGCAGATCAAGCATACCTTCAAAAGGCTGGGTTCTTGTGTATCTGAAAGTAGGAATTTGCATTCACCCTCTCATCAAGAAGATACGTACAGTCCTGGCCCACAATAAAACGTAAACCGTTCATTTAATACAGTGGATCCTAAAGCTACCTAAACTTCATTCAAAATGATCTCTCAAAGACAGGGAAATATACTGCCTTATCTGTCACCTAACTTCACTTAGTTACCCTGCATTGAGCCTAGAAATGTGTTTTGATTAAAGGATAACTTGTGCTTGTTTTGCTGCTATGTGGATTAGTGATAGAGGCACACTCTCAAAAAGGTGTAAATCAGGACTGAATCCAGTGTGTGTATCCTCAGTTTACAACAGGGTGAAAACTCCACTAGTTTACAGATACATTTATCGCCAGCAAGTTTTACTGATTTCCCCCCCTCCCCCCACCATCCCCATGGCTGCTGCCAATCTCTTTTTTTGCATATGTGCTGGGTGAGTTTGCTTTGTCCTCAGAACAGGCTATCTGGTTCTTTGAGGATAACTCCAAGTCCTCTTCAGGCTGAATCCTTGCATGGATGTACATAGGGTTGGTTCACGATTTGTGATTGTGAGTATTTTTGATTGGTGGAAAATAACTATACCACTGCCTGAGTCACGTCATGTCAATTTTATATATTTCCTAGAAAACAGGAAACATTAAAAAATAATACTTGAAACAAGAAGGTAAACTAGTGTATAAGGGACGGAAGCTCAGTGAAGCAGCAACCCTTGTGTAGTTGCTTAACAGATGTGAAAATAAAGTGCCTCTTCTTGGAAAAACTAGTCATGTTTTGATCAACCAAGATGTTTATCCTGAAAACATTGTTTATGTAGCAGATTATATTGTTGCCCTTTGAGGTCACCTTAACGTGGTGGAGAGGCCAGCTCATTGTGAGTAGAAACATAAGGAGAAATCTTATAGGTCAGCCAATTTCCAGACAAAAGTCAAATCGCCACACACTTTCGCTTAAATAAATAACGAATTCCAAGTCAACATGTGCTTGCTAATTGCTGGCAGCTAGAAAAGGTCACCATGTGATACAAAAAAATACATTTTAAAATTAAATAAACAAGGTAAATCACCTTTCCTTTGCTCTGCGGAGTTCAAATTTTTTTTTTAAGATAGGATTTGGTTTAGGGTTATGGTAGCCTACATAATAGGCAAAACCCTGCTACTTGCATGAAGTACGCAAGTAGGACTAAGTCTAGACTCTAAAGGCCAGATTTTTAAAGGTATTTAGGCACTTAAATGTGCAGATAGGTGCCTAGTAGGATTTTCACACCTACATCCTGTTCCTACCGGGAAGCCACCGGAGCCGCGGGACCAGCGGACCCTCTGCAGAGATGTCTGCAGGAGGTCCACCAGAGCCGCCTACCGCCCTCCTGGCAACTGGCAGAGTGCCCCCGCAGCATGCCGCCCCAAGCACATGCTTGGTGTGCTGGGGCCTGGAGCTGGCCCTGCTCCTGGAGCAAGAACAAATCATTGCATTGCTTTCCACCTTCCTTGCTATACTAATGACAACTGCATCACAGTGCAACAGTTTTGTAGCATCTTACTTGCATTTCTACCCACCAGGCTGTAGCTGCAGGGACAGTTTGGTAGTGACAGTGCAAATAAGATGATGTAATTTTAAGGACTGCTGTGTGCACAAACATTCATCATATTAACTAAATATTGTTATGCCAATTTAGACAAATTTGAAATAGAATGTTTATTCTGTAATAAGTGTCTGCACATTCACTTACCTTCACATGACATAACAAAAGGTGTGACAATGTTGTTTTGGTGCTAGTTTGTGTGCACACCACTAATTAGTATGGAAGTGACTATTCTAATATGTGTGTGAAAACTCAAAGCATGTTTTGTGTGAATTTAATGTTTCCAGAAGCCTAAACAGGCTCAGACTGAGCCGATCTTTTGCATTTAATAAAAGTGTCTTCTCTTCTGACAAATTTGCTTCTGAGCACTCATTAAACATTACAGTACTATGCTAGCTTGCTTTGTGATAACACACTGCACACGTGGTGGGGGATTTGCCCATGTGTCTCTAAACAAGAATTCCACAGATACAGTTTAAATGTTAACTGGTATGCTTTAACTAACATGCAGAAAGCTGTTTGTATGCTCACAAACTAGTAACTGAACCAGTGTTTTAATGTAAAAAGGCAATGTGCTACAGTGCACTAAATACAGAGCTAGAGATGCATTCTAATCCCAGTTCTGTCTATCACTCCACGGCTCAGGGCGCTCCCTCTTTATGCAGATCATGCTATACTGGGGCTCATTCTGTGTCTGTCCTGCATTCTAAGGCTGTATCCCAAGACAAGGGTGAGAGGAGAAGGAGGGAACGCTCCTTAGGCAGCCATCAGTCTCCTGCCTCTCCTCTCCAACAAACAGAGATGTCTCTGTAGCTAGGTAATCATATTGCCCTCATTCCTCTATTAGCTGACCACAACAGCCTGGTGAGGTAGTAAAGTTTTACCCCCATTTTGCAGCCTAGGTTAAGTGATTTACCCAAGGAGACGTAGGAAGTCTGCAGCTGACTTTTCCACTAGACCATCATTCCCACTAGATTGCTGAAACAGATAGGAGCAATTCAGGGAGAGGGCAGGGGGGAAGACAGAGTAGCAGGTCGGGCTGATATCATTTTCATAAGAGGGGAGGAGAGGAAGAGAGAGCAGCTCTAATCAGATGGGCATTTTCTGCTTCATCCTCCCTTCCTGAGAAAAGGGTGCCATTAAGCTTGCCTGCTCCCTCCTCTCCCCTTCACTATGTAAACTCTACCACTACTCTTCCTAGCCAGCTCTGCTCTTTCCTTGGCAGCAGGCTGCTCTTGGATGTAGAGAACAAGGCCTTGAGCAGCCAAGGGGCAGCAGGCACATAGAAACAGTCAAGTCTGCAGATAAGGGATAGCCTGTATTGGGAGGCGGGGGGAGCATTAATTGAACTGACGGGAGGGGGGACCATTAATTGAAATAGAGGTGGGGGGCAGCATTAATTGTATTGAGGGATGGGGGATTGTTACTTCAATCGGAGACACCCTAAACAGGGACCACCTCACAAGGAGCTAGTGTAGGGAATTTCTCTCCAAATCCCCCATTAACTAGCTCCCCTCTTCATCATCAGCTGATAGCCAGACTGCTTTGATTGGTTCAGAAAGTGAAAGAACTGCTTTAAAATGTGTTTTATGGTTAAAATATTATAATCTGTTTATGATGCAACGAAAAGGAGATGTTCCTCATTTTAGCGACTAGCTATAGAGTTTGTTGGCTTGTTTATTGGCAGGTCTCGAGGTCTGGAGCTACGGTGTGGCCTGGGGAAAGTCCCCTTTGCTTCAGTACTTCATTTTTCACATCTGTGCAATTGCAATGATTGTTCACCTACCTCAGGGAGGTTGTGTGGATTTCCACTGGTTAATATATGTGTGCCAGTATGGCATTAAATAATTATATAATGGAAGTACCTAGAAGCTTCAAACAAGACCCACTTGGCTGCTCAGTTCTCTATAGGAACATATCATGAATGACAGTTCTGGCTCCAAAGGGCAGCACTTCACCCCTCAGTCCTTGCACTAAGTGCAAGTATCCAGGCATAGTACATGAGATTCTTCAGTGGAAGCAAAAAGAAACCCTAAGGGTGCATTCAACTGTTAGGATATAGATATGGAGGCCTGTCTGTAAAGGCCTATACTTTAATAATGTAGGTATATTCTTGTCACTTAGCTAGTTATAGAGGTACAAAACAAGAATCAAAATCACAGTCTGCCTGTTTGTAGGCCTTCTCTCACTATGATAGTCTAAGGCCTTGTTCTTGGGCTAAGGCCTTTGGCTAAATAGCAGGGGCAGCCATAAGCTAGGAAGTGAATGGTCACGTCCTCACCAGTCACACTGAAATATGGCAGTTTTGGGCTGTTAAAAAGGTGATCCAATCTATCACCTCCAGAGAAAGGGAAGAGCCTGGAAGATTTAAAGAAAACTTAATTTGGTAGCATCCTGTCTGGCAAGAACTCACTGATCAATAGCTGGGGTGTGAAATCCTCATTTCTTTGTTGTTCTATCACTGTAGTCCCCATTTCCCTATTGTTTGTCTGTATACTTTCTATCTGGTTCTGTGATTGTTTGTTTGTCTGCTGTATAATTAATTTTGTTGGGTGTAAACCAATTAAGGCGGTGGGATAAAATTGGTTAGATAATCATGTAATGATATGATTAGTTAGTTAAATTTCAGTAAAATGATTGGATAAGGTATAGCTAAGCAGAACTCAAGTTTTACAATATAATCTGCAGTCAATCAGGAAGTAAGGGGGTGTGGGAACAGAGACACAGGCAAAGCTCTGTGGTGTCAGAGCTGGTAAAAGGGGACACCAAGGAAGGAAATTGGAATCATTGCTTGCTGGAAGCTCACCTCAATAAACATCAAATTGTTTGCACCTGCAGACTTCGGGTGTTGCTCTCTGTTTATGTGAGAAGGACCAAGGAAGTGAGAGGGTGAAGGAATAAGCCCTCTAACATTGCCCCAAGCCTGGTTCTGCCCTGATTGCACCAGATGCACTTTCTCTGTCCCCATTCTGTTCGTTCCCAGCTCCCCAATCCTATTGCACAAGGATGCAAAGAGATCCTGTGCTCAGCTAGGCTCCTTTCAAAATCTTACCCTTCCTTGCCCTACTCTTTCTGTGTAAAGATACCACATCAGTTCCATTCAGGGAGGATGAAAATCAATGTTTTTTTTTTTTAATGGATTTTTTGCTTAAATCAGATATTTCTATTTAAATTGTGTTTTTTTTAAACACAACTATTTTAAAATAAATTTGAAATTATGACAACATATGGCAAAGTCAAACATACTATAATCTTTATTAAAATCATTTAAATTAAATTTAAAAATATTAAATAGTGCATGGATGCTGCAAAGTTTTAAAGAGAGACAACAGAACTACTGAGAGCCACTGGCTAAACATCTGTAACTAAAGTCTATTGAAGTGTTAAAACCAGTTTTTGACAGCAGTAGCCTCTGCTGCAGCTGTAGAGAAATATTTTCTTCTTTTCAATTTATTCCACTAGTTCAATTAACTGAAAAATTCATTCAAATTTAAGAAATCTATTTTCTTCCAATCTATCAATAGAAACTAAGTGCGAGATGATGAGATCTACTAGTTCTAAAATCTTTAAGAACATAGTGACCAGGAACAATTAGTTTAATTCACTAACTGCAGGTAATACTTTGTTTAATAAATCAGTTTTAAATACAAAACATGTTTTTGCAAATCTTTTTTTTCATGTACCCTGCACATTTAAGGTAGTTTGATTTTAACTAATAAAATTACAATAAACTAAGATGCTGTTTTTGTGCATTTTAATTTAATTCAAAATTCTAAGTAGATCTCAACCACAAATCACAAGTAAAACATTAATCACCATCTAGTAAGTAAGATATGTATTTTCTAACCTCATAAAAATGGAAAAATTAAGAATCTAGTTCCATTGCAGGTCTGGTCTTTCACAGAGGCAGAGGCAGGGTTTGCTCCAGTAAAATTGTTATTAGTATGCATTAAGTCTTGCTGCTTCTTTTACCTGTCTCTCAAGCCATGAGCTCAGGTTTTGTGTTACTGCTGCTACAGCTGACCACATCACTAACATCACAAGTAGCGTAAAGAATTCAGTGAATGCAGCCTGTGAAGCGCCTTAGGTATTCGAATCATGATATCATTATTTCAGAGTAAACACAGTACTCTGGATTCAGGTCATGACAGATAAAATTCTTTTCAATTCACCTTGAAGTTCTTTATTTGTAATGTTTAAGTCTACCCATGGACTCTGCCAGAGCTGAATCCTGCAGTTCAACTGACTTCAGTGGAAGTCTGTCTGCTGAGGGCATGCAGGTCCCTTCATGTGCTGGAATCTTAGAGTTTAGGTTAAATGGGAATTTCAATATGCCTTTTAGTTTAACTTGGTGTCTTGAAGTATCAGAGTAGCAAAATAAAAAAAACCAGCTGTTAAATTTAATTTTATAAGGGCACAAGGGGACAAGGATAATAGACGTACTGTGTGAATCAAGAGAAGTTTGTTACTGAGTGTGTGTAATGCTGGGAGGGGAAGAGCGAATTTTGCCAGGATTCCACAGGACATCAAGAGCACTATAGTATGTACTAGAAAACAGTTACACTCAATCAAAGGCTTATCGGTTACAAATTTCAACATGTTTCAGAGTGGTAGCCATGTTAGTCTGTATCATCAGAAACAATGAGGCCTTCTTGTGGCATCTTAGAGACTAACATTTATTTGGGCATAAGCTTTCATGGGCTATGACACGCTTCATCAGATGTGACATGTTGTTGCTAGAAGTAGGAATTCAGTGTTCTGTTAAGGAGTTAAACTGTGGAAACTTTCCACCTCTGAATACCTTGTTCATATTATTGAAGTCCATTGTTTAGTAACTGCACTATAATGCATATGGTTTTGAGGCACACCCTGTTCTTTAGGAACTAACAGATTTTCGGTAAGCCTTGGCAGGATTTCATGTAATTTTGTGTCTCTCCATCACATCCTGCACCACAAGATTGAAATGTGGTCAAATGTTTGTTTTCATAATTTCCAGCCTCCAGTTCCTTCTTATACATTCAGAGTCATTTTTATTAGAGTGAAGTTAGGCTGCACTCCAGAAAATGATAGCTATTTTGCCCACAGGATACTTTCAAAAGATGACATACTTATTTAAACCAGTTTTGTCTGTATTCCAAAATACTTGAATCTCTTTAAACAATTGAACTCAGTAAACTGATTCTTTGCTTTATTTATCCATATTAGTATATCTATACTACCTTTTGATTTTGTTTTTGAAAACACACAATTTTCAGTGATATAGATACTTTTCCCTACAAGTAATGGGCCCGATTTTCATGTCATTTTCACTAGCATGAATCAAGAGTAGTTCCACTAAAGCTGATGGTGTTACACTATGTAAAACTAATATAAGTCCATTTCTAGACTAAGCAAATAGGTCATGTTTTTAAACTTGTTTGTGAACACATTTAACAAACAAAATTTTAAATAGCATATTACCCCTAATGGAGATAAGACAAGTCATATTTAAAAACAAAGCAGCCGGTCATGAGCATCACTCCTATAGCCCAGTCTAAGAGATTTGCCCTCATTAATTGGGACACACAGCTGCTTTATTTAGTCAAGGCAGTCAGACTTCCCATCTTACTTGAATCTAGTATGGGACATAGGAATTGCAATACCAGATCAGACCAGTGGTCTGCCTAGTCTTATAATCTGTCTCTGACAGAGGTAGTGCTAGACATTTCAGAAGAAATCAAAAGAAGCCTCACAGTGGATAATTATGGCATAATCTGCCCATTTAGGAAGTTTCTTCTGAACTGTCATCAGTTAGTGGTTGGCATCTACCATAGATTATAAGAGTTTACATTCCTTCTAAATGTAAAAAACTCCTGTCTAACATTACTGTAGTAATGCTCATGGAGTTACCCCTGATTTTCACTAAAACAAATGAAAAGAGAGTGTCTTAATTTCATGAAGCCAAGTCAAGAGACAACGTGAAACATACTCTTCAAGTTTCCACTTTATTAAGAGGCCCCTCAATTCCTTTTCTATCTCAATCTGTGTCCAGAATCTTACAGTCCCTGCGGTTCCTTTTGAGCCCCGAACTCTGAATGCAAATAAAGAGAGAAAACAACCGGTGGTCTTAATTTGCTGATGTCAATAGTTCTTTCAGGTCTTCTTCCTCAGTTCTTGTTCTGTCTTTTGGCCAAATTTTGTACAGAATGCTAATTGAAATTATGGAAATTTTAAACAGCTAGATAAAAAGCTAAACCCCCAACCATTTTAGAAAACTTGTATTTCAAATATAGAATTGTCACACATTATCAAAAGTTGCATTTTCACTAACCTATAGGATAACGGCTTTGCAGTACCATCTAAAATGTTTGAGAGGAGTATGGTAATAAGTATCTAAAGCTTGAATAGTAACTGTTATAGTGCCTCTTCTTGCTTGGATAAATGTAAACTGAAATGTATTTGACTGGAATGTATATGCTTTGACTACAGTTCTTGAGCCACACTGCAAGGGCAGAATTGAAGCCATACGTTAATGGAATGCGCATATAGATGACAGGAAGGATGTTCTCATAAACCAAATATTGGAAGTCATATCTTCCTCCCTTTCTGCTTGTTTCTATGTGCTGGCCAAGTACTTCCTATGACTCAGTCTGCATTAGTTACTGGAAATATGCTTAAGAGTGCATGAACCGCAGAAAAGGTAACTGTCATAGCATTAAGCATAGCAGCACAAGAAGTTTATAATAATTAGCACAACCAGGGATGTGGACAACATAGGTATTTTGTGTATGAGTGTGGACCTCCGCTGTCAAGGTAGAAAATTGTTTGGTGCCAGAAGACAGATGTTTCTGCTATAACCTTCAGTTCCTGGCAACAACTGCACAACCAAACATTCAATGTCAAACAGTTAATTTGTCTTCATACTGATGGAACACTATCTGTATAATGTACATTTGATTGGTTCAAGACAAGCCTCATTAATACATCTGGAACTGAGAAATGGGTTGCTGTGAGATGAGATTTCAAAAAGAAATTGCTGTCTTCTGCTTCAGTCACTTATTAAAGCTGTGTGAAAATTCTCATTTAAACTTTGCACAATTCCCAAGGTGAAAGGTTGGTCTTGTGGCTAAGGCAGTTGAATAATGCCCTGGAGAGCTGAATTCTACCCCCACCACTGCCACAGAGTTCTAGTTGATGTGGGGCAAGTCATTCAAACCACACTTTTCACAGGAGGTCAGTAATTGTGTATTCCTTGTTTTCTGGGTGCCCAAACTGAGACCCGGAGTCTGATTTGCAAAAATGCAGAGCACACACTGCAGTTGAAGTCAATGTGAGTTGTGCCTTGAACATATAAAGTTTTACATTATAATGCTAAGTATTCTGAAAAATTGGGTCCTAGTTGTGATCTCTAGTTTGGGCACACAAAATGAGTGGATTAATTTGACCTTAAGTAACTGTCAGCATGGATTTTTCCAGAACAAATCATGTCAAACCAACTTAATAGCTTTCTTTGACTGGGTAAAAGCTTTGTGGATAGGGTGGAAGCGGTAGATGTGGTATATCTTGACTCTAGTAAGGCTTTTGATACTGTCTTGCATGACTATCTAGTAAACAAACTAGGGAAATACAACCTAGATGCTGCTACTATAAGGTGGGTGCATAACTGGTTGGAAAATCATTCCGAGGGAGTAGTTATCAGTGGTTCACAGTCAAGCTGAAAGGGCATATCAAGTAGGATCCCTCAGAGATTAGTTCTGGGTCTGGTTATGTTCAATATCTTCATCAATGATTTAGAAAATGGCGTAGAGAGTGCTTTGGAGGATAGGATTAAAATTCAAAATGATCTGGACAAACAGGAGAAATGGTCTGAAGAAAAATGAATGAAATTCAAAAAGGACAAATGGAAAGTACTCCACTTAGGAAGGAACAATCAATTGCACAGACACAAAATGGGAAATGCCTGCCTACTGCAGAAAGGGATCTGGAAGTCATAGTAAATCACAAGTTAAATATGAGTGAACAGTGTAACACTGTTGCAAAAAGAAGCAAACATCATTCTGGGGCATATTAGCAGGAATGTTGTAAGATTTATAAACTTTTGAGCACTTGTCTTTGCAATGTTAATGTTCTTTTAATGTGTTTTTTTGGTGCACTACATATATACATCTCTAATTTTGTTTATTTGAGTAAATACAGACTTATCCCCTCTGTCTTTTAACATCATCCTTAATAGGCTGATTTCTTCTGGTCATCAAGACATAGGTCAGTGGTTCCCAAACTGAGGTTCACAAAATGTTACTAGGGGTTCTCAGGAAAACATTTCCTAATGGTGGATAGAGTTTTTCCTAGGGACCCCAGGCAGCACAGGCCAGCAACCTGGAGCCCCTGGACTTCCAAGAGCTAAGCAGATCAAAACAAGCATCTCGATCACACTGAGGAGATCTAAACTTCAAGACTCCTTATTAGAAATGGAAAGGGAGGTGGATATTTTTTGCTGTTTTTTAAATTAAATAGGCAGCTAGTATTATTTTTAAAATTATTATGAACAAGTTTGTTTTGTTGTAACGTGCATTGTTTGCCTGGACTGCTCAAGACCTGAATGCGTGTGTAGGAGGAACTCTTTGAGTTGGCTTCTTAAATACCTTCATGCTATTTCACATCTGACACTCCTTGATGAAACATAGGAGCCTTGTCTCATAACAGGGTTATTCAGAGTGATACAAGCTATGAAAGTGAGATCTTGGAAGAGTGTTGCTGTTTTCATAATGTAATAAAATACTTTAATGATACACACTATTATTAATTATTATTTAATAAGCGGGTTATAAAAACGAATTTTATATTTCCAAGATCACTGCTTTTATAATTTATACTCAGGTAAAGGAGAAATTCCCTGGAAATATTCATTTTTAAGAGGGGGTTCTCAAGACTTGACATTTTAGTGAAAGGGGTTCACAGGTTATTGAAGTTTGG
The DNA here is from genome assembly GCF_025201925.1 of Gopherus flavomarginatus. NCBI lineage: Eukaryota > Metazoa > Chordata > Testudines > Testudinidae > Gopherus > Gopherus flavomarginatus. The sequence continues at coordinate 31,438,590 of NC_066619.1, forward strand.
GAACCTCTGACGTAGCTGGATTTTAGGGAGAGAAGGGAAGCATTCCATGCATAAGGAGCAGAGGGATATTTGTGTGAGAAACAGAAACAGGTGGATGAGGCTGGCATAATTTGCAGAGTAGAGATGTGCTAAGATAAAATTGTTAAGATGGAAGAGAAGGCACTATATTGTTTTAAAAACAGCACTGTAAGAAGCAAAATTTTGACATGAGGAGCTCATAGCACTAGGTTACAGATGCCTGGCTGACTTTATCAGCCAGCTAGAGCTTGGATAGAACTCATGAAATTCCTCTTTTGTATCTTAGCCATTCTGACTGAATTCAGAAACCACAGGCTCTACAGCTAATGAGAGGAAAGACGACTTAAAGATAGGATTTTAGTCCTTTGTTGTGAAAACCAGTAAATACAAGCAGCTGCGGTGACTGGCAAAAGACTTTTGTACCCACTTGGTGACTTGTACAAACTCAGCAAATGCCTATATAACTGGAAACATTTCCCAGGAATAAGTGTTGCAAGAGGACAAGGAGAGTCACTATGTACCGTACAAAATAATTCTTTCTATGGACAAATGTAGCTTCTCTTTCCCTGGGCCTCAAAGAAAAGCTGTGCAAACGAATACAAGTGTTGTCTTCACCTAATGGAACTAATGCTTCAGCCATCCTATATAATGGAGGGATACAGAACTGAACAGAGCAGACAAGGTGAAAGTGGCAGGAACAATCATGTAGACCAATCCAGGAGAGTCATCAAGAACAATATTGCTAGGTAATTTCAAACTGCTTAGCGTGATTTTTATGCTTCCAGCAGCACAGGAACTTAAATCCAACAGTACATTTGCAGAACTTACAAGGATTGGCTATTCTTCTATTTGCTGTTGTCCACGGTCCATTCTTTATGCACAAACAAGACTTCAACTGATTTGTAAACATGAATGCAGAGGAGCCAGCTGTTGGGGGAAATGACTAATAAGGAATGCGTGACAACTTGACTTGCTGTTGACTTCTTGAGTGACCAGTTCAAATAGCCAGGGGATGTGTTAACTAAACCAGCAACCAGATTCCAGTGGGTGGAGATTATGATAACATTTTTCTTTCCGATCCTGTGCCTGCCAATATAGACATAGGCAGATTATTGTTGTTTTGGAAGCCTCTATAACGCATGCTGTAATACATGGAATTCTGTTTAGCTGATTTTGTTCTTTAACTGTCACAAGAGGCAGAATTAATGCGCGAGAGAGGGACCCATAGATGTGGACAAGTGTTTAGTTTTCAAAATATACTTATTTTACTAATTTCATTATGACTGAGAGTGAGTTGTACCCATTGGAAACTGGCTGAGGAAATGGCAAGATAAGACTCTATTCATGCTCTCTCTCTTTGTGGGTGTTCTATATAAGAAAAGGCAAGATACTGTAGGTAGTTCTTCAATAGTACAATGCAGTTATGGTATATGAGAAATCTTGGTGTGATACAGTAAATGGAAATATTGTGATTATCAGAGCTTTCAAAGAACAGCAGCAACATATTTATCAATTTTGCATTTGCTGAGGACCATGAACTATGATGTTTTATCTAGTAGGAAAACAGAATGAAGTACTCTATGCTACCTTCTGTTGTAGCAAGCTTCACATTTATTGCATTGTACTGTATGTTCCAGCCAATCCAGTCAATAAAGTAATATATGTAGACATATTTTTGGTTTTCCTTTACGTAAGAAGAAATGTGACTAAAGTTAGTGTGGTTTGCGATGGCATAGAGAAATCAAATCAGTGCCATACACGGTGCTATGTAATTAGAAATTAGAAGCAACTCTAGTATGCAGAACTACTGGTACCTACACAGTACCGAAGAGATTCCTGCAAAGTTTACAGAGGGATCTAGCCAAGAAAACTCAGTATGACTGTCTGGGCTCATGTTCCAAGCAGTAACATTCAGAAAAGCATATTAGACCTGATTCTTCTCTCACTTATGCCAGTGGAACTCCTTTTGAGTTCAACAGTTATACTCCTGATTGAGCCATGGTGCAAGTGCGAGGAGATTCAAGCCTGTATTGTTGACTTTGCACTGAGGGGGCGCATTATTGGGCTTTCAACTTTGTGTGGTAGTGAAACAGATTTTTTTCTCCAGAAAGTACTTTATTTATTTATTTTCATTTTTTGTTATAAGGATACGTGCAAGAGTGAAGAAACGTGTTAGTAGAATGTCGAGTGTGAGATTTGCTTCATCAGATGATATTTCAATGGAATAGCCACATCAACAGAATCTTCAAAATTTTGCTATGTATTTGTACTAGCCTTAATAAAGCTCTGTTAAAAACTCATAAATATGGCTTCTCTGTTCCATAACAAGAATGGATTCTTGCTATGAAGTTGATGTGTCTGGTTCAGAAAGGATTATACTGGAGCAAGGGAATCCTTCAGTGACCGCTGGCATATTGCCACTGCAGAGGCTCCCTTTTTATCCCCTCCCCTCCTTGCTGTTGATTTAGAGGAGTGGTCAGAAGAAAGTGATTATAGCCAGGACATCACTATGATGTGCTGATCTCTAGTTGCTGTTTCAGTCTCACACAGTGGCTTGAGGATTAGGACAGTCCAGACAGGAGCTTTGTATACCACACTGACTTGTGCAGTATAGCCATAGCCAATGGTCTTGCCTATACAGTATTTCACCATAATAGTTGCTTGAAAGCAAGTTTGCTGTTTATCTACATGCTTATATAGAATTACAGAAATATATGGCTGGGAGGGACCTCAAGAACCCCTCTGCAGAGACAGGACCAAGTATATCTAGATCATCCCTGATAAGTGTTTGTCTACAGTTCTTAAAAATCTCCAGTTATGGGGATTACATAACTTTCCTTGGTACTCAATTCCACTGTTTAACTATCTTTAGAGTTAGGAAGCTTTCCAATATCTGGATTAAATCTCCCTTACTGAAGATTAAACTGATTATTTCTTGCCCTACCTTCAGTGGATATTGGGAAGAATTGATCACTATCCTCTACATTAGCAGACTCTAATATATTTGAAAACTGTTGTCAGGACCTCAAGACTAATCATGCCCAGGTTTTTAACTTTTCCTCATAGATCAAGTTTTCTAAACCTTTTATCATTTTTTGTTGTTCTTCTCTGGACTCTCTGCAATTGCTCCACAACTTTCTTAAAGAGTAGGTCCCCAAACTGGACACAAAATTCCAGCAGAGGCCTCACCAGTTCCAAGTACAGCAGGACAATTACCTCCCATATCTTACATATGACATTCCTATTAATAAACCACAGAACAATATTGGCCTTTTTTGAAAAAGCTACTGGGGAGAGGCTGTTCTAGATTTGATTTTGAGAAATAGGGAGGAACTGACTGAGAATTTGAAAGTGGAAGGCAGCTTGGGTGAAAGTGATCCTGAAGCAGTAGAGCTCACGATCCTAAGGAATGGTAGGAGAGAGAACAGCAAAATAAAGTCAATGGATTTCAAGAAGGCAGACTTCAGTAAATTCAGGACGTTGGTAGGTAAGATCCCATGGGAAGCAAATCTACAGGGAAAAACAATAGAAGACAGTTGGCAGTTTTTCAAAGAGACGTTAAGGGCACAAGAGCAAACTATCTCACTGCATAGGAAGGATGACAAGAGACCACCCTGGCTTAACCTTTCAATGATCTGAAAATCAAGAGTCCTACAAAAAGCAGAAACTAGGTCAAATTACAAAAGATGAATATAGACAAAATTAGAAAGGTCAAGGCACAAAATGAGGTCAAACTAGGTAAAGACAGAAAGGGTAACCAAAAAAATTCTATAAATATATTAGAAGCAAGAGGAAGACCAAGGACAGGGTAGGCCCATTACTCAATGAGAGGTGAAAAACAATAATAGGATATGTGGAAATGGCACAGGTCCTTAATGATGTCTTTGTTTCGATTTTCACCAAGAAGGTTGGTAGTGATTGGAAGTCCAACACAGTGAATGCCAGTGAAAACGAAGTAGGATCAGAGGCTAAAATAGGGAAAGAACAAGTTAAAAATTACTTGGACAAATTAGATGTCTTCAAGTCACCAGGGCCTGATGAAATGCATCCTTGAATACTCAAGGAGCAGACTGAGGAGATATCTGAGCCATTAGCGATATCTTTGAAAAGTCATGGAAGATGGGAGAGATTCCAGAAAACTGGAAAAGGGCAAATATAGTGCCCATCTCTAAAAGAAAGATAATGGATCAAGAAATTAAGAAATCAATTTGCAAACATCTAGAAGATAACATGGTGATAAGTAACAGTCAGCATGGATTTGTCAAGAACAAATCATGTCAAACCAACCTGGTAACTTTCTTTGACAGGGTAATAAGCCTGGTGTATGGGGGGAAGTGGTAGTTGTGGTATATCTTGACTTTAGTAAAGTTTTTGATATTGTCTTGCATGACTGTCTCATAAACAAACCAGGGAAATCCAATCTAGATGGTGCTACTATAGGATGAGTGCATAACTGGTGGGAAATCCATTCCAAGAGAGTAGGTATCTGTGGTTCACAGTCAAACTGGAAGGGCATAAGGAGTGGGGTCCTGCAGGGATCAGTTCTGGGTTCAGTTCTGTTCAATATCTCAATCAATTATTTAATAATGGCATAGAGAGTACACTTATAAAGTTTGCAGATGGTACCATGTTTGGAGGATAGGATTATAATTCAAAATGATCTGGACAAACTGGAGAAATTGTCTGAAGTAAATAGGATGAAATTCAATAGGGACAAATGCAAAGTACTCCATTTAGGAAGGAACAATTAGTTGCACACATACAAAATGGGAAATGACTGCTTAAGGAGTACTGCAGAAAGGAATCTGAGTTTCATAGTGGACCATAAGCTAAATATAAGTGAACAGTGTAACACTGTTGCAAAAAAAACAGAACATCATTAGCAGGAGTGTTGTAAGGAAGACATGAGAAGTAATTCTTCCACTCTACTGTGTACTGATTGTGCCTCAGCTGGAGTATTGTGTCCAGTTCTGGGTGCCACATTTCAGGAAAGATGTGGACACATTGGAGAAAGTCCGGAAAAGAACAACAAAAATGATTAAAGGTCTAGAATATATGACCTATGAAGGAAGATTGAAAAAATTGGGTTCGTTTAGTCTGGAAAAGAACAGACTGAGCATGGACATAAGTTTTCAAGAACAGAAAAGGTTGTTACAATGAGGAGGGAGAAAAATTGTTGCTCTTAACTGCTGAGGACAGGACAAGAAGCAATGGGCTTAAATTGCAGCAACGGCAGTTTAGGTTGGACATTAGGAAAAACTTCCCAACAGTCAGAGTGGTTAAGCACTGGAACAAATTGCCTACAGAGGCTGTGGAAACTGCATCACTGGAGATTTTTAAGAGCAGGTTGGACAAACACCTGTCAGGGATGGTCTAGATAATACTTTAGTCCTGCCATGAGTGCAGGGGGAGCTCTCAAGGTCACTTCCAGTCCTATGATTCTATGGTTGTTGACTTGTATTTAATTTGTTGTCTTTATAACCCACAGTTAGTTTTCAAAAGTACTACTGCCTAGCCAGTTGTTATCCATTTTGTAGTTGTGCATTTGATTTTTCCTTCCTAAGTATGGTACTATAGAATCTCATCTTGTTGATTTCAGACCAATTCTCCAATTTATCAAGGTCGTTGTAAATTCTAATCCTGTCTTCCAAAAGTGATTGCAACCCATTGGTGTCATCTGCAGATTTTATAAGAATATTCTTCACTCCATTATTCAAATCATTAATGAAAATGTTGAATATTAACAGAGCCAGGGCAGACCTTTTGTGGCACTCCACTAGATCTGTCGTCCCAGTTTGACAGTGAACCATTTATAACTATTCTATGAGTATGGTCATGAGTATGAGCATGTCATGTGGGATTGTGTCAAAAGCCTTTTAAAGTCAAGGCATATGTTTATTGCTTCTCCCTGTCACTAGACAAGTGTCCTTGTCAAAGAAGGAAACTGAGTTGACTTGGCATGACTTGTTCTTGACAAATGTATATTAGCTATTACTTATCACCCTACTATCCTCTATGTGCTGACAAACTGAAAGTCTGATTATTTGTTTCAGCATCTTTCCAAATATCAAAGCTAGGCTGACTAGTCTATAATTCCCTGGGTCTAGGGTGACCAGACGTCCCAATTTTTATAGGAAGAGTCCCAATATTTGGGGCTTTTTCTTATACAGGTGCCTATTACCCCTCACCCCCTGTCCCGGTTTTTCATACTTGCTGTCTGGTCACCTTACCTGGGTCCTCTTAGTCACTATCTGTAAAGAGGATAACGTTTGCCCTTTTTCAGTCTTCTGGGAACTCACCCATCCTCTGTGAGTTCTTGAAGATAATTGTCAACAGTTTCAGGTTTGCTTCGGCTATTTCCTTAAATACCCTACCATAAATTTTGTCAGACCCTGCTGACTTGAATACATCTAACTTATCTAAACATTATTTAACTTGTTCTTTCTGTATTCTTGACTTGCGTTCCATCCCCATGATTGTTAATATTAATTGTGTTAAACATGTGGTTACCATTAACCTTTTTAGTGAAGACTGAAGTGAAATAGATATTAGACAACTCAGCCTTCTTGATGACATCCTTTATTAACTCTCCTTCCCCTTCGAGTAGAGGACCTACACTTTCCTTTGTATTTCTCTTGCTCCTAATACTTTGTATGGAAACTCTTCTTGCTGCCTTTTATGTCCCTTACTAGGTGTAACTCATTTTGTGAATTTGCCTTTCTGAGTTTGTTTCTAAATGCTTGTGCTATGCTTTTGTACTCCTCTTTAGCTGTTCATCCATATTTCCATTTTTGTTAGGATTCCTTTTTGATTTTCAGATTATTAAAGAGCTCCTAGTAGTATTGGTTTCTTGCTAGCCTTTGTATCTTTCCTTCACATCGGGATAGTTTGCTGTTATACCTTTAATAGTGTCTTTCTGAGAAACTGTCAGCATTCCTGAACTCCTTTTTCCATTAGTTTCTTCTTGTGAGACTTTACCTACCAGTTCTCTGAGTTTGCTAAAGTCTTCTGTTTTGAAGTCCACTGTCCTTATTCTGGTGCTCTCATTCCTTCCTTTACTTAGAATTATGAAATCATTGTTTCATGATCACTTTCACTCAAATTGACTTCTACCTTCAGACTCACAACCAATTCCTCCCTGTTAGTCAGAATCAAGTCTAAAATGGTTGCCCCCCTGATTACTTCCTTCATCTCCTGAAACAAGAAATTGTGCCCAACACAGTCCAAGAAATTATTGGAATGTTTGTGTTTTACCAGGTTATTTTTCCAAGAGGTGTCTGGGTAGTTAAAGTCTTCCATTACCACCAGGTCTTGTGCTTTGGATATTTCTGTTATTTGTTCTTGAGCTGTCTCATTCCTCTTCTCCTCCTGATTTGGTGGCCTATAGAAGACGCTTAACATGATGTAGCCCCTGTTTTTTTCCTCCTTTATCTTCACCCATAGAATTTAGCCTTGTCCGCCTCTTATCTTCTGGGTCTCAGAACAAATGTATAAGTTCTTGCTATGTAATGCCACACGTTGTCCCTTTTTTCCTTCCTGTTATACCGAGCTATACCTCCCCATACAAATATTCCAGTCATGAGATTTATCCCATCAAGTCTCAGTGATGCCAATTAAGACATAATTTAGCTTGTGTACTAATACTTCCAGTTCTACCTGTTTATTCCCCTTACTCCTTGCGTTTGGGTAGATGGCAAAGATGGTAAGCAGATTTTCCCCACTATTTCCCCTCCTGCTTCTCTTGTAATCAAAATGTTGGCCCTCATGCTTGTTGTATCTGAGCACCTTGCGTTATTAATGGATTTTATCCCCACAACACCTATGTGAAGTTTGTTTCCAAGTTAGAGACATTGGGAGTTGAGGCCCAGGTAGGGTAAATGAATTGCCCATGGTTTTACAGGAAGTCTGAGATGGGACTGAGACACAGTCCAGTGGGATACCATCCTTTCTACTTGGCTTTCCCTTTCAATGTGTATTATGCATTTATGTGAAGGATATAATACTAGTTATACAATATATGATCCTGAAAATTAGGGATGAGTGAATCTATTGTGATAACATTAAAACTCACACAGATCTTTGATAGAAACTTTCATGAAAATTTGTTCAAGTTTTAAGAAAAATTTTAACTTAAGATTTTCTGGCACTTGGAAACACAAGTGCATAAATACCACAAGGCAGCCTGTTTTTCCTGATCCAGTACTGTAGATTCAAGAAGTTTGGACAAATCTTGATAAACAGTTGAAAGCTTAACACAGTCTAACTTTTGAAGGTTACCCATTTCCAGTAAAATATGAGAAGTACTTATTGTAATATCAGCTCTTTAAACCTCAACTTTCTATCTTCTTCTTTTAAAGACAGAACAACGCAAATCTTCAGCTTGTATAAATCAGCAGGGCTTCACTGAAGCTAACAGAGCCCTGCCAATTTATGCCAGCTGAGGATCTGGCCCAGTATGCACTAACTGGCTGCAAAATTCAGTTTTAAATTACACCTGAAACTGGTACATTTCTCTCCTTTTTTCATACAATCACACCACTTTAAAAGATGGATGAACCAGCACTTTTCCTTAAAACTTATACAAAGTAAATTGCATTTGGCTGAGGTCTGGCATTCCAGTTCTAGTCCATTGTGAAATTTTCTTTGAAAAGGCAGTTAGGAATAAAAGGCAATTATACAGGTAGCTGGGAAGCTGACAGATCCTGGACTCTGGAAAAGACATTTCAGTGTGGTGGCTTCAAAAGGAGTAAAAATGGGTTGCTGCATTATGAGTAGCCACAAACATTGATGCTGTTCCATTCAAATGCCTGTCTTTTTTTAACTTCCTTTCAAACAGGATGGTAACATTAAACAATGCATGATGCATACATTATTACTACCCCTAAGCATTGAAAAATCATGAGTCAGGATCCCCAAAATAATGAGATTGATATGAAAATCATGAGATTTTAAAAATATGTTCTGGGGCCTTTTTATTTTCCTTCTTGCATTTGAGCCTTTAGGGGGTCACATTTTTAAGATTTTTCTCTGCCAGTTCAAGGACTAGAAATTTAATTTGTTAAGTGAAAGTTGAGTGAGATTGCTCACCCTGATATCTTCTGGGAGAGCAATACAGCGGTGCACAGACAATCCAGGAAGTTTTTGGAAACTGTAGGGGACAATTTCCTTGTGCAAGTGCTGGAGGAACCAATTAGGGGCAGAGCTCTTCTAGAACTGCTGCTCACAAACCGGGAAGAATTAGTAGGGGAAGCAAAAGTGGATGGGAACCACTGCCATGGGATGGTTGAGTTCAGGATCCTGACACAAGGAAGAAAGGAGTGCAGCAGAATACGGACCCTTGGCTTCAGAAAAACAGACTCTGACTCCCTCAGTGAACTGATGGGCAGGATCCCCTGGGAGGCTAATATTAGGGGGAAAGGAGTCCAGGAGAGCTGGCTGTATTTTAAAGAATCCTTATTGAGGTTGCAGGAAAAAAACATCCCGATGTGTAGAAAGAATAGTAAATATGGCAGGCAACCAGCTTGACTTAACAGTGAAATCTTTGCTGATCTTAAATGCAAAAAAGGTTACAAGAAGTGGAAGATTGACCAGAGAGGAGTATAAAAATATTGCTCAGGCATGCAGGAGTGACATCAGGAAGGCCAAATCACACTTGGAGTTGCAGCTAGCCAGAGATGTTAAGAGTAACAAGAAGGGTTTCTTCAGGTATGTTAGCAACAACAAGAAAGTCAAAGAAAGTGTGGTTCCCTTACTGAATGAGGGAGGCAATCTAGTGACAGAGGATGTGGAAAAAGGTAATGTACTCAATGATTTTTTTGCCTCTGTCTTCACAAACAAGGTCAGCTCCCAGACTGCTGCACTGGGCAGCATAGAATGGGGAGAAGGTGACCAGTCCTCTGTGGAGAAAGAAGTGGTTTGGGCCTATTTAGAAAAAACTGGATGAGCACAAGTCCATGGGGCCGAATGTGCTGCATCCAAGGTGCTAAAGGAGTTGACGGATGTGATTGCAGAGCTATTGGCCATTATCTTTGAAAACTCTTGGTGATCGGGGGAGGTCCAGGATGACTGGAAAAAGGCTAGTGCCCATCTTTAAAAAAGGGAAAGAGGAGGATCTGGGGAACTACAGACCAGTCAGTCTCACCTCAGTCCCTGGAAAAATCATGGAGCAGGTCGTCAGGGAATCAATTCTGATGCACTTAGAGGAGAGGAAAGTGATCAGGAGAGGAAAGAACAGTCAGCATGGCTTTACCAAGGGCAAATCAAGCCTGACTAACCTAATTGCCTTCTATGAGGAGATAACTGGGTCCATAGATGAGGGGAAAGCAGTGGATTCCTTGACTTTAGCAAAGCTTTTGATACGGTCTCCCACAGTGTTCTTGTCAGCAAGTTAAAGAAGTATGGGCTGGATAAATGGACTATAAGGTGCTAGAAAGCAGGCTAGATCGTTGTGCTCAGTGGGTTGTGATCAATGACTCTGTCTAGTTGGCATCTGGTATCAAGCGGAGTGCCTCAGGGGTCAATCCTGGGGCCGGTTTTGTTCAATATCTTCAACGATCTGGAGGATGGCATGGATTGCACTCTCAGCAAGTTTGCAGATGACATTAAACTGGAAGGAATGGTAGATACACCAGAGAGTAGGGATAGGATACAGAGAGACCTAGACAAATTAGAGGACTGGGCCAAAAGAAGCCTAATGAAGTTCAGCAAGGACAAATGCAGAGTCCTGCACTTAGGATGGAAGAATCCCATTCACTGTTACAGACTAGGGACCGAATGGCTGGGAAGCAGTTGTGCAGAAAAGGACTTAGGGGTTGCAGTGGATGAGAAGCTGGATACGATTCAACAGTGTGCCCTTGTTGCCAAGAAGGCTGATGGCATTTTGGGCTGTATAAGTAGGGGCATTGCCAACAGATCAAGGGACATGATCATTCCCCCTCTATTTGACATTGGTGAGGCCTCACCTGGAGTACTGTGTTCAGTTTTGGGCCTCACACTACAAGAAGGATGTGGAAAAATTGGAAAGAGTCCAGCGGAGGGCAAGAAAAATGATTAGGGGGCTGGAGCACATGACTTATGAGGAGAGGCTGAGGGAACTGGGATTGTTTAGTCTGCAGAAGAGAAGAAAGAGGGGGGATTTGATAGCTGCTTTTAACTCCCTGAAAGGGGTTTCCGAAGAGGGTGGATCTAGACTGTTCTCAGTGGTACCTGATGACAGAACAAGGAGTAATGGTCTCAAGTTGCAGTGGGGGAGGTTTAGGTTGGATATTAGGAAAGACTTTTTCACTAGGAGGGTGGTGAAGCACTGGAATGGGTTACCTAGGGAGGTGGTGGAATCTCCTTCCTTAGAGGTGTTTAAGGTCAGGCTTGACAAAGCCCTGGCTGGGATGATTTAGTTGGGAATTGGTCCTGCTTTGAGCAGGGGGTTGGACTTGATGACCTCCTGAGGTCTCTTCCAACCCTGATATTCTATGATTCTAATCTAACCACCTGACCCTAGGACCTGGGGCTTTAAGGACACCAGATATCAAAAGACTCCCAATAACTTTGTAAGAGTTGGTATTCTGGATAGAGTGTGAGACTCCAAGACTAAGGGATTTATTTTTAAGGCTGCCTCTAAATGCTATGTGTCTATGCAAAGAATGCACTGATAATGTATTTCGATATCTATGATGATGAAGACAAGATAGACAGACCAAAGCAAACTAACTAGCTACTTCTCTATTCTATAGTTATTACAATGGAATTAAAACCCCATGTACAGCCAAAGCCACAGTAAATCATGTTTTTCTAACATATCTCAATGCACATATTCATCATTGGTCAATGGAGCATTCACTGATTATTCAATGACCACAGGTGAATGTTGAAGGTTTTCCCAGTTGTAGGCTTTACCTAAGATCAGACATTTCTCAGGCATCTTCCTCACAGATTTTGTGTCTTTCTCATTAAGAGTGTTTGGTCAAAGAATTTTCCCTCTCTGAAACACTCATTGACTGGTGAAAATATGAAACATTCTGTTTGTCTCTGTTACCACTAGAGTCCTCTGGAATATGCATTTTAGTTAGATCTAACCCAGAAGTCCTCCCTCTCCCATGATCCTGGGTGCCACTAAAGAAAAATAAAATCCTGCTCATCTTCTAAGACAAGCACTCCTATTTGGGACTTTATTATCACATGATTTGCAATTATGAAGTTTGATGTGTGTAAAATTATGTGTACTACTGTTAATTGTTTGCTACAGCCACTCTGTAAGCCAGCAGATTCTTCCAGACCAGTGTGTATCCTCAAGTGGCTAGATTTGTGAGTTTAGTGGATACTTTGTGCTGCCAGGGTGAAGGATCCAGCCTTTAGTTATTTTTACTGGGACATGGTGTTATAGCTTCCTTAATAAATATGTCTAAAGTTGATCTAAACATTGACAATGATAGACTATAATGGCCCGATTCTGACCTCACTTTCATGGTTTTACACTGGTGTAACTCCATCAAGTATAATGGATTTATAGCTGATTTGCACTGGTATAATTTAGAACAAGATCAGTCCTTATCTATATCTAATCCTCTCCTCCTTCCCCCCATCTTTATACGTTAACATACAGAACAAATTATTAAGTAATACTATGAGGTGAATATTTATAGCCTTACTTCCGAAGAGAGAAAGGACAAAGGCATGGTCCTATACCATAAATTGTCACTGTCTCTTACTACTCCTTTCATCTTTTCTTTCTGTTATATTGGCTTTTTCAAAGTGTATTATCACTGGTTCCTATTTGGGCCTCACAGGAAAACTCCCTTTTCAACTGCCAAACTATGTAAGAAAACCATCCATCAATATAAAGAACACAGGAAAGAAGAAATTACAGCTAGAATCTGACCTCCTTCAGATGTTATACTGGGCATGGTTCTCTAAGAAAAAAATGTAATGCATTGCAGATTAATCAAAACATGTATCTGAAGGATTTATATATATATATATATATATATATAATATCCACACAAGGCTTACTGGTTTTATTAATGACTGTAATAGGATTTAAGTTAGTAGGTTTTGTTGTAAAATTAATTGGTGGAATACAACTCTCATGATAATATTTAGCAATTTACACATAGAATAACCCTTACAAACATTGACCTCAGTCTTTGGCTGGTGTAAATCACTGTAGCTCCACTAAACTCAATGGAGCGCCAACAACTTATCACAGGGAGGTTTAACACCATTAATTTATAAATCCTTAGAGCTCTCCTCTGAGTCAGGTAAATGTTGTTCCCATTTTCCAGGTGAGGTAGTAAACAACATCACATTAGGTGCAGACTAGGCTATCTGCTGCAGGGATGGGCAGTGGAAGGAAGATCTTGTGACTAAAGCACAGGACTGAGAGTCAAGAGATTTGGGTGCCATTCCTGTGTGTCGTGACTGGGGCTTGGGTGGTCAGACCTAGTGGCTGGAGCAGCAGTCGGAGTCAGAAGACAGGAAGCTGAACTAGGAGTCGGATCAGGAACCAGTCAGGAAAGCAGGAACCAGAGACAGGTCAGGAAAATAGGCTCAGGAGCAGGGTGACCAGATATCCCTATTTTATAGGGACAGTCCTGATATTCAGGGTTTTGTCTTATGTAGGTACCTATTTGCCCCCTACCCACATCCAGATTTTCACACTTAATATCTGATCACCCCACTCAGGTGTCAGGCAAGTAGCAGCCAGCCAGGAATTCACTCAGTGGCACAGACAATTTCCTGTGCCTCCTTCTGGCTTAAATAGCAGAGCTGGGCCAATTGGTGGAGTCAGGTGCTCCTCCAATCAGGACTTCTGTGGTGGTGTATCTGGTGGGGTTAGGGTTCCATTAGCCACTCAACCCACCAGTTACTAACAAGTGGTGACTGGGATGTGAAGGTTGTCTGAGGACCAGGGCTCAAGACTTATGGATTCTCACACTGTGCTTCTTAAAATTGTTGGAAATGTGTGACTAGAGTGAGACCAATGGGGGGAAGATGAGATAAAGCATGGGTCTGCAACCAGCCTGTCAGGGTAATCCGCTGGCGGGCCACAAGACATTTTGTTTACGTTGATCGTCTGCAGGCACAGCCCCCCACAGCTTCCAGTGGCTGCAGTTTGCTGTTCCCAGCCAATGGGAGCTGTAGGAAGTGGCATGGGCCACAGGGACATGCTGTCCGCCGCTTCCTACAGCTCCCATTGGCTGGGAATGGCTAACCGTGGCCACTGGGAGCTGTGGGTGGCCATGACTGCAGATGGTCAATGTAAACAAAATGTCTCGTGTCCTGCCAGTGGATTACCCTGATGAGCCGGTTGCTGACCCCTGCCCTATATACTGGTGCACCATGGCACCAAATCCACATTTTCTCCCTCAAGAAAAATCTGAGCAATAAGAAATAGCTGGCCCATGTACAGTTGGATACACTCTGGCGGTGGTGGCAGAATTCAGATTAGAGATTGGAAAACTGGATATTATACCCATGTCATGAACCGATCAGAATTTGCTGAAGTTTGTGGTTGTGGCTAGCCTCTTCAGTGTTGATGATACTCTTTTGGTGATTTTACATGTGTTTCCAGAGGAAAAATATTGCATTGCTGACTAATCACACTGTTGAAGACTTAGTCGGGCATTATTTTATCTTTCTATCTAACTATCTTGATTTCAGATAGGCACTACTCATATCAGGAAGTGATCAACAACGTGTGTAATGGTTGCACAGTTGGGCCAATTGTGCTTAATCTTTCACCCACTGAAGTAAATTGAAAAAAAACTGGTGTAGTCAATGGGAACAGGACTGAGCCTCAAACTGTCCAGAGCAAAAATATTAATACATTTGCTTAATTTCAAATGACTTTATAGTTGTTGAGGAGTTTTCAAGGAGATTTAACTTCGTGGAAAGTTTGAAAGGAGGTAACAAGATGTGCTTTTGAGCTAGAGGGACAGAGAAATAATAGACAAAAGTCAGCTTTTCAAACTGATAACTTTACTCGCCTGTAACTCAAACAGATTTACAATTTTTCTTCAGACTTTGTGGAAACATTCTTCACTGCTGTCAGAGAAAATATGTAAATTTTCAGATGAAATCAGTGTTCCCAGAAGTTCCTCAATATCTTGGGAAAGTATTAAAGGAGGGTTTATAATAGAAGCTGATTGCTCCCTTGACAATGAAGAGTCCACCACCTCTCCATAATATATAAAACTTCCAACAAAAACTTCATTGATAACCTAGACTAGAAATATTAATTTCTCCCTTTAAAGAAGGGCAAAAACTAGGGATGGGTGAACTACAGAGAGTTCTAGAGTTTGTGAACTCACATTATTTTTGGGTTCACAAAACAAATCTGATCATGCCATTATTTAAATCCTGGTGCTTTCCAAGAATGATTCAAGACTAAATTTACAAAAGTGTAACTGCACAAACCCTGGCACACTTATGATCCGGGGCTTGATATTTGGAAAAGGAGACATCCTGTTATGGCAAGGTTGGCACAAATGGATGTCCTAAGTTGTACCACATACTTTTCCCCATTATTTTCTCTCCCCTATTTGCTTCACTTTCAGTGTCACTTTGTATTTGAGGTTTTTTTCTGTCTACTGTCTTTGCTTATTTTTACCTCACTTTTCAGTAATTTTTATCCCTCTACTCCTTATTTTCAATCTGTATTATAAGAAAACAAGTCCAATAACTTTCAAGTCAAACTTTCAAACCCACAATGATTGAGTGGGATCAAAGTTAAATAATGAGTACATATGTCCTTGAGAAAAAAACACAGAGTACTGGACCCATTGACCTGAATCAGGCCATCCTGTCTGCAACATGAAGAGTTACCAGAGCCTGTCTCCAGATGCAATAATGGTTACCAACTTATTTTGTGTAGGCTTTGACCTTTTCCATCTCCATCTGGGCTAAGTTATCATTCAGGTTTAGATCTTTTTAAGTTGGTTTTCCCATTCTCAGTCTGTGGTTTTTTTCCCCTCTGGGAGGCAGAAATACAGTAACAGAAACAAATCCTTAATTAGAGATTACAGCTAATGATGCTTTCAGTGCGAGAAACAGTTTTATAGACATAAGGAGTTGATGCTTTCACATATTAATAGTTTCTTCTTAGTTAAAACCTTAAATAATGGTTGGCTTCTTGGAAACTTGAAAAAAAGTCTTGTTTTAATGTTAATATGCAAGCTGACGATCCATTAAAGCCATTTACTGATATATAGCTTTTAATGTAGTCAAATCTGACTGATTAAATTATTGCATATGACTTAAACCCATGAAAGGATCAACCAGCAATTGGACCAAGGCCTCAGTTTGCCTTGTCATTCAAAAAGTGGAACAGGATAAGAATATCAATTAGCCCTCTAGTTACTGGGCCACTAAGCAACAATCTAATCTCAGGTAGACATCTTACAAACCATCAGACTAGGTAGCAATTGTTTTTCATTGAGTCTTCATACTGGGATGCAGTATTGTTTTTTGATATCTCAGAGTAGGCTACATTTCCTATCTCTTTTTGCAATTAGAATGACTTGCGGGAGGTCCTGGGTGACTGGAAAGAGGCTAATGTAGTGCTCATCTTTAAAAAAGGGAAGGAGGAGGATCCAGGGAACTACAGGCCAGTCAGCCTCACTTCAGTCCCTGGAAAAATCATGGAGCAGGTCCTCAAGAAATCAATTCTGATGTATTTGGAGGAGAGGAAAGTGATCAGGAACAGTCAGCATGGATTCACCAAAGGCAAATTCATGCCTGACTAACCTAATTGCCTTCTATGATGAGATAACTAGCTTAGTGGATATGTTATTCCTTGACTTTAGCAAAGCTTTTGATACAGTCTCCACATTATTCTTGCCAGCAAGTTAAAGAAGTATGGGCTGGATGAATAGACTATAAGGTGGCTAGAAAGCTGGCTAGATCGTCAGGCTCAACGGGTAATGATCAATCAACGGATAATGATCAACGGCTATGTCTAGTTGGCAGCTGGTATCAAGTGGAGTGCCCCAAGGGTCGGTCCTGGGGCTGGTTGCGTTCAATATCTTCATTAACGATCTGGAGGATGGCGTGGACTGCACCCTCAGCAAGTTTGCAGATGACACTAAACTGGGAGGAGTGGTTAATACGCTGGAGGGTATGAATAGGATACAGAGGGATCTAGACAAATTAGAGGACTGGGCCAAAAGAAACCCGATGAAGTTCAGCAACGACAAATGCAGAGTCCTGCACTTAGGATGGAAGAATCCTATTCACTGTTACAGACTAGGGACCGAATGGCTGGGAAGCAGTTCTGCAGAAAAGGACTTAGGAGTTACAGTGGACGAAAAGCTGGATACGATTCAACAGTGTGCCCTCGTTGCCAAGAAGGCTAATGGTATTTTGGGCTGTATAAGTAGGGCCACTGCCAGCAGATTGAGGGACGTGATCATTCCCCTCTATTTGGCATTCGTGAGGCCTCATCTGGAGTACTGTGTCCAGTTTTGGGCCCCACACTACAAGAAGGATGTGGAAAAATTGGAAAGAATACAGCGGAGGGCAACAAAAATGATTAGGGGGCTGGGACCCATGACTTATGAGGAGAGGCTGAGGGAACTGGGATTGTTTAGTCTGCAGAAGAGAAAAATGAATGGGGATTCGATAGCTACTTTCAATTACCTGAAAGGGAGTTCCAAAGAGGATGGATCTAGACCAGGGATAGGCAACCCTTCTGTTCAGGGAAGTGGAGCCCAATGGCCAGAGTCCATGCTGCCCTGGGCAAGAATCAATAAGCAGCCCTTCTACTCAGGATAGCATGGCCTAATGGCCGGAGTCAATATGTATCCCCTGTAGTCAGGGCAGTGTGGCTTAATGGTTGGAGTCAATAAGCAGCCCTTTTACTCAGGGCTGTGTGGCCTAATGTTTGGTGTCAACAGAGTAGCCAAACTCTGTGAGACTGTGACCTATTGGCCCATTTGGGAAGTGGGGCACCACTTAGGGGGATATGGTGCCCAGGGTAGGGGGACTCAGGCCCTTCCTGCTCCTCTGAGTCCCAGCCCAGGGCCCTGGTAGGGATACTTACCTCTGAGTCAGTGAGAATCCTTCAGAAACATGCTGACTGGTTCCATGGTTCGGTCACTAGAGAAGAATCTCAGTCCTCTGGGCTGCTTCCTACTCTTTCTCCCTCAGTAATTCTTCATGGTAATCCCGGGTCTCTGGGGTCCTTGGTGGCATAGCTCCTCCTGGTCTGGTCAGGGCTGGTGCTTCCATTTAGGCGACCTAGGCGGTCACCTAGGGCACCAGGATTCGGGGGGGGACAGCATTTTGCAGCCCTCGGCTGCAATTCGGAGGCAGGAGATCCTTCCACTCTCCATGTCTTCGGCAGCAATTCGAAGGCAGGGGGTCCTTACGTGCTCTGGGTCTTCGGTGGCAATTCTGCGGTGGATCCTTCACTCGCTCCAGAACCCGCTGCTGAAGTGCTCCGAAGACCGGGAGAGTGGAATGACCCCCACCTAGGGAGCCAAAAACCCTGGAGCCTTCCTGGGTCTGGTCTCTTCTCCGGGCTCATCAGGCACCCTGGAGTTCAGTCTGGAACTCTGTGTGCCATGGTTCTGTAGTTGGAGCCTATAGAGAGCCTGCAGTCTGCATCCTCCTGCTTCAGCAGCCTGCCCAAACTGAGCTGGATTGTTTCCTTTTATACTCTGCCTCCAGGCTGAGCATGCCCAGCAGAGTCAAAGGGGTGGGGCTTGTGGGAGGAAGATACACCCTGTCACACACCCTACCCCCACAAGACAGGACCCGGTGGGGTTCCTTCTCCCTTGTCCTCCCCTCTCACTCGGGAGAAAAAGTTTGCATTAGCATGAGCTATACCTGGACGATGTAGCACGCTGAACTCATAGGGTTGGAGGGTGAGATACATCTCATGTTCCATGTGTTCAAGTCCTTTATGGTGTTGATCCATCATAGAGGTGAATGGTATGTTACAAGCTGAAAGGGGCTCCATAGCAGGTAGCACCTTAGGGCCTCTATCATCCATTTTACTGCCAAGGCTTCCTTCTCAATGGTGAACTACTTGGCTTCCCAGGAAAATAGCTTCTGTCTTAAGTAGAATACAACACGTTTTTCCCCCTCTCATTCCTGCCATAGCACAGCTCCCAGCCCACTTCCAAGGCATCTGTTTGTAAAATGAATGCTTTTGAGAAGTCTGGGTGGCATAGGACTGGCCCCTGGGTAAGTCACTCCTTCAAGGTCTGAAAGTCCCTCTCACAATTCTCTGAGCACTGAATGTTCTTTGTGAGGTCAGAGAGGGGGGTGACTATCATGGCAAAGTCTGGCATGAACTGCCGGTAGTACCCTGTCTAGCCAAGGAACTCTCTTACCTACCTTTTTATCATAGGGACTGGGTAATTTCTTAGGTCCTGGACCTTTGTCTACCAGGGGACAGAGTTGTCCTGCCCCAATGTATATCCCAAGTAAGTCACTTCCTTCTGTCCCAGGTGACACTTGGAGGGATTTGTAGTGAGTCCTGCTGTCTTCAGGGCTTCTAGCACCGCTACAAGATGCTGTAGATGTTCTTTCCAGCTTGTGCTGTAGACCATTATGTCGTCGATTATATGTGGCTATATACTGTCAGTGTGGCCGCAATAGCTGGTCCATTAATCACTGGGACATAGCTGTGGCCCCATGTAACCTGAAGGTCATGGTGATGAAGTGATATAAGACAAAGGACATAGGGAAGGCTGTCTTCTCTTGTGATGTTGGGAGTAAGGGGTATTTGCCAATGGTCAAGTCTAGCATTGATTAAAAACTTGGCACTATCCAGTCATTCCAGCAATTCATCTACCCACGGCATTGGGTAGGCATCAAAGCGAGAGATAGAATTAACACCCCTAAAGTCTATACAGAACCTCACAGTCCCACTGGACTTTAGTACCAGGACTATGGGGCTTCACCACTCACTCTGGGACTCTTCTACTACCCCCAGGGCCACCATCTCTTCAAGTTCCTTCTGGACTACTTCCTGCATCTTTCAGGGGAGTGGGTGTCATAAACAGATAGTAAGGGTTAATGTCTCTTTCACCTGTAAAGGGTTAACAAACAGTGACCTGGTCAGGTGTTGCAGGTAACTGTTTGTTAACCCTTTACAGGTGAAAGAGACATTAACCCTTAGCTATCTGTTTATGACAGTGGGCGATGTTGGTTGTGGACCTTTTGTCTGGGCATGGTGCCTATATGATGACTAGTCATCTATCTAGAGTGGAAAGACACAATGGAAGAGAAGCTTTGGACCAACCGTTGTAGCCTCGCTCATTGTTCAGGGCTTAAGTCTTGCCCCATTGTGATTGGTGTCTGGTTGGGAGGTTCACTGGCCCCAGTTTGGATTCTGGGGAGCATAGGGTGATTATTAGACACTCCTGCACCTTCCAGGCTTTCAAAAGGTTTACATGGTATACTCTTAGGTCTTTTCGTTGCCTGGGGAGCTGGACCTCATAGTCCACTAGCCACACTTGCCGAACAATCTCAAATGGTCCGTGCCATTTTGCAAGCAATTTTGACTCTGAAGATGGCAATAACAGTAAAACCCTATCCCCAGGATCAAAAAACTGTGGCATGGCACCCTGATTGTACTGGAGTTCCTGGGCATACTGCACCTGCAGCAAATTTTCTTGGGTGAACTCCCCCAGCTTCTGGAGATGTTCCCACAGTTGCAGGATGTAGGGGACTGACCCCATGACCCTTGATTCCTGTTCTTCCCAGGTTTCTCAGGTCCAGGATGCCCCTCAACTGTATCCCGTAAAGGAGCTCAAATGGAGAGAATCCCATGGAGGTTTGGGGAACCTCTCACACTATAAGCAGCAGTGCAGGCAGCAACTTGTTGCAATTCATTGTCCATGAATTTCCAAAGCATAGCCTTCAAGGTTCCATTGAACCGCTCGACTAGCCCATTGGTCTTCAGGTGATAGACCGATGTCCTGAAGACTTGGTTGTTTAATAGACAATATAATCTGGCCATCAGCTTGGATGAGACATTCGTTCTGCGGTCTGACGAGATTTCTTTGGGTATTCCTACCCTGGCAAAAATCTTAAGGAATTCTGTGGCTATGTCAGGGGCCATGGTGGTCTGTAGCCAGACAGTCACATAATCTACTACAACAAGGATATACTGGAACCCTAACATGCTTTTTTCCAAAGACCTCAACAAGTCTAGGCCGATCCTCTTGAAGGGGACCCCAGCCACCAGGCGTGGAATCAGAGGGGCCCTCTGTACCATCTTTGAGCCGGTGCACTGGCACTCTGGGAAAGAGGCACAAAAGTTCCACACCTCTTGGTTTATGCTCAGCCAGAAGAATCTCAGTACCACTTCTTACCAGGTGTTCTCATGCCCCATAGGCTCAGCCCAGGGCACTGCGTGGGCTAGCCATAACAGATCCCATCAAAACCAGTGGGGGGACAACAGCTGGCGGACGTCTTCTCCTGTCTGGGGCACCTGGGTTACCCGATAAAGATAGTCCTGATGGACCTCAAAATGTGGTCGTTGGTAGCAGCGTGGACCCATTTCAGCCAGGGGTTCCATGTTCTGAATTTGCTCCCCGACCCAGTTAAGGGTTGGGTCCTCCCTCTGTTCCCGTAGAAAATCCCCATTTCCACCAGTCACTCTTGGTTGGTGTCGTCCTCTCGGTCAGCCCCCACCTGCGGTTTGTGGCAGGGCCCTTGTCTGGTTAGAGGATCCCTCAGGGAACCAGTCAGCATGTTTCTGGAGGATCCTTGCTTACTCGGTGGTAAGTGCCCCTGCCAGGGCCCTGGGCTGGGACTCTGAGGAGCAAGAAGGGCCCCCTCTCCCTTTATGGTTTACCCAGGGTGCCTGCAGAACTCGAAGAATATTACAAAGCAGATTTGAGAGCTCAGGGACCAGCAAAAGAATGGAGATAAATCAGAAGTTGTGATTAGGTAATTGGCAACCTACTATTTGCCATCCTTATGAACTTCGCATGAAACAGAGGTGGCACATTGACACAAGGACAGCAATCATTTTATAGCTCTAGTCAGAATATATACTGTATTTTTAAATGATCCTTTATGGAATGTTCCAGCAAAAATGTAATGGAGTTCTATAGAAATAACTATTAAAGGCTAGCGAATTGAGTTTTTCTATTGGTTTTTCGAACAATCTAATAGGATTCTGTAACAGGAATATAATTTTGTATTAAATTCTGCATAATAGATCCAAAAACCTATACACAAATAATTATTTTCTATTAAATTCTATAGGATTTTTCCATAAATTATTCAGGGATTTCATAAACATTTGTTCCATTCTGCACACATTCTTTTATTTAGGGTACTTATTTCCAGATGCTACGTTGGGGTAGTCTACAACAGATATGGCAATCTGATTTCAGTTTACATAGCCACTTGCCTGAATCATAGTACCAAGAGATTTTGCTACCTCCTACTGATGCCTGCCCTTTAATATTTAACCCCCTGTTAAGAAAATAAGCGGGTTCGTTTGCAGTTGATTTGGAACAGAAGAAATTAGACCAATTGTTATCTATTAGGCAATGATTATTAGGCAATGATTCATTTAAACCTTTTACTACAGTTAACGTACAAACTTCATCAAACAAAAGCCCTTGTTACCTAAGTGCTTTTAAAAATTATCCTTTTTAGATAAATTAAATGTAACCCTTCCCTTTCAAATGGTTGCAAATTTGCTTACAAATGCTGTATTACAGCACTGGTTTCAAGGTTGCTCTTTAAAATGAAGTACCATGCTAAGCGCAGAGTATTTGTTCTTAGATTCACAATGGGATGTATGACACTGAGAACAAAAGGCAGCTTTAAGCCTTTTATTGAGATAAATGGAACAGTAATGGAATTGTACTCAAATAATAAATCAACCAATTACAAAAGCAATGATATTGTTCTAGCAGTACATGTGGTATTATATACTATAGAGGTTTCTCGATTAATATGCTCACACCCTTCTTTGGTAACCTTGTGATAAGAGACAAGAGATCAGTCTTGTCTCTGGCATGCCAAGTAAATTCGATGGTCCACATTCCTCAAGTCTTGAGTGAGAGGTGAAGAACTTGGAATATGCTAGAGCTAGAAGCTATAGAAAAGACTATAGAAGCTAACTTAGAGTTTACATAAAACTAGCAATTAAGAACTAACAGAGATGAATTAACACAGAGCAAGATGAACCTAAACCTCTGGAACATGGTGGGTTGCCCCTATTATAGGGCTTGATCCTAAGTGCCTGCCTTCCATGTCCGAACTTGACTTCCTCACCCCCAAAAGTGTTAGGGTATCCTTACTCTATAGGTTGGCATGTTCATGCATTTTAATGACACATTTGTAACTACTAGAGACCATTAGTTCATCCCCACTTCTGTTATTTCTATCCTAACTGGTTATTTTGGTTATTTCCAAGTTCTTTGTGGTGTATCTGTTAAGTCTGAAAAATGTCATAAACTTGGGTAGTCTTACCTACCAACCTGCTTGAACTTGCCCACTTATCTGTGTGAAAGGTCACAAACATATATACTGTATGCTTTAGCTCATCACCACCTATCTAGGGTAAAGGACTCGATCTTATGTATGTTAACTTGCTTAGCTTAACATACAAGATGTTGCCTGTAGGTTCCTTGCGTTACAGCTAAACTACTCGAATACAAATTGATAAACCCATAATAATAACTAATAACAAACTTATAATATAACAAATGATTAAACTCATAAGAATATATATCTTCAAGCAAGCCGGCTAGCTCTAGAGGCTACTCATAAGAAAACAAATGGATGTAAGAATAATACAGAGCATTCCTATTGGCTCCTTCTGGCCTTAAAATCTATCAATCTATCCAGATTAATCCAACACAGTAAAATTAATTGCTGCCAAGTCTGGATGTCAGATTCATGAGTAGGGCTGGTCAAAATGTTTCCGTTCAATGTGTTTTTCCATTAAATAAAAATGTTCACAGAAAGGGTCTACTTCTTCAAAACTTCTCAGTTTTTGGATGGAAACGTTTCAGCTTCAGTTGCTAAAATTGCAATCACTTTTGGTTTTATGACAAAATGTCCAAAAAAAAAATTCTTGGGGGAGTAAAATCCCATTTTCCAAAACCCTATATAAAAAGTAACTTCATGGTGTAATCATCATCAAATGTAAAAGCAGATAAGAAATGTATTGTTAGATGAGAAGTATTATGGCTAACGGTGTCCCAGCTTGATTAAAAAATGTGAGGACCCTGTCATGGCAGATGGGTATCATGAAATTGTGTGCTGTTTTCATGAGTGTGGTTTTGAGTGTTTAAATGATTTGATTTGATCTTCATCTACCACAGTTTATCAAGACTCTCCTGATGCGTGAGGACGTGGAACAGAACAGCTCTCCTTTTGCAGTATGTAAAAGAAAAAATCAGAATGAGAGATAGTGGGCCAGATCCTTAGCTGGTATGAAATAGTGTTGCTACATTGAGGCCAGTGGAACTACATTAATGTATTGTATACCATCTGAGGACCATCCTAATATTGTCTACTTCTTCTAAGCAACATACAGTAAAGATGGGTGGGTGGGGGAAGTGAATGGTCATAACTGAATGTGATCGTAATCATGACTAAGATGAGATCAAACAGAAGACAATGGAGATCTTTGAGTAAGAGCAAATAAAATGTTGGAAGAGTGAAAAAAGCACCAGGATAGAATTAAATAGCTTAAAGTTATGGGGGCGGGAGGGAAGAGGGAAAGGAAACTTTGGAAATGGATGCATGGAAGCATTTTAGGAGGGAAATTATTGAATGCCTAAGGGGTCTGCTTGATTTCTAGTGATAAATGAACCTCTAGGTAGGAAGAGCCAAAACAGATTAATGAGGAAAGGGAAAAACATTGAAGAATGGGGAAAGAAAAAAGCAGGCAAAAAATAAAGAGAAATAAACTAAACACAAACCCCTTACTCACAAAGTGCTGAATGAAGTTAAGAGTAAAACATATCCGATGAAGTGAGTATTCACCCAAGAAAGCTCATGCTCCAATACTTCTGTTAGTCTATAAGGTGCCACAGGACTCTTTGCTGATTTTATGGCTAGGTAGCAAAAGGGAAAAAAAATTGCATGAGTCTAAGACAAATAAGATGAGTTCTGTCCTGCTTCCCATTAAAGTCATTGGGGAAACTCCCACTGACTTCTATGGAAACAGGATCAGACCTGATATTTTCAAAAATTGCACTATTGCACCAGTGAAACTGAAGTTCTGAGGGCAAATTCTTAGCTGCTGCAAGTTGTCATAGCTCCATAATAATTTATACCAGTTGAGAAAATGCCCCACAAGTGGGATGGAACTTTCCTTCAAACCTACTATTCAGTAATTTTATACAATTTCTTTCAGGGAAAAAATGTTCCAGTGTAAAGAAAATCCATTCAAGACTTTGTGATCTAATGGAACAAAGAAACACACAAACCCTGGTTTTCGTCTATTTTTTTTTTTAAAATACTTGAATAATTCAAAACTGGTTTAGATTAAATTAAAAAAAATCCAACTCCTAATGACTTTTCATACTTTGTAGTATTCACAGAGGAACAAATTCCTTGCTAAGATTGACTAATAGCCTTCTCTGTCCCACCATTGGTTCCAGCCTCAACACACAGTTTATTCTAACCCATAACTTTTCCTGTGCCTGCTTTCTTGCTTCCCCCACTTATGGAATGACCTTCCTGAGCTAGTCTGTCATACTACTGTATTTAAATCCTCCTTTGAAGACTCGCTTCTATCACGATGCCTAGACAAAACTAGCCAACTAACTATGTCAATAATTGGGGATGAAAGTATTTTAACTGAAGTTAATGGGGAATACCCTTGATTCACCCTGATGTAATTCAAAACAGATTTTGGTTTTCAGGCATGGGTGGTCTTCACTTGTCCTTCAAACTTAATGGCCTTATTCTAGACACAAGGAGCTGAAGTGGTCTGAAGTATTAGTCAAGCATGAAATCCTTTTTTCTTCAGTTTTGTAGTTTGTCTATAGTTAATATTGTGTCATTGTTTCCACTATAAACCCCTACTTCCAGGGAATTATAACGCAGTTGTAAAAATGTGGTACACAAGCATTCAAACAAGCAGCACATTTGTTTTCATAGTATTTGACAAGAGAAACTCATTTGGCTCTTTTTTAAAATGTAGGAGTACAAAAAAAGAAATAAAAAGGAAGTTACTGCTTTCAGATGTTCCTCCACACTTCTATAACTCAAACATTGCTTTGTTTTTCCAAGTGAAATTTTGCAGCGCTTCCCCTTGTTCATAATGTGATGGATGTGGACTAGTACTTTTGGCTACTTTGGGAAGTAAACATCAAAGTAACTGGGTTGGAAAACTAGCTTCTGCACATTTAGCTACCGCTTGTTCAACCAAAAATGTTAGACAGTTTTAAAACTGCAACACATAGAAGTTGCACTGACACATAAAATAATAAGCCACAACAAGGGTGTGTGTTAACAGATTCCTAGTATGCTCTTTGGGTGTTCTGGGAGGCTTTAGCTCAATGGTAGAATGCCTTCCATAATGGCTGGCACATGGGCAGTCATGCCTAGTAGTGTAACCAGAAGCAGCCCAAAGAGTCAGAGCTGAAGTCAGATGCTAAAGCCTAAGCTGAAGTCACAGAAGGTCAAGAGTTGGAGCTGGGAGTCAAAATCCAAAGTCAGAGTCTGAAGGCATAGTTGGGAGTCAGGAGTCAGAACGGAGCTGGGGGCAGGAGCAAGGTCTGTCATAGCAGCCAGCTAACGATCCACCTAGTTGCCACAGACAACTTCCTCATGTCCCCTCCAGGTTTCAGTAGTGTATCTTTACCAGCGATTCCAGGAGCAATGCCAATCAGGCCCTCTGTGAGCAGCACAGCCTGCTGAGTTTGGGCCTACAAGGCTCAGAGCCTATCAGTCAGCACTTTGCCAGAGCTATTGGGTGGTGATGTGGATGCAGCAGTTGCTCAGGGGCCAGCAGACCCTGCTTCTGGACCTGGGGATCCTCATGCCTTCACTAATTCCAGAAGTGAACTAATAGCATGTTAGAGTATGGCTTGCTAATAATCATAGAACATTAGGGTTGGAAGAGACCTCAGGAGGTCATCTAGTTCAACCTCCTGCTCAAGGTAGGACCAACACCAATAATACATTTCTTTAAAAAATGTAAAACATTTTCCTGGGTTTTCATATAACGTATCTCTCTGCTATGAAAAATAGTTACTAATAGAAGAATAACAGAAAGTTTTCTCTACTATTTTGAATATATTGATTCATTTTTCTAACACTCTTTGTTGTCTAACCTTCCCTGGACTATATGGACCCTTTCTGACTCACCCTATCCCCTCCCAGATTCTGGGCTCTCCTTTCAGTAGCAGTTTCTGGCCTAGTAGCTACTTTCAGTATAAAAAAACTGAGTTGGGATAGTGAAGAGTTTTGATTTCCGCCCTGATCCTGTGAGTACTCACACAGACATAGCTTTAAGTTTCATTGAACTCCACACCTCTACTCACGTGCATAAAGTTAAACATAGGATCAGGGTCTTAGTATTTCAGAATAGGATCTTGTTAGAAGCAGCTAGATGTCCACAAACTCCTGCTGAAAGGTCACCATGGAACTTTGGAAGGCAATTTATAATGGTTCCCTTTACTTCCATGTCCCTCTCTGTTCATGTGCGGTTAAATCTTGCAAATGTTTGCAGATAAAGCCTATACATGATCTGTGAAAAATATCACACACAATGTAGAAAGGGGAAAGATTTCTCATCCTTATTTTCCCATTAACTATTTCTTGTTTGTGCTCTGATTTTTGAAAATTGAAGCTCACAGTGAAATTATTGGGAATGGCTGAGTGCTCATATTTGAAATCAGGCTACACATTTAGGGAGATAATATGGACTTACAGAATCATTTTTTAAAAATATGTTCAAAAATATAAATTCTTGATCTAGTTCTCCATTGCCCTCAAAACCAGTCAGAGACCTAGGTACTATAGGCCTGTGCCTGGAGCCTCAGCTCATAGATTCATCTGATTACATCAGAATTTTGGTTTCATTAAAAAGCCCGGTAAGTCTGTAGTCCTTATGGATGTGACAGAAACTTGAACAAACGAATTGAATTGAGCAAAACTGTTAGAGCACTATCTGCCTGAGTTTGCAGACAGTGTGAAATAATAGCGCGAGAGGTATGCACTGCCTTATTCATTTAGATGGAGTGTTAAATTCAATTAGATGCAAGACCCACTGCTCCTGGGAACTTCACCAACATCACTCCAGGAGAGGAATCTGTATGTGGTAGGAAAAAGGTGCAGTTGCAATATCTGGCACAACAGACCACGTTATAACTGGAGTATCACTAATGTATCTTAACTTTTTTTGGTTGTACCATAGCTTTGCCATTATTTTAATGCTTTTTAAAAATTTTTGTATGCTTCTACAACAGTGACTTTTGTCCGAAGGCTATATGTTGCGCTCCTATCTGTGATTTTATTATTTTTATAGTTACAAGGTTAGTAAGTTACCTGTACAATCTAACACTTACATTAAGAAAAAAAATCAGATAGAGAAAAGGTTTCATATCTAAGACCATTTCTAATTACTATACATATAGAAAAAATAATATACATTCTCTGGAAAGGAAGTGGAACATGAAAATGTATCTGCTGAATGAGATAGGATCATGGTAAAGGGTCAAAGCAGATTATAATTATTTATATCCTTGCTCTTTGTCAGATTATCCGTTGTAACCTAATTAAAAGGAAACTGTAGCACTGTAATGTAATTCTCCGACTGGAATAGATCAGTTGTCCAAAGATCATGAGTACTGTTTGATTCTGAAGACTACAGACTGACAAATGTCACCCCACATGGGGAGAATCAATATTTATATCCTACTTTCCCTGTGAAATTCAGCTACTTGGTTGTGCCATCAAGGTTTTTTGGGCAAAAGAAAAGAATAAAACTGTTGTGAAGACATTATTCATTCTAGGCAAAGTTAGAAAATAATTTGTAATGTATGCCAATCTAATAACTCAACTTTTAGCAAACAAAGGAAGATTCATCTCCTGGTCTGCTAGCCTAACCACAAATTCTCTGTAAAATACCTGACTCAGAATATGCTACTAATTTTATGATGGCAGTGAATACCCATAGCACAAGGATTTGTTTTATTATGCAAGAGACTTAGAATGTGAAAGCTAGGTTTTGTTCTCCCAGGGCCATATTCTGCCATGACTGCAAACCCACTTCAGGGACCTGCTAGCAGTGTAAGTCAGGACAGAATTCCTTTCTTCTCCCCATAGTTTAAAAAATGCAAGATTATTTAACATAGACTCTTTTTAACCTTTGTAAAAACTCCTAAAGTTGAACAATGAATGTAGTTATAAAGTTGTGATGTTTTTTGTGTATTGCACCTTTAAATGCCTAGGAATATTTTCTGTGTTGAAAGATAGCAGCCATTTATTCTTTGCTACAGGAAAAACATGCGCGTGCGCACATACACACACACACTCTCTCTCTCTCTCTCTCTTGGCTCTCACATAGGCTTTGCTTTTATTCATTGTTGCTGTTGTGGTTTCTTTTATATATTAGTATAGACTGAGATGGTCAGATCATCGGGTGGTGTAAATCAGAATATGTATCACTGAAGTGTATAGATGTCTGATTTACACCAGCTGAGGATCTGGCACAGTTTCTCTGTTGCAAATTGTATGTCTTTAAAAATGCAATATATTTAAAATATATTTTTATTTTATTCTATTTTTATTTTATTATTTATTAAATGATCAGAATGATCATTCAAACTGTGTGAATGTCACATATAGAGTTTTTTCAGTTATCTTGAAACCAAGTTGGCGAAACAAAAGCAATGCCAACTGAATAAAACTATGCATGAAAGTTTTGTTTTTAGAGTTCTGAATTAGGTTGCTAAGAAAGTCATTAGTACTTTGTATTTAGATTCTTCCTCCAACTGTGACTTAAAAAAGTTAACAGTATTTAATGTAATAATAACTTAATAACACATTCCTCCCATAGCAGCAACACAAATATATAATGCAGTAACATTGCACTTGTAATGCTGTTTATAGTATTCACTGAGTGTAAAGTGAATAATTTGGTACATCTGAAAGTGAAAAAGTATTAACTTTTATATAATCCACATGGGATTAGCACATTTTAGATTTGCTTTTCTAATAAAATGTTGTCCTATGATATAATTTACATGATACCTGGTGGTGTTCATACAAAATAGAATTTGCTGTAGGAGATATTAATTAGCCACGTAATTTTTTGATTCAGTGAGGAAAATGATATTGTAAGATATCTTTTTACCATTTACCATTTTTAATCTTTGGGAGGTGAGGTGTAAAAAATTTACTGATGTCAGAGGGAGTCTTTTGTTTGGCTTCAGATGGATTTGGATTAGATTTTAGAATAGCGGCATATTTCAGACTGCCAGTCAAATTACTGTTTAAGAGGATTTACTCTATGTGCGTATGCGAGCTATAAAATTTATATATACCATTTGCAATCCGTAAAAGGTGCTAATATAACAAACTAATCTAATATACATAGTCCCTACTGATGATCATATTATCTAAGTCCAGGACCTTCGGTACATGCCGCTACCACATGAGCTAATGTAGTACCTACTGGTAAGAAGCAGGCTTTTAGTTTTGCAGGGTCCAGCTACTAGAAGGTGACATGATCACCTGCTCTAAGCTAGTGTTTTATTTCCTCTTGGTACGTTTTTTCTGGCACATGAAGAAATGGGTTTCAGTTTCTGACACAAAAATATTGGGTTAGAGGGATAAATCAGGAGAGGAAAAGGTATGTCATTAAGTAGAAAATAGAAGGATTTGATCAACAAAGAGGCAGGTGGCAGTCCTGGGATATCATGAAGGTCAATTGCATCTGAGTTCCATTTTGAATCATGACTATTTATGCTTTTAGTGTAGTATTTCCAGAAATGTTTCACAACAGGAGTTTGTGCCAGTGTGCCATTAGCTGAAATGTCCTACTGTTAACATCCCTCTAGCCTGTCTTTCATGTTTATAAGGCTCCTTTCCATCACTGTTTTTACATTCCAGACCTAGATATTCTGCAGTCCAACAGGAAACTCTCCAACTTTGGTGGTGTTTAAAACTTACAAGCCCAAAACCAACATGGTAAATAAACTGGAATTACATCTGTCTGGAATTTTTTTTTTTAATGTCTCAAATGAAAGCACTTTCTATCCAATTAATAACTGGAAATGATTTAAAGTAAACAGAGTATAAACAAGGCAGAATAATTGTATTAGTGAAATGTGAACAACATCTTGAAATTGTAACTTAAGACACAAACCCTGAAAATCAATCTTTAAAGTAACTGCAGAAAATAAATGCTTTGTGTTCTTTGAGAGATGTTTTAAGAAACCAGGGGTACCATAATTAAGTGCCACTTGCCAATATTTTCCAACTCTGTGTAAAGTTAACTGGACATATAAAACATATTGTCTCCTGCTGTTGACTTTTTATTGTCCTGTGTCTGTAGTAAATGCTGGACTGGTATGCTTCAGGATGTAATTGTGTGCAGGAAACCGCAGTAAGGTCTGGGAATAATTGCAACAAAAGACCAAGATTACAAAATAGAAGTTTGCAAAAATCTGTTGACATTTTTATCAAAAGAAATGCTCTAAACATAGTAATTCTAATAATGCATTCCTACATATGGGCAAATGCTTGCAAGCGTAATTGACATTTAATATTGCCACACACCAAAACAGTTTTATGAAATCTGATTAAGGCATGAGGTTACCTCATCTGGCCCAGCACTCAACCAGAAAAATATTTAGTTACAATATTT
Source organism: Gopherus flavomarginatus (assembly GCF_025201925.1). Taxonomy (NCBI): domain Eukaryota; kingdom Metazoa; phylum Chordata; order Testudines; family Testudinidae; genus Gopherus; species Gopherus flavomarginatus. The sequence continues at coordinate 31,470,415 of NC_066619.1, forward strand.
TACAATCTTTTAAACTACAAACTATTCAACTTTGAAAAGAATATGTGTTAAATATGGAATTCGGATCTATCTTCTACCTACATTTTTAAGTCTTTTTTTTCCTCAAATTCAGCTGCCAACCCACAACAATATGCCAGACATTTTTGAAAATAGACTGTTGTTCTGTCTTCCCTTTTCAATTGTTTCAGTGAAATAGATTTTCTTTCTGATACACAAGGTTAGGGAAAGAATAAAGGAGAAGAAAGATGTTTTGTTAACAGGAACTTATGTTTCTGACTAGAAGTTCAAAGTTATCCATGGTCACCCGTGACTTGACATTTTGGTCAACACTTGCAGTTTATAAACTTTCAATAGTTTATTTCTTATTTTGAGGAAGATAAGAGTTGATTTAAAGTTGAAAACTGAAGCTAAGTTTTCAGAGACAAATGAAACTAAAGCGGCAGCAACAGAGATTATAACACAAATATTATTGTCGATGATATAGTATATGTCAGGTATAGAGACAATAACTGCAATAGTGTGATAATTTCCCCCCTGGGAGCCATAGATGAGCATTCTAAAAAAGTGATGTTCCACTAATCTAATTGTATTTTAGATGGAAACTAATGAACTTACCTATGTTTCGATGGTCTCTATCAAAGAAAGTATTAAAGAGGGGATCTCTATATAATAAGGTGGGCTGGAGGGCAGAACTGAGGCATATTAGCAGAGCGAAATTTGGGAGCTTCCATATTGCATTATGACTGGCTCTGTTTAGCCATACTAGCCTGTTCCCATGATGAGCAATAAATTCATACCACTCACCTGCACCCCAGAAATAAAGAGCCATAGGATATGAGTGATCAATTGCTCTGGGAGGAGTGTGGGATCATAAGTTCATAGACTCTCAGATTCTAAGGCCAGAAGGGACCACTGTTATCATTTTATTTGATCTGCATACATAGTCCATAGGCTGGGGCTGGGGATACTCATTATCTGCTGTTAACCATAAAATCTCATTGCTTACAATAACCAATAAAGGTAGAAATGTCTTCACTTTTTATTGTTATTATTACATTTAATGTGCACTACATCTACAGTCCCCAACCAGGATCAGGGATCCTTAATGACAAATGCTGTATACAGTAAAAGAAAATCCTTGCCCCAAAGAGCTTAAAGTCTTAAATAGACAAAAACAAAACAATAATATTAAAAAAAAGGGAGGAAAGAAGTATTAATAGTCCCATTTTACAGCTGGGGAACTAAAGCAGAAAGAGATTAAATGACTTGCCCAAGGTGAGACAGGGAGTCTATGGCTGCTGGACACTGACCTCAAATTTCCTGAATTTCAGTTTAGTGCCTTTCCCACAAGAAAAAACAATGAGGAGTCCTTGTGGCACTTTGGAAACTAACAAACTTATTTGGGAATAAGCTTTCATGAGATATAACCCACTTCATCAGATGCATGGAATGGAAAATACAGTAAGCAGGTATAAATATACAGCACATGAAAAGATGGGAGTTGCCTTAACAAATGTGCATGCGGGGGGTGGGGGGGGTCAATGCTAGTGAGCCAATTCAATTAGGGTGGATGTGGCCCATTCACAGCAGTTGACAAGAAGGGGTGAATATCAATATAGGGCAAATTATTTTTTGTAGTGACCCAGCCATTCCCAGTCTTTATTCAGGTCTAATTTGATGGTGTCAAGTTTGCAAATTAATTCCAGTTCTGCAGTTTTTCACTGAAGTCTGTTTTTGAAGTTTTTTTGTTGAAGAATGACGACTTTTAAGTCTGTTATTGGGTGTCCATGGAGATTGAAGTGCTCTCCTACTGGTTTTTGAATGTTACAATTTTTGATGTCTGATTTGTGTCCATTTATGTACATGGCAGAGGGGCATTGCTGGCACATGATGGTATATATCACATTGGCAGATGTGCAGGTAAATGAGCCATCAATGGTGTGGCTGATGTGGATGGCTCCTACGATTGTGTCCCTTGAATAGATATGCAGATAGAGTTGGTAATGGAATTTGTTGCAGGGGTTGGTTTCTGGGTAAGTGTTTCTGTTGTATGGTGTAGTTGCTGGTGAATATTTGCTTCAGGTTTGAGGGCTGTCTGTCAGCAAGGACTGGCCTGTCTCCCAAGGTCTGTGAGTGAGGGGTCATTGTCTTTATTTGAGATATCAGACATTGTCTGAAAGGTTTAGTCTGTTCCTGTCTTCTCAAAGATGCTTTGCTGCTAGTTTTGGAGGAACATGAGGCTCTATCACGCAACAATTCATTGGTCTGAAACAGAAGTCTCCACACCTGAGAGAGCTCTGTGGGTGGGTTCTTTCCCTACTTCTCACCATTATCGCAGAGGAAGGAATTCAGACTCTTTTGGAGGGGTTGTATCAGTCACATATGTCAAAAAAAGAATAAGATTTACAGCTAAAGATTCCAAAGTGACTAGTGATTTTGAGTGCCTTGATTTTTTGGTGCCCAAGCTAATATATTTTAAAGGAGACTGGGTTTCAGAAAGTGCTGAGCACCCATCCTTTGAAAGTTGGTCCCGTTTGAGGGATCTTCAGTTGGACACCAAAAAATGGAGGCATTCCAAATTATTAATTACTTTGTAAATTTTTGGCCAGATTAAGACTCGGATTTATTGTGCATGGGCAGAGTGCTGCACCCACAGACAGCTTCGTTGACTTCAAAATCCCACAGACATCAATGAGGCCCCATGTGCCACATGCAATGAATTGTATGCTCCTGGCCTGTGTAAGCTCTCTTCACAGAGTTCAGCTAATCTGCAAGTTGCTCCTTTGTGATGCAAATGCTATCCTATTTCTTAAGTGTTTTAAAGCAATCTAATACAAATCTCTAATTTAACTTATGTGTGCCACTTCTCACTCTACTGCAGGTGTTTTTTCAAACATTTTAGCTGTGTACCCCTTTCCAAATGGTGTAGTCTACTGCATACCCCCCTCTGAGATAGGGTCATAATATACCCATGAAAACAGAAGGGTAAAAAAGGGCAGAATTACAGAATTTTTTGCACATACCTCCTGAGAGCTTGTGTACCCGTAAGGCATGCACAGAGCTTAATTTGTAATGAAAGAGGTTCCAGTACTCAAGCAATTAGGTGGTGGTGCTCAAACAAAAACGTGGAAAGCTCAGAGGTGCCAGGGCTATGAACTGCCAAGCAGGGTCGCCCAGAGGATTCAGAGGGCCTGGGGCAGGGCCTGGTCTTTGGCAGCGGGGCTCTCTCGGAGGGAAGGACCAGCTGCTGAATTGCAGCCGAAAAATGAAGCGGCGGCAGTAGAGCAGCCTACGTGCCACCAATCGCAGCTTTTTTTTCTTTCCGCCGCTTGTGGCGCTTGTACTTGCTGGGTGGTGTCCATTGCCGAAGTGCTGCTGAAAACCTGGAGCAGCTTGTGGGGCCCCTGTGGGGCCTGGGGCAAATTGCCCCACTTTTCCCCCCCCCACACCGGGAGGCCCTGCTGCCAAGCCTAGAAGTGCCAGGGCTCAGCCCTGGCAGAAATTGAGCACTGGTACATGTACACCAGTTGGAAAACCACTGTTCTATTGGAACAGTGACACGAAAACAGCCCAAGAAAGATGTCATTTACGGTGAGCTTTTAACAGACATCAGCTTTTCAGCTGTGTTTTCTAAGATACATCAGTATAGAGCAGTGGTGGGCAACCTGTGGTCTGCATGCGGCCCATCAGGGTAGTCTGCTGGCAGGCTGCGAGACATTTTGTTTACATTGACCATCCGCAGGCACAGTCCCCCCCTCACAGCTCCCAGTGGCCGTGGTTCACCGTTCCCGGCCAATGGGAGCTGTGGGAAGAGGTGTGGGCTGCAGGGATGTGCTGGCCGCCGCTTGCCACAGCTCCCATGGGTTGGGAACGGTGAACTGCGGCCACTAGGAGCAGCAGGGGGCCATGTCTGCAGATGGTCAATGTCAGCAAAATATCTCTCAGCCCGCAATCAGATTACCCTGATGGGCTGCATGTGGCCCATGGGTCGCAGGTTGCCTGCCACTGGCATAGCGAGTATATAGAGACAGGCTTTCAAGCCACACAGAGCTTGTCTGTTTCTTTCTCACCAGCAGAAGTTGGTCCAATAAAATATATTACCTCCCTGACCTTGTCTCTCTAGTAGAAAATGAAAACAGTTTGGAACATTAATATAAAAATTTCTTTTGAAGACTTGTCAGTAATCATTTTAGAATTTCTTTTATTGCTTCTGTAAATGGTATATACAGATATCCAAACTTTGATTCTCTGTGCAATGAGATAGATCCTACAAAGCACTGATATACAGGATTGTGTTTATAAGCATAAAGCTAAAAAGTGATTAACTGGACTACAAGGTTATTGGATCTTTCATTAATGAATTAGCTACTGAGCAGCCACTAAGTTACTTCTGCCTCGCAGCAAGGAATAAGGCCACAGAAGAGAATGCATAGCTAAGTGCAACATTAGCGTGTTGAGGATCACATTTACACCCATGTCTCCTTATTAAGACAATATACATTTTCCTAACTTGGTTCTCAAATTGTGGCTAGCTTTTACTTTCAGAATGTTGGCTCATGGTTTACTAAGTACATTTAGCAAAGTCCTAAGGCATTTATCTTTTGACAAACAAGTGGCACACAGATTACAAACACCCTCATTTTTAATAAGAAGAAATTGCTTACATGAAACAAACATTTTAACACACAGTGTTCTATCCGGATCTGAATGGCTTCTGCTGAGATCAAGATGGAGACAGTTTCTGGGGCCTCAAGTCTCTGTAATCCACATTTCTGTATTAAAGTTAAGAGCAATGGTGGATGCACTGTAGAAATGCAATTGTCTTGCGGACTGCATTCTGAGTCCACTCTTGTCCTAAGCCATTGAGGAGGAGCAAAAAGTTTTCCCGATGCTGAACTGAATTAACAAGCTGCTCATAACTTTAACAGATGTTCCAGCTTTTTTAGACAGTATAATGTTTGAAGGTAATTATCAGAAAATGGCCTATTACTGAAGACATCTAAACTAGTCATTTCCATCTATTTAAAATACAATGTTTGGGATCTGTGGGATTGTTGTAAATTACTAGAGCTGCAGTGAGCTGCTTGTTAGAGACAGCCTCTCATGAACTAATTCTGGTTGGAATACATGAAAAATATCAGTTTACCCTAACATCTTGCCTATTAGACTCATGCCCAACTCAGAAGAGACCACTGGCGTCGGAAGTGAATGCCTTGGTCTGGTGTGGCTCTGCAACCACAAATTGAAACTGGAGAAACTATGTCTCTGCATCTATAGTTGGGCCTGAGATCCTCTCAAGGGTCTGTTTGAAAACCAGTCAAGCTAGCTAGTTTAGGTTCACCCTGACCTACTGGTTCATGAGGAACAATCCTATTAAATCATTCCTCAAAGTGGAAGTGGGAAGAGGGCAAAGAGAGAGAATTTTTAGTTAAAAAGTGTTCTGGCTCTGAGCAAGGATTAAGGGAACTTGGGAAAGCATTTAGGTTTCTTAGAGAAAAATAAATAGCTAGAAAGTTATAGAAAAGTAACAAATAGTAGAAAATAGGTTAATTAGTTTGTACACTTTTCCTGAAATTCATAATGTTAATCATTTGTCAGATTGTCTGGACATCCTGCAAAATTTTATATAAAGTCTTATTATTAATGATTTATGAACAAGGAAAACATAATGGATGTCCTTTTTTAATAGTAAATTTGGGATATGTGCAACTGCTGTGACTGATAACTTTTAATGGTCCTGTGTTTAGTGGCGAAGCAAACTAATAGTTAGATCATCCAGGCACCATACATTACTGTGTGATTAGAATGACCAGTCACACACATCACATATGAAATTCCAAGTATAAGAGAGGCAAGTGGAATGACTGAGGTAATTTAACTGTAGGTTGGTTAGCCTGATATCTTTTCTGAGATGGGGTGTCCGCATCTGCATGCACTATTCAAAATGTGGGTGTACCATGGATTTATATAGAGGCACTATGATATTTTCTGTCTTATTATCTATCTCTTTCTTAATGAGTCCCAATATTCTGTTCACTTTTTTGACTGCTGCTGAACATTGAGTGGATGTTTTCAGAGAACTATCCACAATAACTCCAAGGTTGCTTCCTTGAGTGGTAACAGCTAATTTAGACCCCATCATTTTATATGTATAGTTGGGAATATGTTTTCCAATGTGCATTACTTTGCATTTATCAACATTGAATTTCATCCACCATTTTGTTACCCAGTCACCCAGTTTTGTGAGAACCTTTTGTAGCTCTTCACGGTTTGTCTGGGACTTAACTAACTTGAGTAGTTTTGTATCATCTGCAAATTTTGTCACCTCACTGTTTACCCCTTTTTTCAGATCATTTATGAGTATGTTGAATAGGACTGGGCCCAGTACAGACCCTGGAGGACACACTATTTACCTCTCTCCATTATGAAAACTGACCATTTATTCTTATCCTTTGTTTCCTATCTTTTAATCAGTTACCAATCCATGAGAGGACCTTCTCTCTTAACCCTGGGCTGCTTACTTTGCTTAAGAGCCTTTGGTGAGGGACCTTGTCAAAGGCTTTCTGAAAATCGATCCCCCTGTTCACATGCTTGTTCACGCCCCCAAAGAATTTTAGTAGACTGGTGAGGTATGATTTTCCTTTACAAAAAACATGTTGACTCTTCCCCAAATATGTTAATCTATGTGTCTGACAATTTTATTCTTTACTATAGTTTCAACCGATTTGCCTGGTACTGAAGTCAGGTTTATTGGCCTGTAATTGCCAGGATTACATCTGGAGCCTATTTTAAATATTGGCGTTACATTAGTTAACCTCTAGTCATTTGATACAGAAGCTGATTTAAATGATAGGTTACAAACTACAGTTAGTAGTTCTGCAATTTCACGTTTGAGTTCCTTCAGAACTCTTGGGTGAGTACCATCTGGTCCTGGTGACTTATTACTGTTTAGTTTTTAAATTTGTTCCAAAACCTCCTCTAATGACACCTTAATCTGGGACAGTTTCTCAGATTTGTCACCTAAAAAGAATGGCTCAGGTTTGGGAATCTCCCTCACATCCCCAGCCATGAAGACCAATGTAAAGAGTTCATTTAGTTTATCTGCAATGGCCTTATTGTCCTTGAGTGCTCCTTTAGCAGCCCCCTGGTTGTTTAGCAGGTTTCCTGCTTCTGATGTACTTAAATGTTTCTGCTATTACTTTTTGAGTCTTTGGCTAGCTGTTCTTCCCATTCTTTTTTGGCCTCCTGAAAATGCAACAGAAAAGAGCAACAAAAATTATTAGTATCAGAAGGGAAGCCATGTTAGTCTGGATCTGTAAAAGAAGCAAAAAGTCCTGTGGCACCTTATAGACTAACAGACATTGGAGCATGAGCTTTCATGGGTGAATACCCCCTTCGTCAGATGCATGTAGTGGAAATTTCCAGGGGCAGGTGTATATATGCAAGCAAGAAGCAGGCTACAGATAACGAGGTTAGTTCAACCAGGGAGGATGAGGCCCTCTTCTAGCAGTTGAGGTGTGAAAACCAAGGGAAGAGAAACTGCTTTTGTAGTTGGCTAGCCATTCACAGTCTTTATTTAATCCTGAGCTGATGGTGTCAAATTTGCAGATGAACTGAAGCTCAGCAGTTTCTCTTTGAGGTCTGGTCTTGAAGTTTTTTTGCTGCAGGATGGCTACCTTTAAATCTGCCCCTGGAAATTTCCACTATATGCATCCGATGAAGTGGGTATTCACCCACGAAAGCTCATGCTCCAATACGTCTTTTAGTCTATAAGGTGCCGCAGGACTCTGTGTTGCTTTTAAAAATGATTAGGGGTATGGAATGGCTGCCATATGAGGAGAGATTAATGATACTCAGACTTTTCAGCTTGGAAAAGAGACGATTGCAGGGGGATATGACAGAGGTCTATAAAAGCATGACTTGTGTGGAGAAAGTAAATAAGGAAGTGTTATTTACTCCTTCTCATAACACAATAACTAGGGGTTACCAAATGAAATTGGTAGGCAGTAGATTTAAAACAAACAAAAGGAAGTATTTTTTTCACACAACACACAGTCAACCTATGGAACTCCTTGCCAGAGGATGTTATGAAGACCAAGACTATAACGGGGTTCAAAAAAGAACTAGCTATATTCATGGAGGATAGGTCCATCAATGGCTATTAGCCACCATGGGCAGGGATGGTGTCCCTAGCCCAGTGGCATAGCCAGGTTTTCCGTGTAGGGGGAGCAAACATAAAAAAGGTGCCCTCCCTTGGCTCCTCCTCTGGCCAAGCCCCCTGACCAGACCCGCCCCCCCCGCTCACCTTCCCTCCTACGCCGCCGACTGTCCCTGGCCTGCTCCCAGTGCGTGGCATGCTCTATGCCGGGCTAGCCAGCCAGGTGGGCTTAAAGGTACAGGGGCCCTTTTGCCTCCCCCCACCTGCCGCATTAACAAGGGGTGGGGGGCTGGGGGCCCGGGGAGCGCTTGGCCTCTGAGCCCTGAGCCGAGGAGCCGTTCCCCTCGCTCCTCCAGCCGTGTCTGCCACCCGCACATGGCTCCTCTGGCCGTGTTGCTACCAGAGCCGGCCGGCAGGCGCCGCTTCCGTGCCGGCCTGCCGCTGCTGCCCCATGGCTCCTCCGGCCATGCTGTTGGCAGTGTCGGACGGCAGGCGACGCTTCTCCTCCTGCTGCCCTGAGGGGAAGCGGCTGCTTGCACTGAACCCCGCTAGCTACGCTACTGCCCTAGCCTCTGTTTCCCAGAAGCTGGGAATGGGCAACGGGATGGACCACTTGATGATTACCTCTTCTTTTCATTCTCTCTGGGACACCTGGCACTGGCCATTGTCAGGAGACAGGATACTGGGCTAGATGGACCTTTGGTCTGACTCAGTATAGCAGTTCTTACATTTTTTTTATATTAATCCCAGGCAAAATAATGTAAAATCTGATACAGGATTTAAAAGAGAATTAAAGTATAGAATTATAATAAATGCCAATTGATAAAATTTTATGGAAAATTGTCAAATCTGAGTTTTATCTTTGAGATAAGTTTTCGGTTGATAAGGAAACGGCACAGATGTAATACATTCAGACTTTTGTAAGTTGTTTGACTTTGTAGTACATGATCTTACTGTGAATAATAAAACTTTGCGCCCATATTTTTTCAAGCACTATTAATCAAATTACAAATAAACAAAGGCCTACCAATTATGACTGGTGTGAGGATAATACTCGAGAAATAAGTTGTTTGCAGTGAAGAATTCAACCAAGACTAGTGCTGATTCAGTTTTTTTGGACAGTACAGATATCTTCGGTACTGAATAATCTAAAACAATATCATGATAGATCTTCCTGGCCACTGCGCAACTTCCTTCCACCAATTCCAACCTCTACCATTTCTCCTAGTCTGTCTCACTTTCCTTCATTAGTTTGTTCCTTCACTCTCCTTTTTTTTCTGATAATGAATATGAAGGAAATAGCATTTATAGTGTGAGGAAATTCTTGCTGAAACATGTCTCATAAGGCACATAAGATATTCCTGACCCTAATGTGCCATGCAAAATACCTTTTGTCTATCTTGATGTGATCATTCTTCCAAAATAGCTATCATAATGTTAGCTTAGAAAAGGAAAAAGCTTTTTTCCATGTGGATTTTCCAAAGTGTGCACAGCTATACAAATGTGAAGGAAAGGAGGAGGGTGAGAATTGTATCTCATTCAATTCTACCTAGGTGGCAAGAAATCTGTTATGTATTTCATGCTCAATAATAAAAAAAAGGAAACCTCACAAGATTTCTGTGTATTGCAAGAGGACTGCCATCTGTGCTCTATTTAATTAGGGCAGCCCTAGTCATACAGTGCAGTATTAAACATGATCTGGCTCAAGTTAAGAAAATTCTCCTTATTTACATAGAGTGCAACAATGTTACCAGTGAAATGTTAACAACATGGAGAATCTGGGAGGGAATGAAACAAAGACAACACAAATAACTGAAACCAAATAGGCACTTGCTTCTAGGGATGGGGAAAATGGTTTGGATAAACTAAGAACTCCTTCCCAACCTAAGGCTTTGCCCAAAACTTGAAAGAAATCATCTTGTGTTTTTTGTTATTTTGGTGGTTCAGCTTGGGTAATTTAACTCCTTCTCCACATGCTTCTGCACTTCTGCATTCTAGTCCAGGCTTAAGACAGGAATACTGTTATATCACAAAAATAGCCTTTCTTGAAGAATAAGTTATGTAATTGTTCTGCAAAGTTTCATGCAGAGACCACAGTGCATCAATGCACTGGCTCCTCAGTAGCTTCGGGGTGAAGTTTAGGTACTGGTTTAGATCTATTAAACTATTTTAGGTCCTGGTTATGTTAGAAATGACCTCTTTCTCCCAGTGATACTGTAGCAATCATGGTCTCTGATCGCCAATATGTTCTTGGAATGTGTGGGAGACAACTTCTTATTTTAGAAAGTGGAGAAAGGTAACTGTGGGTGGTGCAGCAGCAGGGGGGGTCATATTTTAGACTTGATTCTAATTGGTTGTGAATCTGAAGATGGAAGGTAACAGGTGAAAGTGACCATAAAATGATACATTTCATTATTCTAAGGAACAGGAGTGAGAACAGCAGAATTAGGAATAATAGGCTTCACCAAAGCAGACTTAAATAAATTCAGAGAACTAGTAGGTAGGTAAGGTCCTGTGGAAAGAAAAGTTTAAGAGAAAAAAGAGCTCAGGAATGCTGGCTGTTTCTCAAAAGCCCAACTGTAAACTATCTGAATGTGAAGGAAAGATAGGAAGAATGGTAAGAGACCAATATGACTGCATCAGGAGCTCTTTTATGACCTGAAAATCAAAAAGGAATCCTGTAATAAAAAGTGGGACCATGGACAACTAATTAAGGATGAGAACAAAGGAATAGTGCAAGCATACAAGGAAAAATTCAGAAAGGCTAAGGCTCAAAATGAGTTACACCTAGCAAAGGACATAAAAGGTAATAATAATTTCTGTAAATACATGAGGAGCAAAAGAAAGACAAAGGAAAGTGTAGGTCTACTACTTAGCTGGGCAGAGGAGCTAAGGAGGATACCAAGAAGGATGAGTGTTTAATGTCTATTTTGTGTCAGTCATCACTAAAAAGGTTAATAGTGATAAGATGTGTTCAAGTCAGCAGTACCTGATGAAAATCATCGTTGGGTACTTGAGGAACCATTTGAAGCAATCTTGCAACTGTTAATGATTTAACTTCAAGACTCCATGGAGATGGATGAGGTCCCAGAGGACAGGAGCAAGGCAACATAGTCCTTATTAAAAAGGGGAACAAAGAGGACCTGGGAAATTGCAGAACATTAAGTCTAACTTTGAGACCTGGAACAAATCATTAAGCTATCAATTTGTAAGCCCCTAAAGGATAATAAGATAGTAAGGAATAGTCAACATGGATTTGGCAAGAACAAATCATGTCAAACTAACCTTATTTCTTTTTTTGACAGGGTTACTGTCCTAGTGGATAGGGCGGAACATAGACATAATATATCTTCATTTTAGTTAGGATTTTGGGATAGTCTGACACCACATTCTCGTAAGTAAAGTAGGGAAATATTGTCTAATATTTCCAAAGGGGTCCAAACCTCCATTAGAAATTTTTATGGGTCCACAAATGAAAACAATTTAAAAACCACTGGTCTAAATTAAATTACTATAAGGTAGGTGCACAACTAGTTGAAAACAACTGTACTCAACGAACAGTAATCAACTGTTTGTTGTCAAACTTGGAGCCTGTACCTAATGGGCTGTTACTGAGGTCTGTCCTGGATCTGGTACTATTCAATATTTTCCTTAATGCCTTGGATAATGGAGTGGAGAGTATGCTTATAGATGTTGCAGATGACACCAAATTGGGAAGGGTTGCAAGCATTTTGGAAGACAGGATTAACATTTAGAATGACCTTGATACATTGGAGAATTCATCTGAAATCAACAAGATGAAATTCAATAAAGTGCAAAGAACTACACATAGGGAGGAAAAATCAAGTGCACATGTACAAAATTTAGAATAATTGGCTAGGCAGTAGTACTGCTGAAAACTATCGGGGGGTTATAGTGGATCAATAGTATGATGCATTTGCAAAAAAAGACAAATATTCTGTGTTATATTAGTAGGTTGTCCTATGTAAGACATAGAAGTGTTATATATAAAACATTGTCCCACTCTACTTGGCTCTGGTAACTCCATGATGGCAGAACTGTATCCCATTCTGGACACCACACATTAGGAAAAATGTGGACAAATTGGAAGGAGTCCAGAGGAGAGCAACAGAAATGATAGAAGGTTTAGAAAACCCATCCTGTGAGGAAAGATTAAAAACACTGGGCATGTTTAGTCCTGAGGAAAAAACCCAAGGGTAGACCTGATAATAGGCTTCAAATATGTTAATGGCTGTTATAAAGGGGATCGAGATCAATTTTTCTTCATGTGCACTGAAGTAATGGGCTTAATCTGCAGCAAGGAATATTTAGGTTAGATATTAGGAAAAACTTTGTATCTGTAAAGTTAGTTAACTACTGGAATTGGTTACCAAGAGAATTTGTGGAATCCCTGTCACAGAAGGTTTTAAAGAGCACGTTAAACAAATAGTTGTTAGGTAGATCTAAGTATACTTGGCTCTGTCTCAGTGTGAGGGGCTGGACTAGATGAACACTTAAAGTCCATTCTAGCCCTACCTTTCTATAAGTCCATGGCCAATAGCATCTTCTTGTTTAAAAGGGAGAGAACTGATGGCAGTGCATTTTCCGGGAAAGGTCCTTGACTCTGGAACTCACTTTCTCCCCCTCTATTTTGGTCTGAGAGAGCATAGATTTATTGTTCATTGGCATATTGCAAGGTTCATCTTACGCTTTTCTGGTTTCTTGAGGATTTGATCTGACCAATTACTGGGTATTATGATTAGTTTGTTCTTTATTGATAAATGGCATATTCATGATATTGATTATTTATGTTATGCTTCGTTATATTTTTAAACATTTGTACAGACACCTAGGATTTGAATAATAATTTTGTAATAAATCAGAATAAATGCATAAATCTTTCAGCTATTCAAAAATCATGAGTTCACTTTGGAAGAAGATGTTAAAATCATGGTAAACATATTTCAGAAACACTACAACAATTATGAAGTATTGCTGAAATCCATTAGGCTTGTATAGTTAGTCTATAGGAAATCTGGACTGAACAATATTTCAGCAATATTACCAATGCTGTGTTATCTGTGGTCATACATAAGTTTGGTGTTATTTCCCTACAAGCTAAGTAATGGTCATTTTTGGACTGAACTGAATGATATTTCCTGGAGAATGATAGGTTCTAAGTTGTTGAGTCATCAGAAATTAAAAGATTTCTCTTCTTCCTCTTGATGATGAAGGGTCTTGGTTATTAGGGAGGAGGAATAGCTCAGTGGTTTGGGCATTGGCCTGCTAAACCCACAGTTGTGAGCTCAATCCTTAAGGGAGCCATTTAGGGATCTGGGGCAAAAATCCATCTGGGGCTTGGTCCTGCTTTGAGAAGGAGGTTGGACTAGATGACTTCTAGTCCCTTCTAACCCTGATATTCTATGATTATATATTGGCTGCTTTAAGAATACTTGCCTGTGTCATGTTGGGACATGACTATCTTCTAAGAGGGTGAACTCTGTTAGCAAGCATATTATTTGAAAAGTGAAAAAGAATAAAACAATGGACTCAGCTCTCTATTTAGACCTACTCATCCAGGCTGTGTAAAAGCTTTTCCTATATAACATTTCAAATACTCAGCCTTTCCTGTCTGTTCAGACTGCCAATCCCTTCATAATTTTGTGCTTTGACCTGCTACAACCTTCTCCTCTCTTGCCTTGAGACCAGCCACATTGAGCCCCTTCTTAAAACTATCCAGAACACTGTGGTTAGGATTACGCTTGTGGCTCAGATCCTATCACTCCATCTTTGCATCCCTCCACTGGCTGTCCCTCCTCAACTGCACCTCTATGTTAAAGCTTTTTCCCATGTTGCTCTATCCTATCTATCTGTCCTATATATCTAAGATACTAGCTTACTCCAATGATGCCAGCTCTGATTATCAGCTGCTCACTTAAGCACCTCCATGCTTTTTCCCATACAGCCCAGTCTGCTTGGGGGAAAAAATTCCCAATAAAAATGTTTAAATTGCCACTTTATCCTCTTCTAAATCCCTCCATAAAACCTTCCTCTGCCATGATGCCACAGATCACCACTATCTGGCACTGATTGGGCAAGCAGAGACATTTTCTTTTATGCTAAACTCTGTTCATTTCGTTTATAACCTTATCCCTCATTCTGTTGGCTGTCTTGTCCACCCATTGCATCCTGTCTGACATATACATTGTCATCTCAATGGGGCAAGAGCTTTTCTCACTTGTTACTTGTCTGTATGGTGCCTAGCACAACGGAACTCTTATCCCTGATAGTGCCATTTTCTGAGACTAAGCACTATCTTCTGCTATTACAACTACTAGCTGATAGAAGACCAGAGTAACAGGAAATGTAATGTACTTTAAGGCACAAGTAGTAGTAATATAGATTTATAAGAACTGTTAATTTTAGAGTTGGCAATATCTTTAATGCAAGATAATGCTAGCTTTTCCTATCTAAGTCATATAAAAAGAAACAGCAGGATGTGACATGTATGCTTCCATTCTGTGATAAAACTCTGGAAATAACAAGTTTGATAGGAAATTTCAAGTAGGAGTTGTGTGTGTGAATTTATGTAGATATGTAAAATGTTAAAGTTGACTTCATTTAAGAAAGTGGGTTGTTTAAAATATACAAGGTTACATCTGTAGCCAATGTACCAATGCATTGTATGGATAGACAATCATTAATCAGCAGAATAAAATGTGTTATCCGTGGGGTCCTGCTATTATGTCTTCATTTAAACTCTCCTGAACCTTTTGGCTTATTGAGAATCTCAGCACTAATTGAATGGGCATAAAAACAAACTTCCCTTCTCCTCTGTCAGTAGGGCTTTCAGGTCAGGGTTGATACATGTTGGAAGTGTGGTATAGAGGAAACTTGTGTTGTCTCTGTTTTGTGGATCAATAGAAGACTTTACTATGCAAGGTCACTTTATCGCCCTTATCAAACATTGCACTTACTTTTAAAATGAACAAAACAAAATAAGACATGAGCACAAGAGCTTATTAAGCTGCCATCAGATCAAAGACTAGCTTTAATTGGAGTAAACTGATTTACTGGATAATTCATAACGTTGTTAGTAATAGTAGTTGAAATGAGTAAAGATTCTTGGACTGTATCCAGTAGTCATCAGACACTAGAGGATAACACATTTTTGAGGGGGAGTGGGTTACTTGAGAAGTTTATTTGTTGTGACATTATCCATTTGAGGTCTCCTAAAGAAGATGATAACTATCCATGGAAATTATCTGTTTTTCGTGCAAGCTACTAAATGTCACAAGGAGGTGGATATTGACCTTTCCATGTCATAACTGACTGGGTCATTCTTGTTTCCTGCAATCACTGTGCAATAGCAGCTTGAATCAGACACAGATTTCATCTCTCTTATGTAGTTCACTGAAGTTTCCCAGCAGGGAATATATTCTGCTGAAAAATCTGCATTTAGATAGTGTCTTCTGTTTTAAGCTGCTTCAACTTCTTTTGGTTAGTGAATTTTTAACCACTTATGTTTCCTTTCTGTCCTGCATGAATTTGTATGCCTAATTCTTGGGGACTGGAGGGCTTAGGGGATTTGTAATAGGATACGGTGCACTGCCTCTATAGGTTCCTGGTTTGAATTTGACTCCAGTTGGTACTGATTAAAACTTATTACTACAACTGACTGTATAGTATTCTATATAGAATAAGTTGGTGGTCTCAATCTAGTTCCCAGGGGACAGGTATCCAAATCACCAACATCAGCCTTGTCTGGCAGTCTCAACAGATGCCTAAGACTAAATGAGATTGGAAACTGAACTAGCCTCTCACACCTAATGTTTGTACCTCTAGATCAGCTGAGGTACATGAGCAAGGAAGAGTACAGAAAAGCTGCTACCTGTAATTTAGATGTCCTGTGGCTAATAAGTAGATTGTCATTCCAGGTTCATGTTTCAAGAATTCATTTAATGATTTACAAAAATGGACTGGATTCTTTGAAGTTCAACATGGTGAATTAATATAAATGTTTTCGATCAAAAAGAATGTTATTGTTTGCAAAAAGATTTATAACGTTGGATTAGTGTGTCATATCCCTGTAGAGTCAGGTGCAAATAAAGAATAAGAGGCTATTAGCGTGAGATGCTATGCCAGAAACATTTTTTTTTATATATGAGCTAAAGGAGTAAATGTATTAGCTCACCGCACCCACCTTGTCCTCTAATATCCTGAGACCATACTATGTTGTTGTAGCTGTGTTGGTCTCGGGATATTAGAGGACAAGGTAGGTGAGGTGATAACAATTTTGAAAGCTTTTCTCTTTCACCTGCAGAATATGGTCCAATAAAAGCTATTAATTTACACCCCTTGTCTCTCTCATTGTTGTATGTGGCATATGGGGCCAGTAGATACGCCCTATGGTTGTCAGTCCAGGGGTAATAATCTTTCTTAAAGGAAACATATATATTGTCCCTGCAGTTCTCTAGAAGATTGCTCTTTTAAAAAGTGAGAAGCTATGCCAGAAACAAAAATTTTTATATTTGTGACAACTAGAGAAAGCCAAAGCTGGAATTTTCATGAAAGCCTATGAGAGCTGGGGCTCAGCTACCAAAGAAATTCCCCAAGGCTCTTTGAAAATTCCAGACTGAGATAGGAAGAAGAGCAGGCTGCCCAATTCTGAACTGATTGTGAGGGCTAATGAGGAAGTATTTGAAAGCAGGAAGACAGAATGTAATGAAAGAAACAGACACATTACTGCAGTGCTGGAGAAAGAAAGAACAATATGGTTAGCAAGGCAATGATCATGGAAGTACTTCAAGAATTCCATGCAGACCGTGCAATTGTTATGGCTATAAGAGGGTGCTAGTTTGTCAAACAAAGTGAACTCAAGATGAAGAAAGACGAATGGGCCTCGAGCATGAAAAATGTCAGTACATCAGGGAGAGCTGGAGAGATTTACCTTAGATAGCAGAAACTTTGAGAACTGGAATGGTTCAATGGATTACTCTGTGTGGCAGATGTCAGAGAGTCAGGTTTTGAAGAAAACTGGCAAATATGAATCACACTGCATAGGCATGGAAAAATTTTGTTTCAGTGGCAACAATAAAGAGCACAAATCTTTCATGGCCCACCTTCCATAGCGACGTATGGTTGCAGGCTTTGTAGCATCCAATCCCTCTGCATGCTCTTTTTACATGTGAAATTTAATCCCCATTACTAAAAGTCAGACCTGGAGTTAGTAATCTAAACATATATTCTATTTTAAATGTAATAATAGAGGACTGTGCTAGGTAATGCTGTTTGAGCTTCCACACAAGAAGTTCAGGGAAAAATATAGCAAGAGTGATGGACAGAAACACATAGACAAATGTCAACAGTTACTTTCAAAGACCAATTGCTGTTTGTTTTCAGCTCTAAATAAAAAGTTTACTTCATTCCCCTTCACTCTCTGAACCCTATCTCTCATGCAATAAATCATAAATAGTAATAATTATACACTGTACTCTACACTTTACCTTTCATCTGAGAATGTCAAAGCATTTAGTGAATAATTAGTTAACTAGATGAATTCATTAAGTTTCACACATCCTTGCCAGATAGAGGATATTGTACCCAAAGTAAACGGAGGCATCTCTCTATCTCCTCGCATCTACACCTGGATTCTTTTATGAACGCTCAGTCCATATTTACTGAATGCTCTATTCAGTACATTTTAATAAGCTACATCAACTGACCCTGAGGGAGAGGTTGCCACCTCTGCTGTTGTGATGGTGAGTCTCTAATGTCACTAGAACATTCTCTAGCAAAATAAAACTTCCTTGGAACAGTATAATTCCAGTACTGGCTACCAGTTGAGAAAGCAGTCAGAATCTTGCACAACAGCAAAAGCTTTATGTCCTTCCCTCCGTCTGCCTTACATGAACCACTAAAAGGAGAAGCTGAGGTGTAACATGGGTGTCTGATACTAAATAACCCCTAGCAAATCTTTGGTTGTAACAACAGCATAATTGTCATTACAATCCAAATATAGGCTTTGATCCTGCAAACACTTCTGCACATGTTTAACATTAAGCATGAGAGTAGTCCCACTGGAACCCGTGGGTTCTAAAGACAGTGGTTGATATAAACCATGTTTTGCTTGTCGATAACATCCTATATGGAACTATAATGCTGAAATTTGTATGTTGGTGGCACCATGCTGCCACTTGATGCAGCTATCAGCCAAACAAAAAGCATAAGCTAGGAGAGGCATGTCGTAAATAAATTCAGAGTTGTCACTAACGTCAGTGCACCCTTTTATTTTGTCATTCTGGTCTAAAATGTTCCATCAGGAAATTTAACATGTGAGTCCCTCAAATGTTAGCAAACCGCTTGACTACAGCAAGACTACAGAGTTGATTCCAAATCCTCCTCTGTCTGGCAGGTGAGACAGACCATTATGGATCTAAATGTGGGCGGGCTTTGTTCAGGTCTGCATTGTCTCAGTACAAGTTAGGATAGCAGTATTCAGCCAGTACCTAGTGTCATACAATAATAGTAATACATAGTACTTTTCAAGTATAGAAATCACAGTGCTACTAAAGGTGAGTAAGCATAAAATTATAGGACTGGAAGGGATCTTGAGAGGTCTTCTAGTCCAGTACCTTGCACTCAGGCAGGACTAAGTATTGTCTAGACCATTCCAGACAGGTGTTTGTCTAACCTGCTCTTCAAAATCTTCAATGATGAAGATTCCACAACCTCCCTAGGCAATTTATTCCAGTGCTTAACCACCCTGAGTGTTAGGAAGTTTTTCCTAAGGAACAACCTAAACCACCCTTGCTGCAATTTAAGCCCTTTGCTTCTTGTCCTATCCTCAGAGGCTAAGGAGAACAATTTTTTTCTCCCTCCTCCTTGTAACAACCTTTTAAATACTTGAAAACTATTATCATGTCCCCTATCAGTCTTCTCTTCTCCAGACTAAACAAACCCAATTTTTTCAATTTTACCTCATAGGTCATGTTTTCTAGACCTTTACTCACTGTTGTTGCTCGTCTCTGGACTTTCTCAAATTTATCCACATCTTTCCTGAAATGTGTCACTCAGAACTGGACACAATACAGCAGTTGAGGCCTAACTGGAAGAATTACTACTTATGTCTTGCTTACAAAACTCCTAATGCATCCCAGAATGATGTTTGCTTACAGTGGAGTACTTTGTATTTGCCTTATTGAATTTCATCCTATTTACTTCAGATCATTTCTCCAGTGTGAACAGATCATTCTGATTTTTAATCCTGTCCTCCAAAGCACTTGTAACTCCTTCTAACTTAGTATCATTCACAAACATCATAAGTGTACTCCCTATGCTATTATCTAAATCATTAATGAAGATATTGAACAGAATTGGACGCAAACCTGATCCCTTTTTACATAAAAGAGTTTCCATTGGCTTCAATGAGCATTGGATGAGGCCTATGGATGACTGATGTTCAGACATGCTAGAATTGATAGAGCTGTGGGTGATCAGCAGCTTTAAAAATCAGGCCACAGCTGTCTAAACTTGAACACCAAAAATACAGGGCCAAATTTTCAAAAGTAGCCTAAAGGTCACATGACTTGTGCCATTGGCAGAGCTGACAAAAATATACCGGACTCTCTATTCCCATTCTGGTGCCTTGTCCACTGGACCAATTTGCCTTTCAGGGATGCATTTATTATATTTTGTCTATTTACATCTACAAAAGAAAAAAAAAACAGGCAACCAACACAAAAAAATTTATGAATATTAAGACTAGTGTAAAGTTAAATTGTAAACTACATTTTTCGAAGTAATGCTGAAGAATAATGCACTTGGTAGAGTGGTCAAAAATTATAAAATATTTTACATTTTTTCCTCTCACAAATTCTAAATTTTCATGAACAGTGCTGCTAAAATTTCCACACTGGCTGCTCTAAAAAACTGCACAGAAAAACTTGTCAATTTTTCCAGGGTTTTTAAATGAAAATTTGAAATTTGGACAACTTTGTATAGCAATGCTGAATTTCCAAAAACTTTTAACAAGCCACAATGGCTAGATTTATGTGTGTTCTCTTGTTTCAAGATTCCACTGCTCTTACTCCATCCTTTCCTCTAACTGAGCATATGCAGATTAATATTCTCAAGAGGCTAATAATATTTGTACCACATTTATGTGTTTGTTGGAAGACCAAGGTGACAGCATTTAATTTGATTATTATTCCAGGTGCAATTTGAAAAAAATGTCAAATTTTATACAAAGGTCAACAGTTATGTAACTTTTTCTGAACTCTGTCAAAGCTTATTTAAGAAATAAGGTTTAAAAAAAAAGCTGCAAGATTGCAGCATTTTGTAGTTTGTAACATACGTGTCAGCAAAGTGGAAAGAATATGACACACCAAATATATGTTTGTAATAGATTAGTGTGCAAATTAGCTGGATATTGTTAAGGTAGTGGCTAGATGGATTGAAGTGAACATGTTTTGCCGTTTGTCGTATTTCTTTCTATTCACTGATATACACGCCTCTTAATACTATAGAATTCAGGTCCAGATTTTGCCTTTGCTCCAAATTTGAGGATGTTCAGCGCTGGGGTTTTGGTTTGTCCTATTATAAAGAAAAGTGTCAGCTTTAAAATTCATATCAAGTTCTAATTCCCCCTTTCCCCTAAAAGTTCAAAGTGTTTTGGGTCTGGGACGTTGGGTCAATCCCATATCTAGTCAGAGAGTTAGTCACATCAGCAGTAAGTGGGCACAGATCTATTCTATAATTTAAGTTTTTAATGTGGCCTAGTAGTTCACAGAGCTGGTGTAAATATTTTTAAGTGATTTTTTTTAATAGGTCTTTACATCTTTGTTTTTAAGTGCCTTCATGCTGAGAGATGAGTTGTAGAACACATCTTAGGTCTCATTACTTTTCCTTCTAATTTAGTATATAACATAAAGGTGCAGGAATGCTTCCTCTGCAAATTATTATATACTCTTAGGCTATGCCTTCTAAAGGTTTTAATCATCCTGATACTCTTATAATAGCTAATACTTATTTTGTGACATTAACATTATTTAATCCAGTGTTTCCCAAACTTGGGACACCGCTTGTATAGGGAAAGCACCTGGCAGGCTAGGCCAGTTTGTTTACCTGCTGCATCCGCAGGTTCAGCTGATTGCAGCTTCAGGCCCTTGGCCTGCGCCGCTTCCAACAGCCCCCATTGGCCTGGAGCACCGAATCATGGCCAGTGGCAGCCGCGATTGGCCAGACCTTTGGATGCGTCAGGTAAGCAAACTGGCCCGGCCTGCCAGGGGCTTTCCCTACACAAGCGGCATCTCAAGTTTGGGAAACACTGATTTAATCAATATAGTTTTATAGATACATGTGTGATGTTGCACTCCATATTCTTTTTGGAAATATGCTTATAATATGAATATGACATAACTGAGATATACTTTATGCAAGATGGGTCTTGTAAGGTATCATTGGAAAGGTATGGTATCATTATAATTCACTGAATGTGATTATCCAATTGGTATGCATGTACCATTTCTGTATCTAAAGTTAGGAATATGGACTATATAACAATTATAACTGGGTATATATTGGGAAGACACCCACCAGACGACAGGCCATCAGATTTGATGGGCCACAAGGAAGGAACAACAAGACCATAAAGAAACTAATCTCTCCTCCTCCTGGGAGGTTTCTGTCTGGGGATGTAACTGTGACATACTAGGTCAGGTGGTCTTAGCACCTAATACTGAACATTACCTGGGACTTCTTGTAACTTTCCACTGGAAGGGAAGTGGGGGGGCAAGTTTGGTAAAACAAAGGATTCCCTTCTCATGTAAATCCCTATTTAAGGGTGGAGAGGAAGGCAAACGGGACTCCTCCGCTCCATGGTCTGTCTGCCCAAGAAGAAAGATTACAAAAGGCACCTGAAGGAGAAGGCGGGGGTGGGGAGGAGTCCAGACTGAGACAGGAGTCCAGTCTGAAAAGAAATATAACTGGAACTCTGAAACACAGAAACTTTGCAATCTGCCTAAAATAACATTTAGGGTAAGAAATTACATTTTGTAACCTGTTTCTTAAGTATATTGAGCTTTACTTGTGTACTCTGTTTTATTTGTTCAGTAATCTGCTTTGTTCTGTCTATCTCTTATATCCACTGAAAATTCACCTTTTATAGTTAATAAACTTATTTCTTATTTATAATATAACCCAGTTTATGCAGTTTCTAATTGGGGGACAAGAAGTGTGCACATCTCTCTTCACATTGAGGCAGAGAGGGTCAATTTTTATGAGCTTGTGCTGTGCAGATTTTACTATACAGCACAAAACAGTATTATTTTGGGTTTAATCTCCCAAAAAGGAGTGTGCTCATGAGTGCTGGGGGAGTCCTCTCACACACAGCTTACTTCAGTCTATGTTTGCAGTGGAGTTTGGCCCTACCTATGTGTGTGTGCTGCAAGAGGCCAGAGAGCCTAATTCAGCAAAGCAGGGAGAGGAAACCCAGGCTGATAGAGCAGGGGAGGCTCAGTGAAATACCAGTGCATCAGGTGGCATCCCAGAAGGTGGTCCAACCCATCACAGTATGATCACTTAATTGCATAGTATCTTGACATCACAGGAAGCTGTTGAAGTCCAATTAATTCACTTGAAGGTCTTCTCACACTGCTTTTCACCATTATGAGACAGTAGAATCTGTGTTAGTAGTATGGAGAGATAAAAATATCTTTTTGGCCAAACCATACCCCCTTTTGAAGAGAGGTCAAAGCCAGTTTAGGCACATTGTGCAGGCTGTGGAAATCCCAATTTGTGGTATGGAAGTATCTTGAAAATTTGCATTTCTGCATTGTAGCGGATATAAATTGTCTTATCAGCAGTTTATCTTACATCCACAGCATAGATCTGTTAGACCCCCAAGTTGGGCCCTAGGGCCAGACAGCAGGTGCTCCGGCCTCCACCCCCCAACGGAATTTTCCCCCAGCCCCCAGAACTGCCACTGATCACATAGCTGCTCAGAAAGCAGAACTTGTAACAGGAAACAGCACCTTGCGGTCGGCCGACCTGAGGAGGGGAAGTTCCCCTCACGACGGTTGCTTCCTGGGTAGAGATGCTGGGGGCCGATTGCCTCCCTTGTATGGGCATGAGCCACTCGCGACCCTGCAATTGGCTTATTATAAATTATGACGAAAAATTCGTTATATATTGTTGGCCCCCCCCCGGGGACGGGCAGAGAGAAATCGAATTCCCGTCGAACCGTATCCAGGCTTGATCACCCTGCAGTCTCTCTCCGGGCTCACGCGTTCCCTGAAGCCTGACAGCTTGCCGGCCGTAATGAAACTTTTGTGGTTTGTATGTGTAAGTAAGATTAGCTGTTAAGGATATCTGTATATCTGTACTGCTAGATAAGAGGCAGAGACTGGTTCCAGCCGCCCCAAGGCTCCTGCTAGGGGAAACCCGTTGACCAGGAAACCTTGAACGCAAGGGGGACCAGTTGAGCCTCGCAATTTGTGTTTAATAAGATTAGTTGCTGCATTTATGATTACTAATAGCACCAATATCACTTTTACTAACCCCTGGGACGACCTGAATAATTACTGGGACTTAGAAAAATACCAGGGCCAGCTTCTATTTGTAATTGTAGTGTTTGTCTTATTTGTTCTAGTATTATATTGTAAGCCCAAGCTGTAACTAATTGTGTTATCCCTTATCCTTATCTGTGACTCATTTAATAAATCCTTAATCTTTAACACTACGACTGATTGCTTGCGTTATCCCCGTCACTACCCTTGGGCACTTGTCACCTCCCCCCAGGGCATCCAGTGATCGAACCTCCGCCCTATTCCAACGCTCATTACCCGGTAGATAACGGGCACCTGGTGGCCATATCGGTGGAGCAAGGGGCGAGAGCAATCTGTAATCAACAAGATCGCATGGAAGAATATATAGTCCATTCAGAGTTTATTCCTCTTACTCCTTTCCTGTAATCTAGTTATGGTGATTACTAATAATACGGTTGTTCATTTGGCCTTACCTCAGACCATCTTTGTGAGGGGTGAAAAATGAATCTGAATACTAAACATTCAACTCCCATGTTTGTGGAGCGTGGTTAGTAACCTGATAATCCTTGAGCATTTTTGTGATACTTTACGATACTCTCCAGCCACTATGTGTTTAGCTTTGGCCTCTCCTAAACTTAAAAGTTACAAATGTTTGATAGAGAATATCTATGGCAATAAATTAAGTATGAGTGGAAATTAACAGTGCTCAACTTGCACTGGAAATGTTCCTCTTTCCTGAAAAAATCATTTTGTATAAAACTTGAATAGTTTTTAAAAAGTTTCTCTTCCATACAAAAGTATAGCATGTTGGGTCTGCTTCATGTAATGTGTAATGCTGGCATTAATTTTGTCTTCAGAGAAAGACCCTCTGTGCAGATTGCCAACAGGCAAAAGGACTACTGATATGATGGCTAAATGATTTCGAAATTAGTAAAATGGTGAATTAGTCATCTAAAATTTATATAAGATAATTAAAACCAAGTAGAATGATTCAGACCATAAAATAATATGACTGCAGCTGAGGTCACTGGCTTTGCTGCATAAATTCATATGTTCGGTTTACAACAGTAAATGAAGAACATAGAATATTTTGATTCTTCATGTACTAGTTTATCCCAAGAGAATCCTAGATTCTAAGATCTAATATGAACATAGGCTCTTCTATTTCTTTGCAACATGTTGTCTATGGTAATACCTGCCATGTACCGTATACATTTAGGTATCTGATGTACTTTCCTTTAGGTAGTGGGATATTGAGATAGTAGTAGTTTCACACTGAACCAAATGGCCAAACCTGTGCATTTTTATTTCACCAGGATATCAGTTTATTCATCATGTGCAATACATTTGTCATGTGAAAGCAATGTGCAATTTCCATAAAAATACTGATGAGGAACTTCTGTGGTCCCATTTCCTTCTTATTCATTATATTATAGTAGCCTGTAGAAGTCCCAGTCAGGGATCTGGGTACCAATGTACTAAGTGCTGTACTAACAAGTGGCAAATGACAGTCCCTGAGCCTCAAAAGACAGTCCCAAAGAGCTTCCATGACATTAAATACTAGGTTCAAACATCTCTTGAATGGATCTATGCAAATATAAAACCATAATTTCCTGGAATTAAAAGCAATGCATTTTTCATGTTGAATCTCTTGGCCATAATGTGACATGAAACAGGTAGTTTCTTGTATGTATTTAATGTTGTCATTATCAATTGCTTTGAAATGGTTTCCACAAAGCAGTCTTCTTGACCACATTACAAGTGTTCATACTCAACATAATTCCAGTGGAAAAAATGTTTGTTTGTGCATGCGTGTGTTCGGTGTTGCTCTTTTCCTTCTAAAATTTAATAAGAAATTAGCAGTGGGTAATAATCCCAGACAGTTAATTTAAGAAAGCTAAATAATGACACCTGGTACTTTAAGAGATGGGGTAACCTCACCTCTGACTTCAGAAACCGGTCCTAAATTTGCTGTGATTCATTTAATACAGAGCTTTGCCTACATAACTGACATGAAGTTGGAGTCTACTTCCATGTACAAATGTTTTTGCACTACTGCATCTTACTAACCTTACTTGAACTTTAAAAGCTTTAGAGTTTTGGATAAAGACTTTAAAATGTAGGGTATTTTTCTTTATCCAACATTTACTTACAAAGTGAGTTCATGCTCTTTCTCCTAAAGCCCTTCATTCTTTCATCAAACATGCTTGTTTTAAATTCATTTTTTCCACTGTATAAGCTAGGTGGACCTAGACACTTACAGGAAGAATCTAAAGCATTTGGTTGTTATTAGAGTGATGATAGCTGACTCACACATGCAAAAAATTAAAGAAACCTTACAAATGTTCAAGTGATTTTTGTTTTGTTTTGGGGCTATGGAGCGCCAAACCACATCCTGTAGTATACATGGAGCTTTTCCATTTTTTGTTTTTATTATGAAGTATCATTTAAGGCTAATAAAACAATCAAGGACAATATTTGTATTCTCTATTCCCAGCATTTTATTATTTTTTATTTAAATATAACATACTGTACATTGTTGATCAGCCTTTAAAAAAAACAAAAACAAAAAACCCACCCTCTTCAACTTGATCAGGAGTCTCCTCTTATGGTAAAAGGAACTCTAATACTCTGGGAAGACTGTCTGCAGCACAATTCTACCACACTAAATACCAGAGCATGCCTATAGTGCAGGCCATCATTTTCCTTCAAGAATGTTTTATTTTTGTTAACCATCAGGAACCAACCATTCGTTCCACAGAATGGCTCCTGTCCCCACCTCTTCTCATTTCAGAAAAGTGATATTTTCTATTCTTGGCCTCTGTGAGCAGCGACATGTTTTGCTAGAAGCTGTTTTAGTGTTTTGAAATCCTGTAATTATGAACGTTTACATATACACTCCCCTAAGTCATGTAAATGGTTCTGTGAAATGAGAACCTAGTTTGTACCATAGATGTTGTTAAAGTGGTTATCCAATACTATATTTTCTCAACCACACATTTAATTTTTGTTGTGGGTGGTCCATTATACATTGTCATATGCAATTATTACTTTAAAAATTTAAACAAGAAAACCTCCCTCTTAATATGACAAGTTTTGCTTTTCAGTCTCAATTACAAATTTAATTTTAACATCTGAAATTCTACTGTAGGTAGATTTTTTTAAAAATCTCATTCATCAACAAATAGGTTGGAAACCAAATACCATGAAATGCAATGTTAGCTACAAGCCAAAATATTGTGCCTGAAATGCACTTTTTTGTTATAAAACAGCCAACTTTTTTGGAGGAACAGGAAATACAATCTGACTGTTCTTTGTTTTACATGTTATGGGAAAGCTGCTGCTACTGCTTTTTTTTTTTAATACACAGCTAATACTTAAATAACGATTAACATTGGAAGTGCTGGTTAAGCATTGACTCAAATAAGTTATAGACGATCACAAGAACACCAGCCTTTCTACAGGTAAAACTTTAGTGTTTTTTTTTAAAAAAAGACACATTTATCAAGACTCTCCTTTGTATCAAAATACAGTTTCCAAACAATAAAAATAAAACCAACTTTTTCCCAACAATACTGAAGATAGAACTGCACATCAATATAATCTCATAGTTATCACTTAAAGTATTCAGAAAAAATATTATACTACTTTTTTTTTCTCACTACAGACACTGCAGAGAAGTTTATGCATTTATTTAGTGGAATACAATGTGAAGACAGTGGTACATGTTGGCTGATGTACTGTTTTCTATTCATCTGCTCTAACAAAATGAATCTCAGTACGGTTATATTGATGAGCTATCCATAGCTCTCTACATTTACAGAAATAAGTAAAGCAAAAAACAAACCTTATATTCTTTTAGGATGACCAGACTTCATAATAGGCTTAAACTCATTTGCTCAAATTAAGCCATGGGAATAGTAACATTACATAAAAAGTGCCTGATGTGTTTTTTGAGCATTCATTTATTGTAATGGATATGAAAGATATTCTAACTTGAGATACGGATGCTGTTTTTAAGCTGGCTCTCATAATATTATATGCATGTGAAAGTAGTCTCTGATAAATGCATGATCATGAATATCCTATGATGTTTATTCAGGAAATACTCTCAATATATGTCTGAGACTCTTCAAGCTGTTAATGAGGACAATTTGGTTGAATTATGCAGGTTAACTGAATAAAGACTGCAGGAGTGTGCTCTTTTTGGACTCACTTTTCGGGAGCCAAATGTTGCTGTCAGGTGCTTCCAATTCCACAGGATAATTCTGCTTGTATTTAAATGCATGCAACATTGCAATCTCATTAAAATCAATGGACTTAAGCCGCATTTAGGGATGTTTCCAAAGATCACTAAAGGCAATGAAAAGATTCCCATTAACTGCAATGAATTTTGGATCAGACCCCTAAGTAAGACTTTACATTAATCCCAAATACAAATCAATGGGATCTGAATTACATACACATGCCAAACACGAGTGCACCTGAGTACAGATTTGGCCCTCTCCATCCATTTCATACAAGCAACAAAACCCTCCTGACAATGTATTCCTTGAAGTTTGTTTTTGAGTGATGGCAGGTAGGATTCACAAACATAAACACATCCAATGTGTGTGATAAATCTGAGCACTGCTTCAGGTCCTTTTGCTTAAGTGCAAAACAGTTTAGAAGAAAACAGATTGGACATATTCACTGCAATGCTGACTTTACCTTAAAGACTTGTCAGTTTCCTATTCTCAGGCAGTCAGTAAGGTTTTGAAAGTTTACTATATCAACCCCTACAAGAAAAGCTGAAAAAAGGGGGAAAAATAAGGAAGCAACCGAGGAAATCATTTAAAACCAAAAAAAGATATTTAACATCCTATTAAATAAATAACTTAGAGAAAAATAAAAAGGAATGAAGTTAGAATACATGGGCAAACCATACTATTTATTTTGTTAGAATAGTTTAACTCTAATATGCTTATATTTCTTAATCCTATCCATTCTTCCATGAGGCCACTCCAGAAACTTCTTTATTTGTGCATATGACCCAAGTGCTTCCAGTAAATGCTTGCGTGTTTAACTGTTCATTGGATCATTAGGCTTGAATGAGCAATGAAGGTCTTTGATATGAGTTAGTATTCCATAAATAACTTTTCCCAAAGATCATTCAACAGATTGTCTCACGTCCTGCAAGTTCTATCACAGAGATAAAAAAACATTATTCACACTGGGAATAGTTCCCATCCCATTTGATCCAGCTTGTATCTTGATTATAAGATATGACACAGAACTAATTAAAAGTCCTTCATGTGCCAGCAATGAGCACAAAACCTTCAAAGGCTTCCCCCCCTTTTTCAAACAGGCAGACGTCTGCACTGTTTCTTTGCCTTTACTCTTCAAGAGGATTACCAAGTATACTTGACAAAAGAGCCTTTGGTTCAACTGCATCAATAAAACAGTTCCTTCATCTATGACATTACTACCATTGGAAGGAAGTGAGCTGAGGTGTTTTTCCTCCTTGTTTTCTGTCCTCTCTTTGTAGCTCCTCTTCCATTCAAGGCCACAAACATTTGTCTTCCATTGTGCTTCCAATTTAAGGATGCGTATGTGTTGTATCCATTTTCTTCTATTCTTTCCTTCAGTTTACAATCGCTGTTAAATTCTTTCTGTAAATAGAGAAAAATGAACCGGCCACTTCAGAATATAAAGACCTTTTTAACATCATTGAGGATAAAATAATATCGTATACAATAATAACCTGAAGAATTCCAAAGTGCTTTACAAGTTTTCTACATAATCTAGCTGATTATTATAAAATTATAAAGTTTGCTTATTGAAATATTTAATTGCATGCACATTATAACACATCAGTTATGCTACAAAATAAAAATGTAACCGATTGGGCAATAAATAATTATATATAGTAATAAGAGTATATAATTCACCCACTAGTGAAATGCAGCCACCTCTCGGATGGGACATGGCAGCAATACTACATCAGGTTCTTAATTATAAGGTTTCTCTATGTAGCAGTTATGGACTCATTCACCATGTTGCACTTCTAAGCAAATGCAGTCTTTGAAGTGTCTTGATCCAGGTTATTGGTAGCACATGTTAAATGAATCTATAAACTGTAAAATTTAAACTGTAAAGGCTCATTTAAACTAAAGTCCATTCATGCCACTGTGGCACTGAAAAGGAGACTTTAAGTGGCTGCAAATCACTCTGGCAGTGTAAATGGACCTTAAGGCCCCTTTAACATGCCAGTAGGGTATAAAGGGCCTTTCCATAAATAAGGATCAGGACCTGAAAGACTTCAGTGCCTGGCCCAATATGCATATTGTAAGAATGTTCACTGTGAACCTAACAAAATTCTGCACACACACTTCCAAGGATGAATGGTTTCCATTTTTCAAGAAAATTGGTATCAGTTTGCTAGGAGAGGATGTAAAACATAAAAGGCAAGTATGTTGTCATGGGAGGCTAATTGTTCCTGTAATATTTACCATACACAGATCTGCTTTTCAGGAGTGATGACAAGAATGTCTTTAATAAACAAATAGCTTCCATATTGAAAAAAGGAAGCCATTTCAATAAAGCCACTTAAATACAAATTGGAAGTCTTTTGCAAGTAGGTCATTTGAAACCCTGCACATTGAAATGTGCAGTAAGACACAAAGCAGTATATATTTCTGTAATTCCTACATGCACAAAGCAAGTTCTTATTTACAGGGAAGCCCACAAGAACCCTACAATGGAACATGTAAACATTGACAACCTGCCTACCTACCTACATATGGTAATTCTAAGGCACCTAGTCAAATGCTGAGACTAAAATTAAGAAGAAAGAATATGCTAAAATAATAAAGTGTTATTTACGGTACAAATAAGATTATTTTGAGATGCTTTAGACATTTTATTTCTGATGAATGTTGTTAGATACTTTGAGCATTTAAAATGTAAAAACCAGCAACAAATATATAGCAGGAACATTCATATAGCAGATAGTTTAAGTGAGTCTTTAAAATAATTACATGGTTTCAAAGACATTTGAAGGTACATAGAGGCAATATATGACAACTACTTTTTATGCAATTCATATAAATCTTCATGACTTATTCCTGTAGATTTGCCTTTTTAAAAACGGATCAAGAGTTCATTATACTTAGATACAGCTAAGAACTTTCAAACCCTGGCTTAATCTTTCACGTCACCTCAGGGCTTTTCTACCCTTGAAGGCTGCAGCTGCATCGCTGCAGTACTTTAATGTATACACTACCTACTCCGACAGGAAGGGTTCATCCATCTTTCCGAGAGATGGTAGCTAGGTTGATGGAAGAATTCTTCTGTAGACCTACCGCTGTCTACACCAGAGATTGGGTAGGCTTTACTACACTGCTCAAGGATATGGATTCTTCACAGCCATGAGCGATGTAAGGATGATGGGTCAACCTAACTTTTTAGTGAAAACCAGGCCTCAGTTATAAAGTACAGAAAACATACTTTTGTTTTCTTCACACGGTTGACTGAATCAGTCACACTCAATTTGACTTTCAAAAATGCACTGAGTCGCAATATTAGTCCATTAGCAGAGTTATGTAAATGTGGAAAAACATCTCCAGGGAATATATTCTCCCTTTCCCAGAATAGCTCTTTATTTTCACCACATTTAGAAACCTAAAGACTGCTTGGACTTACTTTAATATTTCATCATTTGCTTCAATGGAGGAAAAAAAGGCAAATGGCCATTAACTTAAGCAACAGCTCTAAGCCACACTAATTCTCCTTCTGTCTGGTTAATCCTGAATCTGATAAATAAATCAAATTAAAGAGCCACTGCCCCTTTGCCTGCTCATACTAGCTGTAAAATACCAATCAAAAAGGCTGGCAAATATTTCTGATAAAAATAAAAATAACTCATTTGACTCCTTTTTCCCAGATGCAGAATTCTATTCTGATCCAAACTTTCATCCTAGTTCACAGATGATAAAAAAAGTTTTACTGGCATAAATTTGGCCATTAAACCCATTAGTGAATTATGCAGGCCATTCTAAACAATGACAGTGTCATGCTCTACCTGCAAGTTTATATATGGTCACCAGCCAATCAGGGTCAAGATCATGTGGCCACTCAGGGAGCCGGCTGAGGAATCCTAGAAGCTAGCCTACCCAAGTCTGAATTCCAAAGTAAGTCAAAGTAAGTGCAGTCGGATGGCCAGTGCTGCTTCCTGAGGACCCACTGGGCCTGGGTTCAAAACTGGTATTTGAGACCAGGGTCCTGACATGTACACTATAGATATATGCAGTGTGTGTGTAAACCAGAGTTTAGTTCATCCATTCATGGGGTTATATTACATGCAGCTGTGAAAATGATTGGTGATAATTCATATATTAAACAAACACACATTCTATCTTTTATAGGTAAGTACAGGTTTACCAAACTCTGATTAACCAAAGTTTGATTATGTTCCTGAGGATGTGATTATCCCCTCTCTACTGTATTCTTGTGCGATAATCAGTGTTGCCCCTTTGAAGCTGGTGAATCTGTAAAGCTGACCAGTATGCTGTCCAGTGCACTCTAGAGTTGGGAACCTAGTGTACAGCCTTTAAATACCTTCCAAGCTGCTGCTCCATCATCTGAAACCCCTGTTTATGAGGTTTCAGATGCTTCCCTCCAAATTATTGACAAACAGGATTGTACTGTACACATGAAAGAATAAAATACCTTTAAAATTTTAAATTTTTTTAGATTCTCTCCAAAGTGTCTGCAGTTTTCATGCTATGTTGGCTGCTATTTAGTGGGAGATGTGACCGGAACAGACACCAGAAAAGGCCATTTCCATGACGAATGCCAGCAGCCACTACCAAACTTTAGCCTAATGAACAAACCATGGTGAGCTGGCTTATGAGAGCCTGAAATTTTGATGAAGAACTCCTTGCAGCTCTAATTACTAGAAAATTACAGATAACTGAGCTAGTGCAGGGTGGGGGGAGAAAACTGTGTTATGACTCCTGCAGTCCATTTTGAAAACAAAAGCAACATACTTACAGAGCCATAGACTTTTCCTTTCTTGTTCATGGCTAAATAATAGTTGCTGTTAATCGATTTAACAGCCACAACTCCAATTTCCACAGATGTTATCTCCAATATACCTAAAATACAAAAATGAAATAAAATCAATAAATGAGAGGCTCAGCTCAAAGAATTTTATTCATTTCATTAAAGAAAGTGATCTGCCAGTTACAGGAAAAAAAAGAGATCAAATTTAAAATGAATCCCTTCAAAACATGCTAAAATTCAGTTAATATTCAGAACCAACCAACCAACAAGCTTTAGTAACATTCCTCTCCAAATCACTACAAGAGAATATACAAACATTGTTTCAATTATCATGTTTCCTTTGCTAACCCTGCATTTAAAACCCCCATAAAATACTTAAACAGTTCCACTCTTAGCATAGATTTCACTAAAAGTTATCAGAAGAGACATCTGAACCACAGCATTAAATTAAATCTATAGCATATGTCAATAGAATGTCAGATTTGCCCCAATCTTCAAAAACAGTGGTAAACTATTTATTCCTTGTAGGACATTTAGATAAACTAAATCTCTCGGCTGCACTGAGCTGATAAATTCATTTTTGGCAAGTGTGTTGACATTCTGGGATATAGTAGGACTAACCTTGACATCCACATTATCTTGGGATGGCAGAGAAACACTCTGCTCTGTTTGTAATAAAAGTGATTATCACTTTTTTTTCAAGACAGCTTTCTGCAGGGCCGCCCAGAGGATTCAGGAAGCCTGGGGCAAAACGGGGGAGTTGCGGCGCTTGTACTCACCCGGCGGCGGTCTGGGTCTTCGGCGGCATTTTGGCAGCGAGGAGCCCTTCAGTTGCTCCGCGTCTTCGGCAGCACTAAAGGGCCCCCTACCACCGAAATGCTGGCGAAGATCTGGACTGCTGCTGGGCCAGGGCTTGCAGGGCCCCTGTGGGACCCAGGGCAAATTGCCCCACTCTGCCCCCCCCCCCCCCCGCCCCGGGCAGCCCTGGCTTTCTAGGATACTGAATGGCTCAAAGGACCAGTAATGGGATACAGAGTCTTTTATCTTTAGGTTATTTTAATCCATATTGGGTTGTGAGTGTGACAAGTCACTGCCCCATGTGTGATGTTAGTGGTTCCTGTTAATATTAGGCAAGTCTCAATATCAACAAAACCACCACAAAAATGTCATCCTGCAGTGTTAGTAGCAGGCCAGTGGGTATGAAGATGGAGCTAAAACTGACCATGTTCACACTGGGATTAATATCTTGTTTAGGAGCCATATTTAAATTCAGGTTAAATATACTGGTTTTAACATGGCTTATGCAGCCTGTGTAGGTGAGTCCAAACCTTTCTTCCTGGTGTATAAACAGGTCTATACGACATGCTAAAATAGTGTCCTGCCTATACTAGTACTCATCAAGTTGATACAACCAGAAAAACTGCATGAGTGGTAGCAATGGTCAGAAATTTTATGAATAACAAATCCTAGGCCTTCTACACTGGCCAAGCAACCTTAGGAACAAATTTAGTTGGAGCCAGGTTTCAGCAAGTTTTCTACAGTAATGAGCTACCAACGTTTGAAGCAACAGGAACCCACAACAATTTCCCTCCAAGTTTGTGTTAAACCTTGTGTCCAAGGGGTGCAAGTGCTCTCAGAAATAAGGGTTGGGGTGCTGGGGAATCCATTTGTTTTCCCAGTCACCTAAAAATTCCATATTATAATCACAACTAAGGGAGAAAACAACATAACTAGGCATTCAATGCATTAGCTGGAAATGTTTATTTTTGGTCCTTAAACCATATTGAGTACATTAAGACTATAGAACCTAATCTGAAGTGGGGCTTGGGGTGAAGACCTTATGTGAGGAGCATACTTTCCTGGGCCTTTCTTTGATAATTGTGCTACATACAGGAAAAAGCCCATTGAAAGTGGGGTACATTGGTGGGGTGATGCTAGGAAATTTGCAATAATGGTATTTGGTCTGTAGTTAAGGAATTCTGCCTCTAGCATAGAGGGCTTGCAGGAGGAAATCTGTTTGGGCCATGCATATTAAAAGTATTGTGAATCTATGTATGAGAGAACTATCAGGTAATTTTTAATGGTGAACAAGCTGGTGAGGTAGTTAGCATTTACCAAAAATAAAGAAAAACATCAAATGGACCCAGTCAATATTATGGATTATTTTTTCTCACTGAAGGATAAGTGGCTTCACTGGTGCATCCAGCAGCAACAGAAGTGAGTGAGGGCTTTCCACTGACTTGTTAGGAGTTGGATTTTATACTAACAGCCTGCCACAACTAACCTGATCCTGCTGTTCCTGCATGCACAAGAGTCTAATTGACTTTAATAATAGCCACAAGCAGGAAATAACGGTGGAATAAGGCCCTTCCAAATTTCCTTTTTGAAAATGAAAGGCCATTTTTAAGCAGAAAGCAGAATTAAAAGTTTTCCAGTTTCTCTGTCTTGTCCACATTGAGAGTTACAAACTATCCTTTGGGCTCTGTTTTTTGTTTATTTAAACTACTCCGTTTATCAAATCTCTTATTACAAATTTAGAATAACAACTAGATATGTGTGACTCAAATCTATACCTATAATAAAATATAAATCCTGACAGGCATGAACAATTGAAGCAGTCCATATTATTGGAAACTTTGAAATAGCCCTCTTTCCTTCTGCCATAGGTCTTGTGAGTTTATATTTTCATCTGCAATAAGATAAATCATCATGGTGCGGGATAATGTAATGCAGAGAATTCTGTAATCTAAAAGAACTCCATTATGGTGAGATGAGCCTGATTATCTACTGAAGTCTACATTAATCTCCCCTGAGAACCTAAACACTTACAGTGTGAGTAAACACTGAATGAGGATGCAATGAATAGTGGTGCAGGTCCACTGCCAGTGAGGAGCAGGGAAAGAGGTTTACAATAATATCCAGATCTCAACTCTCTCACCTCCAAAGGCAGGAAAACCAGTAACAGTAGGGACCCATTGGGAATCTGGAGCTTCCTGACTAGTTTCAGTCAGGAAAAGACATGGGCAGCCAGATCAGTGAAAGTTTATGATATCTCAGTCAACATTAACATATATATGCTTTAGGGCATGCCTTGACTGTAAAGTCAGCTTTAGGGCATGCCTTGACTGTAAAGTATAACTTGAGTGTTGCCCCCATCTGATTCCCATCCACATAGACAAATCTCTAGCTTGAATTAGGTGGTACTTTAAACTCAAACTAGCTGGCCTATTGGGGATGCTACTGATGTTTCAGCTAGTGATGCAATGGGGATGTGGCTACTCTGTGCTGGCAACCCAATCACTAGGAGTGTGGTTTTTGGTGTGGCCACTCTCCCCGAGCCAGGTTAATGAGAGGTGTTAACCCAAGGTCTGTTCTATACTTAAAACTTAGATTGACATGGCTGCAGCACTCACAGGTGTGCAAAATCCACACCCCTAAGTGCTATAGCTACGCAAATCTAACTTTGAATATAGATGCAGCTATGTCAATGGAAGAATGCTACCATCGCTCAGGGAGGTGGAGTTCCTACAGCAATGGAAGAAAACTCTTCCACCGCTCTAGTCTGTGTCTTAACTACAGGCTTGCCCTATGCCACTCTAGTGTCCGTAGTGTAAACATGGCTTAACTCTATAGTGAAGATGTACCCTTTGGCAGCATAGCCAAAGGGAAATAAGGACAGGAGAGGAGTGATGAGCCCCCAAGTTCTAATTCTAACTCTGCTATTAAGTTACAATGGAGGCTACATTGAGTCATTTCACCTTTCCATACCCTGGATTCCCCACCTGTAAAATGGGGCAATAATACTTATTTACTAACCACAGAGCAGAGAATTAGTTAATTAGGGCCAGATCCTCAGGTGACCTAACCCAGTGTAGCTCCATAGACTTAAGTGGGGTTAAGGCAATTTACACCAGCTGAGGATCTGGTCTCTAATGTTTACACAGCTCTTTTGAGATTTATTGCCACGTTCACCTGTCACACTCTCAGATAGCTTCAAAGTTTCTCTTTGGCTTGCCTACAAGAGCATTCTATGAAGAACAGCAGCTCTTTAGTTTCACCACCCTGTTGGCCATCCCCCTCCCTCAAAATACTCCAGCTCAGAAACAAGCATCACTAAATGGAGTAACTGTAGATGACAATCCCTGGCTGGGGTGAAGATGTGGTGCAAGCACTCCCTCTGTCTCTTTTTCTGTGTGATTGATATGTTTTTGCTCTTTCCATGCCAGACAGTGATGGGGAGAACACAGACCATTATTTATAAGGAAATTTTAAATTGCTGTAATTCCTAGTGTGGGTCAAATAAAACCAGGTTGAATCCATTTCTAACAAAGAAAGAATCTAAATTAGCATTTCAAGGGACATTATTAATACAGATATGTCAATATTGATTAAACTGAATTATATTTTGTCATATTATACTTGTAAGAATTGCAACATGTTAAAATAAAATGTTATTCTATTGACCAATATAGTATCACTTTTCAGTGTAACATTTATTAAATTTTCAAGTGCAGTTTGAAACTGGATAGTATATTACTCAAGTACAAAATTGGAATTGAATTAGCCAGTCCTGTTTTGCACTTGAATGATGCATAAATATATTGTAAGTTGATACAGTACTTTAATGCAGTGTTTCTCAAACTGGGGTCACCACTTGTGTAGGGAAAGTGCCTGGCGGGGCGGGGCGGGGCGGGGCAGGGCGGGTCGGTTTGTTTACCTGCCCCGTCTGCAGGTTCAGTCAATTGTGGCTCCCACTGGCCGCGGTTCACCACTGAGGCCAATGGGGGCTGCTGGAAGCAGTAGCCAGTAAGTCTCTTGGCCCACACTACTTTCAGCAGCTCCCATTGGCCTGGAGCAGTGAACCATGGCCAGTGGGAGCCGTATTAGCTGGACCTGTGGACGGGGCAGGTAAACAAACTGGCCAGGCCCACCCCGGGCTTTCCCTATACAAGCGGTGACCTTAGTTTGAGAAACATTGCTTTAATGCATACAGTGCAATGAACCATACTCAGTATAACATCAAATACAACAGATTTTTCTGGTAAACTGTGGTCACAATCTCACACTCCATTTTTTCCTCACTGATAGAGCAGAACTAACTCATCAGGACGAATGTTATTGCGCTGGAACTGGTTTGACTGTACCCAGTAACCCTTGCCTAAAATGTGGCTGGGTTCTTCTGGACTATTATCAGTTTCTTCTCATCACCATTGGTACAGGATTTATTCTTACTGAGTTCTAAAAACTTGGAAGCGTGAATAAAAAACATTATTTATGTCCCAAATGATAACTTCATAAATACTCATCTGCAGAGTCTTTCTGGAGATTTCAGTGGAGATTCATGTTTGACATGAATCCTGTGTTCTTAATTTACATCAACCAAATTCTGTGCTTACTTCCTGCTCACCTTCCCCATTGCCAATGCAACCCTAGAAACGTCAACAGAACTGCACACTAGGTCTGTACAGAATTTGGGTCTACTCGATCACACTGCCTCTCTCCCTATGCAATTTTGCCTGATTTATAGTCTTTTCTTTAGAGACTTTATGTTTCAGGGCTCTGATTGAAAGTCCATTTAAGACAATGGAATCTTCCCATTTATTCTGTGATACAGCCATATGCATAATCAAATTTAGATGAGACCACCAGTTTGTTTGACATAAGTCACAAAACAGCCACATATTGACTTTCAGAAATGATAAGCTGGAATGGATTCAAACCAATGGCCTTTGGTAAAAAGATGAAAATACCTGCATACAAGTACTAATCACTTAAGTCATTCGGTCATAGGCTGGCCCAGGTAAGAAAGAAACAGATTCTTACAGTAGAACATTCCAAAATTGTAATTAAAGTTCTTTTAACCATCTAATGAAAATAACTTTGTTTTGAGATTGAAAAGGGAAATACTTGTGGCAAAATCTGTTATGGGTCAACTTCCCATTTGTTCCATGTATTTATACAATGCCCAGCACAATGAAGTCCTGGTTCATGACTGGGGCTTCTAGGCACTACTGCGATATAAATAATGATACTACATCTAGGGCTTGCAGGATTAGGCCCTATATGGTTCAGAAGTTTCATATTCCACCAGTACAATCAGCTTCAGCATGGCAGATAAACAGACTCTGGCATTCTCGTAGCTTAGTCTTTTAATTTCTACAAAACATGTAAAGTGGAAATTATTTTGTGTATAATTTGCCTTCATAATAACCACTATGAAAAACTAATGAAGCAATTTTGGGGAATCTCAGTAGTAGTTGTTCAATTCAGTTTTATGTCTTGTAGAAATCTGGAAGGAAAAAGAAAAAAAATCTTTGTGGCCTCCATTATGGTTTTAAAACAGATATCACAATTATTTTACCGTCGTAACTCTATAAACTACAACAATTACAACTAATCCCATTTGACCACATCCACTGTAACAGCATGGTTTTCAATACCCAAATCATTTCCAACTCATTATAATTAGAAACATTCACAATATTAACTTGAGATGTGCCCTGTAGCCATGCATGTGCTCACTTCACAGTTCCCAAAGGCTAGAAACATATTCTCCATAGGAACCAAATATATTTACCTTAAATAAACTGTATTTTTATAGTTTACACAAGTGTTCATTATACAAATGACAAGGCAAGAGAAGAATGGCTGGCCATCTCACACTACACAGAGGAATTGTAAAAAAAAATAGCACTTATATAGTTTTGTATTGCTATTTGCAATCTTGTGTTCTTGTAAAAGTGCTGGGAACCTGACCTAAAAATATTTACAGAAAATCTTGGGGCGAGTGTGGAATTTAATCACACGGTTCCTTAGGAAATAGTTCAGTATTTTCTGTGATTAATAAAGTATCTGATACTTTATCAAGACGTTACTGCACTAATAATTGAATGCAGCTCTGAGAGTTCCGAACGTATCAGTCAAACAGGATTATAAGACTCCAGGACCTCTTTCTTTGTGGTGTAGGATGTTGTCTTGTCATTTGTGACAACAAGCACCTGTAAAATTTCTAAAACTGCAGTTTGTGTGTCTGTAAACTTAGACTTCTAGAATAATTCCACCTTCCATTGCCTACCCCCCAATTCGGAGCCCTCCGCCTACCCTTTTGATGGTGATCTCTTACGCTTCCTATCTGTTCTCTCCCCACAAATATTGCCTCTCTGTTCCTGTAATGATCTTGGGGTTCATTATACAACAGACCAGTGAATGAGAAAGGAATAAAACTTTTATTCCCCCACTTCCAGGATACATCTCAAAATTCCTGTATTCATAATACTGTCCCTTATGAGGGAGCCTCTATAAATTATAGTCTTGCACAAACATATCTTTACATCTTCCATCCTAAAAAGCCAACTAGCTCACTATAAACAACCAACAACTATCTAACACATACATTAAATTCTCAGCCTGACTAGTACATTTCCATAAACTACAATTCATACACCGAACGGGTCAACTATTTAGAAAGGAGAGATTTACCTGCACATCTCTCTGAAGTGAGTCTTTACTACTCTCTTTCTTCAAATACCCCATTCTCCAGGCAGGTTAGAAAGTCTCTGAGTCTTTCAGGACACTTGATATCCCTCTCTGATCTTCTCAGCATCAGCCTTTCATTAGAGTCTGAATTGTTCTCTTGTTCCTTGCCAGTTTCTCCTTTGTCCATTGATAAATGATCAGTTGGTTGGTAAATGACTGAGTCCACATCTACTGTCAATGTTTTGGAACTTTCTGGGATTACTCTTAGATTTCTTCAATTACAGCTAAATGTATCCCCTTGGTTCGTCTGAACTCCATAAGACCATGGATTCAGCTGTTCTTTAATGGTATCCCTTTGGCCCCAAGTTTTACAGGCATGATTCCTCAGGGACACTATCACCTGGGTTAAGAGATGGGAGATCACAGGCCCTTTTGTGAAAATAATATTTCTGCATCTATTTCTGATTTTCTTTAATCTTCTGTATGGTTTTGTTGTCATTAGATTTCAGTACTTTTTAGGGATTGATAAATTAGATCTAATCCTTCTTTCCATTAACAGCTGAGCTGGAGAAGAGCCAGTGAAGCTTTATAGAAATCACCTCCATTGTCAGATGTCTTTTTCATAAGGTCCTTCACTACCAATAAACTCCTTTCCACAAATCCATTTGGTGGTGGGGGGTAATTTGGACTTGATGTTTTGTGATGAAAACCAATCAATGGCAAAGTGCCTAAAATCTGTGCTGGAACATTGTGGCCCATTATTGTTAAAGATTGCATCTCGAATTCCATGTCTGAAAAATATTCCCTTCATGCCAGCTATTATGGACTTAGTACTAGTGCTGTGCAGTGAGCAAATTGCTGGATACAGAGACTAATTATCTGGGACTGTTAAATAATCCTTTGATTGCCAGATAAATAAGTCAGTGCCTACCTTCTCATAGGCTTTCGTGGAACAGGGTGTGGTCTCAGAGGCTCTGCCTGTTGACTTGACTTGTATTTCAAGCATGAAAAGCAGTTTCCTATCGCATCAGCAATGTCATGATTGATCCGCAGCCAATATATCACTTCTCGGGCCCATTGTTTGCATTTCTCAATTCCTAAATGACACTTGTGGATCTTCCATGGCATTTCTTTCCAGGGGCTTATTTGTATTACAACCTGGCTGAATCTGAAAATCATCCTATCTATCATAGTAAGTCCATGTTGCAGTTTCAATAGTCTCTTATACTTGGATAGCAATTGCTTATTTCTTCAAGTCACCCTTGAATTAGCTCTTCTTTAAGGATCCCCAGTGATTCATCTTTCTCTGTTTCCCCTCTTATTTGTTGCAGTTTTTCATTAGCTACAGGAATTGACTTACAATCAGATCTATGTAGGCTTGCATCTCTATCTCTACAGTCTTCTCTGGTTTCATAGTGGAGTCATTGCTCTGGAAAGTGCATCTGCAGTAAACATGAATTTACCAGGTGTGTAGGTTATAACCAAATCATACTTTTGTAGTTTTAGCATCATTCTTTGAATCCTTAAGGTACAATCATTTAGCAGTTTGCCAAATAATTCTAACAGGGGCTTGTGGTCCATGTCAATATCTAGAGTCCAGCCATAAATACATTGATTGAATCTCTCACAGGCAAACAATATTCCTAAAAGCTCCTTTTCAATGTGGGCATATTTGGTTTCCTCATCAGTCAGTGATTTTGATGCATACTCCACTGGTTGCCAACAATCACTGTGTTTCTGTAAAATCACTGCACCTAAGCCAGACTGTGAAGCATCTGCTAAAATTCCAACAGGCCTGTTTGAAGTGTAGAACTTTAACATGGACTCTTGTATCAGTTGTTGTCTCAAAACTTCCCATGATTCCTCCTGTTCTGAATCCTAGTACTATTCATTTTTACTTTCTAGGAGTTTCCTCAAAGCTGCTGCTTTTGTAGGTAGATTAGGTATGAATTTTCCAAGATAATTAACCATTCTCAGGAACTGCTGGACATCTTTGACTTGGGACATGGCATCATTTCAATGGCTGAAACCTCTTATCAGGTTTTACACCTTCACTGGAAATAGTTTCTCCAACAAAAGTCAGTTCTGCAACCCCCAAGACAGAATTTCTCCCTATTTAGTTTCAAATTTGCAGCTCTGTTGGAAGCCAACACTTTCCAAAGGCTACAGTCATGTTCCTCTTTGGTTGAGCCCCAGATGACACTGTCATCCATTGAGGTGTCGACACCATTAATATGTTTACAGATCTTATGTATGGTTTTGTGGTAGACTTTTGGTGTTGATGTTATGCCAAAGGGTAAGCATAAAAATCTATCTTCCAAATGAGGTATTAAAGCTGCATCTTTTGGGCTTTCTTCAGTTAATTTTAGCTGAAAAAAATCCTGAGGAGGCATCAAATTTACTGAAAGATTGTGCATTCACAAAATGGGCCATAATCTCTTCTCTGTTGGCAGTTGGAAGTGTTCTCTTTTCATAGCCTTGTCACAGTCTCTAGGATTTAAGCATATGTGTAGCCAGCTTTTATTTTTCTTCACAAGGACTGGGTAGCTCACTCCTTCCATTGACTCTTCAGTTTTTTTGTATTATTTGCATTGCTTCCATCCTTGAGAGCTCAGCTTTGAATTTGTCATGGAGTGCAAATGGCATCTGTCTCCATGGATATGGATAAGTGGAGGGACCTAATTGTTTATCTGGATTGTATGTTCACCCTGCAAGCAACTCAGCTTTAAACAGATCACGATGTTCCTGAATAAGTGCCTCATAGCCAGGTTTACTATGATCTTATAGTGAGAGCATCCATTTTACCAGACTGAGCTTTTCACAGGTTGAGATTGACCCAGGCCTAAAATTGGTGTCACCTCTTTTAGTACTACAATGAATGAGAAGCTGTACGTGATGGTTTCATATTTGATACTAGTAACGTATCTCCCCTTCACTGGTATATTTTTTGCAGAATAATTAGTTTCTTTTATTTTGTTGGTCCCTGTTTTAGTCTTATTTTCAGTCTCTCATAACCTTGTTTAGACAGAATATTAACTTGAGCTCCTATGTCCAGTTTGAGTGGAATAATTGTTTCATTCACTTTCATTGGCTGTATCCAGTCCCTCATAAATTGCGCTTCATCCCAGGGCTGGTCTTCACTATGGAGATAAATCAGCGCTGCTGCAATTGATGCATCTGCATCAATTTAGTGAGTCTAGTGAAGACACACCCAATCGATGGGAGACCGCTCGCCCATCGAGTTCTGTACTCCACCTCAATGACAGGCAGAAACAATGTCAGTGGGAGAGCATCTCCTATCAACATACCCTGAGTGGACCCTGTGGTAAGTAGATCTAAGCTACATCAACTTGAATTACGCTATTAATGTAACTTAAATTGTGTAGCTTAAATCGACCAGCTGCTGTAGTGTAGACAAGCCCCCAGCATATCTACGTAAAACTCCTCAACCATACAGTCTTCCACTGCATCCATTTGACTTTTCTGCATTTGGAATCTGCATTATTTTGCAAAGTGATTTCCCCTCCCCTCCCACACACTTATGACAGAGTTTCCCAAAGGCAAAACTCTGTTTTGGGCTGTGCTGTGATTCGCACCTTCCGCATGACCATCTGTAAACAGTCTCTTCACTAACAGTGGTTTTCACAGTGGGTGGTTCCACTTTTTGAGATGACCTTTAGTGGCTATGTTCTTTTATACTTGTATGAGAATAACCCCTTCTGGTGAATTTAGCTCTTTGGCTTGTGTTTCCACCGTTTCTGCTGCCCTGCTCATCTGGAATGCTTTTTCTAAAGTTAAAACTCTTTCACAGAGCAGTCTCTCTCTCTCTCTCTCAACATGTAGTCTTTACTGCCACAACTGATTCTATCTCTGACCACAGGCTCTGTCAGCTCAAAAGTCATGGATTTTACCGAGTCTCCTTAATTCTGAAGCAACCTTTTTGATACCAGGGAGCAGCTTGCTGTCTTCCTAAACTGTGTAAGGGAGATCTCAGGAACCGGCGCCAGTCCACAGACCGGTCATTGAGAAATTTTTTTGCATATATGTAAAAATGTGTCTCTTTCAAAGGCTTCATTCCTTTTTGGCATGCAATGTTCCTCAAATTTAATTAGTATTTTACTTAACGTCATATTTTCATCTTCTTCAACTTAAAGTTGTTAAAATATCCAATGCTTCCTCCCCAACAACATGAAAAAGACTGATGATTTTACTTCATCATTTTTCTCCTCTGCTCATATTGCTGCTAAATACAA
The DNA here is from genome assembly GCF_025201925.1 of Gopherus flavomarginatus. NCBI lineage: Eukaryota > Metazoa > Chordata > Testudines > Testudinidae > Gopherus > Gopherus flavomarginatus. The sequence continues at coordinate 31,514,892 of NC_066619.1, forward strand.
TTCAAATCTCTGTCAGATTTTTTTTCCAGTTCTCTGCAACATTGCCTGGCAATTGCAGACTGGATGGAGGTTGCAGCACATCCATTTTTGGCTGTCTTCCCTTCTGAAGCCAAGCTACCACCATGCTTATAAAATACATATAAAAGCCGTTGTACTTCTCTGTTTGCTGCTCCACATGCTCCCTTTTCCTCTGCTTTCAGTTTCAAACACAGGAGTTAACCTCAGAATGAATTCAGTCTCTCTCTCATTCAGCATTTCTGACACCATCTAAAGATCTTGGGGTTTGCTAAACAGCAAACCAGCGAAGGAAAAAGGAATAAAGCTTTTATTCCGAAAAGCTATGGAGTGCATCTGTGGTAAACTTCTGCAAACAGCTACACTGTATTCTCCACACCCTCTGCTTCCATGGATAGCTCAGTGGTTTGAGCATTGGCGTGCTAAACCCAGAGTTGTGAGCTCAATCCTTGAGGGGGCCATTTAGGGATCTGGTGCAAAAATCTGTTTGGGGATTGGTACTGTTCTGAGCAGGGGGTTGGACTAGATGACCTCCGAAGGTCCCTTCCAACCCTGATATTCTATGATTCTATCACAGCACATCTCAAAATTCCTGTATTTATAATACTGCCCTTTGTGAGGGAGCCTTTCTAAATTATAATCTCACACAAACATATCTCTGCAGTTCCCTCTTCTCTCCCACAGACGAATGAGCCCAACTGGCTGGAATGTGATGATGTCAGATGGCTGTTGAAACAGGTAGTTTTCCAGTTCATCAGCTGCCTGACGACAACAGCTTCGATGGTGGTGGCAGCAGCTGTTGTTGGTTGAATGATGGGGGTCTTTCAGTAGGATTCTACCAGACTGTGTTGTTGGAACTTTTGTTTCATGTTTATTATTGGCTGCTGGTGTCTGTTGTCCTGAAAGGTTCCCCTGTATGTCTGGGTTGCCTGGGTCTGGGTCTACAGCGGTGGTGGTGGGGAGCAGATTAAGCAATGACATTAGGCATTTATCAGTTCAAGAGCTGGACAATTCATGTTTGAGGGGTGGAGGTGTTGTTATTGATAGGTCCCTCAGGGAAAGGGTGGTTTCAAGAGAGGTGGGTCAATCAGTTATAAGTGTTTGATTGGTGGATAGTTGATTATCCACTTGCCCTGTTTGGTGGAGGAAGCCAGACTGATGGAAAGAAAAGGGAGAGGGAGTGAGGAAGATCAGGACACTAAGCCTGCAGTTGTTCACACCTGTGCAAAATGAGTATAAAATGACACCATATCAGAATGTGTGTAATTTATACTCACTTTTGCATAAGTACATATGACTGCACAAGGTGTACAGTGATGAAGAAGCAGGTGCAATAAGTGTAGGAAACAGAGTGAGTTAAGGAAGACATGCCTTTCAGAAGTGTTTTCATTAAAATAAACCTGTTTCACTGACTGTAATCATAATGATTTCAATGTAGTTGTCAGATGGCAAATTATGATACAAGGGTCACAGCAAAATTATTTTCCTACAAATCCAGCAGAGACCACAATGTTATAATTAGGAATAAACATCTCATCTTAAACCATATGCCAAATCTTGATCCAAGAGCGATCCTTTGAGGTTGGAAAAAATTCAGAAGATTTTAAAATGATTTTTAATGTTCTCATAGAACCTCCCCACTTCCTGCTTTAAATCACAAGTGGAAATACTGAAATACCACAAGGAAAGCTATTGCTGTGTCATGCCTAGCCCACCTCAAGCCAGAACATGCTGGATATCTTGTAAGAATCCTGATCATGTGAGATTTCCAATCCAATTTCCAGTTGCATACATTTAGATAACTTGAGACTATCATCCAAACTTTTGGAAGGTTATGGGAACAGAACCTCTGAACCTTTTAAGTTATTACAATGTCAACACAGAGTTCAACAGAGTTCAACAGAGCATAGAAAACTCATGAAGGGCTAGATCAGGGTAGGCAACCTATGGCACAGGTGCCGAGCGGCACGTGAACTGATTTTCAGTGGCACTCACACTGTCCAGGTCCTGGCCACCGGTCCAGGGGGCTCTGCATTTTAATTTAATTTTAAATGAAGCTTCTTAAACATTTTAAAAGCCCTTATTTCTTTTACATACAACAATAGTTTAGTTATATATTATAGACTTGTAGAAAGAGACCTTCTAAAAATGTTAAAATGTATTACTGGCACACGAAACCTTAAATTAGGGTGAATAAATGAAGACTCGGCACACTACTTCTTAAAGGTTGCTGATCCCTGGACTAGATTATCACAGCCCTTACTCAGACATGCAGAGGGATAAGGAGAAGTAAGTCCCTTCTCCCTCCTTTAATTCTCAAGTGGTTTGGAAAATGGGAGTGAGAGGAGCTTTGGCTCTGCCCCCCTACTTACCAACTAGAGTAGTCGGCCAAAATCCAGACATAGGGGAAAGTAAGCTCACTCACAAAAAGGATAGTGGTAATGGAGGAACCATGGGGAGGAATGGTGACTGTGAGTCACAATTTATCCTCTGTCGTGCTCCTGGGATGGCAAAGCTACACAACACCCCTTACTCAGGGCAGTGAGTAGCTAGCCCAAGCATAACAGCAATGCAAGTTAGCATGCTACTGAAAGAAACAATGCTATTGAAACACAAAAACAGTATTTAAAATTAGTCACAGACAAGCAAATTCTAATTTGTCTAGATGCTACAGCCCATATAGCTCACCACATGCAACAATACTTACAAGGATTTTTAAAGTTGTTGTATCCAATTTAGGCCCAGATTCTACCTCCCTCAACTCATGTTGAGAACTAGCAGTTTTCTCCATGAGTGGCCCCATTTTCTAATATAAATCATTGAAGACAAAGAAACAACTTGCAGAGTACTGAGTATTGGTGGCAGAATCTGGTCCAGAGAACAAGGTGCTGGTTCTACACAGTCACTAAAAAGATGATATAATATGCTGTGTGCTTGTTTCTAACAAAAATCTCTGCACATTTTTAAATGTCACTACATGTTTTCTTAGACCCAGATGTGCATGACTATAAACTGCAGCATTGCAATCTACCTGTACCTGGTAGGGCAGATTCAAATTTCAATTTAAAATGTTTTCAGGATTAAAAAAAACTCCTTCAAAATCTTTTCAATGAAAATTCACCTAGGGGCTGATCCAAAGTCCCAGTGACTTCAAAGGGATTTGGTTAATGCCCATAGATTTCACTGATCTGATGATAATTTTATGTTTCCCATCACTTTGCAGTTTTTTTGATTTGTGAACCAAATCTTGATTTTGAATGTACATGCACAAGTCCCATTCCAGGCAACAGGAGTCAAAAATATGCACCAAAGGGAATAACACAACTATTTGCAAACTAGCTAAGAGAAAGAAATGTTGTCAATCGTCTGGCGTTACACAAGTCATAATCACAAGGAATCTTATTCTTGGATGTTCAGTAGTGGACTAACGTATATATGGGCAAATGGCCGTGGAAACAAGCACCAGGAACATCAACCACAGGCAAAGACTAGTCAGGGATTTTGTGCACTTGCATCCCAAAGGATCATGATTGAGGAACCCTCTTAGGATACTATCTCAACAAAATTACATAGGAACAAAAATGGAGGACCTTTTCTACTGTATGTGACCACATGTAATATCTCCAAATCGACAGAGCAAATGTGGCAGCTGCTAATTTAGATTTAATATTTTGGAAACTCTTTACAAATTATTATTAAAAATGCTTATACCAATATGTGTTAGCAAATCAAAATTCTAAAAGAATGATCTAAAATTAAGTAAGTCACATAAAACATCAGACGACAATTTGGTCATAAAGTAAAAATCTCACTGGTGAACCACAATGGTCTGTGTCTGCGTCTGAGTGTTGAGAGCCAGTAGCTGATCCAGCACTCTGATCACTTAAGCATTAATTTGCGAGCTCCCTCTTCTCCAAAAAGGCCTGATGGAGGAGTTGAGTACTCAATTACTTAATCAGACTGGGCGAGGGGGTGATATGCTAAGGAGAGGTTGGCCTTCATTAAAGTGAATAGGCACTCATATGAGAGCAGCTGACTAGTAGCACCAGACATGCAGCTAGAAGAGGGGGAGGTAACATGAAGGAACTCTCTGGCTAATAATAATATCAACTTCTTAATGTGCTCATTGGTGAAAGCCTGCCACCGATTGTCTTATTTTCAGAAAGAACACATACTGCCTTTTTCTTGGACACCATTTGACTTGAGTACGTTAATAAGTTGTGATCCTGGGGGAGACAACGATTAGAGCCAATCTACATTTTAGTTGGTTTTTTTTCCTATGAAATCTGGCCATTTTTCAAATGTGGCCAATTTTGCAAACAGTTTTTCTATGAAAACTTTTCTGCTTTTTGTTTATCATTTTCAGTTTTTATTTCTTGCCTTTCAGTTGCCTTTTCAGTTTCTGGTTTTGAGTTTTCAGAAGGTTTTCTATTGCCAATTGTCATTAGTTTTTCTAATATGAAATTTTAAAAACATTTTCAGAAGTTCCAGTTTGACAAATGGATAAGAAGATAAAATATCATGCTGAAAGCTTCAAAATATGAAGAATCAGTCAATTTTGAAATGCAGCAGAATCAAGTTATCTTTGATATTTTTGCAATGAAGCTCTTCTCCCCACACTGTCCAGTACAGCGATAACACAAAAAATAAACCCACCATCATTTCAGAACTCTCTACTTTTCACATCTAATTTTAATTGTTTTTTCTTTGTTTCATTTTGGTACATAATAATTGTATTTATCTGAGTCTTTGTATGTATTTGAGACCTGCAAATGTAAGTGACCTTATTTTTGAATTTAAAAAAAATTAGCTTCAAATTATTTCTACATCCTTAGATGCATATTTATGAAAGTCTTGGCCTAAACTAAACAAAATTGTTCTCTCATTTTAATGTGGGGCAGAGCAGCCCCGGGCAAGTATCCACATCAGGTGCTGTCAGAGAAGCCAGGAGAAGATTGTAGGCCCAACAAGGTAAAGGCTATAAAAAGCTGATGTAAAGAGCCACACAAAGGAAACCATTTGCAGTGCATGCCAAGTTTTATTAGTCCTACAAAACTCACGCTACATATTCTTGAGTATAATCTACTGTTCAATTAGATATTACTAGGTGAAATTCAAAGGGCTGGAGTATTCAGAAAGTAAGCCTAGATACTCTCAATGTTCCCTTCTGGTCCTGAAATCTTTGAAAAACAGAGATTCTAAGCCAAATGTTATGAGATTCCCAATAACTTCAGAAAGTCTTCATCATAACCCTAGAAAAAGTTATTTATCAGGGGCCTGATCCAACTCCCACTGAAATGAGTGAGAGTCATTTAATTGATTTCAGTGGGAGTTGGATTGGGCCCTGTCATAAACAGATAGCTAAGGGTTAATGTCTCTTACACCTGGAAAGAAGTAACCTGAAACACCTGACCAGAGGACCAATCAGGAAACAAGACTTTTTCAAATCTGGGTGGAGGGAAGTTTGTGTCTGAGTTCTTTGTTCTTGTCTGCTGCTTGTATCTGTCCCTCTCGGCTATGGGAAGGATTTTTCTATTTCCTGCTTTCTAATCTTCTGTTTCCCAGTTGTAAGTACAAAAGATCAAATAGAAATTTATATTTTTTTTGTATTTACATGTGTGTAGTTGCTGGAGTGCTTTGAATTGTATTCTTTTTGAATGAGGCTGTTTATTCATATTTCTTTTAAGCAATTGACCCTGTATTTGTCACCTTAATACAGAGAGACCATTTTTATGTATTTTTTTTCTTTTTACATAAAGCTTTCTTTTTAAGACCTGTTGGAGTTTTTCTTTAGTGGGGAACTCCAGGGAACTGAGTCTGTGCTCACCAGGGAATTGGTGGGAGGAAGAAGTCAGGGGGAAATCTGTGTGTGTTAGATTTACTAGCCTGACTTTGCATTCCCTCTGGGTGAGGGGGGAAGACAGATTAGCTCTTGGTAATTCTGTTTTCCAGGACTCGGAACGGGGAGGGTGGAGTCCCTCTGTTTAGATTCACAGAGCTTGCTTCTGTGTATCTCTCCAGGAACACCTGGAGGGGGAAAGGGAAAAGGTTTATTTCCCTTTGTTGTGAGACTCAAGGGATTTGGGTCTTGGGGTCCCCAGGGAAGGTTTTTGGGGGGACCAGAGTGCCCCAAAACACTCTAATTTTTTGGGTGGTGGCAGCTTTACCAGGTCCAAGCTGGTAACTAAGCTTGGAGGTTTTCACGCTAACCCCCATATTTTGGACGCTAAGGTCCAAATCTGGGAATAGGTTATGACAGGCCCTGTCACAAATGAAATAATGATCTTTTCTTCCACTATTATGTCTTCAGTGGAGAAATGTATGCTCATAATAATAACCTCCTTTAACCTCCAAACTTCAGCTTGTTCGAGTTCCCAATTCCATATAGCACGGATACATCAAGGGAGGTGTATAAATTATAAGGCGAAGGAAGAAGAATTTTTTTAGATACTTATCTTGCACATCAGCAGAAAGGTGAAATTCATGCTAAATGGATTTTGGGGGTTCACTTCATTTGGACTGTATAAGAAGGCAGGCTCCCCTCCTGTCCTGAGATCCCACACAAAGAGCCTTGGACACTTTGTATTTGTTCGCATCTCCATGAGCTTTAGCTGTGTTCCTGCCACCAAATCACTACCACAATCCAATGCAGCAACTGTTGCTGCTGTTTTCTGTAGTCCTCAATCCTTCTTCCAGGAAGAGAAATCGGTCTCACCACCCTTAGCTCTTACTTCCTCTCGAAGATAATGACTAATTAGCTCCTTAGCATATCACTCCCTCATCCAGTCTGATTAAGTAATTGAGTACTCAACTCCTCCATCAGGCCTTTTTGGCAAAGGGGGAGCTCACAAATGAATGCTAAATAACTCTCTCTTAATACAATATATTTTGTGTACTTACTGTGATAGGTTGGACCCCTTGGGAAGCCAACTGATGTGCTGAGATACCATAGAGTCTACCTGTTCTGCCAGCATGGGCCCCTTTAACCTGTCTTGCTGAGCCAGGCTCTAAAACCTCCTCTAACACAGTGGTTCTCAAAGCCAGTCCACTGTTTGTTCAGGGAAAGCCCCTGGCAAGTTGGGCTGGTTTTTTTCCTGCCGCATCCACAGGTTTAGCTGATAGCGGCTTCTACTGGCCGCAGTTCATTGCTCCAGGCCAATGGGGGCTGCGGGAAGTGGCGCGGGCTGAGGGATGTGCTGGCCACCTTCCTGCAGCCCCCATTGGCCTGGAGCGGTGAACTGCGGCCAGTGGGAGTTGCGATCGGCCGAACCTGTGGACATGGCAGGTAAACAAACTGGCCCAGCCCACCAGGGACTTTCCCTGCAGAAGCAGCAGACCAGCTTTGAGAACCACTACCCTCTCTCTCTCTCTCTCTCTCTCACACACACACACACACACACACACTCTCTCTCTCTCTCTCTCTCTCTCTCTCTCTCTCTCTCTCTCTCTCTGGGAAGACTCAGCTTAAGGGACTTGCTCCAGCATTCAGATGTCCACCTCCCTTGGAGTGTAGACCCAAAGATATATATTGAAATTTGCCCCTTCCCTCAATGTGGAGAGAGGTGTGCATACTCCTTGCCCTTCCAGTTAGAAATTACAGAAACTGGGTTTAATAATAAACAAAGCAAATTTTATTAACTATAAAAGGCAGATTTTAAAGTGGTAAAAGGGGTAACAAACAGAACAAATCAGATTACCAAGCAAATGAAATCAAACATGCAAACTAAGCTAGTTTCACTAAAGAAATTGGTTACAAATAGTATTTCTCACCCTAGATATTGTTGCAGGCAGTTTGCAAGGTTTCTGTGTTTCAGAGTTCCAGTTATATTCTTGTTCAGACTCACCCTTAAATAGGTTTTACATAAGACGGGAATCCTTTGTTTCCCAAACTTGATCCCCCTTCCCTTACAGTGGAAAGTTACAAGAAATCCCAGGTAATGTTTTAGTATCAGGTGACAAGACCACCTGACTCTGTAGTATCACAGTGTCCATGAGTCAGTGGCAGTATGGAGCATAAGCAGGAAGGCCAAGCCTTTTCACAGTCCATTGTCC